>NC_138774.1:77078059-77690559 GCF_965119305.1 Pelophylax lessonae
AAGGGAGAGGATCATGCTCTGCTTCAGTATGTCACAGTACATGTTGGTATTCATGGTTCCCTCAATGAACTGTAGCTCCCCAGTGCCGGCAGCATTAATGCAACCCCAGACCATGACACTCCCATCACCATGCATGACTGTAGGCAAGACACACTTGTCTTTTTTCTCCTCACCTGGTTGCCACCACACACGCTTGACATCGTGTGAACCAAATAAGTTTGTCTTGGTCTCATCAGACCACAGGACATGGTTCCAGTAATCCATAAACAGTAACTCACCCTAGCTCCACCGCACTGTGGGAAGATAAAGAGCTAAGTGTCGGTGCTCAGGCTGAACGTCCAAACCAAATGTTATATGAATAAAGCCGGCACACGAAAAGTCTTCTTCCAAGTAAAATACTTTATTCCAACATGGATAGTGGTGACAACATGACAAATGCTGATGCGTTTCGGCTTTACGCCTTCCTCCTAGCATGTACATGTACAATAAAATACTTATATAATGTGAAACTGCTCCTAAAACTAGGGGCGGTGCATACTTAATTGCAATTAATATCAATACATAACACCAGGGGAGGGGTGGTGTGTTCAAGTCGGTCAAGGATCAAGGAAGGTGTCCCATAGGAAAACAAACATTAAATGCCAGTCCACACTTATGCGATGACAGACTCCGCATGCGACTCGGAGCGTACCGCTCCTACAATCACACGCAAAGTCTGTGCGACACAAACTCAGCCACACTGATTGCATGGGCGAATCAGAGTCGCACCGAACATGCACATGCCCTAATTTAGGTTTGCAGCAGAATCGGATTGCATGGGGATTCACACCAGTGCGATCCAACTCGTGTGTGAACTGTCAGCTCGCACCATGACACGCGAGCTATCCCAGGGGCCTAGTAAATAAAGCATTGACACCCCCAGCGATTTGCATACGGCAGTGCGAATCGCCATGAAAATTCAATGTGACGCAGGAACCCGCAGTATATTTGCAGGGCTCCCGCATCGCACAAGTGTGGACAGGCACCAACCCTTAATAAACTTCACAATTATTTCAAGAAAAGGTTTATATCCATCCTATTGTTCATTCCACTAGGTGCTCTTGTATTTAGCTTATGTATCCACCACACCTCACGCTGTAGTAAAGTGCGGTGTATATCACCTCCTCTAACTGGTCTTCCAACCTGTTCTAAACCAAAAAAGGAAAAAGAACTAAGGTTACCTCCATGGATTTCTCTGAAATGTTTAGACACGCTAGAAATATTTTTGGCATTAATGTTTGATGCATCATTGACATGTTCAGATATCCTTACGCTTAAATTCCGAATGGTGCATCCATACTGTAATTGACAAACACTACATTCTATGATATAAATGACCATTTTAGAATTGCAGTTAATATAATGCCTAAGTGAATAAGACTCTCCTGTAGAAAAGGAGATAACTTTTACTTTTTTTATGTCTTACACAATGTTTACATGTGAGAAAGCCACATGGATATGATCCCACAGTCTTCAACCAAGAATGAGATGTTCGAGGACTGTGGGAGCCAAAAAGTAAAGGTGATAACATAGTTCCCAAGGTGGGTGCTTTACTACTGGAAAAATGACAACCTTGCTGTAAAATGTTGTACAGTGTGTTATCTGTATATAGAATGGGAAGGCAACGTTTGACTATTTTCACTATCTGATCATATTGTGCTGAATATGATGTTACAAAATGTATTCCTTTTTTGTTTCGACAAATGGTTCCAGTAATCCATGTCCTTAGTCTGCTTATTTTAGGAAAATGTTTGCGGGCTTTCTTGTGTATCATTTTTAGAAGAGGCTTCCTTCAGGGACGACAACCATGCAGACCAATTTGATGCAGTGTGCGGCGTATCGCCTGAGCACTGACAGGCTGACTGTCTCACCCCTTTAACCTCTGCAGCAATGCTGGCAGCACTCATACGTCTATTTCCCAAAGGCAACCTCTGAATATGACGCTGAGCATGTGCACTCAACTCCTTTGGTCGACCTTGGCGTGGCCTGTTCTGAGTGGAACCTGTCTTTATTAAACAGCTGTATGGTCTTGGCCACCGTGCTGCACCTCAGTTTCAGGGTCTTGGCAATCTTCTTATAGCCTAGGCCATCTTTATGTAGAGCAACAATACTTTTTTTCAGATCCTCAGAGAGTTCTTTGCCATGAGGTGCCATGTTGAACTTCCAGTGACCAGTATGAGAGAGTGAGAGCGATTAACACCAAATTTAACACACCTGCTCCCAATTCATACCTGAGACCATGTAACACTAATGAGTCAAATGACACCGGGGAGGGAAAATGGCTAACTGGGCCCAATTTGGACATTTTCACCTAGGGGTGTACTCACTTCTGTTGCCAGCGGTTTAGACATTAATGGCTGTGTGCCGAGTTATTTTGAGGGGACAGCAAATTTACACTGTTATACAAGCTGTACACTCACTACTTTACATTGTTGCAAAGTGTAATTTCTTCAGTGTTGTCACATGAAAAGATATAATAAAATATTTACAAAAATGTGAGGGATGTACTTACTTTTATGAGATGCTGTACCTGTCAAGACTTAAGATAAGGCAGACATTTAACTTCGCCACTTTCTTTATGCAAATCAAAAACAAAATCTGGTTTTTGATACTTTTAATATTTTTTTTTCTTCCATTGTTCCAGTTGATACCCCAGGTAACAAAGGTTCCTCTCTTGAACCTCCAACATCTCCTTCACTGAGGTGCTCTCCTTCCTTAAAGTCACTGGCCCTCGGTAATGAGGACACAGTAAGTTCTGGGAAGAAACGCAGGACATTGCGCCGTTCACTAAGCATGCCAGAGAAGGTGGGTGAATGTGTTCAAGCTGATGGAGATCAAGAGGCATTCCTTGAGACCGGTTTAATCATGAACAATGAAAGTCGAAGCCAAGATGATGGGCTGAATATCCCTGCAGGAAATGCATATATGCAGGAGTTTGACAGCGACCCTTTGAAAGACTGTTCAAACACAGGCGATCCTCCAGATGTCAGCAGCCAGGGCTCCCTGGATGAACTGGGCTCTTTTCAGTCTGTTGCAACCTTCAGAAGGTCTAATGGTCACATGTCCCAGTACCGAAGTGTAAGGAAATTGGTCCTTAGCTTTCCTTGGACATCTAGCATTCCAGATTTGGATCCTCAGCAAAAAGACTGGGAAAAGTTGGCCACCCACACCATCAGGCGTAAAGGGGCAAGACGATTTGGGCGCTCATTGAGTCAGGAATGTGGTCTGAGGACAAATGGAGACCAGATTGGATTTAAAAGATCAGACGATGTTGGCAGTGGCAACTCAAAACTTCTAAATGCACGGAGCCGACAAGTATTTGTGAGCCGTAAAAATATTACTCTGAGCAACTGGGGCCAGCGTAGCCTGGAGGCGAGGCGCCAAGTGTCCCTTGAGGATAACCCAATAGATACTGAGAGGCAGCTATCAGACACACTTTTAAATCTAGATAAGGAGGCTTTCATTTTTAAGGACATGGTTGAGGAGGAAAGACAAAGTTATAGTTCTCCTGAATGTCCATCTTTTGGTTCTAGACTGGAACCTATAAGTGACACTGTGGATCAATAAAAATAGTGGTTTGGATACTCTTGAGGTCACTGGCTAGATTATCTGTTCATGGATTCCCCGGCATGACTCAGTACCTCACTGCACTGCTGTCATATAGGTGCAATGGTAGTTTAACCTTCATGACAATCAATAGGTGTACCATCCTGGTAGCCAGGCTGGGTACAGCTAATATTTTTGATTTTTGGACAATTTGCAGATTTTAATTTATCACACTAGTAAGTTAGAGTTCATATTTATTCTTTTCAGTGGTGTATTTCTAGGATAAATATTTATTGTGATTTTAAAAAATCTAGTAGTCAATAATAATGTGTTGTAAAATCAGTTTGTTCAGCGCAGCCAAAACATTGCTACACAGAAATTCAATTAAAGCTGAACTCCAGCAATGATCTTAATTATGTACTTGCATTGGCCCAAGTTGGATCAATGCAATGATTCATATCTCAAACCTGAGGGCCCACTTGAGAAGCTGTAGCCGGTGCTACTACAGTGATTGCTGCAATCCTCGGGTCCTGTGCCACCATCCACAGATTGTCTTGTATGTTTTCCATTGAATACAAGGCATTCTCTGGAGGGGCGTTGACATCACAATTTCCACCTTGTCCAATCTGTCAGTTGGGGCAGTGGCAAGCGAGCCGCTCCTATGGTCTGGAATAAGAGGAAAGTAGATGGCCCAACACTTTGTGAGGATGTTGGTTTCTTTATAGGTGGATATCAAAAGGTGCAAAATAAAAACATCACAGCACAAGGAGCACAAAGGAGACCAGATCTTGTGTTTCACGCTTTGACAGCACATGCTCATAATTCATAACACTCCTTGGATGTGATCTATGGGCATTGTGCACACACACCTCCAGCAGTATTTACTCTTGTTGGACTACCCACTGTGGTCAGAGGGGGAGCAGCTCGGCATGGGACCTGGAAGATCATGGCTGTAGTAGCGCCAACTACTAAATCATTGTCTGCTTCCCCAGTAACCTTTCAGGTGTGTAAGTATGCAATAAATATACCTGGAGCTTAGTTTTAGGCAATAAAAGTCAAGATTTATAATATCTAACAATTTAAAAAGGAAGTAGCATGAGGCTCACACTGTCTAACATTGAATTATACTAGCTAAAAGCTAACTGACTTTTTTTTAAAGAAAAGTACCTTTTTATGCACCTGAAACAATTAGGTGTTTAAATTGATACTATAGCACCCCAAAAAAAAAAAAAAAAAAATAATGGTTTGTAGTAACCCATATCAAACCACATTCCCTAGCATTATTTTTTGAAAGCTTGGTTGTGATTGGTTGCCAGCGTATTGCATGTTTTTGCTAAACCCAAATATGTGCATTAAAAGTTCTACTTTACAGTCACGGGTGATACTCTGCATTCCCAAAATGTGACAAACCAGTTTTGCTTTGAATGTGTAAGTTTTATTTAAAGTTAGGGAAATACAACGTGTGTATCGTTTTGTGTTGATAAATTGTTTTTCACTTTGTTTTAAATGTATTTCTGTGTTTTTAATTCTAAGTTATGTGCTGTTTTGCTAATACTTTCAATGTAATCAACGAACAATAAATATTTCCTTTATTCTGTTTTTGAACATATCATTTCGTTTTTAGAGCTATTCTAAAAAAAAATAAAGTGATGAGAACCCTTTGAGATCTGAAATAGAACCCTTTTGAGATCTGAGATCTAGCCCCATCCCACAATTTTTTTCAGTTTGGAATAGTGTGGAAGTGTTAGACCAACCTTTCCCAACCTTTTTAGCATGGAGGAACTCAAGATATCTCTCGAGTATCAGGGAATCTCTGCTAATAACTTGCTATATCTACAGCTCCCATTACATACGTTTGGTGGTCAGAGGGAAGAATGTTGGTGCTCAGTGGGAAGAATGCCCCCCACCTTGGTGCTCAGTTGGAAGAATGCCCCCACCTTGGTGCTCAGTGGGAAGAATGCCCCCCACCTTGGTGCTCAGTGGGAAGAATGCCCCCCACCTTGGTGCTCAGTTGGAAGAATGCCCCCACCTTGGTGCTCAGTGGGAAGAATGCCCCCCACCTTGGTGCTCAGTGGGAAGAATGCCCCCCACCTTGGTGCTCAGTGGGGAAGAATGCCCCCCACCTTGGTGCTCAGTGGGGAAGAATGCCCCCACCTTGGTGCTCAGTGGGGAAGAATGCCCCCACCTTGGTGCTCAGTGGGGAAGAATGCCCCCACCTTGGTGCTCAGTGGGGAAGAATGCCCCCACCTTGGTGCTCAGTGGGAAGAATGCCCCCACCTTGGTGCTCAGTGGGAAGAATGGCCCCACCTTGGTGCTCAGTGGAAAGAATGCCCCCCACCTTGGTGCTCAGTGGAAAGAATGCCCCCCACCTTGGTGCTCAGTTGGAAGAATGCCCCCACCTTGGTGCTCAGTGGGAAGAATGCCCCCCACCTTGGTGCTCAGTGGGAAGAATGCCCCCCACCTTGGTGCTCAGTGGGAAGAATGCCCCCACCTTGGTGCTCAGTGGGGAAGAATGCCCCCACCTTGGTGCTCAGTGGGGAAGAATGCCCCCACCTTGGTGCTCAGTGGGGAAGAATGCCCCCACCTTGGTGCTCAGTGGGGAAGAATGCCCCCACTTTGGTGCTCAGTGGGGAAGAATGGCCCCACCTTGGTGCTCAGTGGGAAGAATGGCCCCACCTTGGTGCTCAGTGGGAAGAATGGCCCCACCTTGGTGCTCAGTGGGAAGAATGGCCCCACCTTGGTGCTCAGTGGGAAGAATGGCCCCACCTTGGTGCTCAGTGGGAAGAATGCCCCCCCCCACCTTGGTGCCCAGTGGGAAGAATGCCCCCCCACCTTGGTGCCCAGTGGGAAGAATGCCCCCCCACCTTGGTGCTCAGTGGGACGATTGCCCCCCACCTTGGTGCTCAGTGGGACGATTGCCCCCCACCTTGGTGCTCAGTGGGACGATTGCCCCCCACCTTGGTGCTGAGTGGGGAAGAATGCCCCCCACCTTGGTGCTGAGTGGGGAAGAATGCCCCCCACCTTGGTGCTGAGTGGGGAAGAATGCCCCCCACCTTGGTGCTGAGTGGGAAGAATGCCCCCCACCTTGGTGCTGAGTGGGAAGAATGCCCCCCACCTTGGTGCTGAGTGGGAAGAATGCCCCCCACCTTGGTGCTGAGTGGGAAGAATGCCCCCCACCTTGGTGCTGAGTGGGAAGAATGCCCCCCACCTTGGTGCTGAGTGGGAAGAATGCCCCCCACCTTGGTGCTCAGTGGGAAGAATGCCCCCCACCTTGGAGCTCAGTGGGAAGAATGCCCCCCACCTTACCATACACTTTACAACCTGATTGTACAATCTCCTGTAGATTTACCATTAACTGTGTAAGGCAAGGGCTTGTCTGATTTAACATGTATCCCATAGATTGTTTAAGCATACCTATTGTATACTTGCCTTCTTTCTAGTGCTGTGGTGTCCTGGAGCTTCCAGGTATTGATCTCTGGCTGTTTTCATTGGCCAGGCTGAGATGACATCCCCTCCATCCTCCCTCCATCGCAGCACTGCCAAAACTGTACACTGAGCTGTGCCTGTGCAGCTTACCATACAGTACAGAAAGGTGGGTAATACTTTAATGCAGAAGGCTGCAGTCACACCGACACATTTCCTCAATGCGTGGCAAAACACACAAAATCGTGCATTTTGCCAAACTTCTTGTAAACACACTGCAAATGCACATCACTCTTGCAGTACCATTAATTGTTAGGCATGTGTTTTTCCGTGTGACAATGCGCTACAAACGGGCCAAAATGCGCACTGAAAAAAATACCCGATGCTCCATCACTGAAAAGGGTCTGGAACTACTTTGGGGAATTTGTGGTGCCTAGGACAGACCTTTCAAGTGAATATGTCACCCTAGACATGAAGCGCATTAATGCATGAAAAACTGTCTATTTGCAAATTTTTTTTTTTTTTTTTTTGTATTGAAGTCCCACATTAGGTTTGTCCTCACATTACATTGTTTTAGTAAAGCTGAATCTAAACATACACAATACAATCTGATTGTATAGAGATTGTACATTCGTCTTTATACCTGTATATACCCAAATTGTGTAATAGGAGGATACATCTGAATAAGCCATCTAATTTGTATCCAATCAGGCAGGCTCTTGCACTACATAGGGGATGGTAAGCCTAAAGAAGATTGTGCTGTGTGCCGTCACCTTAATCCAATTGTACAGTGTATGGTCCCATTCACATCTCAGCATTTTGTAGCTTGAAGCTCCAAGACACCGGAGGAGAAAATAAAATCACACCTGAAGCTCTGGAGCTTTTTTTGTAGCTTGAATCGGGGAGATTGGATCATTTTTTAAGCCTTTTTTGTTCCACAGCAATACAGTCAAATGCTTGATTTGAGCATTTTAGAGCATTTTGTTGTGTGTTTTTCTGCTCAAATGCAATAATTAAATAAAAATAAATACTATAAATAAATAATACATCAAATACATTTTAATAATCATAAACAAAAAAAAAAAAAAAAAAAACACTAACCCTAATATTATTCCCTAGTTCTATACCCTAACCTAATATTACCCCTAACCACTTACCCTAATATTAACCCCTAACCCTAGTCCTAACCTATAAATACCCACTAACCCTAGTATTCACTCCTAACCCTAATATTAACCCCATAAACACTAACCCTGATAATCCCTAACCCTAATAATACCCCCTAACCATTAACCCTAATAATAACCCCTAGTCCTAACCCCTAACTCTAATATTACAGAAATAACCACTAACCCTAATATAAACCCCTATAACCACTAACCCTAATAATCCCTAACCCTTATATTATCCCCTAACCATTAACCCTAATAATAACCCTAGTCCTAACCACTACCACTAATATTACCCAATAACCACTAACCCTAATAACCCCTAACCCTAATATTTACCCCTATAATCATTAACCCTAATAATCCCTAACCCTAATATTATGCCCTAACCATTAACCCTAATAATAACCCCTAACCCTAATATTTACCCCTATAATCATTAACCCTAATAATCCCTAACCCTAATATTATGCCCTAACCATTAACCCTAATAATAACCCCTAACCCTAATATTTACCCCTATAATCATTAACCCGAATAATCCCTAACCCTAATATTATGCCCTAACCATTAACCCTAATAATAACCCTAGTCATAGCCACTAACACGAGTATTACCCAATAACCACTAACCCTAATAACCCCTAACCCTAATATTTACCACTAACCCCAATAATCCCTAACCCCAATATTATCCCCTAACCATTAACCCTAATAACCCCAAACCCTAGTCCTAACCACTAACTCTAATATTACAGAAATAACCACTAACCCTAATATAAACCCCTATAACCACTAACCCTAATAATCCCTAACCCTAATATTATCCCCTAACCTTAGTCCTCCTAACCACTAACCCTGATATTAACCCCTAACCCTAATATTAACCCCATAACCACTAACCGTAATAATAGTCCCTAACCACTAACCCTAATATTATCCCCTAACCATTAACCCAAATAATACCCCTAGCCCTAACCCCTAACCCTAATATTAACCCCATAACCACTAACCCTAATAATCCCCCCTAACCATTAACCCAAATACTGCTAACCCTAATAACCTCTAACCCTAATATTAACTGCTAACCCTAATAACCAATAACCCTAGTGATAAACCCTAATATTCTCACCTAATCCTGATACCCTAACCTGATATTAACTCCTAACCAAATAATTATAATTAAATAATAAATAAAAATGAACCTTAACCCCTTGCAAAAAAATGTAAAAATAAATGAATGTGGATGAAAAAACTGAAAACCATAGCCACAAATCATGGAACAGATGATATTTTTCTCTGTTGGCTACTAAAAAAAAAAAAAAAAAAAAAACACTCATACAACCCGAAAAAAAAGCCAGAAAAACACTCCAAAAATGCGGCGGTCCATCAGATTGTACAGTGGATGGGCAGCTTGCGCAGAGTGCCATAACAGCCCAATGTTTTCACCTCTCATTCATTTAGCACTGAGATCTGATTGGTGAATGCTGCGTTTGGAATTCCTCCCTTTTGCTGTATTTTAAACATTTTTTTTTTACTTTCATTGAACTTCTCTCTCTCCTAATGAATTCTTCCTCTCCCCATACCTGACCCACAATCACAGCTTCCACTTCTCTGCCCTTCGCAGCTTTTAGCTCCTGTGCTTTGCACTTGCAGCTGTGTCTTCACCCCCCGACAATTTGTCTGGTTGTAAGGCAGCTCCCACCAATCACAGAGCAGAGGAGGGGTACAGCAGGAGAGTGTTAGTAATGTGCCTGCTCTGTGCTTGTACCATCTCTCCGCACAGAGAGAGGGGAGTACACTACACACAGCCTCTCTCTCTCCCCCTTCATACCGCACGGATTACTCTTCCCTATCCGACCACCCGAGCCGGCCAAGCACGGGGACCTTCCTATAGCAGAGAAGGACGGGACCGGGAGAACCATCATGGCCGAAGGAGGAGAGAGCGAGGACGAAATCCAATTCCTCAGGACGGTGAGTGCGATCAGCAATTCTCCCCCCATGTCTATGGATTTATAGAAATGTTTTCTGACTTTATTCCCGTACTACAATCCCCTCCATCAGACACTTCCTAATTCCCGAACTACAATCACCTCCATCAGAGACTTCCCAATTCCCAAACTACAATCACCTCCATCAGACACTTCCTAATTCCCGTACTACAATTACCTCCATCAGACACTTCCTAATTCCCATACTACAATCACCTCCATCAGACACTTCCTAATTCCCGTACTACAATCACCTCCATCAGACACTTCCTAATTCCCGAACTACAATCACCTCCATCAGAGACTTCCCAATTCCCAAACTACAATCACCTCCATTAGACACTTCCTAATTCCCGAACTACAATCACCTCCACCAGACACTTCCTAATTCCCATACTACAATCACCTCCATCGGACACTTCCTAATTCCCCTACTACAATCACCTCCATCAGACACTTCCTAATTCCCGAACTACAATCACCTCCATCAGAGACTTCCCAATTCCCAAACTACAATCACCTCCATTAGACACTTCCTAATTCCCGAACTACAATCACCTCCACCAGACACTTCCTAATTCCCATACTACAATCACCTCCATCGGACACTTCCTAATTCCCCTACTACAATCACCTCCATCAGACACTTCCTAATTCCCATACTACAATCACCTCCATCAGACACTTCCTAATTCCCGAACTACAATCACCTCCATCAGAGACTTCTAATTCCCATACTACAATCGCCTCCATCAGAGACTTCCTAATTCCCGTACTACAATCCCCTCCATCAGAGACTTCCTAATTCCCGAACTACAATCACCTCCATCAGACACTTCCTAATTACCATACTACAATCACCTCCATCAGACTTTTCCTAATTCCCATACTACAATCACCTCCATCAGACACTCCTAATTCCCGTACTACAATCACCTCCATCAGACACTTCCTAATTCCCATACTACAATCACCTCCATCAGACACTTCCTTCTCTAAGGTCTAAGTTTTCTATCTCCAGTATCGGAGGGGTTAACTCATCGGGGGAAGGCGATATGACCTCAGCACCTGTTGGACGCCCATCACCGCTGTGACAGGCTGGAGAGGCATTACAGGGGGGGGGGGGGGGGGGGCGCAGGGACCGAAAGGGAAACATAGCTGGGGGGTGACTCTCCTAAACTACTTTAAGGATCAGAGGAGGGGGGGGGGTGGGGGGGTCAGTGTCGTGTAGCACTCACAGAGTTAAATATCACCTCATGTCCAGCTGGCTCCGCATCTCCCTGAAATGACACATACTAAGAAAATAGATTGCTAGCTTCTGGTCCTAGAACTTAATATTTGGTCATTATCCTTCTTATTGGCAGCTCCTTGGACGTTGATCAGATTGTCTATTGCCTTACTATGCCACTTTCTATGTTTATTGTAAAATCTTGCAAAAACCTATAAGAATTAAAAAATAAATAAATTGTTCCTTACATCAAGAAATCCATGTCAATTAAAAATCAAAAACGATTCCATTGTATGGAGATCCGACCACTTTTATTTTCATCAATATTTCTGCCCTAATTTAGTCATAGATAGGACTTGGTTTCTTTTCCCATGAGAATGCCATTGTTTTTTCCTTTTTATAAGTCTATGGAATTTGAATGAAGGATTTTTCAACTAATGTTAACAATTTTCATTGCTTATATTTATTATCATCATTATTAAGAATGATAACACTACTGTATTCATAATAATGGTTATTGATATTATCAATATTAATAACTATTATTGTTATTGTACTCTGTTATAATTATTGTTAGTAGTATTAGTATTTATTTTTATTATTATTTGTATTACTATTTTGTTATCACTACTAGTAATCGTAATAATAGTAATAACTGTTATTATTGATATTATTATCAATAAGAATAGTTATTATTGTCCTCTATAATAATAGTTATTTTTATTGTTAGTAGTATTAGTATTTATTATTTTTATTATTTGTATTCTTATTTGTGTTATTATCACTAGTAATCGTAATAACTGTTATTGATATTATTATCAATAATAACTATTCTTGTCCTCTATAATAATAATTGTTAGTAGTAGTATTATTTTTAGTATTTGTGTTATTATTATTATTATTACTAGTAATCGTAATAATAATAACAACTGTTATTATTGATATTATCAATAATAAATATTATTGTTATTGTCCTCTAGAATAATAATCATAATAATTATTATTGTTAGTAGTATTAGTATTATTTGTGTTATTATTATTATCACTAGTAATTGTAATAATAGTAATAACTGTTATCAGTATTGATATTATTATCAATAATAATTATTATTGTTGTCCTCTATACTAATAATAAATAATTATTGTTAGTAGTATTTATTATTTTTATTATTTGTGTTATCACTGCTGGTAATCATAATAGTAATAACTGTTATCATTGATATTATTAATAATGACTATTATTGTTATTATTGTCCACTTTAATAATATAATAATAATAATTATTGTAAGTAGTATTTATTATTTTTATTATTTGTTGTTATTATTAACAATATTAACACTACTAGTAACTGTAATAATAGTAATAACTTGTCATTGATATTTTAAAATCTAATAATAATTAGTAGTATTAGTAATTATTATTATTATTATTATTATTATTGTTATTATAATTAATAATTATAATACTATTTTTTATTATTAATAATAATAGTAATAATTATCAATACTATTTTTTATAAGTATTATAAATAGCATCAAGAGGTTAATAAAATTGGTCATCGGTATCTTTCTCCATGTGGTGCAACTTTTAAAAGTGGTATTAAGGCCAAAAACAAAAATGTAATAAATGGAAGCTTATAATTCATCGATGTGGTGGTACCATTAGTTGTCCTTTTTTTTCCCTTTATTTTCACCTGGTGATCCATCTAGCAGGCCTGTTAATTTTCAACTTCCTTTTACAGGCCAAATTGTCCGGTAGCTGGCCGAGATAAAGCATTTACCGCTGACAGGGATACTTACAATGATCACTTTTTTTTTTTTTTCTTTACCGTGCATCTGAAAAGTATTCACAGCACTTCACTTTTTCCACGTTTTTTATGTGACAGCCTTATTCCAAAATAGATTAAATTCATTATTTTCCTCAAAATTCTACAAACACTCCATAATGACAACGTGAAAGAAGTTTGTTTAAAATCTTTGCAAATGTATTACAAATAAAACATGAAAAAATCCCATGTACATAATAAGTATTCACAGCTTTTGTCATGACACAAAAAATTGAGCTCAGGTGCATTCCGTTTCCACTGATCATCCTTGAGGTGTCTCTACAACTTGATTGGAGTCCACCTGTGGTAAATTCAGTTGATTGGACATGATATGGAAAGGCACACACCTGTCTATATAAGGTCCCACAGTTAGAAGAGCACAAACCAAGCCATGAAGTCCAAGGAATTGTCTGTAGACCTCTGAGACAGGATTGTATAGAGACACAGATCTGGGGAAGGGTACAGAAAGATGTCTGCAGCATTGAAGGTCCCAATGAGCACAGTGGCCTCCATCATTCCAAAATGGAAGAAGTTTGGAACCACCAGGACTCTTCCTAGAGCGGACCCCCCCAGCCAAACTGAGTGATCGGGGGGGGGGGCCTTAATCAGGGAGGTGACCAAGAACCTGATGGTCACTCTGACAGAGCTCCAGTGTTTCTCTGTGGAGAGAGGAGAACCTTCCAGAAGAACAATCATCTCTGCAGCACTCCACCAATCAGGCCAGTATGGTAGAGTGGCCAGACAAAAGCCACTCCTCAGTAAAAGGCAAAAGGCACCTCAAGGACTCTCATGAGAAACAAAATTCTCTGATCTGATGAAACAAAGATTGAACTCTTTGGCCTGAATGGCAAGCGTCATTTCTGGAGGAAACCATGTACCGCTCATCACCTTGCCAATACCATCCCTACAGTGAAGCATGGTGGTGGCAGCATCATGCTGCGGGGATGTTTTTCAGCGGCAGGAACTGGGAGACTAGTCAGGATCGAGGGAAAGATGAATGCAGCAATGTATAGAGATGGCCTTGATGAAAACCTGCTCAGACTAGGGCAAAAGTTCATCTTCCAACATGACAATGGCTCTAAGCACACAGCCAAAATTACAAAGGAGTGGCTATAGGACAACCCTGTGAATGTCCTTGGGTGGCCCAGCCAGAGTCCAGACTTGAACCCAGTTGAACATCTCTGGAGATCTGAAAATGGCTGTGCACCGACCCTCCCCATTCAACCTGATGGAGCTTTAGAGGTCCTGCAAAGAAGAATTGGATAAACTTCCCAAAAATAGGTGTGCCAAGCTTGTAGCATCATACTCAAAAAGACTTGAGGCTGTAAATGGTGCCAAAGGTGCTTCAACAAAGTATTGAACAAAGACTGTGAATACTTCTGTACATGGGATTTTTTCATTTTTAATAAATTTGCAAAGATTTCAAACAAACTTCTTTCACGTTGTCATTATGGAGCATGGTTTGTAGAATTTTGAGGAAAATAATGAATTTAATTCATTTTGGAATAAGGCTGTAACATAAAATGTGGAAAAAGTGAAGCACTGAGAATACTTTCCGGATGCACTGTATGTAAAATCTCTATTTTAAATGCAAGCAAAAAACTGTTTGTGAAACTTCTTATAAAGTGTCATGTCATCTGTATTTTGACTTTGATTTGTTAGTGTATCTAAATCAGCTAGAATATTTAACACTCCCCTCCCCACAGACTGAATGCTGCTGTTCAAAGGTGTCCAGAGTGGAAACATACATACATTATCCAAATTTCTTATTCAATTTCCCTTAGATTTACCTTCAACTATCGACTATGTAGTGCAACAGCCTGCCTGCCTACATACAAATTGACAGTGTTTAGGTCTGACCTCATATTATACGGATTTGGTAAATCTAAAGGAAAATTGTACAATGTATGGCCAGCCTAAGGCCCCTTTCACACGACAGGGTCCGTTCTGCTCAGCGGGGGATCGATCCGTCCAACCCTGCTGAGCAGGTGGATGACAGCTCCGTCTTTGCTCTGTGTGCAGAGACAGAGCTGTCAGATCCCCGCTGTCCTCTATGGGGAGATCAGATGAGAACGGACCGTCTGTCCGTTCTCATCCGATCCTCCAGATGGATGGAAAATAGGGTTTCCATGCATCCGGATTTCACGGACAGGATCAGATAGGATGGCAGCGGGTGTCATCGGAGATGTCTCCGCTGACATCCGATGCCCCATAGGGATACATTGAGCATCCGATCAGGTCCGCCTGAAAAACTGACAAGCGGATCGGTTCGGATTGCCCGTGTGAAAGGGGCCTAAGACAGAAAGTATTACTGGCCTGATCACCAGATGGAAAAAAAGAGACAAAAGTCTACAATTAGAAAACCTAATCAATTAAAATCTGACCATTGTAAGCACCCCTGTCATTGCTAAATGATTTTTCTCAACACTCTAACTGCTACTTTTGCTGGATAGCTTGGTCTGTTAAAGACTGTTGAAAAATAACAGACTTGCTGACCAGATCACCAGGTGAAAACAGCCTAAAAATAAAACTGATGCAGCCACCACATCTAATAATTGATAAGCTGCAATATATTACATTTATTGTTTGAGGTTTATTATTGCTTTAAATAGTACTGAATAGGGTTCTATAATGTGGCAAGCTGTAGTTGTGGGAATGGCGTGTGGGAGAGATTTTAAATAATTTTTAATTGTATTTTCCTGTTGGATTAAAATCCATGTGTTGGATTAAAAAAAAAAAAAAGTTTCATATGTGGGTTTGTGTTGTGCTATGTGTAATTTTATTGTATGATGTTAGGATTGTAGAATGATAATAGAGCTCTTCAGTCCGGTATAGACAAGTTACACATCAGTCCCTGCCCTCAAGGAGCTTACAATCTAAGGTCCCTATCTGACATACATACACATATTGGGGCCAGTTTAGACAGGAGCCAATGAACCACTTGACCTCGGAAAGATTTACCCCCCGTCATGACCAGACCACTTTTTGTGATACGGCACTCTGTTACTTTAACTGACAATTGCGCAAAACCCAAATAAT
This sequence comes from Pelophylax lessonae, assembly GCF_965119305.1. Lineage (NCBI taxonomy): Eukaryota > Metazoa > Chordata > Amphibia > Anura > Ranidae > Pelophylax > Pelophylax lessonae. The sequence goes on from NC_138774.1 coordinate 77,094,320, forward strand.
TTTCTTTTTTCCCTCCACAAATAAAGCTCACCTTTGGTGGTATTTGATCACCACTACGTTTTTATTTTTTATTTTTTTTCCAATTTTGAAAAAAAAACCTTTTTTCTATTTTCTGCTATAAAACACATTTAATAAAATAAAATTGAAAAGAAAATCTAATTTATTTATAAATTTAGACCAATATATATTCTGCTAAGCATATATTGATTGGTTTATGTGAACATTAGCATCTACAAACTATGGGATCTATATTGGATTTTTTATTTATACTGGTAATGATGGTGATCAGCAACTTATAGCGGGACTGCAATATTGCGGCAAATAATCGGACACGAACTGACACTTTGCTGGAACCAGTGACATTAATACAGTGATCAGTGCTAAAAATATGCACTGCTACTGTACTAATGACACTGGCTGGGAAGGGGTTAACATCTAGGGCCATCAAAGGGTTAACCCTATGCTTAGCCAGTGTGGTGTACTGCGTGAGGTGCTTTTACTATGGGAAGTAATGGATTTAATTCGCTACTTTGCAGGGACACAAAATTCATCACTTCCCCCGTCAGAATTCAGCTCTGCCTTGTTTACATTCTGTGTCTCTGCCCGGTGATCGGCGGGTGTCGGTGGACATCCCTTGCCCGCCACTTGCAGATGGGCTTCTGCTGTGAATAATCACAGTAGAAGCAGCCCACCGGTGGCTCACGCCCTCTAGGTGGAAGTGGCTAAACATCTGGGGCAGTAAAAGGGTTCAATGTGTGCCTAGCCAGTGTTTGTGTTTACTGTTTGCTGCTTTTACTAAGGGAAGAGATGGATTCTAGTCTCAGCTTTGCAGGAACACAGAATACATCCCCCCCCCCCTGTCAGAACGGCGATCTGCCTTGTATATATACACCCGAAGCGGCGCCCCGGTCCCCTGCAGGTGGAAGGGCAGGATCACGTATGATCTGGCGCACAGCTGCTGCTCTGTAGCAATAAAATGGCTATAGGGTGGTCAGCGAGTGGTTAACCTACCAGCATGTCTTTAGAGTGTGGGAGGAAACCAGAATACACAGAGGAAACCCATGCAAACTCTATGCAGTAGTGTCCTGGCTGAGATTTAAACAAACCTAGCATTTGACATCCCGGCTACAATGTAGGGAATATCAGTGTTGAATATACATAGATTGCAGGCATGCCTAGTTTATTAATAAATTAGGATCACAGTTGGGGGAGGGGGACCCATCTGTGGCACATACTAAACTAAATATTGTATAGATTGTTGCGGAAGCTCTCTTAGGGTCCTTTCACGCGCCTTTCTGCCCGGCAGACTCCCATTTTGCCCAGTGGGGATCAATCCGCTGATCCCTGCTGAGCAGGTGGATGACAGCTCTGTCTCTGCTCACTGTGCTGAGACGGAGCTGTCAGATCCCCGCTCTCCACTATCGGAGATCGGATGATACCTGACTGCCTGTCCGTTTTCATCCGATCCAATCCTCCAGATGGATAGAAAATAGGGTTTCCATCCGTCCGGATTTCACGGACAGGATTGGATTGGAGAGCAGTGGGTGTCAGCGGACATATCTCTGCTGACATCCGTTGCTCCATAGAGGTGCATGGAGCGTCCGATCAGGTCCGCCTCTAAAATGGACAGGCAGACCTGATCAGAAAGCCCGTGTGAAAGGGGCCTAAAGCTGACCATACACTAGTAGATTTTCAAATGAGCATCCATCTGAAACTACACGTTCGACCACTTGATAAATGTCATTCGATAGCACTTCACAATTTTTGTTTTGCTTTTAACATTTTGGAACAAATGGGCAACACCAAATTAACTGTTAAGGCCCGTACACACGTGCATATTGTCGGCCAAAAAGATTCGGCCGACGACTGATCGGCCGATTTTCGGCTTGTTAGTATGATGCTTCCGACAGCCAACAGCGCACTTTCGGCCAAACAGAATCTGTCGTGCAAGCATTAAAATTTTTGTATGCCGACACCAGAACGGCCGATTGTTCGCCAGTCAGTACAGTCGGCCGACAAACAGCAGATTTGCAAGACTGGGCATGCTCAGAAAAGAAAAAACACAGGGAAAGTTAACCATCACATGACATCACTTCTGCAGTCGGCTGTTGTTGGCGGACAAAATTCGTGTGCAGTCTTTTGCACTTTTCAGCGAACACGACAGCCCGGGGACAAAAGACGGCCGATCGTTCGGCCGACAATCTGCACGTGTGTACGGGGCTTTAGAAATTTGTTTGAGAAAAATATTCCATCCTGCTTCTTTGAATTTTCTCATCACTGCAATCGAAAATGGAAAGCATTTTAACCCCACTAACGATCAGAGAATTGAACAAATGTTCTTAAAAAATGACAAAATTCCTACTAATGTATGGCCTGTATGTGTCATCATACATGGTGTTCGGCACAATGATCCTACAAATGTCCATTGACTATTATAAAGGGTGTCCCAAAAGTCTCCATACATAAAAATGACCAAGCTCATATTGTATTTTATCATTTTATTTTCAAAATATTTTTAATTAAAGTACCATTCTGTAAATATTTTGTTAAATTTTGTAATACAAATATTTAGTAAAGAAAGGTACATTTAGCTACAATTTCCCATTTTTCCCTATGTATGGTGACTTTTGGGACACCGGGTAGAACAGGTATTCCGTGTGGCTTTTTGGAACTTTCTAGATAACAAATCCAATAACTATTTATGTGGTTGGAGAAGTGATGTATTTAGGTGCAATATCTAGAAGTGTTGTCCATGGTACATTCCAGAACCTTCTGTAAACTGAATTGAATTCTATTTATGTAATCAGCGCAGCTTGCTGGTGTGAGCGAACCCTGAGGCTGCATTAATGGCACCTTAGATGTAAGAGGCTAAGAAAGGAACCTGAGCAACCTTGCCATGCATAGGGTAGCCCATTGAAATGAATATTCTGCCCTATGCGTGTAGTGTGACAGTGCGCAAAAATAAAGTGCATTAGCGTGACAGCCGACATTGTGTATTAGTGTGAATGCACCCTAACTGTTTCATTTAAAATGTATACCTTTTTTTCCACAAACTGTGCAAAAAGGTTGCTTGCACATGATGAGGGGAAATGGGCCGCATATACTGAGCTCAGTAATCTATACGATGCAGCTTTAACCACTTTAAGACCAGGCCTTTTTCTGACTTTTGTTAGGTAAAAATCCGTATTTTTTTTTTATAGAAAATTACTTGGAACCCCCAAACATTTTTTTTATATATATATATATATATATATATATATATATATATATATATATATATATAAAATCTGTATGTATGTGTATATATATATATATGTGTGTGTGTGTATATATAATATTTTTTAGCAGGGACCTTAGAGAATAAAATGGCAGTCATTGCAATATTTTATGTCACACTGTATTTGTGTTTTTCAAACGCAATTTGTTTGGAAAAAATACACTTTAATGAATTAAAAAAACAAAAAAACAACAAAACCATAAAGTTAGCCCAACTTTTTATAAATAGAATGTAAAAGATAATGTTACGCTAAGTAAATAGATTCCTAAAATTGCGCACGCTTATGGAATGGTGTCAAACTTCAATACTTTAAAATCTCCATAGGCGATGCTTTAAACATTTTTACAGATTACCGGTTTAGAGTTACATAGGAGGTCCTGCACTTGAATTATTGCGCTCTCTCTAACGATTGAGGCAATACCTCACATATATATATATACCCTTATAGAGTTGTGCTTAATATTAAAAATAAAAGAAGGAAGTCCAAATTGTGAACAAGTCCTTTTAAATGGTCAGTGCGCCATCCATCCCCAGAAAAAGTGCATGATCCTGAGTGAACACCTCCAGCTTATAAAGTGCTCACTTACCAACTAGTGTTGACCCCCTATTATGGAAGGTCAATATGGCTTTGGCTAAAAAACCCAGCCAGGTCCTCTCTCCATCCGGGACTTAAAAGTTAAAGGTAAATTAAAGATAGGAGAATCTGCCACTTTTAAGAGGACTTGATCCTATAAGATCACCAAAAAAAGGAAAAACTTGCCATAGCATGAAATCCTTTAGACATTTATTCCACAAAAATGAGTTACACTTACAGACAGAAACTTTAAACATGCAATGTACAAGCTGGCCGGCTTCATGTAGCAACCAGTCTTTCTGGAATTTGTGTACGCCGTGATGTCAGCACATCGCTCCACCCAGCGTGTTTCGTCACACACTGAAGTCGTCCTGGGGCACCTCACATATATGGTTTGAACACCTTTTTTATATATGCGTTCGCTTCTGCGCGTGAGCACGGAGGGAGGGAAGAGATTTTTTTCCTATATTACTTTTTATTTTTACATTGTCCCTTTTTTATATATTTTTTTGCGGTCACTCTTATTCTTATTACAAGGAATGTAGACATCCCATGTAATAGAAATAAGCATGACAGGACCTCTTTATTGAGAGATCTGGGGTCAAAAAGACCCAGATCTCTCATTTAGCCTCCAAAGCAAAAGAAAAAAAATGTTGACACTTTGACTTAAAAAAAATAAAAAATAAAAATCATGTCTTTAAGCCATATATATATATATATATATATATATATATATATATATATATATATACACAAATCCACCGATCGCCCACTCTCTGAAACGGTTGTGGGATGTAGATCTCCAAATGACGTTGACGCGTTTCAAGGGTGACCTCTCTTTCTCAAAGTATAAGGGCCTGCCTGATTGCATACAAATTGGAAGTGTTTGACCTCCTACCTAAACACCAGAAAATGTTATAATGTATGCCCAGCCTTGCACTAGCAGATTCAGATGAACTTTACTAACAAATAGAAGCTGAACTTCAGCAAACACTTTTGATTTCCTGTTGGGATAATTGTTTTACATAAAAAGCTAATCATTCTAAGCACCCCTGTTAGTGTTAAATGGTTTGTCCCAACACATTTGCTGGACAGTTTTTTTTTTTTTTAACCTGTTGCAGCCCAAGTAATGCATATGTGCAGCAGAAAAGGTGGGCTTTAACACGCACATACTGCACATATGTGTCCATGGACAGCAGAGGTTTCTGTACGGAGAGTGTGCTCACTGCACACTGACTGAGCTGTCAAAGACCGCTCCCGGTCTCTGGTAATTAGGAGTCAGCAAGATGGACTACTGCTCATGGGACCACTGTGACAGCCAATCACAATTGCCACATGATCAGGCAGACCTTTCCGCCCCTTGGGTGTAATAACCAAGTTAAAGGGATGCTGGGACTGGGCAAGAAGGGGTTAAAGGAAGTTGATTAATAACACTTACTGGCCAGATCACCGGATGGAAAAAAAAAAAAAAAACGAATGCTAAAGCTAAATCTATGAATTTTTAAGCTGCAATATGCTACATATAGTTACATAGTTGAGGTTGAATAAAGACAACAGTCCATCCAGTTCAACCTGTGCGTGTGTGTGTCAGTAATGTACTCATTTCCCATAAGCGCCCATTCAGACAGGGGCGACACGACTTGCTGGGGCGACCTGTGAAGTGCACCGCGACCTCGGCGCGACATGCACTGACTTCTTGTAATTGAAGTCAATGCAAGTCGCCTCCAGGTCGCCCAAAAGTAGTACAGGACCCTTTTTCTAAGTCGGAGCGACTTGTGTCGCTCCTATGAGAACGGGTCCTGTGCTAATCAATGGCAGGCGACCTACCGCGACTTGTCAGGAGACCATGTCGCCTGACAAGTCGCAGTAGTGTGAATGGGGTCTTACCCTGAATGTTGTGATCTTTGAAATGCTAAATTTGTTTTGTTTTTAAATTTAATACCTCTTTAAACTCATCCACGATTCTTGTATGCCTTTGTACTTCATACAGACAAAAAAAAAAGTGGTTTTCACCGCCCTCATCCTGGAGATAATAAAAATAAAATTTTCTCCAGCCGAAGCAATTAAAGCGCAATGTGTTGAACGAGCTTACACCCTTCTCCAGGCCTTGTGAAATGACGTGGATGTTGGTATATCATTGCAAGAAATTCCTTTTTTGAGTTCTGGAACTAAGCTGGAGGAACAGAAGTGCAAATGATACTTTTTACTGAATGATGGGAATTGGTTTACAATGTATTGTATGTAATAGCTATACCTAGATGAGGATAATGTTGTAGACCTCTATATAACACTGTATCTGTTTTGTTTTTATTATAATACCGTGATGGCACAGTAAGCACTTTTGTAGCACTGCAGTCCTGGGTCTTAGCTGGTCCTAGATGGATTTTTTTTTTTCTTTCAGCCCGCAGGCAAAAGAAATATACGGATTCTTACATCCACACAATTGAGGTGGATAGAGGAATCCCACCGCTGGGACATGAGGTGGTGGGTGAACTTTCCAACAAGCCCATTCAATACTTAGATCGACTTCTGTTGAGTAGGAATGAGCACATATGGATCGAAATCAAGCTGGATTCACCCATGGCCAGCTTTAAATAGAAATTGTGGAAAAAAAGGCAGAGGGCGAAGACCTAATCGCCAGTGTTGCCTGTGACTTCCCTGCAGCTGATCTTTTCCTATTACTGGCTTGCCATCACTGATATGAGGAGGGAGGGGGTCGTCCCGGGGGGGGGGGGGGGGGGGGTCGTCCCAGGCACAACATTGAGAGGGGCACAAAAATTAATCCTGCACTATCCCAAGTTTTCTGGGTCTGATGCCCCAGCTGACCACGTACGTACTTACAGCAGAGCGGCCAGCCAAAAACACAATGATCGTGGTCAGGTCAGGCTTATAGGCTGGCCACTCTGCCGCCATGAATTTTTCACAGCCTTAGAATCTGATTGGCTGGCTGCAGCCTTTTATTATCAGTTGAATCTGAGATAGCTCTTTGACTGCTGTAGTCAAAAAGATATCTCAGACTCAGCCAATCATAGGCTGCAGGGTTGTGAGCAGCCAACCAGAGGCTAAGGCTATGAGCTCCAGACCATTTAATGTGATCTTCGCATCCAGGAGGAGGGAGGGAAGTTAGATGTGAACAGCCTGCGAAAGGGAGCCCATTCCTGCACACTGTGCATAGCTTACCCCTAAACTCTGCACTTTGTACACAGTGCACCTCTGAACTCTGTAGGTAGTGCCCCCCTGAACTCTGCACTCTGTAGGTAGTGCCCCCCTGAACTCTGCACTCTGTAGGTAGTGCCACTCTGCTGCTCTGCACTCTGTAGGTAGTGCCCCCTTGAACTCTGCACTCTGTAGGTAGTGCCCCCTTGAACTCTGCACTCTGTAGGTAGTGCCCCCTTGAACTCTGCACTCTGTAGGTAGTGCCCCCTTGAACTCTGCACTCTGTAGGTAGTGCCCCCTTGAACTCTGCACTCTGTATGTAATGCACCCCTGGACTCTGCACTCTGTACGTAACGCACCCCTAGACTCTGCACTCTGTAGATAAAGCACCCCAGGACTCTGTATGTAACGCACCCCTGGATTCTGCACTCTCCCCCCCCCCCCCCACTGCAATTTGGCCACACCCACTGTTCGATGCAATTCGGTGGGGGATGTAGTTTAATTCCTGCACCTATTCTCTGAGAAAAAAAAGCCCTTGTTTATATTTCTTTACCTAAACTCATCTCTCCCTTTGTGCACTGCAGCAGTCCATGCCTTACGATGTTTCTTCTGCATGCTGATGGAGAAGATGCAAAGAGGTGGTGGGTGGAGCTAAGCAGTAGGCGCAGAGGAGGAGGAAGTTAAATCCTCCTCCGCTATGAATGCTGGTGCCTCAGGCCTCCCTCTCCTCCTCGTGACATCACTGTTTGCTAGATGCCAGGCCAACGCCAACTTAAAAGGGGTCTCCGTCAGCCAGCAGTCCACCACAGGCTGACGGTGACTGCAACGATGCAAGGGCTATTTTAGGGGTCATCAGTTCGGCCCACGTCCAGGGGGCAAGTAGCCCGGGACCCAGGACAGAATTGCCAATTGCAGGACTGTCCTGGGCAGTTCTGGATTTATCTCCCTATTCTACAGGCCTTGCCCCCCCCCACCCCAAAAAAAACTACAAACTACAGGGATCCAGCTCTGTCCTCACCTGGGTTGGTTCTTTGCCAGTCTTCGGGTCCCCAATGCCGCCATGCTGACTGTGGGAAACCAGCTTTGACTCCTTGGGGGCTTCACAGCAGGCTTCCCACAAAGCATATGCGAGCCCTGTGAAGGGTCCCACAGCCTTCTGGGAACTGTGATGTGTCCCAAAAGGCTGTGGGGGGGGGGGGTACTTCTGCTTGGATCGCCTAGGTGATCTATATGAAAGTGGGAGCAGGTACTTGCACCCCATGAAAAATAAAAAATAGAATCCAAAAGTTTGAAGAGGTGTCAATGAGGAAGAAAAGTGGAACTTCCCTTTTTAGGGTTGAAGTCCCTTTTTAAAGTGACACTAAACAATATCCTTATTCTCCAAAAATAATTCATACCCTTCTACCTTACTTGATGGCCCTGTAATCTATATTTCGTGAATTGTTTCTAATGCCTCGTTTCCACTGAGCGGATCGGTTCGGGTCGGTTCGGTACGGTACGCTAATTTGAGTGTTTCCATTATGAAAGTGGCCCATACAACCGAACCAAACCGCACCATTCCTGGTCCTGCTTCAGATGTAGGGCCATAGGAAATGGTACGGTACGATTAGGGAGGAGCTACTGGCGTAACACAATAGATTCCACTGATTGGCGGACAGGAAAACTTCAGTGCTCACGTCAAATGAAAGAGCAAAACAAACACCTCATTTGGTGTAAACCCCGCATGGTCCCTGGTGGCCCGACTTGCAGTGGAAACGCTCACTTGAATAGACCGGACCATTCTAACCCTTCCAAACTGTACCGACCCGAACCGTTCCTCTCAGTGGAAACAAGGCATTAGTGTGTTTTTCTGCCTCCTTGTAACATTTTCCACAACCTTCCAAACCCTTCCTTCTCTCCCTCACTTCTGTTTGTTTGGAATGAGTAGTGCATGTTAGCTGTGGTCTTTTGCACTGCTCTATGCACAGCTACACATCTCAGTCCACCTGCTCTATGTGCGTTTTGCCGTGATATGTATTGTGATTTGCACCCCATTGCATTGTACAGTAAAGCTCAATGCACCACAACATATATACTGCTCTATATCAGTCTCTTTTGGGAAGATACTTGAAAATAGGCCACTTCAAATAAAAATGTAATATCTGGGTAAATGCCTTTTTTTTACACAGGTCTTTAATGGAATGCTGTACCCCCTGGGTTTTGAGAAATCGCACCATTCACAGGTCTATATTTTGGTTCAGCAATGGCAAAATGTGAACATTAATTTAAGAAGCCCGCTATGAAAAATATTTTGTATCCAGAAGCAGTTTCCCCTTTTGGAGAGGCTTATTTGTATATGTCGCACTGAAGTTTGGATTTAGGGTGAGACCATTTAAGAAGATAAATGGTATCCAGCAAACCCAACTTCTAATTTTGTTGATGGCTAACACCCTGATGTTGGTATTTGTCATACAGCGAGCAATGCCCAATATCTCCATGCTTGTAAAACAATCCTTTCCTTTTACATGTCTTCACATCAGTCCTTACTTTCTACAAAGTTCCCAGTGCCAATTTAAAATTGCATAAATAAAAATAGATGAAGTGCTGCTTTATAGACTCGGAGTGGCCAGTCTAGTGCTAAATGAAACTCTCCCTGGGTAGCAGTTCCAGTGTTAATAGTTGACCCACATTACCTGTTTTAGAATCCAGCATTCTCTCTTGACAAAGTGTCAGAATTATTCCATCCATTCTCCCTGGATAGCCTGGAGCAATCTTTATTCTGGCCATAAGGCCTGTGTCTTTGCACTTGGCCCATTTTATTTATTTGCACGAGAACTTTTAAGTAGGCCATAGACTGTTCGAATCTTGGCCAATTCAGCAGGAACCAGCCGAGATTTGAACCATATGTATAGCAGGCTGAATTTACCCAATTTGATCGATCAACTTGGATAGGACCAGGCTGCCAGATTTTACATTTGCTTATCGCTAGCGACTGTTCTAGTTCTGAGAGTTCTCCCAGCGGAGACTGCTTTCCCCTCAGTGGAACACTATGGCTTTGTATAGAATCTAGTAGTTTGGGGAAAGAAAATCGCTCCGTCTGTGACCGGCCTTATTTGTGATTTCTCTCCACAGATGATGGAGGGTGCAGGTTTGTGGGGCCTGTTATGATGCCTGGAAGAGGATCTGTGGCCTTAATTGCCTTTGATTTCTCTCCCTAACTAGAGGTTTCTCATTACAAGAGCCCCTACCAAGTACTTGGTGGACAGCTTTGATTGGTCCCTATGCATCAGGGTCCATCTGTCTTCAACTAAGTGGACTGGAATGCCTTTCCCCTGTCAGAAGCCTTGTTTCTGGGGAGAACTAGGGATATCAAGGCTCTTTCTCTTCGGGTAAGGGTCAAAGCAACCTTGTGCACTTTGTGGTGTGCTGTCATTTTTCCGCCTTGTCTTTCAGGACAGCCACCTCCTGAAAGACCTTGGCTCCTCCCTTCTCAGGAAACACCACCTCAATCATGTAGATTTAAACCCCATCAGCCGGTGCCCTTCAGTTCTGGTGTTTCCTCTGGTGGGGAGACATCGACCGGAACCAGGGCTAAAATAACCAGGGGAGGCTGAGGCTGTGTTTCCTGTCAGGGGGAGGCTAAGGTTTCTCCAATGCACAGCTAAGGGTCTTGGTAGGGAGTCCAGATTACCTCTTGGGCAGCCTGGTGTCACCCCAGCTTCTCGGGGGGGTCCGAGGCTGCAGAGGTCCGCTTTTCGTCGCTTGGGGGAGCGCTGCGGAGGTGCAGTCGGTCCTCCTGCATCTTGCGGCCAGCAGTGGAGCTTCCGGCTAGACTGGTCACTTCCGGTGGAGGTGGGCACTTCTGTCGAAAGTCCCGCGGGTTCCGTCTACCGGGGATTTGAAGAGTGGGCCGCATGATAGGCTGGTGCGAGCCGAACGCTGGGGAACAGCTGGAGGCACAGCAGGCTTGCGACCACTTCTGGAGATGTCGGAGGCACAGGCCACAGGGACTGCTCCAAATGAAGCCAGCAACAGCCATTCCAAGGTAAGGAAAACCATGGGGTGGTGTTCCCTTACTTTCCCCCACTAGCTCCATAGTGTAGTCCCCCCCCCCTTTGTGGTCTGGAGGGGGTGTGGTGATCTGTGGTGGTGGTTCTGGGTCCCTGGTGGTGGGCAGGCCTAGGTAAACTGCTGGGGGGGGCGTGCTGTGTTGCGTGTGCTGGGGGCCCAGTATGGGTGGTTAGTCTTTGTCAGTTTCTTGTGTTACAGGGTAAGGCCTCAGACAAGTCTAAATTGCCACATAGCTCCAAGAGAAGATGTCCATCATGCAAGGCTACTATGGGGCAATCCTGGACCAAGGCACTTTGTATAGAGTGTGTTGAGGACCTAGTCAGGGAACATTCGGCGGAGCAGTGTACTGATCTGACTGCATCTGTCAAGGAGCTTTCCAGCACCTTTCAATGGTTTAAGAATTTATTTTTGAATTTACAGTTTTTTCTCAGACCCAGACCCCCCTCAGCCAGCACAGTAGGAGATTGTCCCCCCCCCCCCCCCAACAGCGGTACCCTTCACTAGTTGAACACCGGGAGGCACTGAAAAAGAGGGTGAAGAGCGTGATAGTACACCTAGGGAGAAGGGGTGAATGGTGAATCCACTAGAGCTTCTAGGTAAAAATGAACCCTGGAAGAGGCGGAGGATCTTTTAAGAGCTATCCACACCACTTTGGGAATCCAGGGGGAGAAGATGACTTTATCTCTTCATGACCAGATGAACCAGGGCCTAGGCAAACACAAAAAGGAGGGTCTTTCTGGTACACAAAGTCCTGGTGGAAGCGGTCAAAAAGAAATGGCAGGATCCCAAGAGAGCCTTTCTTTTCTAGGGCCCTAAAACTGAGATTTCCCTTTTCTGAGGAAGATGTGACCGTGTGGAACAAGTCACCAAAATTGGGCGCGGCCTTCTGTCAGGTCTCAAGGCAGACAGACCTAGACCTTTGCGGATATGAGCTCTCTTTGTAAACCCATGGATAAAAGAATGGATTCTCTCTTTAAAAAGAACTGGGATTCCTCATTGGGGAAATCCTAAACCTGCCATGGCTATGATGGTGGTTGCCGTAATCTGGAGTACTGGTTAACCCAGATTAGGGCACACAGTGAGGCTGGCACCTCGAAGGAGATGATTCTGTCTTCCTTTCCTATGCTTCTACGGGGTGTGGCTTATATTGCAGACAGGTCAGCCGAATCTTTACGCATGTCTGCTAGATCTTTAGCCCTGGCCAATTCAGCAAGGAGGGCTCTTTGGCTTAAGACTTGGCAGGGTGATAGTGGATCCAAGGTTAAACTTTGCGGGATTCCTCTTACAGGGGAGCACCTGTTCAGGCCAGGCTTGGAAACTGTCCTGGATCGTGGACGCAATAAGGACCGAGGGGCAGGAGAAATCCTGGGGCCAAGGGGGAGCGATTTTCCGCCCTCCTGAACAGCCCGAGAAAACACAATTATGAGCTGACTACGGTGGGAGGAAGATTGGGGACCTTCCTCCCACAGTGGAAAACAGTCACCTCCAATCAATTCATTTTGGGGATCATAAGAAGGAGTTATCATTTGGAGTTTTCAAGCCCCCCTCCGCGCAGGATATTCACTGAATTACCAAGATGCACAAAAAGGCATTCGCCTTAATTTTCTCCCTAGAAGAGCTGGAGGAGCAGAGGGTCGTGGTGAAGGTTCCACAGAAAGAGAGGCGGAGGGATTTATTCCTACATTTTTGTCACACGGAAACCTTCCAAGTTCAGGCGTATCCTGAATCTAAAACCCTTAAACCCCTCAGTTGCTTACAAAAGATTCAGGATGGATTTGATCTTCTCGATAAGGGCTATCCTTCCCCCAAACTGCTTCATGGCCTCGATAGACTTGAGACACCTACCGACCTACCTGTACGTTCCCATATCGGAAGGGTGTCAGAAGTATCTCAGGTTGGCCATAAGGACGCCAGAGGGCTTGTTACATCTGCAATTTCGGGCCCTTCCCTTTTGGCCTGTCCTCTTCCCCCCCACATCTTCACCAAGGTCATAGCAGAGGCCTTGGCTTACTTGCGGCTCAGGGGCATTTCAATTATTGCCTACCTGGACGATCTGCTCCTGTTTGCCCCTTCTCAGGAACAGTTGTCCAGGGACCTACTTGCATCAAGACTGATTCTAGGAGAGCCTGGGGTGGCTCCTGAATCTGGAAAAGTCCAGTCTAGTGCCCGCACAAAAAGTCACCTTTCTGGGCTGTGAGTTAGATTCAACACTTCATAAGGTCTTTCTTCCTTTGGAGAAGAGTCAGAAGATAAACAGAGCTATGAGTCTATTACAGAGCAGTCGGCCTATATCCGTAAGACAGGCCATGTCGCAACTGGGGTGGGGCCGCAATTCTGGCGGGAACAGTGGGCAGGACTTCACTTCCGCCCTCTACAACTGTTCATCTTGGGGGTGTGGGACCGCACTCAGCGCTCTCTTGGATTCCCTTGTGCATGTACCTGTATGGATAAAAGGATCCCTCTGGTGGTGAAGGGTCTCAAACCAGTCTGTGTCTCTCATGAGTACCGTCAGTGTCCAGAGTCATCATTATGGACGCAAATGGCACAGGTTGGGGAGCACACTTGGACTCCTGACTGGTGCAAGGGTCCTGGAAGAGCAAAGATTCAAGGCGATCTACAAACTGGAGAGAACTGAGAGCAAACAAGCTGGCTCTCAGAGCCTTCCAGACAGAACTGCAAGGACACAATATGCTGGTCTGCTCTGACAATTCTACACCAGTTGCTTATGTCAACCCACAAGGGGGAACAAGAAGCAAGCCTCTGTGGGCTCTGGCAGAAGGAATTCTTCAGTGGGTCGAAGCCCAGGTGCTCGCCCTGTTGGTGATTCACCTAAAGGGAGAATTGAACAAATTAGCCAACTTCCTGAGCAGAAGGAAGGCGACTGGACTCTTAATCAGGATGTCTTCAGGTTGATCACTCAGAGATGGGGGGTGCTATTTGCCTATCGGCAGAATACGGAAACACTGCTCTTCTTCTCCCTGAACAGGTGGGACAGGGTGCTTGGAGTGGATGCATTCGCTCAGAGCTGACATTTTTCCAGATGCTATGCCTTCCCCCAGCCTGTACTAATACCAGTGGTCCTGAAGAAGGAAGATACTACCCTGATCCTCATTGCGCCACATTGGCCTGGGAGACCGTGGTTTTCGGTCCTGAAGGGTTTGGTTGTGGAACACCCTGGATTCTACCAGTTCGGGGGGACCTTCTTTTTCAGGGTCCAGTTTCCTGTCCCCAGGTGTAGCGCTGGAATCTCACAGGCTGGCTTCTGAGGAAGAGTTTTTCGGATCACTTGGTGGCGACTCTGCTTAGTAGCAGGAAAAAAGGAAATGTGGGCTATTTACCTTAAGACCTAGAAGCGTTTTAACAGACAGCTCCTTGGATGTAGGCAGCCCAGTGGCAGTGCTGGAATTTCTGAAGTGGGGCAGATAAAGGTTTAGCTGACAGCACCCTAAAACAGGGCTCGACAAACCCCGGGCGTCAGGTCGCATTGGCGACTAGAATTAGCGACCTGGCTCCGGGGGGTGCCCTGCAGGAGGTGTCCTGTCCCTTTTGCGCCCCCCCCCCCCCACCTCCTCCCTGAGTGCACGGACTACCGCGCCATCCTAAAATTGAGGCTTTTCGGCCTTCTTCTGTGAGATGAGAGAGGCTTCCAACGGAGAACTGGCGCCCTCTTGTGGTGGCTGGGAGTTTCACAAGCAGTCACTAATGACTGTTTCCACTGCCTGTTCTCAATGCCTGCCCATCTCCTTCCCAAGATGAGATGGAAGTTTTTGCAGGCTTCATCTCCCTGTCCACCTACCTTTGCTTAAAGGTAAGTGGACAGGGAGTGTGGTTATTATTATTTATTTTTTTAATTATTTAAAAAATAATAATTTTTCTTTTTTTTTTTTTCCAATTATTGAAAAATGTATATATTTTTTATCATCTCCCTGCCATGCCACAGCCACACAGCCGAAGGCCCCTTTCACACAGGCTGTCTGATCAGGTCCGCCTGTCAGTTTCTCAGGCAGACCTGATCGGACCCTTCAGTCTCCTCTATGGAGCTGTAATCTGCCACCTTCTGATCCTGTCTGCCAAAAACAGACGGATGGTGGTTCTATTTTCTATCCATCCGGTGGATCGGATCAGATTGCATCGGATGGAAACAGACAGACTGTCTGTTTCCATCCGATTGCCCTATAGAGGAGAGCGGGGTTCTAGTCGTATTTATGTGTAAATTTAGTATCTGTTTTTTAAAAATAAAGCTTGGTTGTTAGTTAAAAAAAAAAACAAAAAACTGGTTCTTAACTTTTTTAGCTGGCTCCTAGATTTCAGGCAAATTTCTCAAGCCCTGCCCTAAAGAATCAAGTCTTGGCATTAGGTGTCTTTTTAGAAGTATCCTTAGCCGAAAACCCTTGGGTGATTTGATTCTTTAGGGCCTTAAACAGACAGAGACCAGTGAGCAATCCCCCTTTTCCTATGTGGGATCTATCTGTGGTTTTACAGGCTCTCTTCTGAGAGCCTTTTGAACCTAATAAATCTTGTGCGGTGAAGTTTTTAAACCGTTTTTTGTTTTTTAGTGGTGATCACTACCGCCAGAAGGGTTAGTGAACTGGAAGCTCTTTCTGTTAGAGCTCCTTTTCTACAGGTCTTTCCGGATCGCATTGTGTTTAGGACAGATCTTTTTTTAACCAAAAGTGGCCTCGAAGTTTCACAGAGACCAAGAAATCGTTTCACCAACTTTCGATTAGGTGTGTCCTTCAGTACATGGATCGTACAAAGAAATTTAGTCTGATTCCTTCTTTGTTCTATTTTCTAGCTCTAGTAAGGGTTCTAAAGCCTCTAAGCTTTCTTTAGCCAGATGGTTTAGGTTAGCCATTAGCCAGGCCTATGTTTCAAGCGGGAAGGAGGTTCGGGTGGATATCAGGGTACATTCCACTAGGGCTGTGGCGAATTTCCAGACAGAGAGCTGGTGCTACACCAGAGCAGATCTGTCGGCAGCAACCTGGTCCAGTTTTTTGACCTTCTCCAAGCACTATAGGCTGGACCTGTTGTCCGCTAAAGATCAGGCTTTTGGGCGCAAAGTCCTTCAAGCAGTGATCCCACCCTAGGGATAAGTACTCGCTTATCCTCTCAGGGGTGGCTGTCCTGAAAGACGAGGGGGGAAAAACAGAGTTACTCTTACCGGTAACGTCTTTTCCAGGAGTCATTCAGGACAGCACCGTTACTCTCCTGAAGAAGTTCTGGACATAAGACGGTCAGAAGAATGGAGGTTGGTATGATATGTCTTTGTGTCTCCCCAGCTGGCCGGAGGTACTGAGAACTGAAGGGCACCAGCTAATGGGGTTTAAATCTACATGGTTGAGGTGGTATTTCCTGAGAAGGGAGGAGCCAAGGTCTCTCAGAGGTGGCTGTCTTAAAAGACGTTACTGGTAAGAGTAGCTGGTTTTTTTTTTGTTCACTTTTTTGTTCACAAGGGTTTATTCCAGATGCGTGCACTATGAAGCTGAAAAAAAGAAAAAAAAAATCTTCCTTCCTTCCTTTCTCTCATTCTGCTGTAGAGATGTAAAATGGATAAAGGGTTGATATGGGCAACAAGACCTTCCTGCAAACAACCTTTGATCTCCGTCATGTGCCGCATCAGTACTTCTCTTCTCCCAGAAGGAGCGTCTCATTGAAGGGATTGCATTGGAGCCCACAGCAACCAAAAGTCTTCCATTTGTAATTTGAGAGAGAATAAAAGAAAAAAAAAAACTGGTTGGTATGGGTAACTAGATAGGTTTTTTTTTTTTTTTTTAATTTTTTTTTTCTTTCAGATACTTTTGAAGTGTTTACATCAATATACTAAAGTTTCTTAGCAGGCATGTTGTTCCTTTCCTAGTTCTTCATGTATGCTGGTCAAAGTTGCAATGGTACATCCTACAACAACCAAAAAATGCAATACATTTTTTTTACTAGATCAACAGTTTAATAAATACCCTTATTTATTGAAAAGGATCAATCGTTCAATCAAATTCAACCAAACTGCTGTTCCTCTTTTTGTGTTAAATGGATGATTAAAATCATTGAGGCGTTACCGATGATTTTTTTACGTGTTAATTTATCCATGCATGGCCAGCATTAAATCCTTCTAAAATGAGTCCAGCTGTACACACAAGTAAATTCACCCCCGCCTATTATATATGTTCTCGGTGTGCCCCAGGATCTCAGAGTCAGGCCCAGGTCCATGTATTAATGCCAGGCCCCTGTTTACAATCCAT
The DNA here is from genome assembly GCF_965119305.1 of Pelophylax lessonae. Lineage (NCBI taxonomy): Eukaryota > Metazoa > Chordata > Amphibia > Anura > Ranidae > Pelophylax > Pelophylax lessonae. The sequence goes on from NC_138774.1 coordinate 77,111,613, forward strand.
CATGCTGTCAGCAGAAGAGGAGACGTTTTACCTGATCTATAAAAAGACCGAGTGAAGCCTGAGAGAGAAAAGGAGTGAAGATGTGGCCTAAATTATTTTCAGTGCATAGAAAAAAAAACAAGGCGCTTCCTTAGCACCTACTGTAGATCTGCCTCTATACTGTGCAGGCTGAGTTCAGTACAGGTGTCCCTTAAGCTACAGTAAATGGATCCTGTATATAAATTAAGCTTGTCAACAACCCTGAAGTATCTTTGCATGTATCTATAGTCTTACATATTAGAAAATTGTCTTATTTCTACCAATTGTAAATGTCAGATCAAGTTTGATTTAACAGTCAGGTTGCTTTTAGTTGCTAGCGATAAAGTAAAACAAAAAAAATGCAGCGATAAAAGAAAATTCAGAGACGTTACCTATAGCCATGTCAAACCTAGATGCCAGGGGCAATTGTTTTAATGCATGTTAGAAATGCATCCTCTAATATACGGGGCTCTTTAAAAAAAAAAAAAAAAAATATTAAGCTCCGATAAAAACGACACCATCACAGTAGTGTCCTCTGCCCCCTTCACATCTCCCTCCCAACTGTAGTGTCCTCGACCTCCCTTCCCCCCCACTAGGGCCGTTCTTAAGGCAGGGCAAAAGGGGCAGCTGCTCTGGGCCCATCATTGTTTGGAGCCCAAAGTAGCTGCCTTATACATGCCAATTATCCCAGTTTAAATTCCTTTGTCCCTTGAAGTTTCAGTCCCATGCTGTATCCCAATATCTCAGTGTGAAGTTCTGTTACTAATGCTGCCCAGCTCTGCTCTATTGCCACGTGTCGGGGACTCACCTGCAGACCCTGTGTTTACATGTAAATAACCTGCAATGCTATGTAAATTGCGTGGCATTAATATGTAAATAGCCACGGACCAGCTGCATTGATATGTAAATAGAGGCAGCATTCATATGTATATCATGACCCCCTGAGGTCATATCCGTTCACTTCTGCTGAATGCTGCCCACTGGAGTGGTAAAGAGGCATGCTTGAATGTCCTGCCTACAACTGTGGTCATTAAGGCTACCATCAGCCAGTTCAGCAAATGTAAGCAAATTGGAAGTGGAACCCCTTTTCAAAACACCATGGTGGCACAGCACCGCGAATTTCGGTGGATGTAAATACGCACATCTCAGCAGATGCGTGAGGGTGTCATTAACAATTAATGCCACTGCTGTGTACCAGCTAAAGGACAGCATGTTTCTGTGCCGTCAGGAAAGCAATTTTGCATGCATTCCTGACACAAGAAATGTGAATGCAGGCTAAATGTCTCAGTTACATTGGTGGTCAGTGTAAATCTTCTCATTACATTGGGGCTTGGTGTACAATCCTTTCATTCACACTAGTGGCCAGTGTGAATATCCCCCTTATATTGGTTGTCACTGATCCTATCTACCCCTCAGCATTGTCACTGATCACAGCCCGCATCCCCCAGGACCCCAGCATTGCCACTGATCCCAGGAGTCCTAGTATCCCTAGGAGTTTTATATCTATTGAGGGGTCCCCTCACCTTCCCAGTCCATGGTGTGCAGGCAAGCAACCAATCAGTGGGCAGTAATGATGTGCACTAACCTCTTGCAACCAATCATTGAGCGGTAAGGATATGCAGTAACCTCTAGCAACCAATCAGTGAGCAGTAATAATGTGCAGTAACCTCTAGCAACCAATTCGTGAGTGTTAAGGATGTCCAGTACCCTCTAGCAACCAATCAGTGAGCAGTATTATTGTACAGTAATCTCTAGAAACCAATCAACAAGCAGAAGTCATGTGCTGTAACCTCTAGCAAATAAACAGTGAGCCATAGTGTGTGCTATAACTTCTATCAGCCAGTCAGTGAGCGGTAATGATACACTGTAACCTCTGGCAACCAATCGCAATTGCTGCCTGATCTGATTCAGTAAACTCATTTTGTGTGTCTCAGAGCAGGCGGAGAGTGAAATTGCATGGGGAGGCCCAAGAAAATGTTTGCCCAGGGTCCAGTCAATATTAGACGGCCCTGCCCCCCACAGTAGTGTTTGGTACCCCTCAATGCTGTGTCCTCTGTCCTCTTCACATCCCCTCCCCCTACTGTAGTGTCCTCTACCCCCATAGCTGTGTCCTCTGCCCCCCCACCCCAAAGTAGTGTTCTGTGTTTTCTGCCCCCTTCACTTCATCCACCCCCATTGTATTGTCCTTTGCCCCTCTCCCCCCTAAAGTAGTGTGTTGTACCCCCAAACACAGTGTCTTCTGCCACCTTCACATCACCCCCCCCTACTGTAGTGTCTTCTGCCCCCCTCCCCACACAGTGTGCTTTACCCCCTGCACCATTCACACCACCCCCTCCACACTGTAGTGTCCTCTGCCCTCCATAGCAGTGTCCTCTGCCCCCTCCCCCCCACAGTAGTGTTCTGTACCCCCCCAATGCAGTGTCCTCTGCCCCCTTCACCTCACCCCCGTAGTGTCCTCTGCCCCCCACAGTAGTGTCCTATACCCCCTAATGCTGTGTCCTCTGCCCCTTCACATCACCCCCCCCCCACTGTAGTATCCTATACCCCCCCCAGTGCTGTGTCCTTTTCCCCCTTCACATCACCCCCCCCCCGTAGTGTCCTCTTCCCCCTTCCTCCCCTAGCAGTGTCCGGTACCCCCCCCAAAACAGTTTCCCCCTTCCAACAATCCATCCCCGCCCCCCACACATACACACAGCGCTATGTAGGTAGCATTTACTTGCCAGTGTGTGTTTATCAGAGCGGAGATCAGAAGACAGCTTAGTGCTGGGTGGAAGGTGGGAGCTGGAGCTACTAGAATTCATAATAGCAAGCTGGTAATTGGTTGGTTGCTGGGACCGCCTAGCAACCAATCACTGAGCAGCTTCCGCCCCCGCCTTCCATCCAGCTTCCGCTCTCCGATCTGTAGGTTGGGGGAGGCAGAGCCGTGGTCATGATCCACCTGACGGCCCAATCCGGTTAACCACAGATGACAGCTTGCTGACCCCTGTCTAGAGAATAAAATAGTGGTAGTTCCAATTTTTTATGTCACACTATATTACCGCAAAGGTCTAGGAAACACAAAATTTCCATTAAAAACACATTAAAAGTTTAATTTAGGGGGCATAAAAATGCAATAAATACCCAATTTTTGGGTAACCTATAAAAGCAGAGGTTGCACCAATTAAATAGATACCCAGCATGTCAAACCTTAAATTTGCGTGTGCACGAGAAATGGCGACAAACTTTAGTACCCTTTATTTTCCATAGGTGACACTTTAAAAGCCCCCTGTAGGTCATCAGTCTAGCCTTACAAAGGAGGTCTGGTGCTAGAATGTTTGCTCTCATTCCGGCGTGCGTGGCGATATACAAAATGTGTATCTCAATTGACATTTTCAGGCATAGGCACCCTGCCGCAAACGTTTGTGGGGGTGGGGAGGGCCTCAATTTTTTTTTGGAGGGCGGGGGGGGGGGGGGATTTTATATGCCTGGTGTAACTTTAATTTTTTGCAATAAAAAGAAAAAAAATATATATATATATATATATATATATATAATATTTTTATTTTTTTACTCAACTTTTTTTCCCATTACATAGGATAAAAAGTCCCCTATGTGATGATCTTTTTTTAGTGACAGGTTCTTTTTAATGAGGCATCCAGGGTCTAAAAGATGTCTCCTATGTGCTCCACTGAATGTAATGCAATGCACATCGCACTGCATTACATTCTCTCTCGGCCTTGATGATTGGGGAAATTGTCAACGGGGACCCGGAAATTACGTCACATGTCATTTCCGGGTCAACAACAAGAAGGGGAGGAGAGTGGACGTTTGCCTGCACTCTTCCCACCCCCTCTACCCGGCAGCACCCGCTATGCCGGTCCTGGGCTTGCAGATGGGCAAGCAGAGCCTGGGATACATAGCCGTGGGGCCACATGCAAGCATTCGGGGCACCAATTTTCTTGTCGCCATTGCGACCTGGCGTCTGGGCTGTTGGAGAATTGGAGAAAAGAAAATACCTAAATCCATGATTTATTCTGCACCTATGCATAGTTGTAGAAGGAAACTGATTTCAATAATTCCTAATCAACAAACTGGTATCGGTATTTTTGGATTTATTTAACAGGGCAGTGTAAGGAGCAATGAGAAAATAAAGCACCCTACTACAGTTTCAGTTTTCTGAAGTTACTATGGGCTCCTGCTTTGTTGTGCATGATTATTATTCTTTGCATTCTTATTTATTATAAAAGTAAGGTGTTATCCAATCAGAATCTTTCTTTTAGTTTCAATGCTGCCGTAGAAAAAGACAGAATGTGATTTATGACACTATAATGAGTTCTTGCCTACCGTTTTAGTGATGGAATGTATTTCAGGCATTGGTGGTTGACTTCTACAACCCATCTTGGATATGTGCTGATTGATTTTTAGCGACAACATCCAATACTTGAGATTTAGGCCTGGACTCTATTTCACTGCGTCAAACATATTTTAAGATTGGTGTAAGCTATATTATACAAAAGGAATGTGCTTTATAAATGTCTTTTATTTTTATAGTACTATTTAAAGGGAAGATATAGTACAGTTTCGGTGAGCACGTTTTACGTTCTTAGGCGCTGTTCACACTGGTGCGCTTTTGCCGACAAAAGCTCATGAAAAATAGTTCCCTTTTTAAAATGTATCTATTCACGTCTCTGTGCTGCATTTTTAAAAGGTCTGCTTGCTGCATCTTTGGTGCCCTGTGTGAAAAATGCACCAAAAATGCACCAAAAATGCACCTTCCATTATAGCCAATGGAAATGCACAACGGTGCATTTTTTTGAGTCGCCTCAATTTTTTTCTCAGATGACAAGGGAAAAAAATGCATATGTTTTGAGTTTGAAAATTAAAAATGCATATGGCGTCATTTAAGCACATAAGAAGTGGGAACGAGCTATTACTCTTTTATATTTGTATTATTGTATAAAATCTAGAGGTTTGTAGATTGAGGCATCAGAGGGGGGAGGGTAGATGAGTCATCGCTCCTCTATTTACCCCTGTTTTAAAGCAAAATGTGGTTGATTACTTTCTTTTTTTGAATTTAGAAAGGGGGAAGAGGGGGAAAGTTTACAAATCAAAGTCTATTGGGCATACCCAGGCTTGGAAAACAAAGTACAAAAGCAACAATAAAACAAGACTTAAAACTTTGTAAGCAAAGCCTAAGGAAACCTTACTAACATCTGCTGGAAGGTACTAAGCAGATGTCCAAAAAAAAAAAAAAACCCTTTTCCACAGTGTACAGAACCAAGCAAAAACAGGTACTCAGAAGAAAAGCAGTGCACAATATTGAGGTATTACCGATGATGCAGCAGTATACCTGGGCTTCCAGATATCCCACAACTTGGAGATTTTTTTTAGGGCATCCCCTAGATTTGTATGTGAATTTATACAATGGGATCATTTTGTTGACAACAGACTAGGGATAGACCGTTATGGTTTTTTCAGGGCTGATACCGATATTTTGATCATATTGCATCGGTATTGGAAGATATGGGCCGATATTTTGTACATTTAAAGTTTGGAAAAATAAAGACAATTTTTGACACATCTGGTACTGAACATGTTATTTTTTGTTTAATGCTTGATGGCTGGCTTGCTGGCACCCTGTGGTGGGTGGCTGGCTGGCTGGCACCCTGTGGTGGGTGGCTGGCTGGCTGGCATCCTGTGGTGGGTGGGTGGCTGGCACAGGGCTATGGGTGGCTGGCTGGTACAGGGCCTGTGGGTGGCTGGCTGGCTCGCTGGTACAGTGCCTGTGGCTGGCTGGTACAGGGCTGCTGTGGGTGGTTGTATGGCTGTGATACACTCCCGCTAGACTAGTCCCAACTCCAGACAAGGCTGTCCAAGGCGAGGGAGGTGGCCTAAGAAGGCAGAATGACATCACAAAAATATCGGCAATATCGGACATTTTGGGGGCGATACTGATATATCAGGGAAAGTGCATATCGGCCGCCGATATATTGGCCTTGCCGATAATGGGTATATCTCTACAACAGACTTCCAATAGTCTAAAGTAGGGGCCTGCAAAGATTTCCATTTAAGGAGTATAGAATGTGGTTGATCACCTTTCAGAGGGCTTCTAGGTGTTAAGGAGGCAATCCTGCTGTCTCCTAAAAGCCTTTTTGCGTTGTTTTTTATTTCAGTCTCAAAGAGTATTTTTTATTAAAATACTGCGCCACAATTCTTAGCTAAGTGTTTGGCTCGTGGTTGTGGTGTGGTTCCATTGACTGGGTGGTGACGCCTGTCAAACTCAACAAGCTAGGTTAAGTTTGCAGCATTGCATCTGAAGTGTACCAACCCCTCCAGTTAGGCTTTAGGTGGGCAGTCAGAGGAAAGTAAAAAAGGCAAATCAACTATATTTTTATCTTCTTTTTGCTGCTGGTGTCAAAGGCCTAAAAAAAACCTGAAAAGTCCCTCCTGACAAAAATTCTTACTTTTGCTCAAGCGCATGCGCAGTGCAGCGTACACGCCCTGCTCATTACCGTCGTCTGTGAGATGCTTGAAGTACAGCTGTGTGCTGGGGACAATGGAAATTTTGTACAGACATTGAGTTACATAGTTTGGTTTCCCAATGGCAAACGCCAAAGATGTTGGACCCAGAAGACTGGCAGGATATGTCCGCTATGGTGATGGAATTATGATGATGGGGAGGGGGGGTTGCTGACCTCACTTTGCTGGAAGAGGAAATTCTAGGAGGTAAGTGTGCCATAGTGAGGTATGCTGTACATGCTTGCACATTATAGCAATAGCCTCCCACTGTAGAAGCTGTAAACTTCAGCTTTAAAGTATAACTAAAGGCAAGACTTTTTTTGAAGCTTTGGAAAGAGTGTAAGAGGTATTAGAACATCTGTCAGTTCTTAGGCTCCATGCACACAGGGCGTCATAAAAACGAGCTCCAAAGCTGTTTCTTGACGCCAGGAAAAAGCAGCTGTAAAAACGTGCTTTCAGTAGCTTTTTCCATTAGCGTTATTGCACGTTTGGCCACAGTAGCTTTTAGCAGCATTTTTTCTGCCTCCATTCAAAATCAATGGTTCCCTATGGGAGCCTATTGATTTGAATGGAAGTTGCACCGCAAGTCGGATCAGAGTGATCCGACTTGCGGCACGACTTGCGCTGTGAGAATCTTGAGGGGGAACTCCACGCCAAAATGGGGAAAAAAACAGCATGGGGTTCCCCCCCAGGTTCCAAACCAGGCCCTTTGGGTCTGCTATGGAATTTGAGGGTAGCCCCACGCCGTGGGGTCCCCCCCAAAATCTATACCAGACCCTTATCCGAGCATGCAGCCCGACAGGCCAGGAAAGGGGAGGGGACGAGCGAGCAGCCCCACCCCCCCCGGACCATACCAGGCCACACGCCCTCAACATGGGGGGGTGTGGGTGCTTTGGGGCAGGGGGGGCTCTGAACACCCCACCTCAAAGCACCTTGCCCCCATGTTGATGAGGACAAGGGCCTCATCCCCACAACCCTGGCCGGTGGTTGTGGGGGTCTGCGGGCAGGGGGCTCATCGGAATCTGGAAGCCCCCTTTAACAAGGGGGCCCCCCAGATCCCGGACCCCCTCCCTATGTGAATGGGTATGGGGTACACTGTACCCCTACCCATTCACCCCATAAAAGGCAGTGTGTGTAAATAACGACAGGAGACGTTTTGGAAAGTTTAATAAAAACCTTCATCTGGTCTTCTCCCTCTCCGGTCTTCTGCTTTTTTGCTGTCCTCTCTTCTTGTCTTCTCCTCTCCGGTCTTCTGCTCTTTTGCTGTCCGCTCTTCTTGTCTTGTCTTTTCCTCTCCGGTCTTCTGGTCTTCTGCTCTTTTGCTGTCGGCTCTTCTTCTTCCTCCGGTCCTCCAACGACGACGTCTCCGGTGATTATGCCGGTCTCTGGTCTCTGCAGCCTATTATATAGCCATTAGGGGCGTGGCCGCCAGATGACATCATCGGGAGACACGCCCCCTTATGTAACAGATGACGTCATCTGTGACATGAGGGGGCGTGTCTCCCGATGACGTCATCTGGCGGCCACGCCCCTAATGGCTATATAATAAGCTGCAGAGACTGGAGACCGGCATAATCACCAGAGACGTCGTCGGAGGAGGACCGGAGGAAGAAGAAGAGCGGACAGCAAAAGAGGAGAAGACAAGAAGAGAGGACAGCAAAAGAGCAGAAGACCGGAGAGGGAGAAGACCAGATGAAGATTTTTATTAAACTTTCCATAACGTCTCCTGTCGTTATTTACACACACTGCCTTTTATGGGGTGAATGGGTAGGGGTACAGTGTACCCCATACCCATTCACATAGGGAGGGGGTCCGGGATCTGGGGGCCCCCTTGTTAAAGGGGGCTTCCAGATTCCGATGAGCCTCCTGCCCGCAGACCCCCACAACCACCGGCCAGGGTTGTGGGGATGAGGCCCTTGTCCTCATCAACATGGGGGCAAGGTGCTTTGAGGTGGGGGGTGCAGAGCCCCCCCTGCCCCAAAGTACCCACACCCCTCCATGTTGAGGGCGTGTGGCCTGGTATGGTCCAGGGGGGGGTGGTGCTGCTCGCTCGTCCACTCCCCTTTCCTGGCCTGCCAGGCTGCATGCTCGGAAAAGGGTCTGGTATGGATTTTGGGGGGGACCCCACGCCGTTTTTTCGGCGTGGGGCTACCCTCAAATTCCATAGCAGACCCGAAGGGCCTGGTTTGGAACCTGGGGGGTACCCCACGCTGTTTTTTTTTCCCCATTTTGGCGTGGAGTTCCCCCTCAAGATTCTCACAGCGCAAGTCGTGCCGCAAAACGGATCACCCTGATCCGACTTGCGGTGCGACTTCCATTAAAATCAATAGGCTCCCATAGGGAACCATTGATTTTGAATGGAAGAAAAAAAACGTATAACGTGGCTTAACGCACGTTAAGCAACTTTATTCAGCCTTTAGCAGCGTCAGACGTTTTTACAGCTTGACGCTGCAGCTCCAGAACGCACAGTTCCTGGGTTTTTTTTGGAGCTGTAAAACGCCTATGCCACTTGGAGCTCCTAAAAGCTCTATGTGTGCATGAGGCCATAGAATAACATGGATGGGCGTTCTGCAGCTGCAAAAAAAAAAACATCTGACGCTGCTAACAGCAGCTCCAAAAACGTCCAGTGTGCATGAGGCCTTATTGTTGTCTGTGCCCCTGATAAGGAGATTCACCCTCTCTCTTTATTATGTTTACTATTATCATTGAAAGGGAAGTAAAAAATCCCAAATTCTGGGTTGTCCACAGAAAAGTAATAGAGGGAAAATCTTCCAACGGGGACCCTATTTCTGGTGACCTGGGGGGGGGGGGGGGGGGGGTCCCCTTCATTTGCAGGTATTTTCTCTCCCTTCCTATTTGGCTATGGGGCAGGAAGTGATGGTAAATCTCCAAAATGGGACACAGATGGCGAAAAAAAAATCTGACGGCTTATAACTGTCCTTTATTCTATCCAAAATTAAAAAAGTTTGCCTATAGTTCTACTTTACCAACTTTTGCGTTGTCTGTGACACAGGGAGGGAATTGTTTTCAGCTAGTTGGCTGACACCTAGGCTTACATTGTAAAGATTATTAATGACCGCATGTTATAATGATCATCTAGTGAACAAATACTGTAGAACTGCCGCCAAACTCATAAATAATTTAAAGCTACACTTAGAAACAAGATATTTAAAAATATTACCACACATTGGTAGGGTTTACTTTTTTTCACACCACCAAATAATACCTAACACTTATTGGTCATCAGTCCTGTTTTTCTTTTTTTTTTCAATTTTCTTATGAATCCCTAGGAACAAAAGGGGATATTACAAAATCAAATCACTGTATTGATAAAATGTGAAAAAAACAAGTGAGGACGGAATGCTGGTCATGTGAAAGTCTGAGATGCAGAAAAGGTTACCATGGCAATGTCTAAGAACGTAATATGGGTTCTCGGCTGCGGGGAGTTTGAGACAGAACCGTTTTAGTGAATATTTGATTATCAGACGCGGTGAATCTCCTCCTGTCTGCTCTCTAGACATGGACCTTTTTCTGATGTGCAATAAATACACAGCACAGTGACATTGTTTAATATCATGTTGTTATATATTTTAATATATTAACATAAATATATATTTATGTTTATAAAAAAATATATATATATTTTTTAATTTATATGATTTTTGGTAATTTTATTCTCCAAACCATAGTCTACATGAACATTCCAGCGTTCGGGTCCTTTCACATGGGCTTTGCACCCGGCGGACCCAGTTTTGCTCAGCAGATGATTTTAGCTCCGTCTCCGCATACTTTGCAGAGACAGAGCTGTCAGAGCCCCGCTCTCCTCTATGGGAGATCGGATGAGAACGGAACGCCTGTCTGTTATCATCCAATCCTCCAGACGGATGGAAAATAGGGTTTCCATCCGTCTGGATTTCACAGACCGGATCGGATCGGATAGAGGTGGGTGTCAGCGGAGATGTCATCTCTGACATCCGCTGCTCCATAGAGGTACATGGAGCATTCGATCAGGTCTGCCTGAAAAACTGACAGGTGGACCGGATCGGAAATCCTGTGTGAAAGGGGCCTTTGTGATAAAGGAGGTGTAAACGTTTGTAGATGTAAATGAGCCATTTGTAATTGATGATAATCTGATGTCCCATGCTTGCATAATGGGAAATCTATATACAGACTATTATTTTGCAGTCCTACTTCAATATCAAAATGAGAGAACTGAAGTAGCTAAACAAATGTTTAAATGCATAATAGGGTTGCTACCTTTTAGTATATGGAAATGCACAAAGTAGGTTTGAGGTAGGAATTGGCAGGGTGCCAAATGCAAAATGTGGTCAATCCAAAGTAGGTGTGGCTACCTACCTGGTTGAACATTTAGACTCTTCACACCTGAGCGTATCGTTTTCAGGCTTTTTTGGGGGCTTTTTTCCAGGCAATTTTTGGGCTTTTTTTCAGGCTTTTTTGGGGGCTTTTTTCAGGCCTTTTTGCAGGTGTTTGGAGGAAGGCATTGACATCTAAAAAAGCGCTTGTAAGCTGCCAAAAAAGAAGCTCGTGTACTTTTTTTAGCTTTTTGCTTCAGGGACAAAACGCTCATATATGAACGGGAGCCATTGAAATGAATGGGATTTTGCTTGTTGGGCGTTTTGAGACTTCAGAGATGAGCGTTTTACGAGCTAAAATATGCCCAGGTGTGAAAAGGGCCTTAGTTTATGAATTCTGTGTAATGATGATGAAAATTTTTTTTTTTTTCAATATGCAACTTGACTAAATAGAGTGTTTTTTTTACCTTGAGTTCAGTTTTACCGTGTTTGTAATGCAGTCTTCTGTAGAAGAACCCTCTACCCCTGGTGTTACTTTCTCTATTCTAATTTTAAACCTCCTAAAAGTATATTGGAAGTTTGATTATAGACTTTAAAAATGTTCGTCTACCTTGTAGAGATATTGCTGACTCTTGGGTTTATTTCCCAAAACAAGTGTAAAGAGGAGGTACGGTTATATGTAGGACTGTTTTATAAAAAGATTACATACTGTAGTAATTCGCCCAATGAAAGTACTGTACATGTACATTTACTTTGTTTGAACAGGACAAAAATTATTTCTTGTGCTGGTCGAATGTTTCCCACTGATTTAAAATGGAGTTGCTAGGTTTGGCCGTAAATTTGCAGTTCAGTTTTGGGCATCAGTTCTCAAAAAGTATATGGGGGAACTGGAGAAAGTGCAGAGAAGGGCAAACAAACTGATAAGAGGCATGGAGGAGCTCAGCTATGAGAAAAGATTAGAGGAGCTGAATTTATTCTCTCTTGAGAAGAGGAGATTAAGGGGGGATATGATCACCATGAATAAATACATAAGGGGTCCATATAGTGAACTTGTGTTGAGTTATTCACTTTTAAGGTCATCACAGAGGACAAGTGGGCACTCTTTACGTCTAGAGGAAGAAAGATTTCATCTCCAAATATGAAAAGTTTTCTTCACAGTAAGAGCTGTGAAAATGTGGAATTGACTCCCTCAAGAGTTGGTTCTGGCCAGCTCAGTAGATTGCTTTAAAAAAAGGCCTGGATTCTTTACTAGGTGTACATAATATAACTGGGTACTAATTTTTATTGGCAACGTTGATCCAGGGAATATCTGATTGCCTCTCGGTGGATCAGGAAGGAATTGTTTCCTCTGCTGTAGCAAATTGGATCATGCTTTGCTGGGGGTTTTTTTGCCTTCCTCCGTATCAACTGTGGGTAAAGGATTGTATAGTTGTGTTTTTTGTTTTTTATTGTTTGAGCTAGATGGACTTGTCTTTTTTCAACCTGACTAACTACAGTATGTAACTATATATGATGCTAAGTATCTGTCTTGGTCTTACCTTGCCCTCCTGTTGGCAGCCATCTTGGACATGTGCAACCTGCTGCCTGATTATGCTGCACACCTGAGTTTATCTGTCACCTGATGGGTTGCAGTCCTTGCCCTTGCGCTTGTGCTCCAAGGTGCATCTCTGCTAGCAGTCTTCTGTTCTCCGTGTTCCTCCGTGTATGACCTGACTTGGCTGACGACTCCCTCGTAGCAGGGTTTATCCTCTTTCGGTTGCAAAGAATAAGGCCATGGAGGAGTACGTTGCAGATGTGCTTGCCTGGGGACACATTTGCAAGTTCACTTCTCCAGTGGGTGCCGGTTTTTTATTTCTAAAGTAAAAAGGGGGGTGAGTTGAGACCTTGCATTGATTATGGGGGCCTCAATCGCATCACCGTCAAGAATGCATACCCGATCCAGTTGATTACTGAATTGTTCGACCGCTGCAAAGGAGCAATGCTCTTTACCAAGTTTGACCTAAGGGTCGCGTATAACCTGGTAAGGATCAAGGAGGGCGAGGAGTGGAAGACTGGGTTTAGTACCAGAACCGGTCATTACGAATCTCTGGTTATGCCCTTTAGCTTGTGCAATGCGCCCGCTGTCTTCCAGGAGTTCATCAGTGATGTCTTTCGTGATATGTTGCAGCAATGCGTAGTAGTCTGTTTGGATGACATCTTGATTTACTCGGACTCCATTGAATCACACTACCTGGATGTCGGGCAGGTGCTGCAACAGTTACGTGAGATTGGGCTTTTCTGTAAGCTTGAGTGAATTCCACCTGTCTCAGGTTGTCTTCTTAGGCTACATCATTTCTGCTGAAGGGTTCTCCATGGACCCTCAGAAGGTTCCGGCTGTTCTTCCATGGGCTTGCCCTAGTGGTCTCCATACCATTTAGCGTTTCCTTGGGTTTGCCAACTGCTATCGGAAATTTATCAGGAACTTTTCCTCTTTGGCCAAAACCTATCTCAGATCTGACAAAGAGGAACAGAGATTCCCACAATTGGATGCCTGCTGCCATCCAAGCTTTCGAGGCCCTCAAGTCTGCTTTTGCTTCGGCTCCTATTCTGTCTTATTCCAATCCTGGTTTTCCCTTTTGTCCTAGAGGTGGATGCATCTGAGATGGGATTAGGCGCCCTCCAGTCTCAGTGTCGGACACCTGATGGACCCTTACTTCCATGTGGGTTCTACTCCAAGAAGCTGTCTCCAGCTGAATGCAATTATGAGATTGGAGACAGATGGCTCTTGGCCATTATCCTGACTCTCAAAGAGTGGAGACACTTGCTTGAAGGTTCTGTGGTTCCAGTTCTCATTCTCACCGATCATAAGAATCTGACAGATCTCTCGGAGGCCAAGAGGCTCACACCCCGTCAGGCCAGATGGGCCTTATTCTTGTCTCGTTTAACTATGTGGTCTCCTATTTGCCCAGCTCCAACAATGTTAAGGCTGATGCCTTGTCTCGCCAGTATTTGGAGTTGTCCAGGGAGGACTCTGTGCCGACACCGGTCATACCTTTAGATCATATCCTGGCTGCCATCCGCACCAACCTAACCTCTCCTCTTGGGGAACAGAGCTTGGCTGCCCAACCTGATGCTCCCACTAAGAGACCTGCTGGCAAATGCTTGCGCATCAGACTGTTGTGCACGTACCACAATTCCAAGACTACCGGTCATCCTGGTAAGAACCAGATGTCCTTCTGGTGGCCATTTCTCCGCACTGATGTTGTTGTGTATATGGCTGCTTGTTCAGGTCTGTGCCCAGAAAAAACCTCGGCACCTTCCCTTGGGCCTACTGCATCCCATTCCCAATGGGGAACATCCCTGGTCTCACCTGGCCATGGATTTTATTGTGGAACTTCCCGCGTCTCATGGTTACATGGTTATCCTCATGGTTGTCGACCGTCTCTCCAAAATGTGTTTAAGAGGCTGCCTACTGCTCAGGAGCTTGCTTCAGTGTTTGCCAGGGAGGTCTTCTGTTTACATGGGCTGTCTAAGCAGATCGTCTCGGACCGTGGGAGCCAGTTTGTCCCTAGGTCCTGGCGCGCCTTTTGCTTCCAGTTGGGTATTCGACTCTCCTCCACGGCCTACCATCCACAGTCCAATGGTGCCGCTGAGCATTTCAACCAAACTCTGGAGCAATTTCTCCGCTGCTATATCTCTGACCATCAGGACAATTGGGTTGATCTTCTACCCTGGGTGGAGTTTGCCAGGAACTTTGCCATCAACTCATCTTCCGGAATGTCTCCATCTATGGCCAATTATGGGTTCTGTTAGCTCAAATCTCGTCAGGAAGCAATCACGATGATATACAGCCCTTCAGTCGCTAACCCCCCCTAGATAGTGAATTTCCCCTCATCCGGCCGGGAGTTATGACGACACATAGCACTCAAACTTAGCGCAGTCACAACTGATTTTTATTGCAAGTTTCGCTCATATTTAAGGCACGTTTTGAGCGGGAAAGACTGCTCCAAACTGGTTTACAATTCATCAGTCAAATTAACAATAGCACATATCTCACAGAACAGTACATGAAAGGGCCTTTGTTTTCGCTATGCATCTGTGTCAATATGAGGTGTTCTTGTATCTGAATATGTGTTTTGTTGGAGAGTCGGTCCGTCTGTGTTCAGTTGTCATGTGTTAATGCAAGCAATTGTCAAATGTGTTTAGGTGGTGTCAGTAATTTCCATGCGCAGGCTTAACTTTGTCAAGTGTCCAAATGAATGAATGAACAGATGTTTGACATGTAAACTCCTATCAATGTCTTGTCGTCTAAATGCAAAACACAGCTGTCTGATGTCCCGGGCCGTATGAATGAGTGTCAGTCTGGCTTGTTACCATGCAAATGCAAGGGCCCATATTTCATCATAGAATGGGCATAAGCTGAAATATATATGAACTGTAATAAGGCATGTTAATACAATCTTTCAGGTTCCCACCCACTGTGTTACCCGAGTCGTTCTCGCCACAGGACATCCCGGCTGTGGAGGATCATCTTTGTGCCCTCCGTTTCTCTTGGGTGCAGATTCAAGAGTCTTTACCGGTCTCTGTACAAAGTCAGAAATGGAAAGGACGGCTGGCGCTCTGATACACTGGGGTACAACTGATGTGGGAGCAAAATATCAGACCAGTACATAGCAAGAAATATAAATGAATATATGAAGGCATTACCTACATAACTAGATGTGGGGCAAAGTCCATATAGTAAGGAAGAGGAGCTATGGGATGAACGTATGCACGAAGGGCCGGCTCAGCTACACAGGAGTCAATCTGTAGACAGGATAAAGAAAAAACAAGCGGAGGGCCTCTAAGTGCAATACGTTTAATGAAGAAACAAAGTCAGAAGCTCTGTGCAGACCAGAGATGTTTATCTGCTCCTTTGTACCAGGTGGGGATAGGGTGTGGTTGCCGACCCGTAACCTCAACCTCAGGATGCCCACTCCAAAACTGGCACCCCATTTTGTTGGTCCTTTTCGCATCCTCCTTAAGGTGAACCTGGTGGTCTTTCCCCTGGCATGCTTTTCTTCAATGTCTTTCACGTGTCACTTTTGAAGCCACTGGTTTGAAATTGTTATACTTTTTTACTGCCTTGCCCTTGTCCCATTCCTGTGGGCAATCATGATTAGCAGCATCTTGGATTATCATCTGTTCTGAGGTCAGGTTAAATACCTGGTGCACTGGAAGGGTTATGGTCCTTCTCCGCGTTTCCTTCTGCTGGTGTTCATGCCATTTTTTTTTTTTTACTGATTAATATTGCCTTGAGGCGTAACTATTTTTTTTTATACTCTTCAATTGAGACCTGAAACGAAACCTGGCCCGCCCTCTTTTTGCCTCATGGTTTGGTTCGGTCACTTCGCCACAGCTCCTGGGATAGACGTTCTCCCTGCATCCCTCGCTACATGGCTGCTGGGTTTACTCTTTTTTATATTTATATATTTCTTTTTGAGCTGACCTGTAAGTAATGAGGCTATATGCCCAACCCAATGATCCCCATTGTTTAATACGCTCTCCTCTCCCCTCTTCTATTCACTATATGAAATCCTTATTATGGCGCTCTTTTATACTTTTTTAGATAATCTCTAGCATCTACTCCTGATGAGTGGACTAGATCCACAAAATATAGTGTTTTAGGATGTCAAGAATCTTTTTGGTCATCATACACTGTGCCATTATGCATTCTTACCTATCTGTGAACATTATGGATGCCAGCATTGGGATAATTATGAATTTATACTTTGATTATGGATCAGCTTATAATTTTTTTTTTGTATGTTTGGAAGTTTATTGAATTATTGTAATGTGTTACCTGTTACCATGTAATAAATATACAATTATGTTTACCTTGTGAGTTGCCTCATGTAAAGTCCAATGACCAATGTATCCTCTACTGTAGTGTATTTAGGGATGGAGGCATCTCGCTTATGATGCATCGGGTCATTAATATCTATAGGCTCATAAATCATCTTTGCTTCCTGTCACCCTGTCACATAGGATTTGATCTTTTCACAAAATAAAATTCTATGAGCTGTTGGCAGAACTTTGATGACTTCCACATGAAGATGATGTATGAGTCACGAGCTCTGTGCAGGAAAAAGAGACTGACATGAAAAGTTCCTTTTTTTTTTTTTTTTCTTTACACACTGCCCCATCACAAACGATGAAAAATATAAATGGAGGACTGGTAAAGATGGTTTTATGAACAGACAAGTATTAAGAATTCCAGCCTGACGTGTAGCAAATATGATACAGGGTTGAAAATTTATTTCTAACATTGAAATAAAAGCAGAAATCTCCACTGCACATGTTTGCAAATATTTGTGCCGAAGCACCCCTTCACATACAGGCTGCTCTAATCTAAGGGAGGTACTCCATAGTATGAGAGTACAGCTTGTAGCAATGAATAAAATGACCGGCTTGACTGATGCAGTCTTCTTAAAGCTATAACACATATGAAATTCCGGCTTACAAGGGACATCTGAAGAGTTTTCTTGTGTCTCAAAAATGCAACACAAAGAGGTAATGGCAAAGATAAAAGAACATGTGTTGGGTTATTTCCAACAAATGAACAGCACAAAAATTCCTCACCCTTAATGCATTTAACCCTTGCAGGGTGGGGGTGGGGGGGGGAGGGATCCTACTGCCAAGGTAGCGTTAGGCGTCTTCAATCTCTTCAGTACCAGGGCCACATTATATATTTTACAAATATTTACAGTCCGAATTAAAAAAAAAAAAACAGTTTTTAAATAAATGAATCAAATTTAAATGAATGAAAAAGTTTTCCTTTTTTTTTTTTTTTTTTTTTTAATCAGCATGATATGATTTAGAACAACAGAAAAAAAATTCAGTAAAACATAGCTCTTTATAGTTACAGAGGAGGTCTTTGGCTAGAATTATTGCTCTCACTCTAATGTTCACAATGATACCTCACGTGGGGTTTGAACACCATTTACAGACGTACGTATGTGTTCGCTTCTGCGTGCAGGGAATGGGGCGCTTATATATATATATATATATATATATATATATATATATATATATATATATATATTCTATATTTTTTGTTTATTTTACTTCTATTATTTTATTTTGACACATTACCTTTTAATTATTTTTTTTTTTGATCATTTTTAATTCCTATTACAAGTAACATAACAGGGCATAACAGGTCCTCTTTACAGTGAAATCTGGGGTCTATAAGTCCCCTGATCTTGCCTCTAGGGCTGGAAAGCCTGAGAGAAAAAAAAATGATCTCGGCTTCCCAGCAGAAGAAACAGGGAATCACTGGCAGAAAAAAGATCTCTGAATGATGTTGGCAGCTGCAGGCATCATTCAGATATCCCCACTCAAAGTCCATATGACGTCATATGACGTCCTTGGGTAGGAAGTGGTTAAAGTGACACTAAACTCTGGTTTGAAAAAATATATATATTCCATTTAAGTATCCATTCTTAACTTGGAAAAGTCCCTTGTATTTCAGCCTCCTCCAATTCTCCAAATTCCTTTTTTCTTTTGCTCATCTGACTTCCTTTTAGAGGGTGGCTACATTTATTCTCCATGGTCCCACTGTATGTAGGAGTGTAGCCACTAACACATACTGCGCCCTCCAAACAAAAAGAATTGAGAGGAAAAAGGATAGGTTGGGAAGCAATTTCATGAAATGTAGATTACAGGGTCATTAGGTAGTGGATGTGTGTGGATTATTTTTGGCAAATAAAAGAATATACAGTAGTTTAATGTCACTTTTAAGCTGAAGTTTAGCAAAAAAAAAAGTTCTAAAGCTTTAGTCATATCACCTACCTGCAACAAGTAGCTGATCCCCGGAGAAATCTTCACTGCAGGGATGCCCCATCCTCTTCCTGGCGCCAACCTTCCAGTGCTGCAATGGTTAAACGCTTCGGGTCTTCAGGCAGAACAGCAGTACAGATGAGCCAATGGGGACACGCCCCCTCCTTCTTCCTCCTCCTCCATTGAGAAGAGTTCTTCCATTGATTAGACTGCTTGTAGCACAATCTGTGAATGGGGGAGAGATTCCTGTGAGTGATCAGATCTCCCCCATTTACAGATTGTGTTACTAGCAGTGTAATCGGGGAAATAACTTTTCTCAATGGAGGAGGAGGAAGGAGGGGGCGTGTCCCCATCAGATCATCTGTACTGCTGTTCTGTCTAAAGACCCAAAGCTGTTAACCATTGCAGCGCTGGAATTTTAGAATTGTAAGAGGACAAGGAATCCCTGCAGTGCAGATTTATTCAGGATCCAGCTTGCCTGCACAACATAGGACATACCTCATTACAGGTAAGTGATGTGACTAAAGCTGTAGGAATTCTTTTTATGAATTCTTTTTTTTAGCTAAATTTCATCTTTAATTTATACACACTGCAATTTCCAGCACCATAGCAGAATGTATCAGAGTCAGAAGCACTTGACATAGGTCTGTGTCTAGACATTTTAGAAGGTGGCTTCAAATGACTGATGATGAATTTACCAGGTCGGTATTAAATGGATCTGGATTCTTGCATTTGGCACGGACGTTGTTTTTTTCAGTTATTAAATTGTATGACCAAGCAAACTTTGACAGGCTGCCTTTAAAGGAACCCTGCACTGAGGTGTGTAGGCTGCTGTTGTGGACCTCCCCTTTAAAAAAATAAATACAATTTCTATGAAAATTTAGATAGCTATTTGTCCATTGCAACTGCATGTAGATTTATTCTGTGCGAATCAGGAAAATCAAATGCTCTCTAGCTTTTTTGCTTGCAATTCTGCAAAGAAAATACTGCAATATGGCCACTAGATGGCATTAATTATCATGGGAAATTATTATGCTCCTCAACACCATCTAATGGACCTCATGTGGTATTTTCTGCATTCACACATTCAAATTGCAGAGAATACAGTCTGAGAACATTCAATTTTGCCCTATTTACACAAAATGACTTTACATGCAGTTTTAAAGGATAAACAGCTATGCATTTTTTTTATACAGTAAGCCTTCCTCCTAACTATTACAGAGAAGCATGTGCATGTTCTTTATCAGTGGCGGCCCATCCATTGGGGGCGCAGGGGCGCCACCCCCCTATCCATGCATCCGGCCCCCTAATCTACATGCAGGGCGCCGGACACATGGATTCCAATAGGGGATTTTTTTTTTTAAGCACATGATTAGAGCTAGAGGCTCTAATAGGCTTCAAAAAAAGGGTGGGCTCGGAGCGCAGAGCACTGCACCCTGAGCCCACCCAGTTGTATGACAATAGCGAATAAATATTCGCTATTGTCACACTGACTCTCCTCCCAGCCAATCAGGAAGAGGGTTGTGAGACCCCCTTTCCCGATTGGTCAAAAGGACAAGCGATCTTACTGGCCAGTGGCCAGGAAGAGGCAGAAGACACACGGCTGGAGGAGAAGCACAGCGGCTCATCCTTCCAGCACTCCCCAGCTTGGACAGGAGGAGGTAAGGAGGCAGGCTGTTCGGGGGGGGGGGGGGGGGGGGAGGGAATGTGTTCCCTGCCGACCGACCGTTGGGGGGGGGGGTGCATTGATTTATAGCCCCCCCAAATTACCGAGCACCAGCCGCCACTGTTCTTTATACTGCATAAGTTAAGAAGCATTTACAACAAATCTTCTAGAGCATCTATAGAAATACAAGATAATGTGCAGCAGGTGCAATATGCGTTAGTATGAACATGCAACGTGTGTGTGTGTATGTGTGTGTATATACAATTTTTTTTTTTTTTTACCAAAATGTAAAATATTTTTTTCCCCCTCTGGTACACTTGATGGTGTGGACGACTATGTATTGAAACCCTAGATTCCTGGAAATAATGGGTGGACCAGGTTTAGTGTGAGAAGCTCATGTGCCTGGTGATGATGACACACACTCAGATCACATTTTTCGGACAACCTTTGGCCATATATGTCAGCTTATAAACAGGAAGAAACTGGTTGATCAGATCACTCTGAATTTTTGTAGGATCTAGATTTTTCAGTATAACAGCAGTGTCTTTTTTGCATATAAGAAGATTAAACAGTGTTGCTTGGGCTGCTCCCATCTCTTTCCTTGAGAAATCCCTCTATAAACATGTCGGAGTAGAAATATTTGATAATTATAGCTCTTCAGAAATGTACTCTGTGACCTCAGTGCCTTCATAACTAAAAAAAAACTGCCTATGTGTCCCTATAGAATTGTTGCCTCTGTAGCCTCGCGCAGTGAGATATCACTCTGTTGCTGGCCCTAATACTGCTGATTCTCAATTGCTAGTAATGGTAGTGACATTATGCCTCAGCTATAAAGGGAACGATTCCAAAGGGCCAAACTGGCAACCTTCTAATGATCCTGCTGCTGGCCATTTTGACAAAGTGGCAGAGTCAGCGATGTTTCATCAGCCTAAAGTTGATTTGTAGCTGGCAAAATTATATTATCTAGAGTCGTTAGCAATTTTTCACTGCTACAGCATTGGATCAGTGTGCTCTGCTACAGCTTTCCTTCAGCGATTTGTAGCTAAGCCTATAGAGCTGATTGAAGAAGGGTTTGTGATCTTGTTCCAGTCATGAAACTCTGCTAAAGCTTGGTGTCCTCATCAGGGTCGTCTTAACACCTGGGCACCGTCCAGGGACCCCATGATAATCTGCCACTAATGACTGACAGGAGATGTGACAGCAGCGTCACTACTCCGGTCACAATCCCCCTGGTAGGAGCCCCAGTGCATTACATTGCCCAGGGGCCCATGATGCTGTTAGGATGGCCCTGGTTCTCATGCACACAGAAGGTAAAAGGTTAAAAATCTTCTGGATGTAAAATTCTAGCCAATTTCTATTTTGTTCATTGACGGACACAGTTACTTAGGATTCTTGACCATTGGGTTATACTGCCCCCTACAGGAGTAGGACACTAGGCAGAAAAAGAACTTGACTACGCCCATGGACAGTCCCTCTCTGCCATAGGCATACCTCCCAACCGCCCCTGATTCGCCGAGACTGTCCCGTAAAATGGTCTGTGTCCTGGAGTCCCAGCTAATCTAGGCTGATTACCAGAATGCCTGCGGCAGTGCGGGCAGCTTGGTTCCTTCACGCCGAGAGTAGCACATTCCATCTCTCCCCACTGCTTTGACAGTGCAGAGCGGAGTGCATTGAACCCTTCCCTTCCTGTGTTTTCCTGTACACGGAGGAGGAAGGGAGCAGCACACCACTTTTTTTTTTTGTACTCCAGGGAGGGATGCATGGAGCAGAGGGTGGGGAGGCATGGAGCAGAGGGTGGGTAGGCATGGAGCCGAAGGGGGTGGTCATGGAGCAGAGGGGGAGAGGCATGGAGCAGAGGGGGGGAGGCATGGAGCAGAGGGGGGGCATGGAGCAAAGGGGGGGGGAGGCATGGAGAAGAGGGGGGGCATAGCGCAGAGGAGGGAGAAATGGAGCAGAGGAGGGAGGCATGGAGCAGAGGAGGGAGACATAGGGGTGAGCAGTTGAGGGAGACATGGGGCAGAGGGAAACCTGGAGCAGAGAAGGAAGGCATAGAGCAGAAGGGGAGGCATGGAGCAGAGGGAAACATGGAGAAGAGGAGGGAGGCATGGAGCAGAAGAGGGAAGCATGGAGCAGAGGGGGAGGCATATTTTAACCACATTTGTTTAACCACATCCCTTAAACCCCACCCACTGCTAAGCAATTGGCCATGCCCATATTTTGTCGAGGGAGGCATGGAGCAGAGAAGGGTGAGTAGCTGTTGCCCCTCTCCCCCTGGAGGGTTTTGGGCTATACGCAGGCCCCTCCCTTTAAGGGTTGGACCCCTGGGTTTCTTCTCCTTCCTATTAGGTTCCTTGTTTTCTGGTTGCCCCTGTGGGCCATCTAGCCCCCCATCTGGGGTAGTGTGGTGGTCTGGGCTGTTTCTGGGGCAAGGTGCAGTAATGGTGGTGGGGAGCGGAGGGTACGCCACTGGTGACTAGCCTATTGGCTGGGGGGGGGGGGGGTACTCTACCTCTTTGGGGGCTCTGTGCACTTTTTCCCCTCTTCCCTCAGGTATCATTCCTGGGCCCCAAGGATCCCTCCTGGATCCCTTGGAGCCTAATGGAACTGCGCATTTTGGCTATTTTGTTGAAGCCTGTGTTAGTCTATGGCCGGCAGCCATGTTTGCTTAGTTTGACAGCCATTTTTCATTGGTCTGGTATACTACACACCGGAGGCCATTACAGAGGAACCTCTTGGGCAGCGATTGCAGCTGTGGGAAACCCTCCTTTTCCCCTGGTGCTGACTCCTGTGTCTTTCCTTCCTTTCCCTCAATGCCGCACGTGGAGCAAGTTGCAGCTGGTGCCTGTCTGGTGGGGTCCTCCCTCTCTGCTGCAGGATTGTGGAGTGCTCTGTTGCTTGCGACCTAGTGGTGCTACGAGCACAGTGGGGGTGTCCCAGTGTTTGACAGGTTTTTTGTGGGGTCCCCCTATTTACTTATGGAGTCTTAGGAGCATGTTTCATCACCTGACCCCCTCACAGAGGCTGCAGGGCCCTTGGGTTCCCAACCATCCATTGATGAACTGACAGCGGTCCTAGTGTCCTTTGTGTCCCGGGTGGAGGTGGCTTTTGGGCGGAGGGTTAGCAAAAGGCACCCCCCCCCCGTATTCCCCTATCTCATTTGTCTCCTCAGATCCTGAATCTGATTCGGCAATGTGACCTGAATTTTCTAATAGTGAGGATGATTCCTCCACACCTGTAGCTGGTGAAAAGGCACTGGCGGACACACTGATTGTGTCTGTGCGTAAAACTTTAAAAATCGAGGATGCGGCTGAAGCTGTGCCGGTCCCCTTTGGCATTCACAAGTCATCTAGAGCGGCGAAGTTGTCACCTTTTCCCTTCTAATTTGATAGATTTGTTCCAAAAGAGTGGGAGCGTCCAAAACGCCCCTTTGTGGTTCATAAACGCTTTGCGAGAAGGTACCCCTTTAAGGAGTACCTCCTTAAAAATTGAACTGTTCCACCAGTGGTGGAACCCCCGGTTTCCAGGTTGAATAAGGCAACCATGGTTCCAGTTAAGGAATCGCCAGCCTTTAAGGATCTGGCTAACTGAAAACCGGAGGCTGTGGCCAGGCTTCACCATTGCCCTGGTGTTGCAAACTCTGACCTAGTGGGCTAAACATTTGCGCCATAACCTGGAGGGTGAGCAGCTCCCCCCTGCCTTTGCTGAACTGGCCGACCAGTTGGTCCAGGGGCTGCAGTTTATCTGTGATGCCTCTTTGGATGTGGCTCCCCTGGTTTCTAGGCTTTCTGTCTGGGCAATGGTACTTAGGTGAGTATTGTGACTTAAGCATTGGTCTGCGGATCAGACCTCTACAAAAGCTTTAACTGATCTACATTTTCAGGGTGATCACCTGTTTGGGGCTATCCTGGATGACATCATTAAGATTCTGACAGGGGAAGAGTACTTTTCTTCCACAGGCTGGTAAGGGTAAGGAACCTCAGTGCAGACGCGGCCCGTCTTTCTCGGACCACAAGAATTTTTTTTCGTCTCTCATGGTCCATTGAGAAGGGCTCCAAACCTTTTCAAGTCCTCTTTGGAGCTTCCAAGCGGCCTTGGTCTGGCAAGCCGAGAGCAGGATTCTCTAGACCCGCAGACAAGGCCCCTTGAGCATGAAGGTGCACCCTCATCCGTACCTGGGGTGGTGGGACGTCTTTGCTGGTTTCCAGGTCCTTGGACCTCCTTGGTGCAAGACAAATGGGTCCACGAAGTGATACGGTCAGGTTTCAAGATCGAGTTTTATTCTTACCCCCTTGAAAAATTCTTTCCTTCCAATGTGCGCCTGTCCCCGGACCGATTGCAAGCTCTCTTTGGGGCGGTACAAGATCTGCTGTTTCAGGGTGTTATTTTCCCGGTTTCAGGGCTTTTTTTCAAACCTGTTTAGGATCTCAAGAGGGCAAGGTGCATCCAATTTTTGATATCAAGGTCCTGAACTGTGTGGATACAGAAGTTCAGGATGGAGTCCATTCACACAATAGTGGCATCCCTAAATCAGGGGGATTCTCTTGCTTCTATAGACATCAAGGATGCTTACTTGCACATTCCAATCTGTGCCCGTCACAAGCACTTCCTCTGCGTTGCTGTAGGAGAGGAGCATTATCAGTTTGTCGTGTTACCCTTTGGTCTCGCCTCCTTCCCTGTGATCTTCACAAAAGTGTTGGGCCCCGGTTCTGGCGTTGTTACGTCAGCGAGAATTGCAATACTGGGTTACCTGGATGACCTCCTCTTGCGAGTGGAGTACCCTGTGGTTCTGATGGACGATGTGGAGATCACTATACAGACCCTGGGGGAGTTCAGCTGGCTTCTGAATTACCAGAAGTCTGCTCTGATTCCATCCAGAAAATTGGATTATCTGGGTCTGACACTGGACTCAGCTCTAGCCAGAGTGTTCCTTCCTCTGGACAAACTCCAGAAGTTGCATGCTACGATTCATCTCCTGCTGTCAAGCAGATAGTCATCCCTCCAGACTTGCATGTGGGTGCTGGGCCTGATGGTATTTACCTTTTGAGGCGGTTCTGTTTGCACAGTTCCATGCGAGGTCCCTGCAAAGGGAGATCTTAGTTAAATGGGATAAGTGTCCGAAGTTTCTGGACAGTCAGATCCAGGTGAGCCGGAAAACCAAAGGGTCTCTGGTCTGGTGGCTTCACTCTCCAGCTTTTAGACAGGGAAAAATCCTTTCTCCCCTTGTATTGGACAGTGGTCACCATGGATGCCAGTCTGTCTGGGTAGGAAGGTGTCATGGGTTCTGCTCAGGGTGTTTGGACACTGGAGGAGTCCAGACAACCAATAAATGTCCTGGAACTCGAGGCGATCAGGCTGTGCCTGGATCACTGAACAAATTGTCTTCAGGGGTTTCCAGTGAGGATTCAGTCAAACAAAACCACAGCAGTGGCTTATGTCAATCACCAGGGTGGAACAAGAAGTGTGTTGGCAGCACTGGAGGTAGCCGGGATTCTACAGTGGGCAGAACACTTTGTTCCGGCCCTCTCCACCGTACACATTCCAGGGGTGGAAAGTTGGCAGGCGTATTATCTCAGTCAACAGGCATTGGACCAAGGGGAGTGGTTCCTTCACCCGGACGTGTTTCATCAGCTATGTCTCCGGTGGGGCACTCCCCAGGTGGCTCTGTTGGCATCCCGGCTCAACAGAAAAACTGGCTTTGCCGGTCTTGGTGTGACGACCCGGTGCAGCTGGTTGCTGTCGTCCCTTGAAGACTGCCTCTCAGGGAGGACCTGTTATCCCAAGGGCCAATCTTCCCCCCTTCTTTACAATCTTTGGCTTTGACTGCTTGGCTGTTGAAAGCCAGGTGCTGAAGAATAGAGGTTTGCCTGGGTCAATGACTCCGACACTGCTGAAAGCTAGGAAGTCTACCTCTAGGAAGATCTAACATTGTACGTGGAAAGCATACATTTCATGGTGAGTCGATTGGTGTTCATTACCAGTACTGCAGGTAACGTTTACATAATCGTACATATCACTTTATTCAGCCTCTGTTGCATCACTGTTCTCTTCTTCATCAGTTTCAATTTCTTCAGCTACTATTGCCATGCTCTTTTGCATAGCTAATTACATTGTTTGAATTTTGCAGAGTAAGACAATCGCTTACCGGTATTCATTTTTTTATTTTCTGACATCTGGGCTCAGAACGTTCTCTCGCATCTCTTTCTCGCGTCTGCACACTCTCCACCTCCAATGGGATTGCATCTGCACACTATTCACCTTTACGGCATCAGCTGATGTCCAAAGCTCACGATTGGAGGAAGCCTCCTTGACAGCTTATGGGCAGCTACGCACCTGCACGGCTCTCTATTCTGCTGAATGACCGTTTAGAAGACGCCCCTCGATTTTCAGCATAACGATTTTAGCAAAAAGTAGCGTCTTATACATGGAAAAATACGGTACCTTTATTCAAGGGGTTCGACATCGGACTCCATTGGTGTGGTCTCCTCTACCGCCTTGGGATCTGAATTTGGTGCTTTTAGTTCTCCAGTGGTGGCTATTACCTCTGCTCGTAGGGTGTCGGAATTGGCGGCATTATCTTGTTGTACCTCTTCCACAAAGATAAGGTGGTTCTTCACCCTTGTCTGTCGTTCCTTCCTAAAGTAGTCTCTGATTTCCATTTGAATGAAGACATTGTATTGCCTTCCCTGTGTCCTAAGAAAATTGCGTTGCATGCCCCAGATGTAGTTCGGGCGATTTGGGTCTACCTGGCAGCTGTGGAGCCTTTTTGGAAGTCAGACTCACTATTTGTGCTCACGGGTGAGCCAAGAAAATTGCTGTCTGCTTCTTCTGCGACCATTTCAAGATTGATCAGACAGACGGTGACTTAGGCCTATTTGACCAAGGGTCAGGTGCCTCCTTTACCTGCCAAGGCGCACTCTACTTGGGCGCTTAGTACTTCTTGGGCCTTCTGTCATCAGGCGTCAGTGACGCAGGTTTGCAAGGCGGCCACCTGGTTGTCGGTGCACACTTTCACAAAATTCTAAAAAGTGGATGTGTTGGCATCTGCGGATGCTTCCTTTTGGCCGAAAGGTTTTGCAGGCTTCTGTTTAGGGGGTCTGTTCCTTCTTTAGGGGCGTATGGTTCAGGTGGGCTCCAGTTGTTCTTTTGTTGAGCTCCTGTTACCTGGTTGACTGGTGTTTGGCATTGGATAATTTTTTTTCTGTTCCCACCCCTCCTGTTTGACACTGCTTTGGGACGTCCCATTGGTTAAGAATCCTAAGAAGCTATGTCCATCAATGAATGAAAGAGAAAATGGGATTTTGAGTTGTAATACTTTTGACACTGCTTGTGACTTAACTGAGTACCTATAGCAGAGGGGGTAGTATATCTCCTGGGACTGCTCATATGTGTAGTCAAGTTATTTTGCTGCCTATCGTCCTACTCCTGTAGGGGGCAGTATAACCCAATGGTCAAGAATCCTAAGGTGCTGTGTCCGTCAATTAACGCAGAGAAATGGATTTTTTACGGTAAGTCAAAAATCCCATTTTTTCTGTGCCCAGGAAGCTATAGGTGCACCCCATGCCATTCAAGTACCTGCCTGTCATTGGCTCAGGAAATGCATTGTGTGGGTAAACCCTAAGTAGAGAAACATAGCTGGAATTTTATACCCAACATACACTATATTACCAAAAGTATATGGACGCCTGTCTTTTCACACACATGAAATTTAATGGCATCCCAGTCTTAGTCTGTAGGGTTCAATATTGAGTTGGCCCACCCTTTGCCGCTATAACAGCTTAAACTCTTCTGGGAAGGCTGTCCACAAGGTTTAGGAGCGTGCCTATGGGAATGTTTAACCATTCTTTCAGAAACACATTTGTGAGGTCAGGCACTGATGTTGGATGGGAAGGCCTACTCTAATTCATTCCAAAGGTGTTCAATCTGGTTGAGGTCAGGACCTTGTGCAGGCCACTCAAGTTCCTCCACTCCAAACTCGCTCATCCATGTCTTTAATGGACCTTACTTTGTGCAGTGATCAAAAATATTTGGTGGAGGGGGAATTATGGTGTGGGGTTGTTTTTCAGGGGGTTGGGCTTGGCGCCTTAATTCCAGTGAAGGGTACTCTTAAGGCGTCAGCATACCAAGACATTTTGGACAATTTCATGCTCCCAACTTTGTGGGAACAATTTGGAAATGGCCCCTTCTTGTTCCAACATGACTGCATCCTGACCTCAACCCAATAGAGCACCTCTGTGAACAGCCTTCCTAGAAGATTTGAAGCTGTTATAGCTGCAAAGGGTGGGCCAACTCAATATTAAACCCTAAAGGACAAAGACTGGTATACCAAAAAAGTTTATGTACGTGTAAAGGCCCAATACTTTTGACAGTATTAATATTATTATACAGGATTTATATAGCGCCAACAATTTGCGCAGCGCTTTACAATGTGAGGGAAGACAATACAGTTACAATCCAATTCAAAACAGAAGGAACTAGAGGGCCCTGCTCGTTAGAGCTTACAATCTAGAAGGGAGGGGTATAGTGTATTTTCAGCCTTTCACTGTCCATGTGCTTGAGGCCAATCATTAAGTGCCTGAGCTACAAAATGCTAAAGCTAACAATTCCCTAGAAAATTACTATGAATTTCTTAATGAGAAACCACTTAAAAAAAAAAGGCCATTGACATCAGTCTAAGAAATATGAAACAATAAGGTTAATTTATTAAAACTAGAGCAAAGAATAATGGAGTTGCTTATAGCAGCCAATCAGAATCTGCCAGGCCTGGTTTTTGACATCTAAAGCAAATGTGTAACTGATCCATACAGGAACAAGTTAATCTGGTTTCAGATCTACCGCAAAACTTTGTATGTTCAGTGCATCCAGAGAGTGAAAGCTAAAACCTGATTGGTAGATGGGCAGTAGCTCTATTTTTTTGCTTTGCTTCATTTTTCATAAATCAATCTAGTGTTATGGATCAGGTAAATTAACACAGCTGATCTGTCTCAAGACACGTCAGTGGGTGTAATGTGTGCGGGCTTGCAGTGCTGGCTGTGTGGCCATTTGCCGATGAAGTGTGTAGGGATTGCAGGAATGCTCAGTATTTGCTGAGTGCAGGTCACAGTAAAACCAGGAACAGGTGCAGACCTAAAATATCCCAGTGGCCTGTGGAGGAGGAGAGGGGTGCAGGGCCAGGGATGGGCACGGTCTACTGTAATCGGAGAAAACAGAGATGTACATGCTATTTTATATTTTGTTGCTATTATTAATGATAAATATGGGAAAATCCTAAGCTGGTCATACACATCTTGATTGATTAATTGATTCCCCCATCCACGCCATCTCTGACCGTTCTCAGGGGGCAGTGGTTGGCTGTTTTTTTTCATGTAGCAAGCTGTTAACTGTGAGATGGTAAATATCATCTACAGTCTGTTCCTAAATCTCTCACCATACAATACATCAGTTTGGACCTTGTTGGTGGACATTGCCATAGACTTTCTTATGCTTGCTTTAAAAGCAGGTTATACAGTCTACTAATTTTTGGATTCATTGTATAATAATCTTGTATGTAGGATATCTTGTTAGCCTGTCACACATGTCTTTGGTGGAGATTACTGGCGATCGGGCTGACCCACATTGCACCGCCATGGTCCTTTATTATTATTAATATTATACAGGATTTATATTGCGCCAACAATTTGCGCAGCGCTTTACAATTTGAGGGAAGACAATACAGTTACAATACAGTTCAAAACAGGAGGAACTAGAGGGCCCTGCTCGTTAGAGCTTACAATCTAGAAGGGAGGGTCAAGTGAAACAAAAGGCAATAACCGTGGGGAATGGGTTGATGGAGAAAATGGAGGTACATTTGTTAGAGGTTGGTAGGATAGGCTTCTTTGAAAAGGAGGGTTTTCAGAGATCGCCTAAAAGCTAATAGAGTAGGAGATAATCGCACAGATAAGGGTAAGGAGTTCCATAGGATTGGAGAGGCTCTGGAAAAGTCCTGGAGGGGAGCGTGGGAGGAGGTCACAAGGGGGCTAGAGAGCAGGAGGTTTTGAGAGGAATGAAGAGAGCGATTAGGTTGGTATTTTGAGACAAGGCTGGTGATGTAACTGGGGGCTAAGCTGTGGATTGCTTTGTAAGATGTTGTTAGTATTTTGAATTTAATTCGTTGGGTGAGCGGAAGCCAATGGAGGGCTTGACAGAGAGGAGTAGCGGACACTGAGCGATTGGTAAGGTGGATGAGTCTGGCGGCAGCATTCATGATGGATTGAAGGGGGGATAGCCTGTGTAGAGGTAAGCCATTGCCAAGGAGAAGGGAATTGCAGTAGTCGAGGCGTGAGATGACCAGGGAGTGAACTAGGAGCTTTGTTGTGTCTTTGATTAGAAAGGGGCATATTTTGGAGATGTTGCGGAGGCTGAGGCGGCAAGATTTGGAAAGTGATTGGATGTGGGGTTTGAAGGAGAGTTCAGAGTCCAGGAGTTTATTTTCACTAATAGGAAGCCCATCTAGAGCAATAATGTATACTTGACAATGGAGGGAGTGCATGTTGACAGGAATTGTCTGAAAGATGCTACAAGAGATTAGCAGCATTGAACTGCAACAAAGGATGAAAAAAGGTGAAAACCGTATTTAAGTTAAAACCACTATTGCAATTCTCTAATACACAGTGCGTTAATAAACTAAATTCCATTGAAGTATGTTTTAGGTCCAGTTTAAGATTCCATTGTAATAAATTAGCATGAAGGCTTGGAGCAGACTTTCTTATCCAGGGTTCTATGAAACCCTGTGGTTCCACCATATGATGCTAAGGGTCGCTTAAGGAGAACGCTGTGGTAGATTGATCTCCTGGCTACACTGGTCACCAATATGAGGGGTCACTTCTATACTAATCACCAACCGGAGGGGTCCATGCTATACCACCATTGTGTGGGGGAATTTTACAATGGTCACTGGTCTAATGGGTCACTTTTGCACTGACTAAAAATGTGAGGGGTGTCTTATACAGTTATCACCAATGTAAGGAATTGCTTGTACACTGATCACCAATGCATTGGGTCACTTCTGTACTGTTCAACAATGTGAGAGGTCACTTCTACACTTATCACCAATGTAAGTGTCACGTACCTTCCGGTAGAGCCTGACGGGCAGAAGGAGACCTCTTGTACAGCCTCGGCTCAAGGACCACTGGAGTTGTGACAGTAGCCACGAGCGCGGGTCGATATAAGAGTGCCTGCAAGATTCTCTGTTGGAAGCAGAGTTGAGTAGCACATGAGTTGCAGGACCAGATTGGATCGCTGAACAGTGGATGCAGGACAAGGTCACTGGAGCTACACAGAGCTAGATGGCAGAAGATTGGTGCAGGGTCAGACAAGCCAGGTCATACACGGAGGATCAGATATAATGTAACGGCAGGCAGAGGATGGTCAGTGTCCAGGCAGTGGTTGGCAATAGGAAATCAGGCAAGTAAACAGCTATAACAAGGTCAAGGAAAGCCGAGGCCACGACTGGAGATAAGTAGCGTGGTCAGGAAGCCGGGTCAAAACTAGATTAAGTACAGGCACAGGAACAGAACACAGGATAAGCTGCAGATCAGACAGCACTGCACTATTGCAGCTGCTGTCCTTATATAGACCCATTGGCGCCAATGTAATGGCTAATGCGCACAAGCATGTGCATCTGACGAACATTCTTGCGCATCTGCGCGCCTATACCCAGTTCGGCAGGTATCCACAGGTTTGCGCATCTGCCTAGTTACAGGGCATTTCTGACAGTAAGGGATCACTTCTACACTGATCACCAATGCATTAGGTTACTTCTGCACTGACCAACAATGTGAGGGGTGTCTTCTACACTTTTTAACAAAGTAAGGGATCACTTCTACACTCATCACCAATGTAAGCATCACTTCTACACTGACCACCAATATAAAAGTCACTTCTACACTGATCACCAATGTAAGGGGTCACTTCTACACTGACCATCAATGTAAGGAGTCACTTCTACACTGATAACCAATGTAAGGGGTCACTTCTACACTGATCACCAATGTAAGGGGTCACTTCTACACTGACCATCAATGTAAGGAGTCACTTCTACACTGATAACCAATGTAAGGGGTCACTTCTACACTCGTCTCTAATGTAAGGGGTCACTTCTACACTGACCACCAATGTAAGGGGTCACTTCTTCACTGACCACCAATGTAAGGGGTCACTTCTACACTGATAACCAATGGAAGGGATCACTTCTTCACTGACCACCAATGTAAGGAGTCACTTCTACACTGATAACCAATGTAAGGGGTCACTTCTTCACTGACCACCAATGTAAGGGGTCACTTCTTCACTGACCACCAATGTAAGGGGTCACTTCTTCACTGACCACCAATGTAAGGGGTCACTTCTACACTGATCACCAATGTAAGAGTCACTTCTACACTGATTACCAATGTATGGGGTCACTTTTACACTGATCACCAATGTAAGAGTCACTTCTACACTGATCACCAATGTAAGGGGTCACTTCTACACTGATAACCAATGTAAGGGGTCACTTTTACACTGATCACCAATGTAAGAGTCACTTCTACACTGATCACCAATGTAAGGGGTCACTTCTACCCTGACCACCAATGTAAGGAGTCACTTCTACACTGATAACCAATGTAAGGGGTCACTTCTTCACTGACCACCAATGTAAGGGGTCACTTCTTCACTGACCACCAATGTAAGGGGTCACTTCTTCACTGACCACCAATGTAAGGGGTCACTTCTACACTGATCACCAATGTAAGGGGTCACTTCTTCACTGACCACCAATGTAAGGGGTCACTTCTTCACTGACCACCAATGTAAGGGGTCACTTCTACACTGATAACCAATGTAAGGGGTCACTTCTTCACTGACCACCAATGTAAGGGGTCACTTCTTCACTGACCACCAATGTAAGAGTCACTTCTACACTGATCACCAATGTAAGGGGTCACTTCTTCACTGACCACCAATGTAAGGGGTCACTTCTTCACTGACCACCAATGTAAGGGGTCACTTCTACACTGATAACCAATGTAAGGGGTCACTTCTTCACTGACCACCAATGTAAGGGGTCACTTCTTCACTGACCACCAATGTAAGAGTCACTTCTACACTGATCACCAATGTAAGGGGTCACTTCTACACTGATCACCAATGTAAGAGTCACTTCTACACTGATTACCAATGTATGGGGTCACTTTTACACTGATCACCAATGTAAGAGTCACTTCTACACTGATCACCAATGTAAGGGGTCACTTCTACACTGATAACCAATGTAAGGGCTCACTTTTACGCTGATCACCAATGTAAGAGTCACTTCTACACTGATCACCAATGTAAGGGGTCACTTCTACCCTGACCACCAATGTAAGAGTCATTTCTACACTGATCACCAATGTAAGAGTCATTTCTACACTGATCACCAATGTAAGAGTCATCTTACCAATGTAAGAGTCCGAGCAATAGCTTGATTTACATGCCTGAGGTCCAGCCGCCATTCTGAGTCCAGTGTGACAGCACCTAGTGACCTTTTCCCCAATGCACCTTATGGACTACTTGTGTCAACTGCATTATACAAAGTCAGTCTATATAACGTGTCAAATTCAATTCACATACCAGGGCTCCCAGAGATTGCACCCAGATAAAACCAAGGGCAGAGATAGAGGGGATGAACAAAATAGAGGTGGAAGGGGCACCCCATAGTCCAATGTTGGGACTAAGACTTTGGGGTGCCCGCACCCCATGGCCATCTGGAACTGTTCTCTATTGTCTCTATCTGGGCGCAATCTCTGGGAGCCCTGGTATGTGATGTGAATTTGATACGTACGTTATATAGATTGACTTTGTAAGTATTTTTTCTAATCATGATTACATTTTCTCATATAGTTGTACTGTCACACTATTAATACTTCCTGAAGAAGCCAAAGTGTCGAAGCATGTAGAAGACAAAGGTGCGCTTGGGACTCAGTATAATGTAAAAACATATTGTCCAGTTGTAAACATGTTTATTACTTATTGTCTATTGATTTGAATCCTTCTATAAATAAAATATATACGTTTTTATACTTACCTTTTTGGTGGACTTAAATGACACCTGTAAAATCCCATCCTATCTTTGCCAAAACTAGATTGTTAGAAAAATTTTCTTCTTCAGATCTGTAGTTTAAGAATGTGGGTAGTGATTCATTCTGCAGCAATATTTCACTGAAGAAGGCTCTCTCAATTGCACTCATTGAACTGCAATGCCAAAATTTGCTTGGAAAATGTTTTTTTTTCTCTTTTAGTTTTTTTTTTTTCAGGTGTATTGGGGGTAGTTTTGTTTAGTTTCATTTAGGTTATTTCTATTTTTTTTTTTTTTTACCTTTTTTTTGTGCTTCTGATCAGTATTTCTGTAATGATACAATATTTTATTTAACTTATTTTTTACTGTATTTTTTTTTTCTTTTAAAAAAAAAAAAACATAATGAAATTAACAAGGGGCTGTTTTTTAGCGTAAAAACAGGTCCAGGACAGGGGCAGACTGGCAACTTTCAGCCCAGGGGGCAAGTACAAACCAGAGGCACATGGTGCAGTGACTCAGCCCCCCTTCCACTCTCTCTCTTCCCGGCCTGCTTCTGACCCCCATTCCAGGCAGAAGCTCCGCTCCAGGTACTCTTTACTCACCGGCCGAATCTGGTTTCCCCACCTGACCAGCAGGGGCGGTTGGGGGGAGCGGGGACAGTTCGGTCAGGGCTGGCTGGAGAAGGAGAGTCTCCAGTGGGGCATGGAACCGGCCTCTGCTCGGACATAGCTTACACCATCCATTCTGGGGGGGGGGGGAGGGCAGCACTCTGTCCTTGTCTTAATCCCACCCTCAGTAGGTCAGCGGTGGGGACTTTTTACTTCTCATCACCAGGAATCCTTTAGGCATGTCTGTGGCAGAAGCAGTGCAGCCTTTTTATGGGGCATCAGAGTGGCCCACGTGGCAATTTCCCCCTTGCCCCCTGGCCCAGTCCTCCCCTGGTCCAGGATAACCTTAAGAGCCATGCAGAGCGGATTACACATTTAAAAACCACCAAAGCCTATCTTTCCTTCTGAGTTTCTATTCAAAAACACAAGGCATGAAGTATGTTCCCGTCAGCGTATTGTCAATAAGGAAGTTATGTAAGGTACAGTATGTAAGTTCACAAAGCTGTAATAGCAATGCTTAGTCCCTGTGATGCTAGCAGTTTCTGAGCTTTTCATCAGCTTTCAACTACATCAATTTTCCACCTCTGTTTATTTTCCAGTTTTAACAAAAAACATAGAGTTCCCATCAAAAGACAATACATTTCCATTATATTTTTGGTTATTTGGTTGCCCAGAACTGTAAAATTATTGAAACTGTAGATGGCAGATTAGTCAGATTAAGAGGTGAATTCAAAGCTCCAAAACTAGAAGAAAAGTGCCAAAATAAAGCCTCCTCCGCATGTTGTCCCTAATCTTGGGAACAGGAAGGTGTATTTGGCAGAATGGTTCAGTATACACCAGTGTTCACTTCTCAGTCTTTGTTACTTCTCGCCTACCAACGTTTTGCCTGCAACCTCTAACCATCCCCAGATACCGCAGGCCATGTTTTTTTTTTTTTTTTTCCTTTGCTGACTACTGAAACCTAGTATATGGGGTTGTTAAATACCCAATTTCTAAGTCATGGGCATCAATATGGGACTGGGCACCTCCTTCCAGCTATTAAAAGCCTCTACTCTTCTGGGAAGGCATTTCTTTGTCTTTAAAGCGGAGTTCCGGGCACGAAAACGTTTTTTCAATAAACATACCCCCGGGACAGTCAGGGCTAGTACATTCCACAATGGCTAGCCT
Organism: Pelophylax lessonae; assembly: GCF_965119305.1. Taxonomy (NCBI): domain Eukaryota; kingdom Metazoa; phylum Chordata; class Amphibia; order Anura; family Ranidae; genus Pelophylax; species Pelophylax lessonae. The sequence goes on from NC_138774.1 coordinate 77,147,760, forward strand.
CTGATCTGTCCCGGTTCGCACTTACCTGCAAGAAGAAATACTCATAAAATTTCTTCTCCAACGTTGCCATCTCTCATCTTCTGCGTCCTCTTCCGTGTCTTCTTCTCCCAGAATGCGCCTGCACTGGCCCCTCTCGTCAATTTCGGTGCGGCGCCGCATTCCTCCACAGCTTCTGGACATGCCCAGAAGCTGTTTAGTAGGGAATGCGACGTCGCCCCGGAAGTGACGAGCGGGGCCGGTGCCGTCGCATTGATTCCTGGGAGCGATGACGTTCAGCTCCCAGGAATCATCGCTAAGAGGAAGTGACGGCGGAGCAGCGGCACAGAGGGAGGAAGTGGAGAATAGGTGAGAATTTTCTATCTAAAATTACAAGGTGAGTAAAAATAAAATATACCTAACTATCCAATTCCTTTTCAGGTGAAGAAGATCCAGCGGATGGTCACAAAATCGATTAGGTCGATTTTGTGCCCGGAACTCCGCTTTAAGAGTATGTCTTATAGGAATGTGTCCCTTTTTAACCCAAAGAGGATCTGGGAAGTCAGGTATTGATAGCAGGAAAGAAGACCTAGATTGCAATTGAACTCCAGTTCATCCAAAAGGTGTTCAGTAGGGTTGAGGTCAGGGCTCTGTATAGGCCACTTGATTTTCTCCACATCACTGAGCCTTTATGGTGCTGGCTTTCTGCACAGGGGTACAGTATTAGTGGAAGAGAAAAGAACCTTCCCCTCAAAAGCTGTCAAAAGCTTGAAAGCACACATTTACCTTGACTTTTATCCATATTGTATATTTTCCAAAAATGCTGCATTATCCATTTACTCATACAGTTAGGCTTCATGTACACCCTGCCTACATTTACCGCGACTGCAAGAAAAGGCAAAAGTGATCCTCTGCAGAACGCGGAAGAATTGCATTCATTCAGGATAGAAACACTTTGACTGCCAGCCATGGCAGAACGCAAAATGCAACAAAACCACAGCACAATTTTGCTGCGTTTTACCATGGCTAGCAGTCACAAGGTTTCTATCCTGAACGCGATTTTTCCTGTTGAACCTCCCCTAACCATGGCAGCTCCTAAACGCTGCTAAAAGCCTATGTGTACATCAATACATAGGCTTTTATGGAGCTGAGTTTAGGAGCTTTGGCAAAAAAATGCCATAAAACTTAAACTGAAGTTTAGGAGCTGCTGGTGTACATGAAGCCTGGATAAACTTCATCAAAAGCTGGCTAGGATGCATCTATGACGCAGTAGTGTTTCTGATCATATGAACGAGATAAGATAGCCTTCAGCTGGCCATGCTTGGATCAAATATGTAGATAAGGGAATCAGTTCAGTTTCTTTTTGTTTAGCCGGCTGGCTGAACGAAAAAACTGAGCAATGGATGGACAGCTTCAGACTAATGCCTCGTACACACGCAACGATTATCGGCCGACCGATCGTCCAACTTTTGTCCAGAGTTGTGTTTTGTTGGTTGGAATGTGCCTAGACTGCACACAAATTTTCTCGGCCAACAAAAATCTACTTCAGAAGTGATGTCATGTGCTGGTTTACTTTCCGTGTGTTTTTTCTTCTCTTAGCATGCCCAGTCTTGCTCATCAGATTTTTGTCTGTACTGACTGACGGAAAATTGGCCGTTGTGTTGACGGCCAACAAAAATTTTATAGCCTAGCCTTTTATAGCCTGCACTGAGTCAGTTGTCGAAAGCATCATACTAACAAGCCGAAAATCGGCCGATCGGACGTTGGCCGAAAATTCACGGCCAATTATTGACGCGTGTGTACGGGGCTTTAGGCCCCTTTCACACACTCCGTCCGTCGGACGGAGTCCGTTTTTCTTAGCGGGGGATCAATCCACCGATCCCCTGCTGAGTAGGAGGATGACAGCTGTGTCTCCGCGCTGTGTGCTGAGCTGAGCGGGGGATCGGCGGATCGATCCTCCTCTGAGAAAAACGGACTCCGTCCTACGGACGTAGTGTGTGAAAGGGGCCTCATGCTGGAGCATCAAATGCTATGCTCAAGGCATTATCCATAGGGAAGTTACTGAACATGAGATGGAAGGGCTCACTCATGGTCAAATACAATAATGCTTTGCAATCAAACAGGAATAATCTTTCACTGATTTGGCTTTATTTAAAATTGTATTGCTTATGGCCTTTTGCAAATTATCCCTGCTCTTTGCACCAGTACCTTTAATTAATTCCTTTGGTTTTTACCTGTAACTTACATCAATCTCCAATACTTTGACAATAACTTCAGATATGGCAAAATGTGCCCTAAATTGGTAGAACAGTCTTTTTTGGCACCTGTACCTACAGGTAAGCCTATAATGAGGCTTACCTGTAGGTACAGTGAATATCGCCTAAACTTGCGCTGTTTAGGAGATATTCACACTGCATGCAGATGTTGATGCCCCCCCGGCATGCGATCTGAAGGGACAGCACACCCATGCCGTCCGTTCAGAGCTTCGTATCGCGCCTGTGACTCCTGCACGCATGCAATGCATACTAGCACATTTTTCCAGTGTCCTAAAAGGGTTCCACCCCCCCCCCCCCCCAAAGGTGCAATTTACTACTGCTCTAACCATTTTCTTATACACAATATGCCCAGAGATGTATAGTAACTAAGTAGAACTACTTCACTACTGTACTTAAGTACCGAAAGGCGGTATCTGTACTTTCCTAGAGTAGAATTTTTTTCTCCTACTTCCACTTTTACTTCACTACATTTTTTCAATGATTTCAATACTTCTACTCTGATATTTTTTTTTTGTGCTGCATAGTTACTCGTTACAATTATAAAAATTACCACTGCCAGAACAGTAGATGGCAGGTTTCATGAAGCTCAAAACATGTGTATTATCAGCGCATACGAAAATAAATGCTACTGTATGTATAAATAAAAGCTGCATTTGAAATAAAAAAAACAATATGATGTTCAAACTTTTGACTTCTTTATTTAATAACTACATAACACAGTACTTGTACTTTTACTTTCATTACTTGAGTAGCATTTTTTTTTTTCAAAACTACTGGTACTTTTACTTTCAGTACTTGAGTAGCAAATAAAAAAAAAAAAAAACTACTTGCAATACTTAAGTACAAAAAATGTTGAATACTTTAGTACTTCTACTCAAGTCACTTTTTGATCGAGCACTTGTACTTTTACTCAAGTATGGGTTTTCGAGTACTTTATACAACTCTGAATATGCCTTACTTCTGGTCCCAATTCACAGGGAAAGGAAGCAAATTTTATATATTGCCAAAGCAGAGAGGAAATTCAAAGTTTTGGATAGTTAGAAGATGAAGCTAGTACGGCAAAAGGAACAAGGATCCAGCTATAGCTCCCAACTACGGTACTCTGATTTGATGGGACTGTCTCTCTTTTGGAACAAAGTCCCTCTGTCCCCTTTTCCTAGTAAAATGTCCCTTTTTTTTCTTTTGGCCCGATGTATAGATATATCAATCAAAAGTGTTTTACTGTACTAAATCTTTCATCCAACTTCTAAGTTACTGTATTTCTTACTTTTAGGAGTCAGTATAAAAGGACAGGATTAAAAAAAACACAAAAGCACTTGTGGGTTAAACCAATCATTTTTTGTGCATGCATTCTCCATAGAACTGGGCTGTGATAGATGTTGCTGAATCTTTCTGGGCTCCACTGTTGGCCAGAATCTCACAGCTTTTTTTCATTAAAACTTGAGACCTGTAATCAATAATTTTAGATTAGGACTTGCCTCTTCCAAGACCATAACTACATCCATTGGTGGTGGAGGAAATACAATTATACTGAGCTAAAGTTCTAATCAGCCGCCTCAATGTTTTCTGGTAATATTAGATCTAGAATGCATATACATGTATTTTCCTAATCCCTAAAATCTTGATTCTGATTGGTTGCTCGATGTGGCAACAACGACAGCATTTGTTGACTCACCCTATAGTGGAGTGCATGTGTTCATGTGATATGGAGATAGACCACATTCGACATGTATAAATATAATCCTGCTTAGACAGCAGTACAGACCTGATTCATTTTGGAGAGTCATATGGGGAATCACTTTGTGTATAACAGCGTGCAACAGCAAATCTGCATTACTGTAACCGTCTTATTGTTTGAAATATGCTGTTATTGCAATATATTTTTGGCTTTCCTATGTCATTTTACTTGGCCCTGTGAAAACTAGAGGAAAAATTATTTCTTGCCCATAGGAACAGGTTGAATCTCATCATTTTTAAGCAGGGTAGAAAAAAAAAAGTCTTTATGGCTGGGGGTAAAATTAGAAAATTAAGTGTTAAAGTGAGTTTGAAAAAAATTTAATAAACAAGCTTCCAAAGAGTGGAAGGTACAGGCACCTAAAAGTGCTCAAATGCCTGGTATAAAGTGCAGACCTAAAAAACAAACACAAGAGGGCGCCTCCATCTAGGTGTAGTGATTTTATTAACCACTTCCTGCCCGCTATATGCAGAATGACAGCAACAGTGTGGTTATATTGTGCTGAGTGGGTATCATATGACATCCAGCAGGATAAGCCGCTCGTGCGCCCGCAGCGTGGCGATCGGTAGCGCAGTGTGTCACTCTTGACACACTGCATCTCAGATCTTGGTAAAGAGCCTATGACATAAACTGTTTACCATGTGATCAGGGCAGCCATCAGAAATTTTGGGGCCCCTTACACAGCTTTAAGCTTGGGCCCCTCTGGGCCTGACCACCAACGTTCCGCAGGACCCGCCCTCTGGCTGTCCCCCTGAATCTGTCCACTGGCCGTCCCACCGGATCCTTCAGTGCACCCACTTCTGTTTTAACACTCTTACAACTTAATACATGAAAATTAATCAAATCCAGCAAAGAGACATCCCCATATATTCAGCAAAGAGACATCCCAGACCAGCAAAGAGATGGCCTCATATATTCAGCAAAGAGACATCTCAATCCAACAAAGTGATGGCCTAAAATATTCAGCAAAGAGACGTCCCAATCCAGTAAAGAGACAGCCTCATATATTCAGCAAAGAGACATCTCAATCCAGTAAAGAGACAGCCTCATATATTCAGCAAAAATACATCCCAATCCAACAAAGACGGCCTCAAATATTTAGCAAAGAGACATTCAAATCCAACAAAGAGACAGCCTCATATTTTCAGCAAAGAGACAGCGCAATCCAGCAAAGAGATATCCCTTCAGCTGCATTGGCTTACTCTGCAGCCGCCCTGCTTTAGCAATTGCTAGTTATTACAGCAGCAACAACTCAGTCTCATGGTTGGGGCCTGAGCGACCGGGCCCCTCGGAATGCCCGGGCCCCCTACATGTGTATGGGCTGTCCCCCCCTGATGGCTGCCCTGCATGTGATCACCTGTGTTCAGTCACAGCTGATCACATCATAACCAGGACGTGCCGTTTATCAGCTTTTCCTTTACTCGCGCTGACAAGGCGTGGGTAGAGGAGAGCCAATCAGTGACTCTCCTGACGGGGGGGGTCTGCGTTGATAATCAGCAGATTGATTATCAGTAAAGACCCATCAAGGATGCCCACTAGAGCCCACCAGGGTTGCAAATCTGTGCCCAAGTAATGCCTGTCAGTAATGCACTCATCAGTGCTGCCTATCAGTGCCATCTACTAGTGCCCATCACTGCAGCCTCTCAGTTCCCATCAGTGCCACCTATGAGTGCCCATCAGTGGTGCATATCAGTGCTGCATATTAGTGCCTCAATATCATTGCAGCCTCATCAGTGCTCATCAGTAAAGGAGAAAACTTACTTATTAACAAAAAAATGTTTTTCAAAATTTTCGGTCTTTTTTTATTTGTTTAGCAAAACATAAAACGCCCAGTGGTGATAAAATACCACCAAAAGAAAGCTCTATTTGTGGGAAAAAATTATAAAAATTTAGTTTGGGTACAGTGTTGCATGACCGCTCAATTGTCATTCAAAATGCGACAGTGCTGAAAATTGGCCTGGGCAGGAAGGGGGTGAAAATGTCCCGTATTGAAGTGGTTAACAAGAAAAAAAAGACAATAAAAATGCACTCGCTAGTGAAAATATACCTCCATAGGATCACTGTGAGGCTGCACAGCTCTGCAGGCAGAGTTCTTGATGGAAGTACAGCTGTCAGGCTGGGACATAAGAAACAGCAGCTTCCAGGAGGGGCAAGATGGATGCGGTGTAACGTGAGAATTACCTACCCCGTGAGAAAAACCTACCCCTCGTCACTTCCGGCCAGGAACAGCTGAGCAGCGTAGCAGTGCGCATGCTCACAGCCCCGGATACCTAATGGAACAGATGAGGAGCTGACTAGTGCGCATGCTCACTAGTATGAAAATATTACGTTGTACCGTGAAAAAAACCTACCCACGCCGCGGTTGCATAAAACAGCTGTGCTGCAATATAAATCATCTCCGCTCCTGTCCCTGTCACTACCCTGATCTGGGCTAGTAAATATAAAAGCGTCTCTCGGCTCCGTGATTTATGTTTTGATACACCCGCCGCCGCTTTTATATTTACTTGCCGAGAGCAGGGAAGTGACAGGGATAGGAGCGGAGATGACTCGTATTGCAGCACAGTTGTTTTAATGTAACCGCTTTATTACATACAGTGCCGTGCACCGGAAGTGACGAGGGGTAGGTTTTTCTCACGGGTAGGTAATTCTCACGGAACACCGGCTCCAATCGGCACCTCTTGGCTGGGTGATGGTGACAGGAAGTGGAGGGGGTATGGCTACATGTTTCAGAGCAGACAGGAACGCCCGTTTATCAAACTATAGTTTGGGTTCTAGTTAGCGCAATAGCTTATTCATTTTGTTTGGTATCATAAAGTGCGGGCCTCTGTGTGTGCCCAGATACTTTTGTATAGAGATCAGACATCTAGAGGTGCCCAAATACCAGCTATACAGTGCAGGCACCTAGAGATTCCCAAATACTAGGTCTTTCTCAATAAACAAATCTCCTACACTGAGTAGTGTTAGCGCTTACTTACACCCTACTGCTCCCATTCATTCATATTGGTCAGTAAGGAAGCCCCTCATAGTAATATGCAAATAGGAATGTGCAGGTGTGGAAAGTTGCAAGCACTGTCACTTCTAGGTACCTGCTAGTGAGTTTTTTTTTTTTTTTTTTCATGACCTTGGTAACAACTAAAACGTACCATATAACCGTCTAAGCAGGGGCAGATCTGGGGGGGGGAGCAATGGGGCAATTGCTCCCCCCGAGAAAATATTACTGACTCCGAGCCTCTGAGTCCAAGGATCCCGGGGCCACCTCCTGCTCTGGGATGGCGGGTCGGCAAGCCCAGATTACGGGTTCCCGACTTGCCATCCACGAGCATTAGTATAAAGAAAGGAGCTGGCACTAGAGGAAGCAGAGCCAATGCTTTCTGTATAGTTCCGGTGTAACGTTAGAAAACCATACCCCGTGAGAAATCCATACCCTCGTCACTTCCTGTCAGGAACAGCTGAGCAGCGTAGCAGTGCGCATGCTCACAGCCCCGGATACGTAATTGAACAGCCGAGGGCCTGACAAGTGCGCATGCTCCGAGGGTATGGTTTTATCACGGTAGTGTGTGTAATGTTACACTTGCGGCGGTTACATTAAAACAGCTGTGCTGCAATATGAGTCATCTCCGCTCCTATCCCTGACACTTCCCTGATCTTGGCAAATAAATATAAAAGTGGCGGCGGGTGTATGTAATCTAAATGACGGAGATGTCGGCTCCGTGATCCGCTTTTATATTTATTAGCCAAGATCAGGGAAGTGTCAGGGATAGGAGCGGAGATGACTCATATTGCAGCACAGCTGTTTTAATGGAACCACTGCAAGTGTAACGTTACACACACACTACCGTGATAAATCTATACCCTCCGTAGGTGCACCGGAAGTGACGAGAGTATGGTTTTCTCACGGGTATGGTTTTTTCACGGAACACCGGCTCCTGTCACAGGCAGAGTGATACCAAATGTACTCCACCTGTGATAGGAGCGATACAGGAAGCATCGGCTCTGCTCTCTCCTGCAGCCGAATGCTTCCTCCAGTGCCACATTGATGGTCAGAAATGGTGGGTCAGGAACCAGCCAGTAGTACCAGCCAGAAGTACCCACCAGCAGTATCGGCCAGCAGTACTCACAAGAAGTACCAGCCAGCAGTACCAACCAGAAGTACCCATCAGCAGTACCGGCCAGCAGTACCCACCAGCAGTACCGGCCAGTAGGACCTACCAGCAGTACCCACCAGCAGTACCAGCCCTGTAGGACAGCCAGCAGCAGCCACCAGCTTTACCCGCATTGGGGACAGCAGCAGCCAGCAATACCTGCAGGAATCCCGTGGAAGAAGTGAAGATTGAGGTCAGTTGAGGTGCAGGTAAACGGCAGTGCATCCGTGTGAAAGCAGCCTTAGGCCCCTTTCACACAATCGGTCTAATCGGGTCTGCCTGTCTGTTTTTCGGGTGGACCCAATTGGACCCTCTATTCACTTCTATAGAGCCACAGATGTAAACGGACTTTTGTCCTTGTACACCCGCCTATCTCCAATCCGATCCACTTAAAAAAAACAGAAGGGGATCTGTTCCCTTCTGTCTGGGCGGATCAGATCAGGGGCCCATAGAGTAGAGTGGGCTTTGTCTGTGTCTGCTCTGCATATTCTGAGTGGACACGCACATGTCATCCGCCCGCTCCGCTCATTGTGGCCTGCGACCGGTTACCAAGGAGCTAAAGTGGCCATCGCTCCTCAAAAGTTTGGGCACCCCTGCTGTAGGGGCATGAGTCCCGGATGGAGAGTTGCGCTGTAGCAGCCTTCCCCCTTAGTTTTGCCGCGGTGTGTGGAGGAGGGAAGGAGTCCCGGATGGAGAGGTGCGCTGCACTGGGGAAATCGTAACGATCTCCTGTGATGCTGCCTCTGTTGCGGCTGGCCTTAACATTTTCATTATTATGGTTGGAAGGTCTCACTATTCTTACCTACCTCCCGCGCTGAGAGGAATATGCACCATTACCACTTTCTAGATGCTGACAACCAATAACGTCATCAGCTAAAGCAGTGTTCCAGCTGTGGAAAAAAAAAATTAAAAGTCAGCAGCTACAAATACTGTAGCCGCTGACTTTTAATAAAATGACACTTACCTGTCCAGGGTGCCCGCAATGTCAGCACCCCAGCCGATTTTCTGATTGGCTGGCGGGTGCTGCCACCACCATTTGTTATAAGGGAAACTGGCAGTGAAGCCTTTCTGCTTCACAACCGGTTGCCTACTGCGCATGCGCGAAGCGCGCTGCATTTGCTAATTGGCCTGGTGGCGGGGGAAGGAGAAGGGGGGCCAAACTTCCGAGGGACAGCCACCATGACGCCGTCTCCCGGAAGTGGGGGGAAGGGTACCTGTCAAAAACAGGTACCCGTTCCCCCCTCCCCCCTGAAAGGTGTCCTCCTCAGCGCTGGGTGACATTAGCAGACTGATGGAGAGAAATTGAGGGAGAAAAGAAACACTGGAATACTAGTCAGTACCAGAGTGCAAAAGTATATTTGCTTTGGAAGAATAAATCACCTCTAACATTAGGTGTCCTACATGTGGATGTTGCTGCATTATGTGAAGCTATTAGAATAGTTTTTCACATTTTAGAAGGGGTTCCTCGAGACTGTCCATCATTTTAAAGGGTGTCTCAACTGAAAAAAGTTGAGAAACACTGGTCTAAGTAAGTACCAAACCTAATTATTATGTGATAGACAAGCTTCATACATTAACAAAAAATGTCTTTAACCTTTTCTAAGACTAAGCCATATCCTCCTTCATTTGTGTCTCACACACTCCCCCTCCCAGTCACTGTGCTTAAAAAGAGGGCAAAGAATTAGTGACTAGGGTTGCACCGATACTATTTTTTTTTCATTGGCGAGTATGAATACTAATACTTCCAGTCAAGCACTCGCTGATACCGAGTACCAATACTCTGCGGTGCAATTTGCGTCAATACAAAATAAATGGGCGCAAATCACATTGCAAAGAATTGCATGTGATTTTTCACAGGAATGCGGTGCTATGAGTCGCATGTGATTTCCCCACAGCCTGTGTGAGTGTGTGTCTGTAGGGAAGCACCATCTAGTGGGCGGTTAATTAAAAAATGTACTAACATGCATTAAGTACATTAAGGTCAAATGCAAAATCTGCATAGGTGTCCTGCTCCCACCGACATCTATGATAGCAAATCATGGCCGCTGGAGGAGAAGTTCCAGGACCCTATGGGCATAGGGCGGAAGTGATGTCAGCTTAGGGGCGCTACATCTCCTCCAGCCCTGTGAGCACCTCCAGCGGCCATGATTTGCTATCATCGGCAGGACTGGGACACCTATGCAGATTTTGCATTTAAACTGTACTTAATATGAGCTCTAGCATTTTTAATAAATTGTCCACTAGATGGCGCTTTCCCCTTTCTATACACACACAGGAATGGTGGGGGAAATCGCATGCCATTCAGACAAGAATCACACCACATTTCTGTTCAAATCGCAATTGATTCTTTGCAGTGTGATTTGCGGCCTTTCATTTTGTATGGACGCAAATCACACTGCAACGTTTTAGTTTTGATATCGGGACCATTTGAGCGAGAACCGATGCTCGCGCAAATGCTTGGTATCGGCATCGGTGCATCCGTACTAGTGACCAATATTGCATGTATGATCCCCTTAGATGATTTTTTCCTATTTTTGATTTATCTGACCTTGTTCCACTCTGCTTCTATACGGTTGCAGTCATGAAAACAGTGAATCCCCTTAACAAGAACACATACCTCAAAATAAGCTTTAAAGCAGTGTTCCAGGCTCACCCCCTCCCCCTTCAAAAATTAAAAGTCAGCAGCTACACATACTGTACACATACTGTAGCTGCTGACTTTTAATATTCGGACACTTACCTGTCCTGGAGTCCAGCGATGTCGGCACCGCAGCCAATGTTTTCATCGGCTGTCGGGTGCTGCCCCCGCCATTGCCGGTGAGGGAACCCGGCAGTGAAGCCTTGCGGCTTCACTGGCGGGCCCCTAATGCGCATGTGCGAAGCGCGCCGCGCATTCAGATTGGCTCGGCAGCGGGGGAAGGAGCAGGGGGCCAAACTTCCAAGGGACGGCGCCACGGTGTCAAATGCAGGTACCCGTTCCCCCCTCCCCCCTGAAAGGTGCCAAATGTGGCACCGGAGGGGGGAGGAAGCAAATAAGCGGAAATTCCACTTTTGGGTGGAGCTCCGCTTTAAGGCCCGTATACATGATAAGAAAATCAGAAGTAAAATTGCATACGATGAACGATCTGCTGATCTTCTGATCATTAATATTGTGCTTTCAACAACCATTTCTGACTTTTTGGGCGACAAAAACTGAAGGTGCAGGCTATAAAATTTTTATCGTATGTGAAGATAACGTCAGATTTTCGTTTAATTAGCGCAGTTTTCATCCGAAAAAAAAAATCATAAGAGCAAGGCTACTCATGCTCAGACCCAAAAGAATACATACAAAACAATTCAACATATTCAATCACTTCCAAAGTTGTATTCTGTCGTATAAAAATGTTCCTATGTTGAGTAGTCTCTTCACTTTTAAAATGAGACTAGCATGCAACAAAAAACGGACAAATATTCGTCCAATAATCTGATCGTGTGTACAAGGCTTAAAGGGTAACTCCACTTTCATGGGGAAAAAAAAATATAGCGTATACAATTGTGACACAAAACATATTGTAATTGAATGTTATTAAAAATGACCTTTCCTTTTCAATCTGCAGCTGTTGTAATTTTCTGAAAATGCAATGCAATATGGCTACCTGGAGCTGTTCTATACACAGCATGTGTACTGACCACACCCCAGAAACATAATTTCCTGCTTGTGTGATTGGCTCACCAATTTTCCCAGAAGTCTGCTTAAGATACAAGTCAGATTTCTGGCATCCCCTGCAACAATAATGTCATTTTTGGTTAGATACTTCCAATAGGAATGGAAAAGGAAATGCAGGCCCAACAGATTTCCTCAATAGAGACCTGCAGCTGCCACAGCTGATAGATAATCATGAAACCACTCCCATTTGACCCACTCAGCACAGAGGAACAAACAATGATTTCTTCAGAGGTAGGAATCTGCAACAAAGTTTGTTAAAATCCCTGTAATGTATAGGGATCACCCAGAGGGGAATGTTTTTTCTCAACAAAAGTTGCACTTTAAGGCTGGTCATACATTATACAATTTTCTTTTAGATTTACCAAAACCATATAATATGAGGTCAAACCTAAACACTTTCAATTTTGGATGCAATCAGGCAGGCCCTTGCACTACATAGAAAATGTAAATCTAAAGAAAATTGAATAGGAAAATTGTATAATGTATATCCAGCTTAACAGTGGTTCTATTGCCACCATTAGGAAAGCTGTCAGAGCCGACAGCCAATCACAGATGGTGAAGGCATTCTCCGCCAAGCAGCCATGCATATACATGTCACTTGCATATGTGCCGCTGCGGAATGGGAAATACCTTTGCTACCTATTATTGGCTGTCAGCTTTGACAGTTTCTCAGTGGGAAAGTTTAGAGTTATAGTCTGAACCCACCTGAGCTAATCAATGATCACCAATCAATCCAAAATATATATAAAAACGTTTTTTTTTGTTTTTTTTTCCTTTATTTATAATTTAACTGCCTTGATTTTTACTTTTTCTTGTAGCTGAAACTCAAACTACACACACACACACACACACACACACACACATACATATACACACATACACACATAAACTCACATATACACACACATACATATACACACCCGCATACATACATACATACACACACACATACACACACATATACACACCCGCATACATACATATATACACACACATACATACATACATATATACACACACACACACACATACATACATACATACATACATATATGCACACATACATACACACATACATACATACACATACATACATAAACACATACATACACACACACACATACATACATACATGCACACACACACATACATACACACACACATACCTACATGCATACACACATACATACACACGCACACACATACATACATACACACATACATACACACACACACACACACACACATACATACATACATGCACACACACACACACATATATACACACACACATACCTACATGCATGCACACATACATACACACGCACACACATACATACATACACACATACATACATACACATACATACATACATACACACATACATACATACACATACATACATACATACACATACATACATACACACACATATACACCTGAATGAATAGGAGGAATGGCTCCACCCCTTCCCCAGCCTGTTCAGACAGGGCCATATGGAAAGTCAATTAGAGAGAAGGTCACAAAAGGCTGCTGCTGTGCTCTATCCTTGGAAACCCCAGAATAGTCTGCAAAACCAATGTCATGGGTGTGTCCGGTTTAAATATTATTTGTAAACTTTTCCAGTGTAGGTTTGAATCCAGTTTGCTTCTACTGTATATTCCAGTAGACATTTAATCCTTCAGGCAGTTTGATAAATTATGTGTCTATGTGAACCTTTTTGTCAGCATTACTATCAGCAGACTTTAAATATGTTGCATGGATACCTCACAGTACTGTACTGTTAGAACGGGATAAGTAATGACTTAAATTTGTCATGATTATCAGGAGAACTGGACTAGAATTCTAACACTACTGAGTGCTAACATAAGTGCTGACAGCTATTGCAGTCATAACAATGAGCAGTGATATGCTTGTGAATGGTGCTATGCCAGTATAATGTACAGGATTAGTAGTAATCCTCATTATACTCATACTGCCACTGTAGCCTTTGTCCTTCGCAGCTTCCTTCTGCCCATTCTTGCTCTCTGAGACAAATGATGACTCGAGGTGCTTACGTATGAAATTAAATTACTTTTTCATTTCATAATAAATGTTAGAAAGGCCACGAAAAGGATGATAAACCTAAAGTGAACATTCGTATAACTACCGATTTATTTATACGCTGATCATTACTGGAAGCCAGGAAGATTTCCAAGGACAGACCCTGCAAGAGACAACTCCCCAATAGTGTGCTGTATTTTATAGATATGGTGACTTCCAAAGTGCCAATGTTTTAAGTTTCTTCCCTTTCCTCTTTCTTTCTTTCCTTCCCTTTTCCTTTCTTCTCTTTTTTCTTTCATTTTCTCCTCTTTTCCTTCCCCATTTCTTTTCTCTTAATTAAAGTTATTGTAAAGTATTGTGTTTTGAGAGCAGCTCGGATTCTCCTCTTCTCAGGTCCCTCTTCACTGCTCCTGGCCCCTCCCTCCTGTCGACTGCCCCCACAGCAAGCAGCTAAGCAGCTTGCTATGGGGGCACCCGAGCCGAGCTGCAGCTCAGTGTGTCCATTCAGACACAGAGCTACCGTTCTGCCCACCCCTCTCTCTCCTGATTGGCTAACTGACTTTGAATGACAGCAGCTTGAACCAATGGCGCTGCTACTGTGTCTAATTAGGAAAATTCCTGAGGGACTCGTGGACATCGCTGGATAGAGATGGGGCTCAGGTGAGTATTAGCAGGTGCTGAGGTGGCTGCTACACACAGAAGGCTGTTTTATCTTATTGCATAGAATGCATTAAGATGAAAAACCTTCTGCCTTTACAACTCCTTTAAGTCCTCGTTCCTTTCCCCTCCTCCCCTTTCCTTTTCTTTCCTCTTTCTTTTCCCTTTCCCTGTTGCTTTCCTGTCCTCTCCCTTTCCTTAATTAATTAACCACTTACCGCATACTAACGTAGGTCTACGTCAGTAAACTTTGCGGTAGTGTACCGGGATGATGCCTCTAGCTAGAGGCATCATTCCGGTACCGTGGTTTGAAGCCGACGGTTGGCTTTCCGTCGGTACTGACCGATGCGGCTCGGGAGCCGCTCGATCGGTACCCGGGGGGGCGGGAGGGGACGTCCCCCCCCCTCCCGCCGCCTTCCGTGGCTTTGCTCGGGGCTCCCGTCCCACCGGGAGCCCCGAGCACCCAGCCGGCGCGTCCGCCGGCTGGATGGAGTCCCGAATGCCGGAAACAGCATCGATCGGGGCTCCGTTGACGTAACCCGGAGGCGGCGTCCATGACGTCACTTCCGGGTTACTGTGCCGCAAAAGGCGGCAAATTTGAAAATCGGCTGTATGCAAAAACGCCGTTTTTGGCATTTTGCATACAGGGAAGTGTAGTGGAGGGGTCTAGGGTCTTTTAGACCCTCGATCCCTCCATAAAGTGTACCTGTCACGACATATTGCTGTCACAAGGGATGTTTACATTGCTTGTGACAGCAATAAAAGTGATCAGATTTTTTTTTTTTTTTAAAACTGTAATAAAGTTAAAAAAATAAATAAAATAAATGGGAAAAAAAAAAAAAAAAAAATTTAGCCGCCCCCGTCACCGTTAGCTCGCGCACAAAAAAAAACGTATACGCAAGTCGAGCCGCAAATGAAATCGCTGTTCAAACCACACATGTGAGGTATCGCCGCGATCGCCAGAGTGTGAGCAATAATTTAAAAAAAAGAGCTACACTCTACCTCTAAACTGGTAACCGTTAAATAAATTTAAAGCGTCGCAGATTGAGATCTCTATTGACCGTAGTTTGTCGACATCCCACGGGGGGGCGCAATTTTAAACCGTAACATGTTGGGTATCTATTTACTCGGCGTGACATGTTCTTTCACAATATACAAAAAAAATGGGCTAACTTTACTGTTTAGTATTTTTTAAATGCAGTGAAATGTGATTTTTCTAAATTTTTCCAAAAAAATGGCGCTTTATAGACCGCTGCGCAAATACCGCGTGACAAAAATGATTGCAATGACCGACATTTTATTCTCCAGAGTCTTTTCTAAAATAATATATATAATGTTTGGGGGTTCTAAGTTGTTTTCTAGGAAAAAATACTGATTTTAACTTGTGAACAAAATGTGTCAAAAATAGGCTCGGTCCTTAAGTGGTTAAAAATGGTACACTGCTAGTTTCTATACTAATACTAGGATGCTACACTAATTTCTACAATACTGTGTGTTTTATTATATGTAATACAGCAATTCAAACAATAAATACAAATGTTACAACTACATATTTGTTACAGTGTAACCAACAAAGTGCTAAGTGCAGATGATAAAGTGACGTGTTATCAAAATTCATCAGTAAATAAAATATTTCAAAAGCTGTGTCCAAAAATCCTTTTTTTTTTCTTAAAAAAACAAAATAATAATAATAAAGTGTCTAAAAAGTATTCCTTCATAAGGTGCCAAGTGCCAGATCACAGCTAATATCTTACATACACTTCTTCAGTGACTCACCAAAGTGATCACCACCGCCATTTGCTTCAAAAAACTCACCGGGCCAAATTGCTGGTATCTTTAAAAAACACCAATAAAGCTTCTCCAATCATCACTTGATGATTTTTTTTTTTTTTTTTAAAATGACTTTTGGGCACAGCTTTGGAAATATTTTATTTAGATTTATTTATGAACTTGGATAACATGTCACTTTATTTTTCATCTACACTCAGCACTTTGTTGTTTATCTGCCCTTAGAACTTTGTTGGTTACACTGTAACGAAATATATATTTGTAACATTTTTATTTATTGTTAGAATTGATGTATTACACTTAGTAAAACACACAGTATTGTAGGATTAGTATAGAAACGAGCGCAGTTCTATTTTTGATAAATTTACTTTTTAGATGAATTTCTGACTTTAGGAATAGTTGCTGGACCTGCTTTTTGGGATTCTGTGGCGCAGTTCATTTATACTTCACTCTCCCTTTCCTTGCATCTTCATTTCCTTTCTTCTTTCCTTTCCTCTTCCTTTTCTCCTCTTTTTTCTTACCTTTTCCTATAGTCCTCCTTCCTCTCTTTTCCTTTTCTCTTTCTTTTCTTTAATTCCCTCTTCCTTTACTTTCTCTGTGCTTACCTCTTCCTTTAGTCCTCCTTCCTTTTCATTGCTTTCTTCTTGTCTTCCTTCCCCTTTCCTCTTTCCCTTACCCTTTCCTCTTCCCCTTACCTTTCCTCTTCCCCTTTCCTCTTCCCTTTACCCTTTCCCTTTCCTCTTCCTCTTCCCCTTTCCTCTTCCCCTTTCCTCTTCCCCTTTCCTCTTCCCCTATCTCCTTTCCTCTTCCCCTTACCCTTTCCCTGCCCCTATTCCTCTTCCCCTTTCCCTGTCCCCTTTCCTCTTCCTCTTCCTCTTACCCTTTCCCTTCCCCTTTCCCTGTCCCCTTTCCTCTTCCCCTTACCCTTTCCCTGTCCCCTTTCCTCTTCCCCTTTCCTCTTCCCCTATCTACTTCCCCTCTTCGCCTTACCCATACCCTTTCCCTGCCCCCTTTCCTCTTCCCCTGTCCCTGTCCCCTTTCCTCTTCCTCTTCCTCTTACCCTTTCCCTTCCCCTTTCCCTGTCCCCTTTCCTCTTACCCTTTACCTTACCCCTTCCCTTACCATTTCCTTTTCCCCTTACCCCTTCCCTTTACCCTTTCCTCTTTCCCTCACCCTTTCCCTGTCCCCTTTCCTCTTCCTCTTACCCTTTTTCTTACCCTTTCCCTTACCCTTTCCTCTTCCCCTTACCCTTTCTCACTGTATCCTGTCCTCTCTTTTTCCTTTTTTTCATCTATCCCTTTCCTCTCTTTTCTTTAAAGCGTAACTCCACTTTTGTTGAGAAAGAAACATTTCCCTCTGGGTGAGCTCTGTACATTGCAGGGATTTTATCAAACTTTGTTGCAGATTCCTAATTTTTGTTATTCTGAAGAAATCATTGTTTGTTTCTCTGTGCCTCTGTGCTGAGTGGGTCAAATGGGAGTGGATTCATAATTATCTATCAGCTGTGGCAGCTGTAGGACTCTGAGGGAAGCTGCTGGGTCTGCATCCCTTTTAGACGTGTTCCTATTGGGAGTATCTCACCAAAAATTACATATTTGTTGCAGGGGATACCAGAAATCTGACTTGTATGTTAGGCAGACTTCTGGGAAAATCGGTGAGCCAATCACACAAGCAGGAAATTTTTCTGGGGTGTGGTCAGTACATATTCTGTGTATAGAACAGATCCAGGTAGCCATATTGCATTGCATTTTCAGAAAATTACAACAGCTGCAGATTGAAAAGGAAAGGTAATTTTTAATAACATGCAATGACAATATGATATTTATTGCAATTGTATATGCTATATTGTTTTTTTTCTTTATTTGCTATTTTTTTTCCCCACGGAAGTGGAGTTACCCTTGAACTTTCCCTTTCCTTTCATATCGCTTTTGTCTTGCTTTATTTTAGTGTTTCCTTTTTTCTGCCTTTCCTTTTGCTTCTCTTTCCTCTCCTCTTTCTCTCCCCTTCCTTATTTCCCTTTAAATTAAATTTATTGGGAAATATAATTCAGTGAGAGATATAAGAGTTCTAATTATAACTCTTATAATTACATAAGATTAGCGCGAGGATGCTGAGCGGGCGGTCAGTGGTGAGGCAGCAGGTGAGGCAGTTATTAAAATACAAAACGCGTAGGGAGGAGCCGACTCTGCGTACGACGTCACACTCCAGGAAGGTCTGCTGTATTTCAGGGGCTGTCAAATGTCTGCTTTTATGCTGTTTACTATTGAACTTTTGGTGAGTGTGTTTACATTGTGCATAATAAATACCATTTAAGATATACTGCACCATGAGTTCTTTTTATATCTTTTGGTAACACCCTTCCCCTCCATTGGACCGCATCGATTTATCCATCTGTACACAGAGTGAAGTGTATCCTACACAACCCAGACTGTGCCAGTCTGCAGTATATTTAACCACTTGCCTACTGTGCACTTAAACACCCTTCCCATCCAGGCCAATTTTCAGCTTTCAGCGCTCGCACACTTTGAATGACAATTGCGCGGTCATGCTACACTGTACCCATATTACATTTTTATCATTTTTTTCACACAAACAGAGCTTTCTTTTGGTGGTATTTAATCACCTCTGGGTTTTTTATTTTTTACAAAAAAAAAAGAAAAAAGACAGAAAATTTTGAAAAAAAAAAAAGGTTTTTCTTATTTTCTGCGAGTAAATTTTGAAAATAAAATTTTCTCCCTCACTGATGTGCGCTGATGAGGCTGCACTGATGGGCACTGATAGGCTGCACTGATGGGCACTGATGAGGTGGCACTTATGGGCACTGATGAGCTGGCACTGATGAGGAGGTACTAATATGCCGCACTGATGAGCACTGATAGGCGGCACTGATAGGCGGCACTGCTGGGCACTGAGAGGTGGCACTGCTGGGCACTGAGAGGTGGCACTGACGAGCGGCACTGATGGGCACTGATAGGCGGCACTGATGGGCACTGGCGGATGGCACTGATGGACACTGACGGATGGCACTGATGAGCACTGATGGGCGGCACTGATGAGCACTGATGGGCAGCACCATCAGTGCCCACACTCAGTGCCCATAGTGCTGCCAGTCAGTGCTCATCAGTGCCTAGATGAGCAGGCACTGATGGGCACTGACTGGCAGCACTATGGGCACTGATTGTGGGCATTGATGGGGGCACTGATGGTGGGCACTGTGGGCACTGATGGGGGGGCAATGTGTGTGTTTTTTTTTTACCTTTAGTAATCAGGGCACTGGTGATCAGTGCCCTGATTACATTTCTCTGTGTCCCCAGCGGCTGTCGGCTCCCCCTCCTTCCTCACACTGCAGGCTCTGTGTGAGGAAGGAGCGCCGGCGATGAGAGATGATCTCATATGTTTACATATGAGATCATCTCTCATTGGATGGCTTGATCACATGGTGAATAGCCGCTGTGATTGGCCATTCACCACGATCTGTGATCGGCCGTGTCCAAGGGACACGGCCGACACAGATTCTCCCCGATGCGCGCTCGCGGGAGCGCGCGGGGGGCGTGTCACTGGAGGCCGTTTAAAAACGGCCTCCCGAAAATTCGAGTCCACGCTGCAGCCGTATATAGGCTGTAGCGCGGATGGGAGAAAGTTAAACAAGTGCTGGTGATCATTGTGTAAACCAGGGGTCTTCAAACGATGGCCCACCAGTTGTTCAGGAACTACAATTCTCATCATGCCTGGTCATGTCTGTGAATGTCAGAGTTTTACAAAGCCTCATGGGATGTGTAGTTCCACAACAGCTGGAGGGCCGTAGTTTGAGGATCCCTGGTGTAAACAGTGATCCCAACTGTCTGGTAAGAGTCGGCTTGCTCTATATGGTGGCGGTGTAGGTTCACCAGGATCACATGTGTCAGCGTGTCTGTTTCACATTGAGAGGTGGAAGATTCCTTGATTTCCAGCAACTGATTGTTATCGTGGACTTATTTTAATTAATTTCTTCAGCCCTGCATTTTGTATTTCTATTTCTGTAATTATAGAATGGTTCTGAAGATAAGTGGTCCAGGGCTGCGTCCTTATCCTTTTTCTTCATGATGAAACACTGACATGGAACATGGACATGGCATGGACATTTGCATATCAGCTATATGCACAAAGCACATATCAGCTATTACCCCAGTATGCAAGATCAGCTCCCACATTTCCCTCCTGACAGATTACCTTTTATAATGAGATTTAGAGTTGAAGATCTATACTTACTAGCTTGAGGTGGGTAGTGTAAGAGACATGTGCAGTCTTCTTGAAACTCTAGGTAATAAAAGATATTGCAACAAATCCTTATTTTCTGTTGATTGGTAATACTGTATAAGTCCGCTACTAACACCAACCAACAGTATCTAATCTTATTGATGAGCCTGGCATTTCCTCCCCTTCAGTGCGGGGCACCACTCAAAGCGCCATCTCTATTCTGACGATGGGCTTAGGTTCTTGTTTATGGTGGATCATCTATTGATAGAGGATGTTCTCATGTTGCAAATTCAACTCCTCTTATCATTTCTGTTTATGTCTAATTAACAGGAGGATGTGGTTGTCCTACAATGCAGTGCTACAATTCGAAAAGAAAACCTTAAGATGTGCATGGGAGTGGAAGGCTTCGGCAATCGCCTCTGCTACCTGGAATCAACATCTAATGCTCAGGTAACATTAATATCCAATAACTACAATGGGTAAATAATATGTATTTAACTTTTTTTGCTGCCAGTGCTGTTTTTGTGCTTTTTTGCACACATGTTTAAAAAATACTTTTAGGCCTCTTTCACACGGCCGCTCAGTTTTTTCTTCCACTCCGGCGCTTTTTTTTTTGCACGGACACGGATTACACTTGTGTCATCCACTCCGTATTTTGATTGCATATCATCCCATCCGTTTGCGGATGATATACGGACATAATGTATGTCTATGGGATTGCGGATGTGGGCGGATGGCACCGCTGACATCCGATTTTGCATCCGTTCCGTTTTTTAAACAGAACAAAAATAGGGTTCTGTTCCATTCCAAAAAACGGAACAGAACTGAAAGGACGAAAATCGGATGTCAGTGGATGATCATCCGCTTACATCCGCAATGCCATTGACATACATTATGTCCGTATATCATCCGCAAATAGGATGATATACGGACACACGGAACGCCCGTGTGAAAGGGCCCTTAGGCCGGAAAATTAGGTAAAACCCCTAATATACATTTTTGAATGCAGATACCCTGAAGAATTCAATAGTGGTAGTTCCAGATATTTGTGCAATGGTTTATCAAGTGTAAAAAAAAAAAAAAAAATTACACTAAAGTTCATTTTAGGGCACACAAATGTAATACAGTATCCACATTTCTAGTAAAATATAAAAGATGACGTTACACCGAGTAAATAGATACCCAACATGCTCATGCCCATAAAACAACAACAAACTTTGGTAACCTATATTTTCCAAAGGGGGCAATTTAAAAACCCAGACAGGGCATCAATTTAGAGTTAACCAAACACAGTGATACACTATATCGTCTACGGAACCCTAGTCCGTAGGGTTCAATATTGAGTTGGCCCACCCTTTGCAGCTATAACAGCTTCAACTCTTCTGAGAAGGCTGTCCACAAGGTTTAGGATTCTCTATGGGAATATTTGATCATTCTTCCAAAAGCAAATTTGAAAGGTCAGGCACAGATTTTGGACGAGAAGGCTTGGCTCGCAGTCTCTGCTCTAATTCATCCCAAAGGTGTTCTGTTGGGTTGAGGTCAGGGCACTGTGCAGGTCAGTCAAGTTCCTCCACCCCAAACTCTCTCATCCATGTCTTTATGGACCTTGCTTTGTGCACTGGTCCAAATCATTTGGTGGAGGGGTATTATGCTGTGGGGTCGTTTTTTAGGAGTTAGGCTTGTCCCCCTAGTTCCAGTGAAGGGAACTCTTAAGGCATCAGCATACCAAGACATTTTGGACAATTTAATGCTCCCAACTTTGTGGGAACAGTTTGGGGATGGACGCTTTCTGTTCCAACATGACTAAATGAGCGAGTTTGGGGTGGAGGAACTTGACTGACCTGCACGGAGTCCTGACCTCAACCCGATAGAACACCTTTGGAATGAATTCAAGGAGACTGCAAGCCAGGCCTTCTCGTCCAACATCCGTGCCTGACCTCACAAATGCGGTTTTGGACGAATGGTCAAACATTCCCATAGACACTCCTAAACCTTGTGGACAGCCTTCCCAGAAAAGTTGCAGCTGTTCTAGCAGCCAAAGGGCGGGCCAACTCAATATTGAACCCTACGGACTAAGACTGGGATGCCATTAAAGTTCATATGCGTTTAAAGGCAGGAGTCCCAATACTTCTGAAAATATAGTGTATGTAACGTAGCGGAAACAACATTTTTGATTGTATGCTCTCCTGACAGGCGTGTTTTACATTTTTATGTATGTGGGGGCAGAGCAGGCTCCACATTTTTTGGGTGTAACCTTATTTATGGCACTTGTTTTCTTCTTTTTTATATCGCATAGGAGACAAAAAGTCCCCTATGTAATGTCATTTCTTTGTGTCATGTTCTCTTTAATGAGACCTGATGTCTTATCTGCCTTCCATTGAAGCTAATGGAATGCAGATCGAACTCTATTAGCTTCTTCCTTGACCACAGCAGCCCGGGAAAGTGACAGCTGAAACTAGAAGTGACATTATACATGCTGCTTCTGGGTTCTGTTTAGCTAATGGAGATCAGTGAATTAAGAATTTCCCTCCTTTTTAATTGGTGACCACTGCCATGTGGGTGGGAGAGCAGCCAGGAATGTGTGAAAACCCCCACTGCCACTTACAGTGCCTTGAAAAAGTATTCACACCCCTTGACATTGTATCATGTTACAACCAAAAACGTAAATGTAATTTTTTTACAAATAAATATCTGAAAAGTGAAGCATGCATCTCTTTTCAGCCCCTGAGCACACCATCCCCACTGTGAAATATGGTGGTGGCAGCATCATGTTATTTTCTTTAGCAGGGACAGGGAAGCTGGTCAGAGTTGATGGGAAGATGGATGGAACCAAATACAGGGCAATCTTAGAAGAAAACCTGTTAGAGCCTGAAAAAGACTTGAGACTGGGGCGGAGAGTAATTTTCCAGCAGGACAAAGACCCTAAACATACACCCAGAGCTACAATGGAATGGTTTAGAGCAAAGGATATCCATGTGTTAGAATGGCCCAGTCAAAGTCCAGACCTATATCCAATTGAGAATCTGTGGCAAGACTTGAAAATTGCTGTTCACAGATGCTCTCCATCCAATCTGACAGAGCTTGAGCTATTTTGCAAAGAAAATGGGCAAAATGTAACTCTCTAGATGTGCAAAACTGGTAGAGACATCCCCAAAAAGACTTGCAGCTTTAATTTCAGTGAAAGGTGGTTCTACAAAGTATTGACTCAGGGGGGCTGAATACAAATGTACACCACACTTTTCAGATATATATTTGTAAAAGATTTTGAAAACCGCTTATCATTTTCCTTCCACTTCACAATCATGTGCCACTTTGTGTTGGTCTATCACATAAAATCCAAATAAAATACTAGAGATCGACCGATTATCGGCAACACCGATATATCGGGGGCCGATATGCACTTTCCCCAGTATATTGGAGTCGGCCCCTGAGGTTACCGATATTGCCGATATTTAGGGAAAGTGCATGTACCAGGGTGATGCCTGCAGCTAGAGGCATCACCCCGGTACCAGTGTCCATAGCTGACGGTCGGCAGACTTGTAATGACAACCGATGCGGCTGAGAAGCCACTCGGCTGTCATTACAAGGAGCGGGAAGGGACGTTCTCCCGCCACCTTCCGCGGCTCGCCCGGGTCTCCCGTCCCACTGGGAGACCCGGGGATCCTACCTCCACCTCCACCGCTGCCGCCGCCGAAGAGAAGACCCAGGTCTCCATGTAAAAAACCCGGAAGTGATGTCCTGACATCACTTCTGGGTACTTGGCGCCGAATTAAAAAAACTGACAGCATTCAAAACAGCCAAACTTGGCGTTTTGAATGCTTTTCGGTGCCGAGGTGGGGTTTGGGGTCTTTTAGACTCCCAGATCCCTCCACAAGGAATACCTAAAAAAATAAATAAATAAATAATCACCGATATCTGATGACCAAAATATTGGTATCGGCATTAAAAAAACGATATCGGTCGATCATTATAAAATACATTTACATTTTTGATTGTAACATGACAAAATGTGGAAAATTTCAAGGGGTATGAATACTTTTTCAAGGTACTGTACGTAAGCCTTTCGTTAGTGGCAGTAAAAGGGTTAAAGTCCATTTTCAGTCAAACCTTATTTAGTTTCAGAACAGGGAAAAACGAAATCATGTTTTTAATTTGATCTGTGTTCCTTTTGGAGAGATACTTAAGTGTCCATTCACACTAGTACGACTTGTCAGGCGACTTGGTCAACCTGACAAGTCACGCACCGTCGCGTCCCATAGTGTAGTACAGGAACGGTTCTAATAGGAGTGACACAAGTCGCTCCGACTTAGAAAAAGGGTCCTGTACTACTTCGGGGTGACCTGGAGCGACTTGCATAGACTTCCATTTTATGAAGTCCATGCAAGTCGTGCCGAAGTCGCGGTACACGCAACTTCACAGGTCGCCCCGAAAGTCGTGCCGCTTCAGTGTGAACCGGCACTTATTTTAATTTCTGTCACTGTCAGGACAAGAAGTGATTGGAAATCTCTCCCACAGGGAAACCAACGACAACATTTTTATCCAAAACAAAAGAAAAAAAATATAGTCTGGCGCTAAGCTTTAAAAATTATACTACAACTCGTGTTTTAATATATATAACTCTTGGCTGTCTATGCAAGGTATTGTAGATATGTTTGGGTTTTTTCAGTCTTTTTTTTAGTTGTTTTTTAATGTTTTCTTATTCTGTTTCACAGCCAATTTCCTTTAAATAACAACATGCCTATATTTATATCCCTTTTCCAGAACAAACCTCCAGATCTTGCTATTTGCTGCTTTATTCTGGAGCAGTCTCTGTCAGTTCGAGCCTTGCAAGAAATGCTGGCAAATACCGTGGAGATGGGAAGTGAGGTATGGTTCATGAATTCCTTTGCCTGGCTTACAACTTGCATCATGTTTGCCTTCCGTTTGTTGGTTGTCATACTTGCTTTGCCGTTGCATCATATCCAAACTTTGCTACAATCCCTTCTAGGAAACCTTCATGGAATTATGTTGTTCATTAAACTTACATTTTTGTATTACCAGGTTTCTTATTACAGATATGTATTATCTTTCTTCTTTCTCTTATGTTTTTATGTTTTTTCATTGTTTATTGTTTGTTCTTTGCCAAGAAACTTTAGATTCTTTTCATTTTTAATCAAAATGATTGTGCTGCAACTATAGTCCTCTTGCGAAATCTCTTCAACTTTGCTTCTAAAAATGAACTTGTTTATACAGTGGGGGAAATCATTATTTGGTCCCCTGCAGATTTTGTAAGTTTGCCCACTTACAAAGAAATGAAGGGTCTTTAATTTTTATCATAGGTGTATTTTAAATTATAGAGACAGAAAATCAACCAAAAACTTATAAAAACACACTATACAAATGTTACAAATTGAGTTGCAATTCAGTGAGTAAAATAATTATTTAATACCCAAGCAAAACATGACTTAATACTTGGTGGAGAAACCCTTGTTGGTAAGCACAGAGGTAAGACGTTTTTTGTAGCTGGTTACAAGGTTTGCACATATTTCAGGAGGGATTTTGGTCTGCTCTTCTTTACAGATCTTACCTAAATCCTTAAGGTTTCTTGGCTGTCTCTTGGCAACTCAAAGTTTCAGCTCCCTCCATAAATCTTCTATAGAATTAAGGTCTGGAGACTGACTAGGCCACCCCATGACCTTAATGTGCTTCTTCTTGAGCTACTCCTTTTTGGCCTTGGCGGTCATTGTCATGCTGGAAGACCCATCGTCAGTGTTCTGGCTGAGGGAAGAAGGTTCTTATCTTTATCCATGGCCCCATCCATTGGCCCCTCTTTGCAGCAAAGTCTAGCAGAGAAACCGCTCAAAAGCATAATATTTCCACCACCGTGCTTGACTGTAGGAATTATGTTCTTAGGGTCATAGTCAGCATTTTTCTTGCTCCAAAAATGGCGAGTGAAGTTTTTGCCAAAGAGCAGAATTGTGGTCTTATCTGATCACAGCACTTTCTCCCAATTCTTCTCTGAATCATTTAGATTCTTATTGGCAAACTTCCGATGGGCATGTACATGTGCTTTCTTTAGGAGGGGGACCAGGCGGGTGCTGCAGGATTTCAATCCATGGCGGCCTCATGTGTTAGCAATGGTTTGTTTGGTGACTGTGGTCCCAACTGCCTTGAGATTATTCACAAGCTCCTTCCATGTAGTTCTGGGCTGATCCCTCACTTTTCTCATGATCATCATTACACCATGAGGCGAAATTTTGCATGGAGCTCCAGACCGAGGGCGAATTATGGTTATTTTGTATTTCTTCCATTTGCGAATAATCGCTCCAACAGTTCTCTCCTTCTCACCAAGCTTCTTGCTGATGGTCTTGCAGTCCATTCCAGCCTTGTGGAGGTCTACAATCTTGTTCCTGACGTCCTTTGACAGCTCTTTTGGTCTTGCCCATGATGGTGAGGTTTGAGTGGAAGAAAGAGATTCTGTGGACAGGTGTCTTTTATATACATAACGAGTTGCTGTTAGGAGCACCTTCTTAATTTGACTGGACTAATCTGTGTACCACATGAGCACATACTGAATCCAGGCTGTGGGAGCCAGAATTATTGTTGGTTGCTAGGGGATCAAATACTTATTTTGCTCATTGAACTGCATTTCAATTTATAAC
This sequence comes from Pelophylax lessonae, assembly GCF_965119305.1. Taxonomy (NCBI): domain Eukaryota; kingdom Metazoa; phylum Chordata; class Amphibia; order Anura; family Ranidae; genus Pelophylax; species Pelophylax lessonae. Next base: position 77,174,961 of record NC_138774.1, read on the forward strand.
ATTTGTATCATGTGTTTTTTTTTTTGTGGATTTTTGGTTGAGATTCTATCTCTATTATTTAAAATACACCTATGATAAAAATTATAGACCCTTCATTTCTTTGTAAGTGGGCAAAATCTGCAGGGGATCAAATAATTATTTTCGGCACTGTAGATCTGATGCCACTGATGTCTACACATAAAATCTAAAGTGTAAAATCTTCTGGGAAAAGTATTCTGGTTTTCTGGGATCCCCCAATCCTGCAGACCAGGAATTCTTCACACAGTGCTGTGTCCATGCAATGCAGGACTTTAGGTTTTCTTTAAAGTGGTTGTAAACCTCTAAAATGAACAAAGCATATCCTCATATAATATGTACTTGCCTCAGTCCATAGCACCTGGTGTGGATCCTGACTGCTCTCTTTTCTCTGCAATCTGCATCTTTTTCTTCCTGACAGCTTTTCCTGACACCAGTCAAACCATGGTCACGGCCTGCCCCCTTCCCTCTAGCACAAAGCAGACAATTGACATATCCAGGTGTACATGTTTCCCAGTGAGGCTGTGTAGAATGGGGTTTGTCTATTCCCTTCACTCAGGTGCCCGATTACACTTAGCTCTCTGCTCTGTGCAGTGTATGATGTCCGATTCCCACTCCCTGCCCCTTGCCATTTGATAGCTTAGAAATACCATGTGATTTGTATACCTTAGATAGCTGTGGAGGGAAGAGGAATTGCAGATAAACAGGTACAACATATGTGGGACAGGATGCTTTATCACTGTGTAGCATCTGAGGGTAGTCACTTTAAAGGGTCTATAAAAGGGTTTATAATCACTTTAGTGGTGATCCCACTAGCAGGTTATGCTCGCACTCCCTCAGCTGTCAGGAATAGATACCTGGTGCTTCCAGAAAGAATCAGAGAGAACCCCTTAGCCCTGGTAAGCTCCAAGTTGTGTCATTGAGCCTACACAAAGCTAGTTTGCTTTACTCCCAATGGCCAAAAAGAATGGCAGGGGAGTGAACGGAGGGTAAGCATAAGCAGCTGTGAGTGCCATCATTAGAGCAAACCTGTTGTGTTGCTCTCTATGGACCACAGTTTTATGTCCTTGCTCGGCTCACACTACACTTTACAAGAAAAATGACATCCAAAAGTTTTACTTTTGAGAGAAGAATGTTGTAAAATCACTGGCTAAAGTTTATCCTTTAGAAGAAATGCTTGGCATTTTTCTTTGTTTTTCTTTACCTTTCCCAGGACAAAAAAGTAAAATGTTCAAGAGCCCATTCAGAGTAGCGCGACACGACTTTGGGGGGCGACCTGTGAAGTTGCGTGCACCGCTGTGCACCGCGACTTTGGCGCAACTTGCAGAGACTTCAATTAATGAAAGTCTATGCAAGTCGCTCCGAGGTCGCCCCAAAGTAGTACAGGACCCTTTTTCTAAGTCGGAGCGACTTGTGTCACTCCTATTAGAACGGGTCCTGTGCTAATCAATGGACCGCGACATACCGCGACTTGTGAGGCTGACAAGTCGTCTGACAAGTCGCGCTAATGTGAATGGGCTCTAAATGTTTTTTTTTTTTTTTAATTGGGTAAATGTGAATTATTAGTATTTAATTATTTCATATTTACTATTAACAGCCAGCACATTGAACGTTAGGCTCATTTTTACATGTTCACCAGGATAACCTTAACTGCTTTACTGAAGCTAGCCTAGAGCCGAATAGCTGACACCCAAATTACACGCACACATCAGAATGAGTCAGAAAAGTAACCCCTTTTCCTATCCTCCTCTTAAAACCCAGAATGCTCTGCAAAGCAATTCAGGGGTGGATCCTGTAGTGAAGCTTTTTTTTAGTAAAATAATATATATTTTTTTAAATTTATAAGACATGAGTGTGAAAATGTATTGACCAAAAGCTATTCTTATTTCCCTTGAAAGTGGCCAGTATAAAGAAGACAGATCTACTTATAACTAAGCTTCTGCTAACCCGGAGGTCTATAATCTCCAGGCTGAAATATACTTCTTCCCCTGATCATTTATATCCTTGGTGCTGCAGTCGCTGTCTCCATTGTTTACAGTCTGTCCAGCTATATGCTATTCGTCGTTCACTGGGCCTGTGTCCCTTAATTACTTGAGACTTTATGTTAAGAGCAGTGCCAGATTTAGACCTTGGGATGAAAGGAAAGAAATTGCAATAGGCTGCCTAACTCATCAAACTCTATCATCTTGAGGACACAGCTCTTGACAGCCAGTAGGCACAGAGCACTTAGTCTTTCATGGGTCATTGTGGTTCTTAGATAATTATTTACCAGTGCCAATTTTCTGAATGACCTTTCTCCTGAATTACTAGTGATCATCATGCTCAAATATTTTCTGAGATCTACATTAATACCTGCAAAGGTGTCAGCAACCCCTTTATCGGGTAAACAATCTGCTTGTTGAGATGGAGTGAAACATGACCAGAGCTTGAAGAGACAAGAACTCACTGCTCAAGGTGGTGTAATTGCCTGATGACTCACACCGGTGCATGCCCCGGCTCACCTCCGTGTAAACTTGATAAAGGAAAAGGAATTGGCAGCACTCCAGGTTGAGTCAAAATCCAGATTTATTGACTGGACATCCAAATATGACAATCGTGACAAGGTAGATGCGTTTCACACACTGACTGTGTGCTTAATCATTAATAATATTGATTAAGCACACAGTCAGTGTGTGAAACGCGTCTACCTTGTCACGATTGTCATATTTGGATGTCCAGTCAATAAATCTGGATTTTGACTCAACCTGGAGTGCTGCCAATTCCTTTTCCTTTATCATGACCAGAGCTTGGCAAAGACTGCAAACTGGACAATTTCCTCAACTAACACACTACTAAAGTCTCAGGGGTAAAAAAATGTTTTTTTTTTTTATTTATATAAAAGTCTGTGGCCCCCTCTTGCATGGGGGACTGGAGCAATTGCTCCTTTTGCCCCCTCCCCCTATAAATCTGGCACTGGTTAAGACTACATAGCCTTAGTTCATGGCTCCATTCAAGTCCTTCAGAGCTGAAGAGAATTTAATTTGACATACTGTAAACACCAGGGGAGGCATCATTTGTGCTATATAGGGAAGTAGAGAGCTGAGTGGGCTAAAGTAGTTTAGCGTATGGACTGTAGGGGGGTTTAGCAAAAGTTTAATAAATAGGCCTATATTTGAAAGCACTCTTTGAGCTAGCTACAAGGAATAATGGAAAAGCTATATGGAACTCTGGTATAATTAAACTGAGTTTGCCTCCTGCTTTTGGGGTCGCTGCTGCTCCTTGGAATTATTGTTCTGTGTATGACACATACCTACACGTGTAGACAAGCACCTAAGTACCAAAAACCTTGACCAAGCTTGATCAACTTGTCTTCAGCAATAGCCGTAATTTGTACGGCACATGTTCATTAAGTCCTACAGCCCTGCCTACCTTGCAGTTATCATGGGCAGCCTAGTGGAGCCATTACATCTGATCTCTAAGAAGTACCATTCACTTAATCATCATTTTGGTGGTTGGCTTACACTTGACTTGAAGTTTCTGCAGCAAGATACCAGAATGTCCATGTATGCAAAGTCTGTTTTGTCCTCATTTGACTTAATCAGTGCAGAATGCAAAATGTCTTGTTGTCCAGAGTGTCTCAGACTGTCAGATTCTATTAAGCTGCCTTGCTGAGCTGTTTGTGATATAATATCTTATGTCTTTTATTTTGGCTTTTTTTTTCTTCTGGTCTTCATGCTAGGCACCCAATTTGGATAAGTGGGTATGTTTTGTGGCCTTGCTCTGATCCCTCCTGTGATTTCCTGTTCCTTTTTTTTGTTTGCTGGTGGAACCTCATCACTCCACACCATAGACAGGGACTTTCCAAGTTGTAAACTTTGTTCCTTTCTCCCTTTTGCCTCCTGCCTCCTATGCCACCCTGTCTCAGTAATACATTATATCCAGTCTGCTAACTCTGGGGCTCACAATGACACTAAAATTCATGATGGAGCAAATCCTTAGGGGAGATTCTGTGACCAAGCTCCTCTTTTACACAGTGCTGAAATTCTTCTGCACTCGGATTTCAAATCAGCTGTCTTAAAATCACTCTAGAAATAGACTGGCCCCCATCGTGTGCTTCTTTTCTGAACTCAGATGCTCTTTTAATGTAAAGATTAAAGACAACTAGTTGCACATAATGTTATCTATTAACTATATAGTGAAACATAAATCTATTTTATTCTTGCAACAATAATTAGGCCAACATATTTTGAGTGAAGCGTTGATCCTTTGGCCTTAGACTCTGAAATTTTTTTTATAGTTAAAGGATGTCATCACCCTGCATGTTTAACCTTGATAATGCTGTCTCAGTGTATCATGAACAAAGGTTACAGGAACCCTGTTTTGCTTCAGTTGCTTGGTTGGAGCCTGATACATAAGCTGAAGAGTTGGAGGGGAAATTCACCTAAAGTCCAATATTGTCAACTGCTTGATCCCAACTATTCAACCGCAGATGACCTATACCAGTGATGGCGAACCTTGGCACCCCAGATGTTTTGGAACTACATTTCCCATGATGCTCATACACTCTGCAATGTAGTTGAGCATCATGGGAAATGTAGTTCCAAAACATCTGGGGTGCCAAGGTTCGCCATCACTGACCTATACCCTTTGATTGCCGCAACAATGACGGTTCTATATTTCCATCCTGACACGTTAATTTTAATGCCAAGGTTTTAATTATTAGGGAGCTCAGCCTTAAATGTTAAAGAGTAACTCCACTTTTGTTGAGAAAAAAATATTCCCCTCTGGGTGATCTATGTACATTGCAAGCAATTCAACAAATTTTGTTGTAGATTCCTACCTTTTGTTATTCTGAAGAAATCGCTGTGTGTTTGTCTGTGCCCATGTGGTAAGGTAATCTAATGGGAGTGGTTTCTTAATTATTAACCAGCTGCTGCACCTGGAGGGCATTAATGAGGAAAATTGCAGGGTCTGCATCCCTTTAGTCTCCATTCACACTAGTACAACTTGTCAGGCGACTTGGTCAGCCTGACAAGTCGTGCACCGTCGCGGTCCATAGTGTAGTACAGGAACGGTTCTAATAGGAGCGACACAAGTCGCTCCGACTTAGAAAAAGGGTCCTGTACTACTTCGGGGCGACCTGGAGCGACTTGCATAGACATTCATTTTATGAAGTCCGTGCAGGTCGCCCCCGAAGCCGTGCCGCTTCAGTGTGAACCGGCACTTAGAGGTGATTTCCTATGGGGAGTATCTCACCAAAATTTACATTTTTATGCATGGGATGCCTGATATTGGACCTGTATCTTAGTGCAGACTTCTAGGAAAATCATACACACAAGCAGGAAATTATGTTTCAGGGGGGTGCTCTGTATACATTCTGTGTACAGAAAACTTCCAGGTAGCCATATTGCATTTACCTGAAAATTACAAAGCTACAGATTTTTTTTTAATAACATTTAATTACTATATGACTTGAGTGGCAATTGTATATGCTGTATTATTTTTTTTTTTATTTGCTATTTTTTTCCTCAGAAAGTGGAATTACACTTTAACAAAATCAGTTTCTAAGATTACCTGTGTGAAGTAGGACCTTCCTTCGGCACCTACTTTCTTTACAAAATAAAATTTATTTTTAATACAGAACTATAAAGCTTCTTTAAAGTATATGTAAAGTCAAAACTAGAGCAGAGTTGTGACTAGAATAAGGGGTTAGAACCCTGTCAAGGCATGAGGAGGCCGCAAGTGATGGAAAAGCCAAGCTTTTATGGTTCTCTGAAGAAATAATAGGTGAGAACCCATCTTTAGCTTGGGACATCTGTTCCAATGATAACTATCTAACTAAAACTGGGTACACATGGATTGAAAATTGTCCGGTTCAGCAGGGACCAGCCAAATTCCGATCTGCGTGTAGCCCCGCCAGTTCCACAGAAGTCGATCATTAGGTGAAAAAAAAAAACTGTGTGTACCCAGCTTTACTCTCTAGAGATAACCTCTTAGTTCCTATTGAGTCTTCAGGACAGGAACCAAAGGTAAATCTCTCACGAAACAAAACAAAAAAAAAATAAAAACTGATAACCATATGAACACTTCTATTCGCTATTAAAAAAAGAAAAAGGTTATTGCCATTAAACTTCCATATACAAAAACCAGAGGTTAAAGCAATATGTGCACTTTTAGCCTACAGAGTCACATGTATCAAAAAAATGGGCACCATCTTCAGCTGTAGTTTTTTAAGCAAAAAAAGACCATATGAATGTTTATTTTCTAGGTAATAGATACAGTACAAGAACCTGTTTAAGACAGCAGCTGTTCAGACATTACCAGCCACAAAAATGATCCAATTCTCTTGTTTATTAGCTGTATAAAGATCTAGTGAGTGATGTGGTTCCAACAGTTGACCTTACCAATTCCATCTCTGCTGGTCTCGTTGTTTTGCAGCCTGTGTGCCAAAGTCTTTACATTTGTCCTCTTCTGTTGACCTGACATCTTACAAAAACTAGGTGTTTTTTTTTTTCCTCCATTGACTCCTGTTTTATGATTCCTTCTCTTTCCTTCCTCCACCGCATGGTATAAACCAGACCTCCTTTCTAACAGGTGTTTACAAAGTTGCTGAAGACCTTGGAATCTCTAAATATGGACTCCAGCTTGCAAGGGGTTGGGGTGGGCAGGAAATGCTGTGCTGTGCTGAAGAATTAATAGCAATCTTCATTGTTCCAAGAAATTATTCAGAATTTGAATTTACATTGTAAACTTTACATCAAATTGGTACACAACTGATCAGGGTCAAAATTTTCAGATGCAAGATCTGTTCTCATTGTTTATTGCAGCCAATCAGATTCTACCTTTTTTTATATTCTCAACAGTGTGGAAGAATAAAAGGGTGCGTCTGGTTTGTGCTGGCATCAAAACAGTTATTTTCTCTCAGTCACTTTTATTTACAAGACCCTCAATGTCTTCTCTCTTAGAGGAACAATGAGGACTGCTCCAGCTGTACGTCTGGTTTAGGGAGGCCATAAATGGCTCTGTTAAATCAAGTAATTCTCTTTGACACGTTGGCAATGCAGGCCTTTATTTTGTCCTATTGGTCCTGTCCTATAAATATTAACTTAAATCTATGTTAACAATCTCGCTGGTAAGGGTAAATAGGGTAGTAGAATGGCTAAGATATATTTTCTAGAGAAAATGCAGCCTCAGACCTTCTATTGTTGGTCTTACCAAGTTCCTAGGCATCTGGTTATGTGTTCAATGAGTAGACCAGAGCTAAGAATGGCTGAATTTCCTAAAGCTTTAAGATCAGTGCTGGAAGGAGCCTGCCACTTTCTTCTTTCCAGTAAAGGTAAATGGTAAGTAAAGGTAAAAAAATATTACTCATACTGTATGTGTGCCAGCAATGCTGTTAACATAGCTTTAAGTATAGGTGAGCATTAATAAAAACTCTTCTCACCTTTGGAAGCACATGGTAATAAAAGCAGACATTTTTCTGAAACATCACTGTGTTACCTTGGGCTGAATAAAGAGAAAAATTCATGCTGCATCCATCCATTGGTGAGCGAGAAAGCGCACTGCATCAAGTTGTTGGGAAATGGACAGAAGTCTTTTAGCTTGTTTCTATCTGTGATGCATCTGTCTATGACCAGCCTTAGGGTCTGAGCTGGCGGGTTTTTGTGCGCATCAGATGGATATTGCATTCTCAATCATTTCTATAGAGATGCAAATCCTGATTCTCAAACTGATGACATCAACACCAGCCCAAAGCTCATTGGCACAGGCCTTTAAAAGCTGACCTTACATTTTCTAGTGTGATTGTACAGTCTCCCTTGGCTGTACCAACAACTGTGTAGCACATTGGGCATTCATGATTGGACACAAAACTAAGCAGATTTTTAGAAAAGAGGGAGGTGCCACTAATAAACTAATATATACTGTATCTACGTCCTATGAGGCATGAAAAGAGAGTGTATTGAGGCGTATGCGGCCTTTCATGGTACCATACAAAGGCTTAACAAATTTATTGATATAAAAAATTAAGATTTTCTTTAAAATAACATATTAAAACATATGTCTAAAAAACATTGACACAAATGTGTCTATCAACACTTTGCTCTATATACGCTAATCGCAGATTGAATGACCTTGTTACCAAGACCATTGTCAGTTGTAGCTGATACCATCTGGATGCTGGGCGCTCAACATGTTTCGCGGAATAAAGCCACCGCTTCTTCAGGAGCTTGTAACATTCTAATAATATAGAGCAGTAGTGACATCAAATGCCAAAATGAGACCACCCACAGAGGACCGGAGAATAGATGTCTATCCCGGCAGATGTGGGAGTCCCAGTTAACCAAGAGGGACAAACAGTCCCTTATCATGACAACAAACAGTCAAAACCTCCCAGGCTAGAACAGTAAAGAAATGGCACCGATCACCTTTACCCCATGGTAGTGGCGCGTAACCTTGTAGAGTATATGTAGGGGAGATGATCTGGGGGGCACTTAAGGGTCGTCCAAGAGGTCCTGTAGTACTTTGCTGTATATGCGGGCCAAAGCAAGCAGAATAGTGTGACCAGTGTCCAATAATGAAGTCACCAGGTTAAAAATTCCCTATCATATCAACACTAATTGTGACAGTGGACTGCAGCAGATTTTTAGGTAAGCCTTTTCACTACACAGTTTTGGTAAATCCGATGTAGATTGTACAGGGTTGTATAATTACTTTGTGACATGTAAGGCCAGCCTTAGAGCAGATGTTCATTTGAAAATCCTACCACCGTATTTTATTAGAGATATTGGCTAATCTTAATTAATTTGCCCCTGAACCAGTTTGACTTTTTCACTCAACTTTATTTTGATGCATGCTTAGAGAAATGCATAAAAAGCAGAATAATCCACAGAAAATGTATTTTGCCACATTCTTTATGGTTTGTTTTTGACCACTACCTTACTACCTGATTATTGCTTGAGAGTAGAGATGCTTGGATTGGTCGCATGACAAAATTTGGATGTATGTGGCCAGTTTTCATATGAGTTGCACAATATTGCATTTTGTGACTCACAACCTATTTTGATTTGGTTAAAATTTTTAGAGAATTCTTTTTTAAAGTCCAAAATAAACATGAAGACTGTAGAGGTCTATCTTATCTTTAATACAGAAATTATTATGAAAAGTTGTTCAAAACTCCTGGTTGTCAACGAATACAGACACCCAGGGAGATGCAGGGAGGGGATGGCTATGAAATTCATTGTGTTCATTGTTGTTTTCTCTTCCCAATTTGGCATGCAGTCTTCTCAAGGTGGGGGGCACCGAACTTTACTCTATGGTCATGCCATTCTTCTGAGGCACTGCCACAGTGATATGGTAAGTATAATTATGCTTAGTAAAGATACCTGATCATACTGATGTTTTGAGTAGTCAGTGTGTCAATTGCCACAGTATACACAGTGGTAAAGTATATTTCATGAACCACTCATGCCACAGCAGTATATAAATCTATCCACAAAATTAAAAAATTTTGTATTACCGGACTTTACTGGCACAATAAGGGAGTGCACCATACAATAGATATAAAAAAAAAATAGGTTGATTTTAATACATAGATTGTTGGTTAAAAACACACAGAGGGCCTTCCATTTTTACCCTAAAACCTTGAAACATAGTGGTAGTCTTCATTATAAATAGCTGACTACATAAAAGTGCTTAGCCATACTGAAAAAAAACACTGTTTTGTAAAGAAGACTGTTATATTCTGAAAATTCAGGACATTGTAACACCCTTAGAAGTAGCAGGGCATGAGTTGCTCAGAAAGGGTTGAAACATTGGTGGATGGGCAGGGCAGGTAATACCTAGGTAGATATGAAATGTAGGCAGAAGGTTGAGACGGGAGTCATAGGAACAGCAGGAATTGGGGAACAGGCCTGGGAAGTAATAAGAATAACAACTAGTTGTAAATACAGGAACCAGTTACTGCTGTTGTAGAAAAACCAAAATTTAAAAATGTAAAAAAATGAGGGAAGAGGCCCAGGGTAGAGAGAGATTGGCCACCACGTAGAAAATTAAGAAAAAGCTAGAGCCAGATGTAGACTGAGCTCATACAAAGCGTGGGTAGCAGTGTGCAGATAGAGACACAGGTCACAAGATCAAATCATTTGGTTTACAATATAAAGAAGGCCACTCAATTTATATGGTGCAAGTGGCAACCATTGTGAAAATAGCAATCATAACCTCTAATGTTTGTAATGATTTAACCTCCCTGGCGGTATTCCTGAGTGTGGCTCGGGGTGAAATTTTAGTGCCATTAGCGGTAACCCCGAGCCACAATCGGGCTACAGCCAGGGAGCATCGCTGGATCCATGTAGAGGGTTACTTACCTTGTCGCCGGGATCCAGCGATGTGTCCCTTCGGTATACGGCGGCCGGATCTTCCGTCCGATGCTTGTGAGCCCCGGCTTCCGTCTCCTGCGACATGACGCTCGCAGGGGGGTGGAACCGGCGGCAAATTTGAAAAGTAAAAAACACAGAAACACTGATTTCATTACAAAATAAAATAAATTGATATTAGTTTGCCCCCCCCCCCCCCAGTGCCCTTTTCTGCAGTTTTACTGTACTTTTTATATATATATATATATATATATATATATATATATATACACATATATATATATATATATATATATATATATATATATATATATATACAGTATATAGATATACTTTAACTTATTTATAGTTATTTATTATATTATAATTTTTGATTTTGTGTTTCAAACTTTATCATACCCGAGATATTATAAAGAAGAATGCACAGTAAAAAAAATCATATGTAATTAGTTGGTTTGGGCTAGCAAAATAATTGTACCGCTTTCAGTACCTAAAATCGGAAAGAATCATACCGCCAGAGAGGTTAAGGCAACTATTTTCTGCTTAAATGTTCTATAAGTAATATACGTTTTGTAGTTTTGTGCAAAAATGAATTACCTTTTGAAAATGTGGCATTGATGGCAGTAAAACTATTTAATATTTTTAGGCATTTTTATTACCACAAATTGTAATTTTAATACAATGTCTTGCTCCTTTCATATCTAGTATCTGTGTTGCCTCACAACATCCCGATCTTTGACTGATAAGTTGGCCTTTGATGTTGGCCTACAAGAGGATGCTTCAGGTAAGCTCTAATACCCACCACAAATACCGGATACTTCTTGAATGATGCCATAATATTCAGTCTTTAAAGTCAATCTCTACTCTGGAATGGGCAGCTTCCAGATCTGCTCATATACAGACAGAAGTACCAGGACAAGTGGCTGTGCCTTGGACTGGCACTTGGAATGCTGATTAGGGTTGAGCGAACACCTAGATGTCCGTGTTCGACGGGTTCGGCCGAACTTTAAAAAAAAGTCCGGGTCCGTGTCCCGGACTTTTACCGAACTTTTCCCGGACACCGAACCCCATTGAAGTCAATGGGGACCCGAACTTTAAGGCACTAAAATGGCTCTAAAACACCAAAGGAAAGGGCTAGAGTGCTGCAAATGGCAGCAAAACGTAATTAAGAGCATGGCAAGTGCTCTGCAAACAAATGTGGATAGGGAAATAACTTAAAACAACAAAAAAAAACAGAAAAATAAAACAATGTTCTTCTTCATCTCTGAAGGACGAGGCCCATATGGAGTAGGAGGGAGGTTAAGGTGGTGGTGGATGTGGCGGTGACATAGGCGTGCGCACAGGGTGTGCTGGGTGTGCCTGGGCACACCCTAATCACCTAGGGCACATAGCATTGCCAGTGAGGAGATGGGAAAGATCTCCCTGGGACCTGCTCTGCTCTATTTCTCCTTGCCTACAGGTACATGGCCCCGATACATTACTCTCCCTGCTGGCAAACACATGCATGTGTATTTCAACTTTGGGGTGCACACCTTAATGCAATAGGCTGCGCACACCTATGGGCGGTGTAGGTGGAAGCGGCGGTGGAGGAGGACCAGGGCCGGATTAACAGCATCATGGGCTTGGTGCTGAGGATTTTGAAGGGCCTTAGGGCCGTGCCTTGCCATGCACCCAGAGGAGGAAGGGTGCAGCCATGCATGCCTAATTCAACATGGGATGCTGTCTCTGAAGCCCATAAACACATCCATGCATCGCCAACTGTCCCTCCTTGTCCGGCCTTCACGCTGTGTGGGGAGGTTCTGAGGGTGCTGCCTGGGGAAGCGAGCATAGAAGCCAGACTTCTGTGTTTACAAGTGACAGAAGAGCGGTAACAGTGAATATGGCCAACCCGGGGCCTATATAAAAGGTAGGGGCCTGGAGCTGCAGCTCCAATAGCCCCTACATTAATCTGGCCCTGAGGAGGAGGACGAGGTAGCCAACACTGCTTCTTTTCACAAATTTTAAATGAGGGTACACCCCAAAAGAGTGAGAAAGAGCAAAAATGGAACAATGGGTGGGTAAGGTCGGTATCCATTGCTATTCTGCATAAGGTACGGAAAAGTCCCGTGGGATCCATGCCTGGTTCATTTTAATGAACGTGAGCTTGTCCACATTGTCTCTGGACAGGCGGCTGCGCTTGTCTGTTATAACGCCCCCAGCCGTGCTAAATACCCGTTCAGATAATACACTGGCTGCAGGGCACGCCAGCACCTCCAAGGCGTAAAGGGCAAGCTCAGGCCATGTGCCCAATTTGGAGACCCAGAAGTTGAAGGGGGCAGACCCGTCATTCACTACATGTAGGCGTGTGCACACATACTGCTCCACCATGTTGGTAAAATGCTGCCTCCTGCTAAGACGTTCCATCTGAGCTGCTGGTGCTGCTGTTTGTTGTGGCGTGCTGACAAAGCTTTTCCACATTTCGGCCATGCTAACCCTGCCTTCTGAGGTGCTGGCGGTGCCCTGGTTGCGTTGGCGACCTCCTCCTCCTCCTCCTCTGCCTTGTGCTTCCACTGTGGCCCCGCTGTCAGATGGGAATGCCAGCAGCATGGCGTCTACCAGCGTGCGCTTGTACTCGCGCATCTTGCGATCGCGCTCCAGTGAGTGAATTAAGGACGGTACGTTGTCCTTGTAACGGGGATCCAGCAGCGTGGCCACCCAGTAATCAGCACAAGTTAGAATGTGGGCAACTCGGCGGTCGTTGTGGAGACACTGCAGCATGTAATCGCTCATGTGTGCCAGGCTGCCCAGAGGCAACGAAAGGCTGTCCTCTGTGGGAGGTGTATGGTCCGTGTCCTCTGTATCCCCCCAGCCACGCACCAGTGATGGCCATGAGCTGGCCTGGGTGCCACCCTGCTGTGAACATGGTTCCATCTCCTCCTCCAGCTCCTCCTCCTCCTCATCCTCCTCATCCTCCAGAACTGTGCCCCTGCTGGACAATTGCGTCCCTGGCGTTTGCGTGTGCAGGAACCCACCCTCGGAGCCCCTTGCGAATGACTGCCCTGAAAGCCTTGGAAATGTTACCTCTTCATCCTCCTCCTCCTCCTCATCCTGTGCCACATCCTCTTCCATCATCGCCCGAATTGTTTTTTCAAGGAGGCATAGAAGTGGGATAGTTAAGCTGAGAACGGCGTCATTGCCACTGGCCATGTTGGTGGAGTACTCAAAACAGCGCAACAAGGCACACAGGTCTCGCATGGAGGCCCAGTTAAATTAAATAGCGGAATAGAAAATATGATCCAAAAAAAGTGTATGTATATCACACGTACACAACCACACTAGGCCCCAATTACTATTGTTTGTACCCCTAAAAGGCTAGATGAGGAGTAGGGGGAGTATGGAACAGGCAGCACCCTCAAACCTTCAGAAGTATGAGATGAACCCCAACAACTTGGAAAGGTGGATCTCTCTCACACGTACCGACACAGACTATCCCGCAATTCAATTGATCCTCAAAGGTTTTTATTGAATAGCGGAATAGGAAATATGATCAAAAAAAGTGTATGTATCTCGCACGTACACAACCACACTAGGCCCCAATTACTATTGTTTGTACCCCTAAAAGGCTAGATGAGGAGTAGGGGGGGTATGGAACAGGCAGCACCCTCAAACCTTCAGAAGTATGAGATGAACCCCAACAACTTGGAAAGGTGGATCTCTCTCACACGTACCGACACAGACTATCCCGCAATTCAATTGATCCTCAAAGGTTTTTATTGAATAGCGGAATAGGAAATATGATCAAAAAAAGTGTATGTATCTCGCACGTACACAACCACACTAGGCCCCAATTACTATTGTTTGTACCCCTAAAAGGCTAGATGAGGAGTAGGGGGGGTATGGAACAGGCAGCACCCTCAAACCTTCAGAAGTATGAGATGAACCCCAACAACTTGGAAAGGTGGATCTCTCTCACACGTACCGACACAGACTATCCCGCAATTCAATTGATCCTCAAAGGTTTTTATTGAATAGCGGAATAGGAAATATGATCAAAAAAAGTGTATGTATCTCGCACGTACACAACCACACTAGGCCCCAATTACTATTGTTTGTACCCCTAAAAGGCTAGATGAGGAGTAAGGGGGGTATGGAACAGGCAGCACCCTCAAACCTTCAGAAGTATGAGATGAACCCCAACAACTTGGAAAGGTGGATCTCTCTCACACGTACCGACACAGACTATCCCGCAATTCAATTGATCCTCAAAGGTTTTTATTGAATAGCGGAATAGGAAATATGATCAAAAAAAGTGTATGTATCTCGCACGTACACAACCACAGTAGGCCCCAATTACTATTGTTTGTACCCCTAAAAGGCTAGATGAGGAGTAGGGGGGGTATGGAACAGGCAGCACCCTCAAACCTTCAGAAGTATGAGATGAACCCCAACAACTTGGAAAGGTGGATCTCTCTCACACGTACCGACACAGACTATCCCGCAATTCAATTGATCCTCAAAGGTTTTTATTGAATAGCGGAATAGGAAATATGATCAAAAAAAGTGTATGTATCTCGCACGTACACAACCACACTAGGCCCCAATTACTATTGTTTGTACCCCTAAAAGGCTAGATGAGGAGTAGGGGGGGTATGGAACAGGCAGCACCCTCAAACCTTCAGAAGTATGAGATGAACCCCAACAACTTGGAAAGGTGGATCTCTCTCACACGTACCGACACAGACTATCCCGCAATTCAATTGATCCTCAAAGGTTTTTATTGAATAGCGGAATAGGAAATATGATCAAAAAAAGTGTATGTATCTCGCACGTACACAACCACACTAGGCCCCAATTACTATTGTTTGTACCCCTAAAAGGCTAGATGAGGAGTAGGGGGGGTATGGAACAGGCAGCACCCTCAAACCTTCAGAAGTATGAGATGAACCCCAACAACTTGGAAAGGTGGATCTCTCTCACACGTACCAACACAGACTATCCCCCAATTTAACTGATCCCCAAAGGTTTTTGATTAAATAGCGGAATAGAAAATATGATCCCAAAAAAGTGTATGTATATCACACGTACACAACCACACTAGGCCCCAATTACTATTGTTTGTACCCCTAAAAGGCTAGGAGTAGGGGGAGTATGGAACAGGCAGCACCCTCAAACCTTCAGAAGTATGAGATGAACCTCAACAACTTGGAAAGGTGGATCTCTCTCACACGTACCAACACAGACTATCCCCCAATTTAACTGATCCCCAAAGGTTTTTGATTAAATAGCGGAATAGAAAATATGATCCCAAAAAAGTGTATGTATATCACACGTACACAACCACACTAGGCCCCAATTACTATTGTTTGTACCCCTAAAAGGCTAGGAGTAGGGGGAGTATGGAACAGGCAGCACCCTCAAACCTTCAGAAGTATGAGATGAACCCCAACAACTTGGAAAGGTGGATCTCTCTCACACGTACCAACACAGACTATCCCCCAATTTAACTGATCCCCAAAGGTTTTTGATTAAATAGCGGAATAGAAAATATGATCCCAAAAAAGTGTATGTATATCACACGTACACAACCACACTAGGCCCCAATTACTATTGTTTGTACCCCTAAAAGGCTAGGAGTAGGGGGAGTATGGAACAGGCAGCACCCTCAAACCTTCAGAAGTATGAGATGAACCCCAACAACTTGGAAAGGTGGATCTCTCTCACACGTACCAACACAGACTATCCCCCAATTTAACTGATCCCCAAAGGTTTTTGATTAAATAGCGGAATAGAAAATATGATCCCAAAAAAGTGTATGTATATCACACGTACACAACCACACTAGGCCCCAATTACTATTGTTTGTACCCCTAAAAGGCTAGGAGTAGGGGGAGTATGGAACAGGCAGCACCCTCAAACCTTCAGAAGTATGAGATGAACCCCAACAACTTGGAAAGGTGGATCTCTCTCACACGTACCAACACAGACTATCCCCCAATTTAACTGATCCCCAAAGGTTTTTGATTAAATAGCGGAATAGAAAGTATGATCCCAAAAAAGTGTATGTATATCACACGTACACAACCACACTAGGCCCCAATTACTATTGTTTGTACCCCTAAAAGGCTAGGAGTAGGGGGAGTATGGAACAGGCAGCACCCTCAAACCTTCAGAAGTATGAGATGAACCCCAACAACTTGGAAAGGTGGATCTCTCTCACACGTACCAACACAGACTATCCCCCAATTTAACTGATCCCCAAAGGTTTTTGATTAAATAGCGGAATAGAAAATATGATCCCAAAAAAGTGTATGTATATCACACGTACACAACCACACTAGGCCCCAATTACTATTGTTTGTACCCCTAAAAGGCTAGGAGTAGGGGGAGTATGGAACAGGCAGCACCCTCAAACCTTCAGAAGTATGAGATGAACCTCAACAACTTGGAAAGGTGGATCTCTCTCACACGTACCAACACAGACTATCCCCCAATTTAACTGATCCCCAAAGGTTTTTGATTAAATAGCGGAATAGAAAATATGATCCCAAAAAAGTGTATGTATATCACACGTACACAACCACACTAGGCCCCAATTACTATTGTTTGTACCCCTAAAAGGCTAGGAGTAGGGGGAGTATGTAACAGGCAGCACCCTCAAACCTTCAGAAGTATGAGATGAACCCCAACAACTTGGAAAGGTGGATCTCTCTCACACGTACCAACACAGACTATCCCCCAATTTAACTGATCCCCAAAGGTTTTTGATTAAATAGCGGAATAGAAAATATGATCCCAAAAAAGTGTATGTATATCACACGTACACAACCACACTAGGCCCCAATTACTATTGTTTGTACCCCTAAAAGGCTAGGAGTAGGGGGAGTATGGAACAGGCAGCACCCTCAAACCTTCAGAAGTATGAGATGAACCCCAACAACTTGGAAAGGTGGATCTCTCTCACACGTACCAACACAGACTATCCCCCAATTTAACTGATCCCCAGAGGTTTTTGATTAAATAGCGGAATAGAAAATATGATCCCAAAAAAGTGTATGTATATCACACGTACACAACCACACTAGGCCCCAATTACTATTGTTTGTACCCCTAAAAGGCTAGGAGTAGGGGGAGTATGGAACAGGCAGCACCCTCAAACCTTCAGAAGTATGAGATGAACCCCAACAACTTGGAAAGGTGGATCTCTCTCACACGTACCAACACAGACTATCCCCCAATTTAACTGATCCCCAGAGGTTTTTGATTAAATAGCGGAATAGAAAATATGATCCCAAAAAAGTGTATGTATATCACACGTACACAACCACACTAGGCCCCAATTACTATTGTTTGTACCCCTAAAAGGCTAGGAGTAGGGGGAGTATGGAACAGGCAGCACCCTCAAACCTTCAGAAGTATGAGATGAACCCCAACAACTTGGAAAGGTGGATCTCTCTCACACGTACCAACACAGACTATCCCCCAATTTAACTGATCCCCAAAGGTTTTTGATTAAATAGCGGAATAGAAAATATGATCCCAAAAAAGTGTATGTATATCACACGTACACAACCACACTAGGCCCCAATTACTATTGTTTGTACCCCTAAAAGGCTAGATGAGGAGTAGGGGGAGTATGGAACAGGCAGCACCCTCAAACCTTCAGTATGAGATTGTGTTCACTGTACCCCACAAAGATTGAGTTCACTGCACCCCACAATGATTGTGTTCACTGCACCCCACAAAGATTGTGTTCACTGCACCTCACAAAGATTGTGTTCACTGTACCCCCCAAAGATTGTGTTCACTGCACCCCACAAAGATTCTGTTCACTGTACCCCACAAAGATTGTGTTCACTGCACCCCAAAAAGATTGTGTTCACTGCACCCCAAAAAGGATGTTGTTCACTGCACCCCAAAAAGGATGTTGTTCACTCCACCCCAAAAAGATTGTGTTCACTGCACCCCACAAAGATTGTGTTCACTGCACCCCAAAAAGATTGTGTTCACTGCACCCCAAAAAGATTGTGTTCACTGCACCCCAAAAATGATTTTGTTCACTGCACCCCAAAAAGGATTTTGTTCACTGCACCCCAAAAAGGATGTTGTTCACTCCACCCCAAAAAGATTGTGTTCACTGCACCCCAAAAAGATTGTGTTCACTGCACCCCACAAAGGATTTTGTTCACTGCACCCCAAAAAGATTGTGTTCACTGCACCCCAAAAAGGATGTTGTTCACTGCACCCCAAAAAGGATTTTGTTCACTGCACCCCAAAAAGATTGTGTTCACTGCACCCCACAAAGGATTTTGTTCACTGCACCCCACAAAGATTGTGTTCACTGCACACCAAAAAGGATTGTGTTCACTGCACCCCAAAAAGATTTTGTTCACTGCACCCCAAAAAGATTGTGTTCACTGCAGCCCAAAAAGATTGTGTTCACTGCAGCCCAAAAAGATTGTGTTCACTGCAGCCCAAAAAGATTGTGTTCACTGCAGCCCAAAAAGATTGTGTTCACTGCAGCCCAAAAAGATTGTGTTCACTGCAGCTCACACACAGAAAAATGGATGTGGATCACTGACACCTGCCTATCTCCAATCCCACACCACACAGCAATATCGATTGTAGTTTGTAGAACACAGTTTCCCTAAAATTCAGCAGACTCTGTCCCTAACAGGATTGAGAAGAGATCGTAGATCAGGATTGAGTGCAGACCCCACCCCCCACACAGCAATATCGATTGTAGTTTGTAGAAGACACTGACCCTATATAATTCAGCAGACTCTATCCCTAAAATGCCTACAACTCGCCCTGCCTAAACACTCCGACCTGTCCCTCAATTCTATCCGGACACAAATGGTTTTTTCCTGCCTATCTTTCCCTAATCAGCAGCCAGCACGTTGATGTGTGCTCTGTCCCTGAATCTAAGCAGCATAATGACGCCGCTGCGGCTGCCTCGAACTTATAAAGACTTGGTCACATGCTTCAGACGGCCAATCACAGCTACTGAGACATTTGCAGGCATGGCTGGGATGGCTTAAGGCACACCAGTTAAACGATTGTTGATTGGCTGTTGAAAGCCCGCCATGAAAAGAGCGCCAAAGCATGCAAAACCCGGAAATAAAACGACCGAACACGGATTTTTACCCGAACATACAGTAAAGTGTCCGTGTCCGTGTTCGGGTACAAAAAATCCAATTATTCGGTACGAACACGAATAATACAGTCCGTGTTCGCTCAACACTAATGCTGATATCTTTCGTATGTCTGTAAATGGCACTGAGACGTTGTTAGACTTCTGAGCATCATTAGTGTGACACATGGTAGTTTCACATCCTAGCCATTGCCACATATGTGCCCACAGTCATGTCACTAGCCTTCTGCTGTTACCATTATGTGCCAATGGCACTTACAGACTCACCCTGCATAGAGAGTTTCCAGTTTGCAGAACCACAATCTAAGTGTCAGCAGACAAATGTTGTCCATACATGTTTCCATTTTCTTATCCAATGTTCCCATGGAATCTGCAGAAGGTTGAATGGTCATAAATTCCCGTCCAATTGATTTAAACTCCGTTTCGATCAAACTAGGTCGATTGACTAAGTCAGAAAATAATCAATCGTTTTCCATTGATTGGCAGTACTAAGATATTTTGAATACAAACTTATCCCGATCTTTCAGATTATGAGATTACATAGTGGAAAAAGAAGTATGATTGAAAAAACGTATGACCGTGTGTTACAATTTTTTCAATTAATCAAACTCTACTTCCCTGTGTGTGGCAAACCCATCAAATGTGTTGACAATTATAGATTGTTCGTTTTATCATTCTGATAGTAAGAGCTTGTTCGTAAAAAAATGATCATTTATCGAAGCATGTATAACCACCATTAGAGCGATCGGCACTGGGGCTTAAAGTGGAATTAAACCAATAAAAAAAAAAAAAACAATGCTGACAGGTAAGATTTTTATGACAGAAGAGACCCCATCGGTCTCTCAAAACCCTTCTTCCTGCCACTTTCTCCTTGAAGAAAGATCAGAAGAAGATGGCAATGCCCATGACTGAAGGGGGCGCTGAAAACGCAGTGCTGGAAGAGATCACTTGCCAGGTAAGTCTGATAAAATGTGCTAATATAAAATATATTGGCAGACATTTTAATTCCATTTTAAGTAACTCTGGACTGAACCCCTTACACACACAATCACTGCCACCACACATATAACATGTTTAGCAGAAACACAAATTATTCACCTTGGTCAGTGTTAGAAGACTGACTGTTAAGAAATATTTGTCATAAATGCTGTCACACAGACAGGAATGTTTCAGAAAATAACACTGTAATAGTGCTGTCAAAGAGACCGAAGTTATTTAAGTTCTGGTTTAGTACATTAGAGATAAGCTTAACTATGTTAAAGTATCGCTTAATACAAGAAAAGAAAAAAACGATGTAGTAAAAAATATTAAAACAGAAAAAAGACAAATAATACAACAGTAAAACAGAAGGAATTAAGACTGAAAATACTTATCAATGTCCTGGGTTCTTTGGGTTCGGCAGAGTTTAGTCAATAAGCTCTGAATTGATTTGAGATTTCAGAGTCACTGGCCCTCAAGAAAAAATGTCTCTTGACAGAGTGTACTTCTTCATTATGGTAAAGGAGAGTGGTAAAGCTGCAGATACAACAGCTTTTTGTGGACCTTCTAGAGCATTATGGTTGCCCTCAAAGGGCCGGTTATATCTGTAAGATTAGATTCCAGAACACCCCACGCCCCCCCCCTTACACCCTGACATGAGATGTCAAGAGTCACCCACCCTTCCTTACGTCACAATGCATACCCTTACCTTGTGCTGCTGCCAGGAAGAATATGCGGGTGGATTTTGGAAAAAGAAAGTGCAAGGTCTGGAGGAGAACCAGAGGAGAGCTGGAGTCAGCTTCCAGAGTCTGTTGAATGCTGAGACCAGGGAAGGCAGAGACAAGGTGGTGTTGAGGCTTCACAGAGATGCGTAGGATCTGTAGGAGGAGTTCTGCCCTCCTCTAGTGCGGACTGCTGAGAAGAGGGGGATGGGCAATGACAAGCCTTTCTGCAGCTGCACAGAGGAGTGCAGGATCTGGTGAAGGAGTTCTGTCCTCTCTGCTGTGGAGTACTGAGACAAGGTGGGGGCAGAGACAAGGGGGCTGCCGCAGCTGAAGGAGAGGTGTGAGCCATATGAAATGGCCTGGGGGGCCGCATTCGGCCCGCGGGCCTTGTGTTTGAGGCCTGTGTTCTAGAGCGTGTTACTGCACCCTCCCCACATCCAATAACAAGAACTAAGGGATAGAACACAGAAGTTCCAAAATGTTTTATTCTACTTTATCGGCCTCTCTTTTGATGATGTTTCTTAATTTTACTATTATTCTGGAATCAATTTTCCTAAATATTTTTTTTACCTATATAAAAAGATAGAGAATGCTGTAATTGGGGTCCACTCATAATATGAATTCTCCCAGGCCCTACAGTGGTAAATGATGAGGCCTTATATATACCATTGTGTTTTGTCTACCACAGGTCATAATGCAGCTCAAACTGCAGCAAATACTCTAATGTACCTGCTAGTATACAGTGGGTCTAAACTTAACTTCAGCTCATATCTTGATGAATTTCTTTGGGGAATCACATTTCACCTACTAGAGTACATAGGAGACAGCACCTTCCTGCATCACCACTTCTCATACCCCCAACAGTCAGTTATCTACATGATAAATCCTTTTTCAATTTGGGCCATGCAATTTAAACAATGTGGTTGGTCCAGAATTTGGTGTTATGTCAAATTGGTGTATTAAACAAGTGTAACATTAGAATTCCCTGTAATCTTCCTTCAATTACATATCAGCTTACAAATGGATTATAGGACACAGTCCTGAAAATCAGAGCTACCCCTTTTCTATCAAAAGTTAAAATGTGTTATGTCTTACTTGTGTAGTGGCCAGTTGCCCTGTTTTGGAAACAAAGTTCCCGATTTCACCTTTGCCATTGTTTCCCTTGTTAGGGATATTGTAGATATATGTACTAAATGCCAAATGCTTGTAAGACTTACATTTCCGTCTGTAGAGGAACAGGAAGTGGGGCACCAGCAAACCCCCCTGGTCCAGAGGCCAATTCCCACATCACTGCCTATTACTGCCCTGGTGTAACACACATAATGGGTGGTGCCATCACATGACCCTCCAAAGCAGAACTACAGTGGGAATATTCAGGGCCAGCACACGGACACTTCCAAGATCTTTGTCAAAGATTTTAAGTAAGTTTGCTTAGTCTTTATCACTTTGTGTCTTTTAATGCGCAGGAGAGGCCTGCTGGTGGACCATCCATCCTGCATCCAAACAGAGATCGGAAGGAGAGAAAGTGCGAATAGGTGATGATCTGATCCTGGTCAGTGTATCCTCAGAGAGATACCTGGTAAGTTCCCAGTGCTACTCCATGAACTACTCTTATCAGGCCTGTCACAATCTCTCTTCTCTTTCAATACATTTTATTTAACCACTTAAGCCCCGGAAGATTTTACCCCCTTCCTGACCAGAGCCTATTTTGCGATTCGGCACTGCGTGAGTTTAACGGACAATTGCGCGGTCGTGCGACACTGTACCTAAACGAATTTGGCGTCCTTTTTTACCCACAAACAGAGCTTTCTTTTAGTGGTATTTGATCACCTGTGCGATTTTTTGATCACGCGCTATAAACAAAAAAAGAGCGTCAATTTTGCAAAAATAGCAATATTTTTCAAATTTTTTTATATGAAATTCCCCCCAAAAAAATGTAAAAATCAAAATTTTTTAACATTTTTGGCCAATTTGTTTTATGCTACATATGTTTGGTAAAAAAAATCGCAAAAAGCGTATTTTGATTGGTTTGCGCAAAAGTTATCGCGTTTACTAACAAAGGGAAAGATTTTTGTTGTTTTTTTTTAACGCGTAATGGCGGCGATCTGCGATTTTTTTTTTGCGGGACTGCGACATTGCGGCGGACAGATCGGACCCTTGACTGACATTTTTGACACTTTTGGGGTTACCAGTGACATTTCTACAGTAATCAGTGCTATACATATTCACTGTTACTGTAAAAATACACTGGCAGTGAATGGGTTAACTTTTTTTTGAGAGGGAGGGGTTATGTGTGTCCCTAGGGCCGTGATTCTAACTGTGATTGGCTGTGGCTTGAGCTGTAGGAACAGCGATCAACGGTCCTACATAGTAGAACCGTATGATCACTGTTTCTACACAGGGGAGAATGACAGGCGGCTTGTTTACATAAGCCGCCTGCCTTTCTCCCTCTCCACCGACGATCGCCGAGTGACCGGCGGACATCGGGTCCGCCGGTCACATGCGCGGGGGGGTTTGTGACCACGCGGGAACAGGAGTGCGCCTCCGGGGGCGCGCGCTCGCTCCCGAGACCCTCGCAGGCTAGCGACGTAGATCTACGTCACTCTGCCTGTGAGGGGCTGACTGCCGACGTAAATAGGCGTGCGGCAGTCGGCAAGTGGTTAAACACTTATTGTTGAATGTTTTTTCCAACATGTTAGTACTTCATATGCAAGGTATTATGCAGAATATTTAAACAGAATAAGCAATTATAAAGACATTTGGGATAGTAAAACTGTATACCAGCAGATATATCAATACACATTTTCTAATTTTTTTGAACTGCTTGTCCCCTCTAGCACCTCTCCACTGCCAGTGGGGACCTTCAGGTTGATGCCTCATTCATGCAGACCCTCTGGAACATGAATCCAATTACCTCAGGCTGTGAAATTGCTGAAGGTAGGAAACTGCAAATTTGTTCAAAAAAAATAAAAATAAAAATAAAAACAAAACAGGAACAAGTAACACAAAATCTAAAACAAGGAAAATTTCACAGGGAGGATCAATTCCTGGGTGGGCTTATATGCAAACAAAGAAAAACAGAGATCGTAAACTTTTCAACTGCTCCAGGACTTCATTTGCAACAAGGCCATATATTTTTACCCTATTGCAGGGGTTTTGCTTTTGGTCCAAAGGTTGAGTTTCTGCAGGTGCCAGTTTTCATTATTGGTCACTAAAACTACTCATGATGTTTAAGGGCCAATGATGAGACAGGAGGGTGCAGGAAGGGATGGTCCAGCATCTGACTTTACTTTCTCAAGCTAGTGTTGAAAATCAGAGCACCAGAGCACTCAGGGTTCCTGGGTGGCTGAGGTTTGGAAAGGTATGTTTCAGAACTGGAGGGAGTCTGGTTTGCTTTCTTCAGGTCACTTTACCTAGTGAAAGAAATACTTTAGGCTCCGTTCACATGTAGGCGTTTTGGGGCGTTTTTGGGGAGTTTTTCTGCTCTAGGATCAGCTCTCAAAACGCCCAACAAGACAAATCCTATTCATTTCAATGGCCCCTGTTCACATCTGAGCGTTTTGACGCTGTGAGCAAAACGCCCAACGCTCAAAAAAGTACATGAGCTTCTTTTTGGGCAGATTACAGGCGTTTTCCATTGGTCTCTATTCAATCTAAAAACGCCCGCACAAAAAACGCCTGTAAATCACGGTAAAAATCGCGATTAAAAAAACGCGCGAAAACGCTACGCTCAGGTGTGAATGTAGCCTTAAAGTTGTAAATCTGCTGTTTTGATTCCACATATTTACATTTGTGATGACAGAAAACTGCATTGTAGCTCAAATTGGATTGGAGCCACAAACATTTAATATGGAATATTAAACTTCACAATTCATATCTGCTCATACATCCTAAAGCTCAACTCTAGCCAAGGATTTTCATTTTGTTTTGGATAGAGCAGGGAAGAGATAGACTCTGTCTGGCTTTAATGGCCATTTCTCTTCCTATTGGGAGGATTTTCCCTTACTTCCTGTCAGAACAGTACAAACCAAAAACATTTTTTAGTTAGGTGGAAATTTTTTTTGAATTTCTGACTCTGTTTTTTTTTATTTCTGACTGTGCTTTCCAGTCCTGATGTAAACCACACCCCCAAGTATTGTCCTGTTTTTATAGGAAATTGGGGAAACAACCGAAATATAAGTCTAATGCAAGCAAAACATTTTTTCATTATTAAAAGTTGACCTTTACCAAAAAACATATTCAGCTGGCACTGGCAGGAAAGCAGACTTTTCATTTTTCATGAAGAGTCTGCTTTGGCCTGTGTAGTCGAAGGTGCTTCTTGTTTTTCATCGAAATAACAGCCTGACAGAATTTTAACCCTTTGTTTCTCTATCCCAGTGATCTTCAAACTGCAAGCCAGGGGCCGGAGTGGCCCTTTGTTTGCTTTTATCTAGACCTTGGGACATTATTCTCCCCACTGTTGCTGGTGCATTATTCTTTCCCCACTGTTGCTGACACCTGCCACTGACACTGACAATGGGGCACTATTCCTCCCATTGATACCAACAATGGGGCACTACTCCTCCTATTGATACCAACGATGGGGCACTACTCCTCCCATTGATACCAATGATGGGGCACTACTCCTCCTATTGATACCAACGATGGGGCACTACTCCTCCTATTGATACCAATGATGGGGCACTACTCCTCCCATTGATACCAATGATGGGGCACTACTCCTCCTATTGATACCAACGATGGGGCACTACTCCTCCCATTGATACCAACGATGGGGCACTACTCCTCCCATTGATACCAACGATGGGGCACTACTCCTCCCATTGATACCAAGGATCGGGCACTACTCCTCCCATTGATACCAAGGATGGGGCACTACTCCTCCTATTGATACCAACGATGGGGCACTACTCCTCCTATTGATACCAATGATGGGGCACTACTCCTCCGATTGATACCAATGATGGGGCACTACTCCTCCTATTGATACCAACGATGGGGCACTACTCCTCCCATTGATACCAACGATGGGGCACTACTCCTCCCATTGATACCAACGATGGGGCACTACTCCTCCCATTGATACCAAGGATCGGGCACTACTCCTCCCATTGATACCAATGAAGGGGCACTACTCCTCCCATTGATACCAAGGATGGGGCACTACTCCTCCCATTGATACCAACGATGGGGCACTACTCCTCCCAATGATACCAACAACGGGGCACTATTCTTTCCATTGATACAAACAATAGGGAATTATTCCTCCCACTGACACCAACAATGGGGCACTATTCCTTCTACTGACCCCAACGATGGGGCACTATTCCTCCCACTGACACCAACAATAGGACACTATTCCTTCCACTGACTCCAACAATGGGGCACTATTCTTCCCACTGACACAAATGATAGGACACAATTACTCCCATTGATATCAATGATGGGCATTGTATACTCCCACTGACTCCAGGACACTTTCTACTCCCACTGGCCACAGTTCAGCCTCTCTAAAGTTGAAAGGACAACAAAACTGGCCCCTTTGTTTAAAGAAAACTGAGCTGGAGTTAGGCTTGCTTCAAAATATTCCACCTGTGTGACTGTTAGAGCTATGATAAAATAAACAGTACATCTTTTTTTATATAGACAAGGTTGTAGTTTTTCTTTCAATCGCTTTGGATGTATATTTTTTGCAAGCATTTGTTAGTGGAGTTGTTCTCATAAACAATATTATTCTATTTCTACAGGATATGTAACTGGAGGAGATGTCCTCCGATTGTTCCATGGCCATATGGATGAATGTTTGACCATTTCCTCCACCGACCAAGGAGAGGAGCAACGAAGGTAAGTCATGCCCTGCATGTGACTAGGAACAGATTTAATTTGAATTGTACGTAACCATTCTCTTCCTTGTCTGACTCTGCTGTCCTCAGGATTCCCCATTATGAAGGAGGGGCTGTTTGCTCTCATGCACGCTCATTGTGGAGGCTGGAACCCCTGAGAATTAGGTAATATTCATTTTCCCATTACCTGAGAGTAAGCTCATTTTAACTTTAGTTGGTCAGGATTCTTAATAGTACGACAAAGAAACAGCTGCATGCATTTTTTGCTATTATTGTATAAGACAATGGATATAAATATATTCTCAGCTCAGTGTCTTGGGGTTGTTTGAGATTCAGTTTTCTGCAGGATATGCTTCGTCGAGTTACTTAAAAGAGTAGCTACTGTCACATACTTGATTAAACTGTTTGAAAAGCTGAAATTCTTATGTATTCTTTGTTTCAGCTGCAAAATGATTTGTAAAGCAGTACATAATCACTACTAATCAACGTGCTTGTGCTGTGCTATACGGTTGCACAGCATAGGGAGATGACAGCAGTCATTATGCAACCTCTTTACCATTACACTACTATTTTGGCCACCAGTGCATCTTAAGTCACTGGTGATACCCAACCCTGGAACCTTTCTCACCTGTAAACCCACCTAAATACTTCACAACCCCTTCAAACCGGATTTAAAATTTCATTTATTTTATGCCACTTCAGTATCAATACCGATTCAGGCTGTAGCCCTATAATTAAAAATATTTGAATACATAAGAAAATCCAACAAGTTTGTTTATAATTGAACTTTGCCTGTAACTCTTTAAGAGCCGGTTCACACTGAGGCGACACGACTCCTTACTACTTCGGGGGCGACTTGTGCAGTCCCGTGCACCACGACTTCGGAGCGACTTGCAGGGACTTCACATAATGGAAGTCTATGCAAGTCGCTCCGAGGTCACCCCGAAGTAGTACAGGACCCTTTTTCTAAGTCAGAGCGACTTGTGTCGCTCCTATTAGAACGGGTCCTGTAGCGGTCAATGGACCGCGAGGGAGCGCGACTTGTCAGGCTGACAAGTCGCCTGACAAGTCGCGCTAGTGTGAACCGACTCTAAAGGGTGAGTCTACCGAAAAGTGAAATATTAGCTACAAGTGAAGCCTGGAGGGTCAAGTAAGCCTGTGGCTATTTATATGTCTTGGAAACTCCAATAAGGAGATCTCCCCACCATAATTAAAGACTGTTTCTGATCATCTTGAAGTGTAGGGTGTTTCCACCCACCTTTGCATATTCTAATTCCTCCTTTTTTATTCCCCATAATATTAAAGTATATTTAAAATGAAACAGAGTCCCTGAGAGATAAAGGGTATTGTCACAAAGTTTAATTCTCCAGCATCTACCAAAAACTAAAATATAAGTTTAGGATCAACAGAGCTTTTAGTTACTGCATAGGTTTTGTCTTATTTTACAGCTGGAGTGGGAGCCACATGAGATGGGGAATGCCATTCCGTGTGCGTCATGTGACTACTGGCCGATATTTAGCACGTGAGGAAGAGAAGGGCTTGGTGCTGCTTGACGCTGAGAAAGCTCACACAAAAGCCACCACCTTCTGCTTTCGGATTTCCAAGGTACATGGCAGTTTTCAGCCAGTGCACTATATGTTATTATTATACTGTATATAGAAATTAAATATTACTGCATAGTGTGTATGTGCCTTTTGTAGACTTGGCTGATTGACAGCACAACTTCCAAAGCTCTACTCGGTTATGACATGCTGAGGTTGGAAGTAGCTCAACACCGTTTCAATTATTTTTTAATTCTTTCACATTTTTCTGACCATTAATTTAATGGAGGGAGTTTTAAGGGTTTTTTTTTTTCATATATATATGTGTGTTTTCCTTCTGAAATGTCTTTGGGGTTATGGATGATGGATGATGGATCATTTAAATGTGAATAGTGCTTGGTGGAGTGGTAATTTACCAAGATGTTGATATTCTCTCCTTCTCTATTTTCCATGATAAAATATATTGGTGTGGCGCTAGCAGTGCTGAACCCCCCCCCTACACACACACACACACACACACACACACTTAAATTAGTGTTAAAATCTTCCTATTACCCAATAATTTTTCACATGCAAATATTGCTTTAACAATGTTATCATGTGAAATCAAACCTTATAAAGTGCTTTGGCCAATAAAGTGCAGTATCTTACAATGAATTCAATAAAGTGCTACAGTATCCCACAAAAGTGAGTACACTCCTCACATTTTTGTAAATATTTTCTTATATCTTTTCACATGACAACACTGAAGAAATGACACTTTGCTACAATGTAAAGTAGTGAGTGTACAGCTTGTATAACAGTGTAAATTTGCTGTCCCTTCAAAATACCCCAACACACAGCCATTAATGTCTAAACCGCTGGCAACAAAAGTGAGTACATCCCTAAGTGAAAATTTCCAAATTGGGTCAATTATCTATTTTCCCTCCCTGGTGTCATGTGACTCATTAGTGTTACAAGGTCTCAGGTGTAAATGGGGAGCAGGTGTGTTACATATGGTGCTCTAACTCTCTCATACTGGTCACTTAAAGCTCATCAACATGGCACCTCATGGCAAAGAACTCTTTAAGGATCTGAAAAAAAGAATTGTTGCTCTACATAAAGATGGCCTAGGCTATAAGAAGATTGGCAAGACCCTGAAACTGAGCTGCAGCACGGTGGCCAAGACCATGCAGCGGTACAGGACAGGTTCCACTCAGAACAGGCCTCGCCATGGTCAACCAAAGAAGTTGAATGCACGTGCTCAGCATCATATCCAGAGGCTGTCTTTGGGAAAAAGACATATGAGTGCTGCCAGCATTGCAGCAGAGGTTGAAGGGGTGGGGGGTCAGCCTGTCAGTGATCAGACCATATGCCGCACACTGCATCAAATTGGTCTGCATGACTGTCATCCTCTTCTAAAGATGATGCACAAGAAAACCTGCAAACAGTTTGCTGAAGACAAGCAGACTAGGGACATGGATTGCTGGAACCATGTCCTGTGGTCTGATGAGACCAAGATAACTTATTTGGTTCAGACGGTGTCAAGCATGTGTGGCGGCAATCTGGTGAGGAGTACAAAGACAAGTGTGTCTTGCCTACAGTCAAGCATGGTGGTGGGAGTGTCGTGGTCTGGGGCTGCATGAGTGCTGCCGGCACTGGGGGAGCTACAGTTTATTGAGGGAACCATGAATACCAGCATGTACTGTGCCATACTGAAGCAGAGCATGATCCCCTCCCTTCGGAGACTGGGCCGCAGGGCAGTATTCTAACATGATAACCACCTCAAACACACCTCCAAGATCACCACTGCCTTGCTAAAGAAGCTGAGGGTAAAGGTGATGGAATGGGCACGCATGTCTCCAGACCTAAACCCTATTGAGCATCTGTGGGGCATCTTCAAATGGAAG
Organism: Pelophylax lessonae; assembly: GCF_965119305.1. NCBI lineage: Eukaryota > Metazoa > Chordata > Amphibia > Anura > Ranidae > Pelophylax > Pelophylax lessonae. Next base: position 77,205,434 of record NC_138774.1, read on the forward strand.
GTGAAGGAGCGCAAGGTCTCTAACATCAACCAGCTACATGATGTTCTCATGGAGGAGTGGAAGAGGACTCCAGTGGCAACCTGTGTAGCTCTGGTGAACTCCATGCTCAAGAATGTTAAGGCAGTGCTGGAAAATAATGGTGGCCACATAAAATATTGACACTTTGGGCCCAATTTGGACATTTTGACTTCGGGGTGTATACACTTTTGTTGCCAGCCGTTTAGATATTAATGGCTGTGTGTTGAGTTATTTTGAGGGGACAGCAAATTTACACTGTTATACAAGCTGTACACTCACTACTTACATTGTAGCAAAGTGCGATTTCTTCAGTGTTGTCACATGAAAATATATAAAAAAAATTTACAAAAATGTGAGGGGTGTACTCACTTTTGTGAGATACTGTATATGTTTCCTATGCAAAAGTTTCTGTGCAAATTAAAAGTGCTTAAATAAAGTGCAAGTGTATTTCTGTGTCTTCTCTTGCTTTCTGTGATCACCCGTGCTCCTCTCTTGAACACTTCACTCACCGGAGCTCCTTGACCCTGTATAAATTGTAAGTGGGTCAGTGATGCTTTATTATTTTTTTTTAACTTATTACAGGTACTTATATAGTGCCATCCATTTATGCAGCGCTTTACATAGATTATGCATTCACATTAGTCCCTGCCCTGTAAGAGCTTGCAATCTATGGTCCCTAACTCACATTCATACATACTAGGGTCAATTTAGAAAGGAGTCAATTAACCTACCAGCATGTTTTTGGATTCTGGGAGGAAACCAGAGTACACCCACCCAGGCAAAGGGAGAACATGCAAACTCCAGGCAGGTAGTGCTGTGGTTGGGATTTGGACCGGCAACCAAAGTGCTGCTAACCACTTAGCCACTGGTGCTTTAAGATGTATCTCTCCTCCAGCAGTACCTCTGGAATGGCTCAGCAGGACTTGTATCTCCACCTCTTCCAAAACTCTCCTCCAATGCAAAAATTTAAGGGAAGAACCCAGGAGGCAGCCTCCAAAAGTGTAAACCTGTTTTTTATTTGCGATTAAAAGCAAATAAAATACACCTCTAAGCCAGTTCACATATGAGCGATCCGACTTGCCGGGGCGACCTCACAGGTCGCGGTGCGCAGCTCGCACCGCGACCTCAGAGCGGCCGGCACGGAATTCATATCATTGAAGTCAATGCAGGTCGCTCCGGGTCGCCCCAAAGAAGCTCCGGACCCTTTTTCTAAGTCGGAGCGACTTGTGTCGCTCCTATTAGAACGGGTCCACAGCTTCTCTATGGCAGGCGACCTACGGCGACCTGTCAGGCGACCAGGTCGCCTGACAGGTCGCCCCAGTGTGAACGGGGTCTTAATGTATTGCTTGTAACTCACAAGCTAAAACACATGTAAACACTACCTGAAGCCTCTTGGGCTCAAAAGACCAGAAGTATGGAAGTGGAAATTAATATCAACCCTGCTATGTTTACATGTGTTTTAGCTTGAGAGTTACAAACAATACATTAAAGTAAGTGTATTTTAATTGTGATTAATTTAAAATCAAAATGCAGCAGACAACATATGGATGAACTTCCGAAATGTCAAAGGTTGCGTTGTTGTTGAATGGTTATTTGAACAACATCATTAGAACATGTTAACTCTTAGATCTTTTACACTGCAGGAAAAGTTGGATGTTGCTCCTAAAAGAGATATAGAAGGAATGGGACCAGCTGATATCAAATATGGCGAATCAATGTGCTTCGTCCAACACGTGAATAGTGGTCTCTGGCTGACCTATGCTGCTGCAGATTCCAAAGTTGCTCGACTGGGACCTTTAAAGCGCAAGGTGAGCATGAAGAAACTGGATGCATTTGTCTCACTAGCTGTTTTAATAAGGGCTTATTAAAGGAAACCTTTGCTGAGGGAAATATAGTAGCTACAAATGTTAAGTTCCCTTCTGAAAATGCTAGCAATCTGGTTGTAGTGGTGATTCTTTTTGAGCCACTTATCTAGGATAAATATGTGGATCAGGCATTCTGAGTTGACTTAAGAGATCACTTGCTGCATGTTTATTTTGGATAGAGGGCTGAGAAAGTATTGAAATAAACTTGCCAAACAGCTAGCATTTCCAAAAGAAAAGGTCAGCAATGGCAGCCTCCATATTTCTCTCAGTACACATTTACTTTAAGTAGGTTTGCTTAAGTAGCGATGATTCTAAATATCTTTGTTAAGTTTATGTTGATTTTTGTAGGCCATTTTGCATCAAGAAGGTCATATGGATGACGCATTGTCTTTGTCTCGCTCCCAAAGAGAGGAGTCTCAGGCAGCCAGAATGATCTACAGTACAGCTGGTCTTTTCAACATATTCATTAAGTAAGTCTAGTAGGGGTCAATCCAAGTGTTATTAATTTTGCATGGCTACTACACTAAAGAAGAACTAAGGGAAGCATCAAGTATGGGAGGCATTAGGAAAGTGTTCTTGGTTATGGTCAGAATTTCCCAGGTTGGCTTAAGTGGTGTTTCTCTGTTCATTATCCAGAGGTCTGGACAGCTTGACTGGGAAGAACAAGCCTTCAAAACCAATCTCACTACCCTTAGACATGGTCGTTTTAACCCTGCAAGATTTAATTGGCTATTTCCAGCACCCAGAGGAGGAGCTACAACATGAGGAAAAACAGACCAAGCTCCGGTCTCTTAAAAATCGTCAGAACCTCTTCCAGGAAGAGGTGAGCATCTAGATTTTAATCATTCATCAATCCATGTTAATTTATAATTTTCTCTATTCATGACTTGGTCAATTTGTGATCTAATATTTATTTGTATAACCTATATCTGGAATTTTTCCTTATCCCTCTTCAGGGAATAATTTCTCAAGTCTTGGACTGTATAGACCGACTGAATATCTATAGCACAGCTGCCCACTTTGCAGAGTTTGCTGGTGAAGAAGCAGCTGAATCCTGGAAAGAGATTGTGAACTTGCTATATGAATTGCTTGGTATGTACCATTACCTCTAGATGGGAGATTTACCTTACTGTACAAATGCTTTCAGTAAGTCCTTTTCCATTCAGCACAAATAGTAATTCCCTGGCTTTTGAAGAACAGATACACTTGGATTGCTAGGCTCTTAACAACCAGGACACTTGGGTCTTCTGGAGAATGCTTTGGATTTTGGGCTTGCCATCTAATGCAAAAACTGATATACTAGTGGTATATCCCCCAGGCCATTGAACCACCCTATAAAAAGGGAAGCTATAACTCAAAAATTAGTGCTAAAAGGGGTGGAAAGCAGCTATAGTAACGTGCTAGTGAATAGGTAGGGAGTAACCTTGAAAGGATTACCTATAGCGCTTGCTCAATATAAAGTGCGATTTCTTAGATACAAAGTATAAATTGTAGACCTATAATTCTAAAAAAATCTTAATAATGGTGCTTATATCAAAATGTATTAAGATCAGTGCAAAAATGAGTGAATAGATTGGTATAATATACAAAAATACTCATTCAATAGGTTACACTGTAAAAAATGTAAAAATGTATAAAAAGTTGGTGTACGAAAAAAAATATTTCAAGAAAACAAATTTTCAGTTCATACGCAGTGCCGCAGTGCATGAGATATGTTAATAATCTCATAAATGTTCCACACAGTTCATAAACAAATGTAACTTTTTGTGACAAAAGTTCAAACGGATTAGATAACTTTATGCAGTGCAAAAGTGCAGGTGCTCAGTGCCAGGCTCTCCAACTTGGATACTGGTGTCACTTTAGATTTCCACAGTGGCTAATAGTAAAATTGCTCACTCACCAGACCAAGTGAGTCTTATATGCCATATGGCATTAAGACCACATAAGCTTTTAGATGACCCCCAGGGATGGGATGGATTCCCTCCGGGTGGATGCTACCTCCTTACTCCAGTGCTGTCACTCCTCTGCTGCCCTCCTTCGGCCGGATATGTTGTAAGAAAGGGAAGCTCCAAATAGTGCAGTAACGTTAAAAGTATATTTATTGCACACAAAATCCAGTTACAGGAAAAAAGGGACAAGTAAAAGGTGTAAAACGCCATCACATACAGAGCTTGTGGAGCGGAGAGCGGTACTACCGGTTGCCTTCCACACAGCTCATGTGACGTCACGACGTGCGTTCAACTTAACGCGTTTCGTCATTGGCTGACGTCTTCACCTCTGAAGGTGAAGACAGAGGGAATCCATCCCGACCCTGGGGGTCATCTAAAAGCTTATGTGGTCTTAATGCCATATGGCATATAAGACTCACTTGGTCTGGTGAGTGAGCAATTTTACAATTAGCCACGGAGGAAATCTAAAGTGACACCAGTATCCGGTTGGAGAGCCTGGCACTGAGCACCTGCACTTTTGCACTGCACAAAGTTATCTAATCCGTTTGAACTTTTGTCACAAAAAGTCACATTTGTTTATGAACTGTGTGGAACATTTATGAGATTATTCACATATCTCATGCACTGCGTATGAACTGAAAAATGTTTTTCTTGATATATTATATATTTGATTTTTATACACCAATTTTTTATACATTTTTACAATTTTTACAGTGTGTAACCTATTGAATGAGTATTTTTGTATATTATACCAATCTATTCACTCGTTTTTGCACTGATCTATACACTTTAATATAAGCACCATTATTACGTTTTTTTAGAATTATAGGTCTACAATTTATACTTTGTATCTAAGAAATTGCACTTTATATTGAGCAAGCGTTATAGGTAATCTTTTCAAGGTTACTCCCTACCTATTCACTTGCCATCTAATGCCTGTAGGGAAATGAAATTCTGGATGCTCACATCTAGGGGAGTATAGTTTAGGCACATGTTCAATTTAGCCCCAAGCTTCCAGATGGAAATGTTTTATCTATCTGCACTATATGGCTAAAAGTTTGTGGACACCTGACCATTCACACCTATATGAGATTCTTGGACATCCCATTCCAAAACCATGGGTATTAGTTTAAAGTTGGCCTTCTCTCTTGGGGTTATATCCACCTCCACTCTTCTGGGAAGGGTTTTCATAGGATTTTGAAGTGTAACTGTAGAAATATGTGTATATTAGGCAAAACGAACATTTATAAGGTCCCGGTACTGATTTTGAATGAAAAAAAAAAACAGGCTTGTAATCAGTAATCTCAAAGGTGTTTAAAAGAATTAAAGTCAGGGTTTTGTGCAGGCCACTAAAGTTTGTCCGCATCTTACTTGTCATATCATATCTAATATAAATCCTGTATATTAATAATAATATCTATGTAGACCTGTATTTGTGCACATTTACTAAAGATCCTTAATACCCAAGTTAAAGTTTTGATATAAAAATGTATTATAAAAAAAACAATGTTCTACTGGTAGTATTAAAGCAGAACTAAATCCTCTTATCCTTTACAGCCAAAACATTTGCCTTATTAGCCTCTTTCTCCGCCGCTGACATTCCACCCGTGTGTGCTGCAGCTTGTTCCAACAGAAGCAACCTGTTTGGCCGGCTTCTGTCGAAGTGGCAAGACCTAAAAAGGTCTGCCGATCAGCTCCTAATCAGTGCTCTGACGAGAGTGTTCTGGCGAGGAGCTGTCTCCCTGTCAGAACACAATAGCACAGCAGGGGAGATCGCTGTACTAACATTGCATAGTTAGTACAGCAGCTCCTCCTGAGCTGTGAGTTTTTTTTTGTTCAGCCCTGCTTTATCTTGCACAACATGGCTCGAATTCTTTTGGGAAGCAGTTAAATCAGTGAGTTTAGTTCTGCTGTAATAAACTATGTGCAACATCTATCAGTAACAACAAAGGGAAGGTTTACAGTACTGGTTGGTCAGTATTGTTCTGTGTGTACTTCACTAATATAGATAAATAAATAAATCTGGATTTACCTCAACTGTAAAGTTTACTTAATATTTAAATGTTGGTTTGATCGATAATGGAGCGATGATAAAAGCATTGATGAAATTAAAATGCTATGTAGCGCAGATCCGTAAATGGTCTGGCTGTTTGATCCCAGGTTCCATTCACTGATAGGCACACTTCAGCCAAGCACACAGTATTTTCCAAACACTAGAGCCAGAAAACAAACTATGCATGTCTTTTTTTGTTTTTTATTTTTGGGTATGAACTTGGATAGGGTTAGGGTGAGCCTAGGGATATTCCATTGGACTTCAAACTAGTAGTAGAGGACACTAATGCTGAAATAATATTTCAGGTGAATGTATCCCCTTTTGACCTGTAGAAAAACGTGGAACTAAACCGAAACTCCTCAACAGGAATACAATGCTGAGGGTATTGGTAACAAAGTAAATCTCCTAAAAGAAGTCCAGAAGGCTGGTACTCATTGTGTCCTTAATACTGTGTAGCCACCTGCATTATCAGTCAGTTTCTGTAATACAATTGCCTGTGTCCTGGATCCTTAGGAAGCTTTCTGCAAATGCATACGGAGAATAGAACAGCGGTCTCCCAGCCAAACAGTAGCCAGGATCCAATAAATATTCTTGCAGTTGCAGGTGGATTTACCGGAGATACCACAGATCTCTGGCTTGGTCTTAATCCCCCAGGAACAAGAGACCTCAGCTCTGGAGTACAGCCTATTTATACCCCTTCAGCCCCCTTCTGGTCACTTATAACCCTGACTAGGGATTGGCTGGAGAAGAATCGAAATGCAGACTGGGATCTGTGTTCTTTCACCCACTATGTCCCAGCTCCCTGTCATACAGAGAGAAGTAACCAAGCCCACAACAGTAGAGCCCAAGAGCAGACATAACCAAACAATTGTTGTTCTCCCCGACTACAGGGAGGACAAAAACTCAATTTGACCACTAGTAGCCTAATGGGGTGCTACAGGTACAATGCATAACAGACCAATTATGACTGGCCAGAAGTCTGTTCCACATGTCTACTGTCATACTGCTGCACTGCAAGGACCTTTTGAGATGTTCTTGTCAACTTTTGCACACCTTGCTTAGACTTTGATCATAAAAGGCTGAGTTCACCACCAGTATGAGCAATAATTTGCTGTATGTCTGTTCTAGATAAATATCTGTTCAATTTACATTGAGCGTTTTATCTTTCAGCGTCTCTAATAAGGGGTAATCGATCCAATTGCGCATTGTTCTCCAACAACTTGGACTGGGTTGTAAGCAAACTGGATCGGCTGGAAGCTTCTTCAGGTGAGGGATAAAGACTCGCCATATAGCATACTATTACTTATGTAAAACTACTCCGTTTTTGGCCATGTATCCAACCTGTTAGAGTAGAAAAGCAGATGTGTAGTTGATTTTCTGTTTTTTATCAGTAATAAGTTTGTATAACTAATTTATCAAGATATCTATCTAAGGTATGTGTAGTATATAGTATCCAATTGTATTATCAACTGGAGACTGAAAAGAAGAATCTATTGCCTACCGAAGGTCAATATGGATAGTTGAGATGTCAAACACATAAATTAAGTCAAATGTGACACACAGTGAGCTGAGAATAGCATGAATAAAGGCTTGGAACATTTTGAAGCAGGGGTGCTCAATCCATGGCCCGTGGAGCCCTTTGATGTGGCCCTCGACCTCAAACCAGGGAAGTGCACTTCTATTTTATATGTGGGTTTGGTGCTTTCTGAAAGCACACGAAAACTGCTAAATGCAGGAGCTTTGCTGTGCTTTTAGAAAGTGCACCACACCCGCAAGATATCATAGAAGTCTGTGGCAAAGCACAGCTATCTCACAGGTGCACTGTGCTTCACCTGCAGTGCAGGTAAACCACAGTGCATCAGTGTGAAAGCAGCCTTATAGTGGGCTGAGGACAGTAAGGGGTTGTTTACGTGTGTACTTTGGGGGGCGGTAAAGCCCCATTGTTGACATTTGTTTTTACCACACACCCCTAACCAATGGTGCAGTGTCAGGGGTCGCAATGGTGAGCCTGCCCCATGCTCCAGAGGGTCTGTACAGCCCTCCTGCCACATTTTGTTTTAGACTTGGACAGGAGGAGTTGGGGGGCAGAATATACAGGAATGGATCCTCTCCATTTTCCTCCTGCGACCGCTGAAATCCAGCTTCACCTCCTCTCACTTTCGCCGGCATTCTGAGACTGCAGGAGGAAAATGTATATTATGCTTTTCAAATTAAAAAAATAAAAAATTCATAACCATTTAATTTTATTGTGGCCCGCGACTAGTTACCAAATCACTTAGGTGGCCCTCGTTCTTTAATAGGTTGAGCACCCCTGTTGTAAAGCATCCACAGCACACAGGAAGGCACCTCGTGGCATGTGAACCAGGGTATAATTTTTAAATGTGTTTCCTAGTTTTTTAAAGGGTTAATAACATAATTCTTGGACAAACTGAAATAGTTGCAGTATTACTAATGGTGTATGGCCAGGCAGAATACAATAGTTGGTCAAGTTCAGTTATCTGGTTACCTAGTTAATTATTACATTGTTTTCAGTGAGTCAGACATGGCTGGTAAACTTCAACTGTTCCATTGGAGAAGAACAATGAGGGACAAGCATTGTGTAGCACTACTGAGCGTAAAGTTGAGCTTGAATATGGAATTATTATTTTTTTTTATGGAATTATTAAATATGGCTGCCACAATGTACACATAGTGAATACATATCAACAGCTACAGCATTACTTTGCTTACTTTGACACACAGATCTAGAAAAATATTGAATACAGTTTCAGTTTACTTTTTAAAATTGACTAAAATTCATTGGTGATGCAGAATCAATCTTTAGAATAATTGCACGTGGAGTTTCTGTGTTTTATCCCAATCTTTTTGTTTCAGGCATTTTGGAAGTTTTGTACTGTGTATTGATTGAAAGTCCTGAAGTTCTGAATATTATAAAGGAAAATCACATCAAATCAATTATTTCTCTGCTTGATAAACATGGACGAAATCATAAGGTAAGTCGGGGATCAGGAAAGTCACCTACTTAGGGCCAATTTACCATTAGACACAGTAGGTGGGGGTAATAATTGGCCACGCATTTTTTCCTATGATTTGTAAAAATACAGCTATCTTATATAGCTTATTTGCATATTGTTACTATATTCTAAGCCGGATAAGAACCAGTAAAATCAGAAAAACAAGGGGGTATTTTTTTTGGCCCATTTAAGTTTGTGGGCCTACAGGCTCCACTGACTGGAAGTCCAGTCCTGCACTTGCTCATTTAGTTTTCAGTTATTAGTTTCTGTATTGGGTTTACTTAAAACAGCGCAAAGATCAACAAAATTCAGTGAGTCTACTATACTAAAAGGTTATCAGTAATGTATATCAAGAATTATGGCATATATCCATCAAAGGTTGTAGGCCTACAAATGTTGTGGGCCTATAACCTCCACTGATGGTATAAGATAGCAAAGTAGTCTGTGTCACAGGTATTAAAATTAAATGAATACAGCAGTCACTTATAACCACTAGGGCACAATAAATCAAATACAATTTGTAACCGCGCTAAAAAGTTCTCCAATAGAACAGGAAAGTGTAGAGTCACCTTAAAAACTAAAATTGCATCATTATATTCCAGTACTAAAAAATGCTCAAATCCACATGATAAATATTATGAAGTGAAATCCATATGTGAAAAATCAATAAATAAATAGATGCAGTATATCAAAAATGCGTAGTAAAATGATCACAGAATTCATGCAGCAAAGTTGTCCATACAGTGGATATAAAAAGTCTACACACCCCTGTTAAAATGTTGAGTTTCTGTGATGTAAAAAAATGAGACAAAGATAAAGCATTTCAGAACTTTGTCCACCTTTAATGTGACCTATAAACTGTACAACTCAGTTGAACAACAAACTGAAATCTTTTAGGTGGAGGGAAGTAAAAGGAAAAAAAAAGAATAATATGGTTGTATAAGTGTGCACACCCGTAAACTAATACTTTGTTGAAGCACCTTTTGATTTCATCACAGCACTCAAGTCTTTTTGGGTATGAATCTTTCAGCATGGCTCATCTTGACTTGGCAATATTTTCCCACTCTTCTTTGTAAAAACCCTCCAAATCTGTTAGACTCCTGTGCACACTTCTCTTCAGATCACCCCACAAATCGGATTCAGGTCTAGGCTTTGGCTGGCCATTCCAAAACTTTAATCATCTTCTGGTGAAGCCATTCCTTTGTTGATTTGGATGTATGCTTTCGGTCGTTGTCAAGCTGAGAGATGAAGTTCCTCTTCATGTTCAGCTTTCTAGCAGAAGTCTGAAGGTTTTGTGCCAATATTGACTGGTATTTGGAACTGTTAATAATTCCATCTACCTTGATTAAGGCCCCTGTTCCACTTAAAGATAAACAGCCTCAAAGTATGATGCTGCCGCCACCATGCTTCACTATGGGTATGGTGTTCTTTTAGTGATGTGCAGTGTTGTTTTTGTGCCAAACAAATATTTTGGAATTATAGCCAAAAAGTTCAACCTTGGTTTCATCAGGCCATAACACATTTTCCAACATGATTTTGGGAGACTTCAGATGTGTTTTTGCAAAATTTAGCCAGGCTTGGATGTTTTTCTTCGTAAGAAAAGGCTTCCGTCTTGCCACTCTACCGCATAGCCCAGACAGAATACAGGAGATTGTTGTCACATGTACCACACAGCCAGTACTTGCCAGATATTCTTGCAGCCACTTTAATGTTGCTGTAGGCCTCTTGGCATCCTCCCTGATCAGCATTCTTCTCGTCTTTGCCTCAATTTTGGAGGGACGTCCAGTTCTTGGTAATGTCACTGTTGTGCCATATTTTCTCCACTTGATGAGGACTGTCCTCACTGTGTTCCACTGTGCCTTGGAAATCCTTTTTACTCTTCTCCTGACTGATACCTTTTAACAATGAGAACCCTCTGATGCTTTGGAAGCTCTCTGAACCATTGCTTTTGCTGCAGGATGCGACTAGGAAAATGTTAGGAAAGACCTACTAGAACAGCTGAACTTTATTTGGGGTTAATCAGATGCACTTTAAATGATGGCAGGTGTGTACTGACTCCTATGTAACATGAGTTTGAATGTGCGATTGCTTAATTCTGAACACAACTACATTCCCAGTTCTAAGAGGGTGTGCACACGTATGCAAAAACCTTTTTTTAGTTTTTTATTTTTACTCCCCCCCCCCCCCCCCTAAAAGAATTTTAGTTTTTTTTTTTTTAATTGAGATGTACAGTTTATAGGCCACATTAGAGGTGGAAAAAGTTCTGAAATGATTTATCTTCGTTTCATTTTTTTTTACATCACAGAAACCTTACATTTTAACAGGGGTGTGTAGAGTTTTTTATATCCACTGTAGTGTATGAAGTGAAATTCATATAGGAATGCAAATAATCAAATATTAATCAAAGCTTTCATCACATAATTTGTGCAATAAAAGTGTCCATAATAAATTAAAATAAAATAAAAAAAAAAAAGTCCACAGTTTTCCAGTCCACCGTAAAGTGCAATGTGTTGAATGCAAAACCTCTTTAAATGTAAAAATTCTGCACCCAGTGCCCTCCACCGCCAAGGATTACTCACCCAAATTTTTTTTTAGATATATATAAATAAAAGTCAACCTGATTAATTATTATATACACATCCCAATCTCCAGTGGCTTCTAACACTGATCATAGTCTGTTCCCTAACGTGCTCATTTGTGTTTCAATTATTTGTTTCTCTGCTGGAGTTGTTTAAAACAGCATGAGGATCAACAAAGTTGTGGTTACTCTACTAAAAGGTCATCAGTGAGAATGAATGCACATTGTGCTTTGTATGAGATGCTACGTACCACCACCTCCAGAGGCACTTTTACAGCTCTTCAATCTGCACAAATGTCACATACTCTTCTAATGAAACTGCTAAAAACGAATAATACAATGATTGGTTGGGATGCAGCTTTTTGTTACATTTTGCATCAACCAACACTTTTTTTTTTATTTCCCTCAGGTTCTGGATGTCCTCTGTTCTCTCTGTGTATGTAATGGGGTAGCTGTAAGATCCAATCAGAATCTTATTACGGAGAACCTGCTACCACGAAGAGATCTCCTTCTCCAGACCAGAATGGTCAACTATGTCACCAGGTGATTACTTTTCTCTGGCTTTTAGAAAGATATAGACCTGCTGCTTTCAAGTATCGTATTTACAATCAGTAATCATGCAAGCTGTAACATTTTTTTTTACATTCTTCACTTGCCAAAAAAAAATGGATGTTTAAGTCTATAAAAACAGATACTGTGTATTGTTTATTTTAGGAAAGACCTCTATATCCCTGTGGATTTAATTTTAAAGCCTATCTCATTCCACACAGAAAAGCCATCTTTTCCATTTCTCCCCGGCAACATTTAGGTTAGGAGAAGTGGAATAGCTAAATAGGAGGCAGTGGTCCTAAATAAATTGATGTTTGCTTTGCAAAGAAGGATGAGGGAAATTGGAAAAAGAGCTGTATTTACCAAGATGGCCTAGCGCAGTGGTCTCCAAACTGCGGCCTGCAGGCTGAATGCGGCCCTTTGTTTGCCTTTTTCTGGTGCTTGGGACACTACTCCTCTATCTGACATCAACTGGGTATTATTCCTCCAACTGACATCAATGATTTAGCATAAATTCTTCCTCTTACACCAACGATGGGGCACTATTCCTCTCACACCAAAGATTTGGCACTATTCCTCACACTCACACCAATGATGGGGCATTAACCCTCCCATTGACACCATCAATGAGACATAAATTCTTCCTCTGACACCAAAGGTGGGGCACTATTCCTCCCACTGGCACCAATGATGGGGCACTATTCCTCCCACTGGCACCAATAATGGGGCACTAACCTTCCTATTGACACCAACAATGGGACACTATTCCTCTCTCTGACATCAACAACGGGGTATTATTCCTCCAACTGATAACAATGATGGAGCATAAATTCTTTCTCTTACAACAAAGATGGGGCACTATTCCTCCCACTTACAACAAAGATGGGGCACTATTCCTCCCACTTACACCAAAGATGGGGCACTATTCCTCCCACTGCCACCAATGATGGGGCACTAACCCTCCTATTGGCACCAACAAAGGGGCACTTTTCCTCCCACTGACACCAACAATGACACACTATTCCCCCAGCTGACATCAATGATGGAGGCACTATTCCTCCCACCTTTACCAATTATTGGGAACTATTCCTACTCCACCTAACCACAGGGGTGCTATGTAATTATTTCCTCCACTGACCATGAACCCTGAGGCATTATCAACTCCCACCCCCCCCCCCTCCTCAAAGTCTGAAGGACAGTAAACTGGCCCTTTGTCTAGAAAATTTGGGGACCCCTGGCCTAGTACCTAGGAGTGCAGGATAAGGGGAGCAGCACTAAACCGCAACACTTACAAATTTTAAGAACCTTTTGGTATTTGTGGCTACATTTAGAAAGAGGACTGTAGTGGGAAAATATACAGGGCCTGTTGAGAGGGGTCACAATGCTTTTTTAGCTTAAGGAGGGGTTCCACTCTGTAAACAAAAAAAAAAAAATTAAAGTCAGCAGCTACAAACACTGTAACTGCTATCTTTTAATATAAGGACACTTACAGTATCTCACAAAAGTTAGTACACCCCTCACAATTTTGTAAATATTTTATTATATCTTTTCATGTGACAACACTGAAGAAATTACACTTTGCTACAATGTAAAGTAGTGAGTGTACAGCTTGTATAACTGTGTAAATTTTCTGTCCCCTCAAAATAACTCAACACACAGCCATTAATGGCTGAACCGCTGGCAACAAAAGTGAGTACACCCCTAAGTTATAATGTCCAAATTGGGCCCAAAGTGTCAATATTTTGTGTGGCCACCATTATTTTCCAGCACTGCCTTAACCCTCTTGGGCATTGAGTTTACTAGAGATTCACAGGTTGCCACTGGAGTCCTTTTCCACCCCTCCATGACGATATCATGGAGCTGGTGGATGTTAGAGACCTTGCGCTCCTCCACCTTCCATTTGAGGATGCCCCACAGATGCTCAATAGGGTTTAGGTCTGCAAACATGCTTGGCCAATCCATCACCTTTACCCTCAGCTTAAGGCAATGGTCGTCTTGGAGGTGTGTTTGGGGTCGGCCCAGTCTCCGAAGGGAGGGGATCGTGCTCTGCTTCAGTATGTCACAGTACATGTTGGCATTCATGATTCCCTCAAAGATCTGTAGCTCCCCAGTACTGGCAGCACTCATGCAGCCCCAGACCATGACACTCCCACCACCATGCTTGACTGTAGGCAAGACACACTTGTCTTTGTACTCCTCACCTGGTTGCCACCACACACGCTTGACACCATCTGAACTAAATAAGTTTATCTTGGTCTCATCAGACCACAGGACATAATTCCAGTAATCCATGTCCTTATTCTGCTTGTCTTCAGAAAACTGTTTGCAGGCTTTCTTGTGCATCATCTTTAGAAGAGCTTCCTTCTGGGACGATAGCCATGCAGACCAATTTGATTCAGTACGCGGCGTATGGTCTGAGCACTGATAGAAAGACCCCCACCCCTTCAACCTCTGCGGCAATGCTGGCAGCACTCATGTGTCTCTTTCCCAAAGACAACCTCTGGATATGACGCTGAGCACGTGCACTCAGGCGAGGCCTATTCTGAGTGGAACCTGTCCTATTAAACCACTGTATGGTCTTGGCCACTGTGCTGCAGCTCAGTTTCAGGGTGTTGGCACTCTTCTTATAGCCTAGGCCATCTTTATGTAGAGCAACAATTCTTTTTTTCAGATCTTCAGAGAGTTCTTTGCCATGAGGTGCCATGTTGAACTTCCAGTGACCAGCATGAGAGAGTGAGAGCGATAACACCAAATTTAACACACCTGCTCCCCATTCACACCTGAGACCTTGTAACACTAGCGAGTTACATGACACCGGGAGGAAAATGGGCTAATTGGGCCCAATGTGGACATTTTCACTTAGGGGTGTACTCACTGTTGTTGCCAGCGGTTTAGAGATTAATGGCTGTTTGTTGAGTTATTTTGAGGGGACAGCAAGTTTACACTGTTATACAAGCTGTACACTCACTACTTTACATTGTAGCAAAGTACCATTTCTTCAGTGTTGTCACATGAAAGGTATAATAAAATATTTACAAAAATGTGAGGGGTGTATTCACTTTTGTTAGATACTGTACCTGTCCAGGGATCGCGCGATGTCGACACCCCTAGCCAATTCATCAATCTGCTTCAGGTGCAGGCATCGGCATCTGTTATAAGGGAAACAGGAAGTGTGAAGCCTTGCTTCCTACTGCGCATGCGCGAGTCGTGCTGCACTTTCTGAATAGTCCCGCCATCTTCTGGGAACTCTGTGTATCCCAGAAGGCAGCGGGGGGGGGGGCGCTGGAAATGTAGTATATCGCCGATCTGCAAATCTACCTGGAAGTGGGAATGAGTACCTGTCAAAACCAGGTACACGCTCCACTTCCCCTCAAAAGTGCCAAACATGAAGAGACCTAAACTATCTTGTCTTTCTTTTGTTTCCTGATTTGTATTTGGAAATATACATTGCTCAAAAAAATTAAAGGAACACTTTGAAAACGCATCAGATCTCAATAGGGAAAAATATCATGCTGGATATCTATACTGATATGGACTGGGTAATGTGTTAGAAACAAAAGGATGTCACATTGTTTGATGGAAATTAAAGTGATCAACCTACAGAGGGCTGAACCAAAGACGCTACTAAAAATAAATGTGAAAAAATTAAGCAGCAGGCTAGACCATTTTGCTGAAATGTCATTGCAGTAACTCAAAATGGCACTCAATAGTTTGTAATGGCCCCCACGTCCTTGTATGCATGCCTAACAACGTTGGGGCATGCTTCTAATGAGACCACGGATGGTGTCCTGGGGTATTTCCTCCCAGATCTGGACCAAGGCATCTTTGAGCTCCTAAACAGACTGAGGTGCAACCTGGTGGTGTCGGATAGACCAAAACATAATGTCCCAGAGGTGTTCTTTTGGATTTATGTCAGGCGAGCATGGAGTCCATTTAATGTATCAATTCCTTCATCCTCCAGGAACTGGCTGCATACTCTCGCCACATAAGGCCGGGCATTGTCGTGCACCAGGCGGATCCCAGGACCCACTGCTCCAGTGTAGGGTTTGACAATGGGTCCAAGGATTTCATCCAGATTCCTAATGGCAGTCAGGGTGCCATTGTCTAGCCTGTAGAGGTCTCTACGTCCCTCCATGGATATGCCTCCCCAGACCATCACTGACCCACCACCATATCGGTCGCGCTGAACAATTTTACAGGCAGCATAACGCTCTCTACGGCTTCTCCAGACCCTTTCACATCTGTCACATGTGCTCAGGATGAACCTGCTCTCCTCTCTGAAAAGCACAGAGCACCAGTGACAGACCTGCCAATTCTGGTGTTTAATGGCAAATGTCAATCGAGGTCTACGGTGCCGGGCAGTAAGCACAGGGCCCACTAGAGGACGTCAGGTGGAAGGCCACCCTCATGAAGTCTGTTTCTGATTGTTTGGTTAGAGACATTCACATCAGTGGCCTACTGGAGGTCATTTTGTAGGGCTCCGGTAGTGCTCATCCTTTTCCTCATGGCACTAAGGAACAGACACCAGTCCTGTTGATGGATTAAGGACCTTCTACGGCCCGGTCCAGCTCTCCTAGAGTTACTGCTTGTCTCCTGGAATCTTTTCCATACTCTTGAGACTGTGTTGGGAGACACAGCAAACCTTCTGGCAATGGCACGTATTGATGTGCCATCCTGGAGGAGTTGGACTGCCTGTGCAACCTCTATAGGGTCCAGGTATCACCTCATGCTATCAGTAGTGACACTGACCCTAGCCAAATGCAAAACTAGTGACAAACAGTCAGAAAAAATGAGTATGGGAAAAAAAATTCAGTGGCCTCCACCTGTAAAACCATTCCCGTTTTGGGGGGTTGTCTCATTGTTGCCCATCTAGTGTACCTGTTGTTAATTTCATTACCACCAAAGCAGCTGAAACTGATTAACAACCCCCTCTGCTACTTAAATTACCAGATCAACACCCTAGGAGTTTAATTGACTTGATGCTGTACTCTGATTAAAAAGTGTTCCTTTCATTTTTTTGAGCAGTGTAGTTCTACTTATAGAGCAGATGCTCTGCTGCTCCATAAGCACATTCTAGCAGTAGGTTTTTCTGAAATAATCCCATAAAAAGGAGCAATGTGTGTAGTATAGGGCATCACCATTAGGACTGTATCATGTCTAAATACAGTTGTGGTTCAAAGGAAAAATGCGTTGGAACAGATGTATTTTAAGGAGGTGCCCTATATTGCAGCCATAGGCCAATTGTGTCTACCTAAAATGGAATTATGACCAATCTCTGGACATTTAAGTATTTATATGTTACATAAATATATGTACTGTATATAACAACAAGCAATATTTATATAATTCCTAACAAGCAGTTAGTAAGCCTTAAAGCTGAACTTCGGGCAGAAACATTTTTCTGTGTTGCTGTTGGTACTCTCCTACCTTGAGTGGACATGTACTCGATTTATTTTCTCAGACTGTAGTTTAAGAGAAAATTAATGTGCATTATTTAAATTGCAGGCTTCCTTCCCTGTAATTTCCATTCTGTAACACCGGTGGCTGCTGTTCCCTCTATCCCCACAGTCACCGGTCTTATAACTTTCCCATTGTAGCTCTGTGCCAGTGTAAAGGAAGGGTCTAGGGAGTGGCGGGTCTTGGGAGTGTCAGATTCCCGGTCTGTACCTTCCACTCATGAGCATCTCAACACAGCTCTGCCCTCAGTTCAAACCCAGCCCTGTTCATCTTTTAACTCCACCTCCACTCATAGCTAAAAACTCATCTCCTACATCAGTTCAGCCCCCCACCCCCTCCTCCGCACAGCATCAACTCCTCCTGCACATCCTCCCATGACTTCCTACTTCTTCCACTGAACCATGGGAAGTGTAGTTCTTTATACTCTCACGAATGTGATGTGTGGCAATGCACAGAAAGTCTTCCTCTCAGCGTGGAAGGCGGGATTTTTCTGTCTAGCACAATGACATCACAGGGTCCCAAAAATGAAGGATTACAAAAAAGTATGATATATTGATTTCAACTTTAAGTTTATATACAAATTACTGTGATAGATGGCCCATACCCCTGTACATATATTAAATCAAAGAAAAAGATGGGGCTTTGTAGAGGCCAATGGGAAGAGGAGGATCACAAGTCTCACACAAATATAATTATAAATTATTATTTAAAAAGTGGCTGGATTCTTTCCTTGGTGTACATAATATAAATGGGTACTAATATTTATAGGTAAAGTTGATCCAGGGAATATCCGATTGCCTCTGGGGGGATCAGGAAGGAATTTGTTCCCCTGCTGTAGCAAACTGGATCATGCTTTGCTGGGGTTTTGTTGCCTTCCTCTGTATCGACTGTGGGTATAGGATTGTATATATGGGATTGTATGGTTGTGTTTTCTTTTTTGTTTTTTATTGGTTGAGCTAGATGGACTTGTGTCTTTTTTCAACCTGACTAATTATGTAACTAACTAACTGTAACTATGAAAGAATTTGAAAATCGGAAATTTGTGGAATCCTGGAGTTCAGCTTTAAAACAAGCTCTCACTAACCTCTGTCACTGCGGGCACTGTGGAGCAATTTATCCACATCAGAAAAACCAAAGTCCTTCAAGTCATTCTTTCAGCAGCTCAGCTCACCATGCTCCCCTTCCAGGAGCTCCTATTTTGTGTTTAAGGGAAGATTAGAGTTTAAGATTAGAGTCGCTGCTAGGAAAGGGAGAAGGGTGAGCTAAGTTAATTGAAAGCCTCATGCACATAGGTGTATTAAAATACTCTTATATAAGATGGAACTTTCTGTCAGGAGCTGGCAGAAAAATCCAGCGTTAAAAAAGAAAATGCTTGTTTTGGCATGTAATCACATGCACCTGTACATGCGTTTAGAAGCATATGCATGTAAACGTATTCTGTTGGCTAGGAAGTTCACATATTCTAGTAACTAAGATGCATTTACATGCATTAATATGCATTCATGCTCCCATGTGCGTACATTTTGCTCGTAAGCTCCTCTCCAAATGCGGGTTTGTATGCCCCTTGAGGGTTGCTGTGACATAGGAATCTAAAGCTGGCCATACACTAGCCGAAATATCGGGAATACTCATTTTCGAAAAACAAAAAATCGGCCGTGAGAGCAGATGATCGTGCCATCATGTAATGACCGAATTTCGAGTGATAAATCGTTCAATGGACAAAAATGAATCAGTTTTTCGTTCAGTTTGTCACATATGCCTAGTGCAAACAGGTCAGCCGAGAAACACATTAACCTTTCAATTTATCTTTCGTTTATCGTTTAGTCGGCCGGATTTTCAAAACCGTTCCTTCGATTTTTCAGCTCTGAAAATTTAAAAATGATTTTCTATTTGTGCCCATTAACTGGACGAAAAACGAACGATCGGACCAAATGACAGATTTTCGAACGATCTTTCGGCTAGTGTATGGCTAGCATTTGTGTTACAATGTGCAAGGACACATTGTCTACAATATAACTGTGTTCAGAAGAATACAAAAAGAAAAAAACACCTCTAAAAGATCAAGTTGAACAGCTTAAAGAGGAAGTAAACCCACCTCTGACACTTTTACCTATAGGTAAGCCTATGATAAGGCTTACCTATAGGTACTGTAAATATCTCTTAAACATGTACCGTTTAGGAGATGTTTACCTTACATGCAGCCAGTCACATCACTGGCGCATGCGCCCTGAAGGAACGGCCGCTGGTGCCATTCCTTCAGAGTCCTGTGCCATGACCGTCGGCTCCCGCACGCGTGCGTGGGAGTGACGTCACCGCGGCTCCGGCCAATCAGATGGCCGGATGCCGGGATCCCGGAAGACGGGCGACTGGACATGTCGCCCGTCATAGAGGTAAGCGCGCAGCACGGCGGGGGCTCGTTCTGAGGTAAGTATTTCATAATGAGCTAGTATGCGATGCATACTAGCTCATTATGTGTTTCTCTTGCAGGTTGTAAAAAAAAAAAAATAAAATGTGGGGTTTGCAACCTCTTTAACTGCTTCTGCTGTGAAATTTGAAGGTGAATTGCTCCACATTGCCTGCAGCTTCTATTGTCTGTGCAGTCTTATTTGTTTTGTTTCGTTTCACTAAGGCAGTGGTCTCCAAACTGTGGCCCTGGGGCCAGATGCTGCCCTTTGCTTGCCATTATCCGGCATTATTTCTGCCACTGACATCTGCAATGGGGAAATATTCATTTCACTGACCAATGATGGGGCATAATTCCTTCTACTGATATCGAAAATGGGGTACTGTTCCTCCAACTGGCGCCAACCATTTCTCCCCCTAATACCAAAGATTGGGCATTGTTCACTCCCACTGGACACAGTCCAGCCCCCCTAAAGTCTGAAGGACAGTAAACTGGCCCTTTTTTTTATAAAGTTTTGAGACCCCTGCACTATGGGATTGAGTGGAGTGAATAATTTATATTTTAATTTGTTACTAAGTATAACGTTTGTTTTTCAAGCACTGTGTTAAAGTCGGATTACGGTAGCCTAATTTGTAATATTTTATACTGGGCAATTTTTAAATATGGCTGCTTTTCTTGTTCATTGTTTATTATTGGTGGATGTAATTATGTTTGGTGAGCACCATAAGTGTGGAGTCAGAATGGAACATAATAACATTATTTTAAAGCTTGTTTACTGCCTATTAAAAATATTTAAATACATTTAGCCTAGGTTCACACTTGTGTAGTGCAGGATACTGCATGTGATTCACACAGAAATTGCACCACATTCCTGTGAACATCACATGCATTTTTTGTGCGGTGTGATTTGAGCCATACATTTTCATCGCATCCACACCAAAATGGTACAGTATCCTTTTTTATCCCGCACCTGAATTGCATCGCATGGGTGTTTACACCCATGCGATGCGATTCTGGCGAATGCACTGCATTTTGCGATCTGTTTCAGGGTGTCGTTAATCTAACCATGACACCTGCAGCAGATTGCATGGATGCCGTGCGATTGATATGCAGTGCGAGGCGGGCAAAAGCAGCGAATCCTGTGCATTTCCTGCATCGTATCAATGGGAACCAGTGCTAAAGCATTGAAGTCCCGTGTCAAGGAAAATGTTTACTTTAAAGGTTCAGCTGTTACAAATAATAACTTCGACTAGTATAATGTTTTAGGGATTTTAAAACTACATGTGTGTAAACTAGTTTTTTCAGGTGTGTATGAAAGCTAGCATTAGAAAATAATATACTATATGTATAGTATTAGCTCAGTAATATTGCCCCTCCTTTTTATTTCAGCATGAGACCCAACGTCTTCTTGGGGACATGTGAAGGCTCCACTCAGTTCAAAAAGTGGTATTTTGAAGTAATTGTGGATGAGGTGGAACCCTTTGTAACTGCCGAAGCTACTCACCTTCGAGTTGGTTGGGCGCTGACTGAGGGCTACAGCCCTTACCCTGGTGCAGGGGAAGGCTGGGGAGCCAATGGAGCCGGTGACGATTTGTACTCCTTCGCTTTTGATGGTCTTCATCTGTGGTCAGGTGAGTCCCAGATCACTGATCAGAAAACAGGGTTTATAGATTCATGGTTAGATATTTTCTTAAGTCAAGATGCTGACACCTCTGTCTGCATTTAGCTATTTGCCTGAAGTTCAACTTGAATTTATTCTTCATTGTCTACTGTGGTCCTAAAAGATAGAGAGTAAATATGAAACAACATTTTACGATCACCATTATAACTGTGAACAATTTATAAATTATATACTTTCCAAACATGTAACTAGAATTGAAATTGAATTTACACACCACTGCTAAGAGGTCCAGATACAACTTTATTCCATTAAAAATCAGGGGTACAATCCAAAAAAAGGATCCAATGCATTTCGGGGGTCCAAGTGCCCCCTTCATCAGGGTTTGACAAACAACAATGTGAACAAGCCAGAAGTGAACTGGACCTACAATGGTATTTTTTCCAGTGTGAAATTCAATCATAAGCTTTATTAGTAGCTTGTTTGAGAGCCACCGCATTGGCTAATTTTTTGGATTATATATAGTGCCGGTGTTGCAGCGCTGCTAAAATGTCTGTGCAAAAGTGCAAAAAAATGGATATGTGCAAAAAGTGCGACAATGTGCAAATATCACATTGTCGCACTTTTTGCACTTTTGCACAGACATTTTAGCAGCGCTGCAACACTGGCACTATATATCTATTTAAAGGCACATGCACTTTAATTTGCAGCTAGCAGCTAGCACACAGACACTTTAGAGTGTAAGTTATTATTTATATATATTTATTCACATATTTATTACACCATAAGCGCGAGGTCTTTCTATCAGTTCGCATTTTTGGATTATACCCCTGACTTTAATGGAATAAAGTTTTATCTAGACCTCTTAGCAGTGGTGTGGCGCTTCAAGTACTATTCTCGTTACATTACACTTCAAGCCATGGAGACTATGGAGATCCTCTGAAGTGTAGAAGCTGCCTGCCCGGGAAGCAGATCATTTACACCAGCATCAATACCTTAAGATAACAATACCAGTAAGATAACCCTTTGGGTCCAGAACTTCCTTTCCACTTTCCTCTACTTTCCAAATCTAACTGGAAGCAATGACTCAACATTCCATCTCCTCCCTGCACAACACTGAGGTGCACTTTGTCTTTCGCACGAGGAAAATATTCCCTTCAGTGAAGAGTAAGTGTGACAATTATTGCCATTACAAATGTTTTGCTTCAGCCTTCTTAGATGGAAGGGCTCAGGGTTCTCAGGCCATACTGATGACTACTGGTCTTTTTTCTTCTTCTTCAGCACCTGCCTGGTGAACATCAAGAACAGCTTCTGTGGTATCCCCAGGTCCTTAAAGGGCCCAGTTAGACATTTTAGTTATATATAGAAAAATATATCTGCGCAAATGATAAAAGTATATTAAATAATTAGCAGCTTTGCACAATCCAGACACCAGATTATATAAACACGAATAAAAAGTGCAACGCTATTAGTGATAAATTAATAAATACATCAAATAAAAGTCCATGTAAATACTGTATTTTCTGGCGTATAACACTACTTTTGAACCTCAAAAAAATCCCCCAAAAATGGGGGGGGTCGTCTTATACGCCGAGTATAATATCTCCATGGTAACCTAAGTATAAGTATTACCGGTAGATGAAAATTAGGGGGGTCGTCTTATACGCCCAGTCGTCTTATACGCCGGAAAATACGGTAGTCCCATCAAACACTGTGAAAGATAGGAGATCCCTCTATCCATGAATGGACCCCCCTAATAAAGCAGATCACATTAACTTTGTTTACAATTGTAAGCTGAATCCAAATCACCGGGTAGATGTTCCCTTAATCAGATGGACGGCATTAAACACAATATAGTAGCATCTGCATCCCTCATTCATAAAGTTATGCCAAGGAGTGATATAAAAGCCTTGGGAGAAGCATGTAGTATTGCAGTATTACCAACCTTCTGTCCAGTACTATCAGTTCCACCCCTAATGGAGCCACGTTTGACGTAACGGGTCTACCTACGCACACATGCTACTACGCATGTGCAGTCGATGTCGGCCATCTTAGTAACTGGACAGAAGGTTGTTAATATTACATGCTTCTCCCAAGGCTTTTGTATCGCTCCTTGGCATAACTTTATGAATGAGGGAAGCAGATGCTGCTATATTGTGTTTGATGCCATCCATTTGATTGAGGGAACATCTTCCCGGTGATTTGTGTTCAGCTTCCAATTGTAAACAAAGTAAATGTGACTTGCTTTATTAGGGGGTCCATGCATTAGGGTAAGCGTGGTGTGAAATCACAGGCTGGTGGCATCTTTGCAAATCTTTTCATCACTATTCACGGATAGAGTGATCTCCTATCTTTCAGTGTTTGATGGGACTATTTACATGGACTTGTATTTTATGTATTTATTCATTTGTGACTACTAGCACTGCACTTTTTTTATTTGTAGACATTTTAGTTCTTCTCAGATCCTCAATGGCATGTTGTTTAAAGCCCAACTCAAACTTAAACTTTGATTTCAGCTTTGGAAGAGCAGGGAAGGGTTGGAACTGTTAAGCTTTTAGTGATCTACGGTATGTCCCTGTTGAACAGATTTCTGTTCTTTTTTGCACCCATCAATATTTGGGAAATAAATGATGGGAAATCACCTTTATAGGGAACTATCTAAATAGCTATAATTGACCAGTGACTGAAGCATCAATGTTCATGTATTGTTTATCCATCAATATTTTCTTGTATGTATTCCATAACAGGTCGGGTTTGCAGGCCTGTAGCCTCCCACAACAATCACTTGTTAACAGCTGACGATGTGGTCAGCTGCTGCCTGGATTTGACCGTACCAAGCATTTCTTTCCGATTCAATGGGCATCCAGTACAGGGCATGTTTGAGAACTTTAACTTGGATGGCCTCTTCTTTCCAGTTTCAAGCTTCTCACCTGGAGTTAAGTAAGGAAAAAAGCATTTTCTAACATCTTCAGCACATGATTGACTTTGCTGCCATTCTGAGGGTTGTTCTTTTTTTTTGTTCTCAGAATTCGTTTCCTTCTGGGAGGTCGTCATGGTGATTTCAAGTTCCTCCCACCTCCAGGTTATGCACCAGCCTATGAAGCGCTACTCCCTCGGGATCGTTTGAGGGTAGAACCAATCAAAGAATACAAACATGATGTGGGAGATATTCGTAATCTCCTGGGGCCCACTAAATCCCTCTCCCACACCTCTTTTGTCCCCTGCCCTGTGGACACTGTGCAGGTAGGGGAGAGAATCAAGGCAAAATATGTTATATGATAATGAAAAACATGGCTTTCAGTGACCTTTCCTAAACTGGATAACATTTAAAGCCAACTCGTGTTTAAAAAATTCTCGACACTCAAAAATAATGTCACCTGGATGTAATGGCATTGCTGATCTGTACCGAACATGACACCATTATTACAAAACTAAATCTTGCTGAATCAAAAGTAAACACCTGTTTAGGAACTTTAGCATGGTTCTCACATGCATTCTTTATCTCCTTGTACAGATTGTCCTTCCTCCTCACTTAGAACGAATCCGTGAAAAGTTGGCGGAGAACATACATGAACTGTGGGCCCTTACTAGAATTGAACAAGGATGGACTTATGGACCTGTATGTATTCCACTAAACTCTTATTTTCCTTTTTTTAATAGAAATTAACAAAGCATATCCTATAGTGTGTACTTGCCTCTATTCAAAGCACCTAGTGTGTTTTCTGTCTACTTTCCCATCTGCATGAGTCACTTCTGACAGTCTTTGCTGACACCAGACAATGCCAAGAGATGGGCACGCCCCCCCAGTGCACAGCAAATGACTGACACCCTCAAATGTGCATGTTTCCCTATGAGACTGTATAGGGGGCGGTGTGTCTATTCCCTCCACTTAGCTCTTAGATTACACTCAGCTCTATGCTGTGCAGTATAAGACATCATATCTCCACCCCCTGCATTCAGAAGATCTGTGTAAATTCTGGACTTTGAACATATGTAGAGGAGAGAGGGCAGCAGATAAAAAAAGTACAACCTATGTATAAGGATTTCTTTCATCCTCACCCGAGGCCAGTCACTTCCCTGCATATGTAAGAGTTTACAATTACTTTAAGTTTAATACGCAGAATAAATTTCTCTCAGTATGTACAGACCTTATGTTGGCCAGACATGCTTCAATGTTGTTATCCAACCAATGTGTGATTTGATCAAAATGATCAAAATGGCACAAGTTCTCTTCCAATCAATTTAGACTCAATTTAGATTGAATTTGGTCAAACTGAGTCGGTTCGCCAGGGTGGAAAACTATCGATCATGTTGCATCAATGGGCAGCACTGAGATTCTTTGTTCAGGAATTTGATCATATTTCGATAGATTGGATTATGAGTTTGCATGGTAAAAACAGAGATGTGACCAATAACTTAGGATTGCACAACCCCAAATCCAAAAACGTTGGGACACTGTGTAAACTCTACATAAAAAACAGAACACAATTTTTTGCAAATCTCATAAACCCAAATAGAAAGCATATCAAATGTTTAAACTGAGAAATTGTACCATTTGAGAAAAAAAAAAAGGAAATTGATGGCAGCAACATGTCTAAAAAACGTGGGGACAAGGCCATGCTTACCTGGGTCTGGCATCCATTCTTTTTTTACCGACAACGTCTGGGAACTGAGAAGACCAGTTGCTGGAGGAATGTTGATCCATTCTTGCCTGATACAGGATTCTAACTGCTCAATATTCATGGGTCTTGTTTATTACATTTTTTGTTTGAAAAGATGCACCAAGTATTTTTTCAGTTGGTGAAAGGTCTGGGCTGCAGGCAGGCCAGTTAGGCACCCAGACTCTTCCACTTTGAAGCCATGATGTTGTCAATGATGCAGTATGCTGTTTAGCATTGTCCTGAAAAAGGCTTTCCCTGAAAAGACACTGTCTGGATGAGAGCATATACTGCTTTAAATCCTTGGATATATTTGTCAGCATTGTTGGTGCCTTTCCAGATTTGCAAGCTGCCCATACGTACCATCAGAGATGCAGGCTTTTGAACTGAGCACCGATACCAAGCCGGAAGGTCCTTCTCTTTAGTCTGGAGGATGTGGCGCCTATGGTTGCCAAAGAGAATTTCAAATTTCAATTTGTCTGATCAACAGTTTTCCAGATGGTGGTGTTTCTAGATTGTTTTGGATATGGCTTCTTCTTTGCATGATATAGCTTTACCTTGCATTTTTGGATGGCACCGCAAACTGTTTTCACAGTTAGTAATCTTTGGAAGCCCATGCAGTCATGTCCGTCACAGAATCATGTCTGTTTTTTTTTACAGTGCCGCCCGAGGGCCCAAGGATCACTGGCACCAGTAATGGGTTTCAGCCTTGTCCCTTGCGCACAGAGATTCCTCTAGATTCGCTTAATGTTTTGGTGGTATTATGTACTGTAGATGATGATGATGAGATATATATATATATATATATATATATATATATATATACTGTATATATACTGTATATATAAGTTCTTTTTCAATTTTACGTTGAGGAACATCATTCCAAAATTGTTCGACAGTTTTTAGATGCAGCTTTTTACAGATTGGTGAACATCTGCCCTTCTCTACTTCTAAGACACTCTTATTCTCTAAGATGCACTTTTTATACCCAACCATGTTACTGACCTGTTCCAAATTAACCTAATTAGTGGCAAAATGTTCTTCCAGCTCCTCCTTGTTGGTACCACCTACTTTGCCTTCTTTTTGTTGCTTTGTCCCAACTTTTTTGAGATATGTTTTTTTTTTTATTTTTTATAAATGGTACATTTTATCAGTTTAAACATTTGATACAGTATGTTTTCTGTTTTCTATTGTGAACAAAATATGGGTTAATGATATTTGCAAATCATTGCTAGGTTTACACTGGTGCAGCAGGAACCACAGTTATTTATTCCTGTGCGGGTTCCTGCACTGCATCAGAATCACAGGCAGTTCACATTGCACTCTGCGAACCGCTGCGGGTGTCAATATAAAGTTAATGACACCCTCAAATTGGTTGGCAGAACCCAGTGGGAACTGTGGAAACGGATGGCATTGGATCGCATGTGTCTGAACACCGAAGCGATCCAATTCCAATGCAAACCAAAACAATGGTGCAGGTCCTGCACCATTTTGGTGTGAATGTGATGCAATTTTAGCCATACAAACTGTATGACTGAATCTTAACCTCACATACATCTCACGTGATGTGCACAGGAACGTGGTTCGAATCACATGCAATGTCTGCAGTCGCATTAGTGTGAACCAAGCCTCTGTTTTTATGTAGATTTTACACAGCGTCCAAAACTATTTTGGAACTGGTGTTGTATTTTCCCATATCGAGCAAATTGCACTTCTTTGTATGTGTCATATCAATGAAATGAGTTGTCAATTATAGATCAGGTATTCCTATTGGGAGAGATTGATTGAAAAATGAATTGGTCATTTATCTAAGCATGTATAGCTCCCATTACAATGACACAAGTTCTAAAATAAGAAAATAAACAAAGAATAAATCTGCTTGAATGTTTTAGATTCTACATCAGGGTTTCTTAACTGGGGT
Source organism: Pelophylax lessonae (assembly GCF_965119305.1). Classification (NCBI taxonomy): domain Eukaryota; kingdom Metazoa; phylum Chordata; class Amphibia; order Anura; family Ranidae; genus Pelophylax; species Pelophylax lessonae. Next base: position 77,233,518 of record NC_138774.1, read on the forward strand.
TACTTGAGAAATGGGAATTTCTGCCTCTCAGATAAGTTCCCAGTGACACCATTGTTCCTTTTTAGCTATCTGTAATGGGGTAATTCTTCCCAATGATGGCAAGAGTAAGGAACATTCTTCCCACTGACTGTCACACTAATGTGTCATGAGTTGTACACTTTTAATTTTTAGCAGGGGTTCCCACGAGACCAGAAATGTATTTCAAGGGTTCCTCTGTGTTGAAAAGGTTGAGAAAAGCTGTTCTACATGAATCTACAATTCTTCCCATGTTTACCACTAGATGGAAGCTTAATTCCATAGCAAAATGACAGTGTCTTGTAGGCCTCCAGCATAACCTGTGCCAGCAGAAACACACTATTCATAATTGTATTCGTTTAACAAAGTACATTAAATACAGTTTTTGTCAATTTATGTCTGAAATCCGCTGGAAGGTCCACACAGCCACACTTGTTTTTTCTACAGATTCGGGATGATAACAAGAGACTACATCCATGTCTTCTCGATTTCCACAGTCTGCCAGAACCAGAGAGAAACTACAACCTGCTCATGTCTGGGGAGACCTTGAAGTATGTACATAGAATTTAGGAATAACAGCCGTGATTCAAAATAGACCTGTACCGAGGAAATATATAGGCTTCAATTGCTAACCTCTTATTTTGTAAAGGCGAGATCTCTGGCTGTCTTGTTGACCCAATGCCCTTTATATTACCTGAAACATACATGTAGATTAAGACCTCAACATGCTTGCAGGTCAGTGTTTCAGAAAGTGTTGAAGCCAGAGACAGCCAGGCAACTGGCATTTTCAGAAGGTGGTAAGCAATAGCAGTTTTCTTTTATAGGAGCTTTCCAGTGTCACTATAGTATCGATGTAAAGCTTTGTATATCATTTGAGCATGTATTACTAGGAGATGAAATACTGTATTTGTACTCCCGGCCTAGACAAATCTAAATCTTATTGCAAGAGTGGAGCTGACTGTATCCGTCTGAGGTCAGAAAAAGAGATCCATCCCCATAAGCACTATTAGCTGGAAAGTCCTTGGAGAAATTCTAAATTAATAATAAAGATACTGTATGTAGCACTGTCCCCGTAGGGCTTGCTGTGCGTTGACTTCTTGGGTCTCCTCTGATTAACTACAAACAGTTACTAGGGGATTTTTCACTTATCCATCCTTACTCCCGTTTGCTCGTTACTCAATAAACAGTCCAGGGGATTTTGTTTTGTATTTATTGTGGAACTTGGATGAGAGAAGTGAATAGTGGGATAATCCTATTGAACTATTCACAGTACTTAAGGACAACTCTCACTTGGCCTCACCAGGTTATTTGTGGAAGCAGACACACTGCTTTAACCATACTGCCACTTGTATAGAATAATTAAGTTTTCTTGATCTCTCTAGCAGCAGACTTGATGCAAATACTTTATCTTCAGGACACTCTCTAGCATCCCCTTGACTGACACCCGTCCACTGACTCTTCTAGTTGAAGGAATGGCCCTCACATGACAGGCCCCATGACACAGATCTGTACTCACAGTAGGCAGAATCAGATCCTTCCTGGTGTCTCCCTTCCAGTCAGCTCTGCAGGACCTTTGGGTTCAGCTTCTTTCTGACTTTCAGGTCCTCAGGTCGACTACCCAAGGCCGCATTTCAGCTTCTACAGAGGAGGGGCAGCCGCCCCCTCCCTCCGGGATCCCGCTTTTCAGCCCAAGACCCCAAACACGTGCACCTGGCATTTATAAAGTCACCCAGCATGCAAGGAGGCACTTTCCTCTGCCAATCACCAGGACTTTAACAATACCTGTGCGCTCACTTGTCAGGTTTCCTCCCTATTGGACCAGTGTGAAACATTCAAACAAGCTGAGCTGAAACTAAGCACCATGAGCAGACTCCATAAACAGATTCTGTTCCCTGGTAGGCAGAGAGCACTCTATAGTTACATGGAAATCTTCCTGGTTAGCAGAAAGCTTTACAAAACTATACTCTTTCAGCACCTACCTAGGAGGGTGCTACATCTATATACAAATGCTTAGGATAAAACCTACATGCATGGATTGCTCTTCCTACAAGCAGCTCTATGTATATTCATACGAGAAGGAGAGCAAAACGCATGTGATGAGAGTTCAAGTATGTATTTTATTGGCAAAAGTACAAGCACATGGAGCCAATGCATTTTGGAGCCAAATGATCCTCCTTCATCAGGGCTTTAACATCTAGAACAGTGAAGGGCATTTGCTGCAATGCTATGGAATGCCAACGCTTGCTTTGAGTGATATTCTCAGGTTGTCATTGTTTGAGTCCATTAAATAATGTGAGGGGCTCTTCATCAGGGCTTTATTATCTATCATAGTATATATTGAACTCAGGCAATGTCAACCCAGATATATCAATCAGAGCAAGGGATATCTCACAAATGTCAGTAGTACAGAGCCCTGTAGCAAGGGCCTTCCACTATGATAGACAATAAAGCCATTATGAAGGGGGATAGCTTGGCCTTTAAAACGTGTTGGCTCTTAGTGTTTGTATTTTTGCCATCTGTGAATAAATAAAATGCACAAATCGACTCTCATCCTGTGTCTTTGCCATCCCTGCATGTTTGAATATACTTATGCTACTCAAGACTAGTCACCCTCTTAATTGGAAGACCCTTGCTTTGTAGTGAGCTGGCAAACCAAGGCTGTTTTAGGCCCAACTAAAGATCTGTTAATATCTACAAAAAACTTGGGTCCAAAGCCTCGCAACTACCCTCAGTTTTATACAAGCAGCTCTAGGCTGCTTGTGGATGTAGAGGGGTGTTGTGTATTTTTTCAGACAGTATACAAGGCATTTAAGGGTTTTTATAAGTGAAAGATATAAAGACCCCCCCCCCCCCCCCGACACACAACCGCGATGAAGGAAAAGCATTTTCCTAGACACCCATATGTTAGGGAGCAACTGTTTTTCATTATTGACTCATTGGATTGGCAGTCACCTCTTGTACAGCACAATAAAATCAATGTGATAATGAGATAATGGTCAGCGGACAGTAATCACCAGTCTAAGGCTGGCCATCCATGTTCAATTTTCTGGTACAAATTTCTGTTTGATTTACCAAAAACCATATAATATGAGGTCAAAACTAAACACCACTTTCAATTGTATCCAATAAGGCAGGCCTTTGTACTACATAGTTGAAGGTAAATTGAAAGAAAATTGTACAGAAAATTGTAAGAAAATTGTATAATGTATGGCCAGCCTTACCCTGGCCATATCCAACATAATAACATGCTTTGATAATACTACATGTACACCCTAATAATTCTTGAAAGTTTTAAAGCTTGCTTATATGCCTTTCATACATTGCTGTCTTCTATCCTCTCTGCAGAACACTCTTAGCTCTGGGTTGCCATGTTGGAATGGCAGATGAAAAAGCAGAAGAAAACCTAAAAAAGATAAAACTTCCCAAAACGTAAGTATCAGATTACTCCTGACTATAAGATCGTAGTTGACCTTGTGTATCTAAGCACTGCTAATTGTAATTTAATTTCATTTGGTTTTCATACCTGCAATAAACATGTAAAAACTTGAATTTTGTGACTTTATCTTTCCTTTCAGACAATATTAAAGCCAAAAGTGATAATGAGTACGGGGTTAAAAATGGCGACTTGTAAATATTTATTTTTTACCTTTCATTTTAAAGGTACATTATGTCCAATGGATATAAACCAGCTCCCCTTGATCTTTCCCATGTCAAATTAACACCAGCTCAGAACACCTTGGTGGATAAACTGGCAGAAAATGGGCACAATGTGTGGGCAAGAGACCGAGTACAGCAAGGATGGACATACAGCATAATGCAGGTAAAGTGAATCTGTGGCAAGGCACATTTACATATGGACATCCAAGTATTACATTTTGTTAACATGTAGTAAATGAGCTTTAAAACAATGCTTTACTAACCTATGTACCTGCAGGTACTGTGGAGTATTTAATCCTCAATCACAGCAGAAACACTGAAGCTATTGAAATCTTCTCTCTGGTTGCTGATTGTAGGAGCTGTTGGTCCAACACAATAGGGGACTTGTCCGAACTTTGTAGAGAGAACCCTTACTCTTACACAGCGTGCAACATTCTAATTCTGCAGTGTACTGCAAAGAGGCACTTTTCTCCTAGAAGTTTTTTAAGGTCGGAAAAATATGTTCCAAGTCGCTAAACATTGATGTAAGCAACAATGTGCAGGGGGAAAATGTCAAACCGCTGGAAACCTGGGATGCAGTTTGTGTGTAAAAGCAGCAATCTGATTCTCGAAGGAGCTTCCAGAACATATCTTTTTGGCTCTTGCTGCAGCTGAAGTGCTAATTGCGCCTAAATGCTAGGCATGTTGATCACTTCAGCATTTATTTATTTCAATGGTCAGAATAAATTAAAATTCTGTCCAATAAATTAAACAAACGTTTAGACGTGTTAACAGCGTTTTTTTGTGGTAAAAATCTCCTCTCCTGAATGCGATTTTAAGGTTTTCGGAAAACATCCTCTAAACTCCCTCTACTAAACTGCTAAAAACATTCATGTGTGCATGGACACATAGGATACTATTAGGGGAGTTCAAGGGCAGGAAAAAAAAACGCCTAAACTCACAAAAACATGAATTTAACAACAGCAATGTGCATGAGGCCTAATAAATATGGAGGCTTTAATTGAGCTTTAACCATTACCCACTCTATCCCAAATTAAAAAGATAATATATTGGCTGTAGATATACTTTAAAGTGTATCTATACCTAAAACAAACCCAAATTCAAGATATTGCACCTCATCAATCCTTAGATTAAAATTTAGATTACATTTCTAAAAATGAATTAAATCGTTTGTATGAAGCCAGCTGCAAACACATATGTAGGATAAAACATAAATGACATAAAAGAAAAGAGGTGTAGCGCTTAGGCTAATCCAAACAGTCCATAAATAGCACTTGTTTGCAGATGTGTTGATCATCTACACTTCTGCCCAGTGGCGGCTGGTGCTCAAAATTTTGGGGGGGGGGGGGGGGGGGGGGCGCGCAAACAGAAAAATTTAATAGGCATTGCTTTGCGGCAAAAAACGCTGTAAAAAAAAAAGTGACTTTGAGGTCGCAAAAGTGTGAAAGGGGTCTTCAGTAATTAAGGTATAGTGTGCCCCCTTTCAATGCAGAGAGACCAGCGTGCCCCCTTTCAATGCAGAGAGATCAGCGTGCCCCCTTTCAATGCAGAGTGACCAGCGTGCCCCCTTTCAATGCAGAGTGACCAGCGTGCCCCCTTTCAATGCACAGAGACCAGCGTGCCCCCTTTCAATGCACAGAGACCAGCGTGCCCCCTTTCAATGCACAGAGACCAGCGTGCCCCCTTTCAATGCACAGAGACCAGCGTGCCCCCTTTCAATGCAAAGAGACCAGCGTGCCCCCTTTCAATGCAGAGATGCCAGCGTGCCTCCTTTCAATGCAGAGAGACCAGCGTGCCCCCTTTCAATGCAGAGTGACCAGCGTGCCCCCTTTCAATGCAGAGTGACCAGCGTGCCCCCTTTCAATGCACAGAGACCAGCGTGCCCCCTTTCAATGCACAGAGACCAGCGTGCCCCCTTTCAATGCACAGAGACCAGCGTGCCCCCTTTCAATGCACAGAGACCAGCGTGCCCCCTTTCAATGCAAAGAGACCAGCGTGCCCCCTTTCAATGCAGAGATGCCAGCGTGCCTCCTTTCAATGCAGAGAGACCAGCGTGCCCCCTTTCAAAGCAGAGAGACCAGCGTGCCCCCTTTCAATGCACAGTGACCAGCGTGCCCCCTTTCAATGCAGAGACCAGCGTACATGCCCCCTTCAATGCAGTGACCAGCGTACATGCCCCCTTTAATGCAGAGATCAGCGTGCGTGCCCCCTTCAATGCAGTGACCAGCGTACATGCCCCCTTTAATGCAGAGATCAGCGTGCGTGCCCCCTTCAATGCAGTGACCAGCATACATTCCCCCAATGCAGAGATTAGCGTGCGTGCCCCCTTCAATGCAGTGACCAGCATACATAACCCCAATGCAGAGATCAGCGTGCGTGCCCCCTTCAATGCAGTGACCAGCATACATTCCCCCAATGCAGAGATCAGTGTGTGTGCCCCCTTCAATGCAGTGACCAGCATACATTCCCCCAATGCAGAAATCAGCGTGCGTGTCCCCTTCAATGCAGTGACCAGCATACATTCCCCCAATGCAAAGATCAGCGTGCGTGTCCCCTTCAATGCAGTGACCAGCATACATTCCCCCAATGCAGAGATCAGCGTGCGTGCCCCCTTACTTACCTGGAGCAGCAGCGGCGGCAGGCGGCTTCTCATCATTCCCCCGGCGTTGGCTTCTCAGTCCCGGTGGCGCATCTCCTCCGGTCCTCCCGCTCCCGCCTCCTCCACGGCCAATGGCATGGGGTTTGCCTTGCGGCCAATCAGGAAGCGCGTATCGGACATGCTTCCTGATTGGCCAGGAGGAGAACTGTGTGACAGTAGCAAATTTTCATTCGATATTGTCACGAAATGGGTGGGCTCGGGGCACACTGCTCTGCGCCCCCGGCTCCACCCTTTGCATCACCGTATTTGAGCCTCTGGCTCTAATCAGGTGATTTAAAAAAAAACCATTAAGCTCCATGCGTCCGGCGCCCCTGCATGCAGATTACACCGGCTGCCACTGCTTCTGCCTGATTGATCAACTTACTTCCCCACATCTGCAAACAAGTGCTATTTATAGACTGTTTGGATTAGCCTAAGCGCTACACCTCTTTTCTTTTAATGCAATTACAATAACAGTTTAATTTTTTTCCTTTTGGGATAAAGGGATACATAAATAAATAAAAGGTGATCATTGTAAACTTCCCTGTCAGTGGTAAATGGTTTGTCGCAACCCTCTAACTGCCACTTTTGCTGAATAGCTTGGTCTGCTATAGGAAGTGGAAAAATGCGGGATTTACTGGCCAGATCACCAGGGGAAATAAGGGAAAATGAGCTAAAAAAGAAAACAAATGCAGTGACCACTTTGAAAAGCAGAACTAAAGTTGGTCTCATCAATTTTTCTGTGTAGTGATTTACAGCACTTACCACTTTTCAGCTCTAGTCACTTTTTGTAGTAGTGTCTATGGAATATTTTTATTGAGTGTCTTTAATTTTTAACCAACTATATACTTCATTTTAGATATATATCCTGTTGTTGTGCCAACAAAGTCCAATTATCCATATCCCTCCTTTGATACTTATAACCAGGACAAGACACAGAATCACCCTAGTGTCCACAGTGTCATCCTGTGGTGACACGAATATCCTTACATCATTTTATATATATACACTTTTATTCTCATTTCCACTTACAATTTATGACTATCGTGTATAATAGTGTCCTTTGCAGTGTTCACTAACACTTTTTTTCACTTTCCAGCACACATCACTTTTCATATATGTAGCACCCTCCTAGTCAGGTGCTTGATAGAAGATATAGTTTGGCATTTTCTGGAAAGCAGCAGCAAAACCATAATTGCTTTATCTGCTTATCAGAGGAGTTTGATCTTTAGTTAGGCCTGCTCAGTGTGTATTCATCTGGTCTGAGGGAGTGTCCCCACTGTGTCCAATAGGGAGGCCTGTTGGACAGTGGAGGAAACCTGGCCAATGGTACACAGGCTTTTGTAACTGTCCCAGTGGGTTGGCACCTGGAGAGGTGCATCATGAGATTGGAAATAAAAGCGGAGAGCATCTGAGGCAGGGTGTCTTTTGGCGGGAAGCAAAATCCCAGGAGGAGGTGGACGGCTGTCTCTCCTGTAGGTGTGAGGAAGGTGGTTCAGGCAGTCGGCCTAGGAACCAGGTGTGGTGCTGAGCTGCAAAGGATCCAGTGTGCTGACCATTGGAGCTGTTGGCAAAATCAGCTTGGGAAAAACAGTATCGTGAGTACTAGGGGATCTGCCTAAAGGGTCTGCATAGGTGAGGGTGATAAACTCCACAGACACGACGTGGTTCTGCACTCAGTACTTTATTTTCTCCTCCACACCAACTAAACAGGAAGGGGAAATACATCATAGAATAGGAGGGAACACTGAAAAAGATGCAGTAACCGAAATGACCACAAGATGGCAGTATATTAAACAACTATATCCCTTGTACATGAAGTTAACAATCTCACTCTCTTCTAAAGATAAAAAAAAGAACGGGTGAGTTTGACATAAAACATTGTCACACAAAAATGATTTTCAGAACACAGTAGCATTCAAGTGAGTTTGCGTATTTAAACAAACAAAAATAAAAATACCAAGATATATGCTCAATGGGCCAGATTTTACAGTTTCCATACACCCTCATACAGCGCTTTAAGAAGCATAAGAGCGGAAGCACCTTTTTTTGTTAAACAGTCAGCAAGTTGTGACTTGGCTGTTGACCAACGCACTTCTTTGATTTTATTAGCATGTATGAGCTCTTTGACACCGCTTATTTCTAATCTCAGTCTCTTCTCTGTGACCTGTTTTGTAGACTTAAGAGCGTCAAACAGGGAATGATTATCAGTAACACAGATAAGAGGAAGAGCATTAAGATCAGCTTTACCAGTAGTGAGTTCAGAGTAGAGCATAGCCAAGAACATAGCATTGTCAATACCATCTGACATGGCAAGGGTTTCTCCTGCCAGTGTGCTTCTTACCACACGTCTAATTTTTTTAGATTGCCAAAACAGTGGGGAGAACTTTCCTGATTTTTCCATAAGGGCAATTAGAGCCCCACCCTGTGTACCTCCATCTGGAAGATTGCCCAGTGAAGCATCACTGAATACTACCAAACTCAAATCCTCACTGTTACCCAAGTATTGAAACTTAAGTGTTACCTTCTCTGACTTAAGTTTACGGAGCACTTTGTTCACTTCATGTATGGACTGAACAGTAGCATTCTTAATGTTGGATGCCAGGCTACATGTGTCAAACATAACATCTGGTCTTGTTTGTTTAGCAACCCACAGAACCTGTCCTATTTTGGATCTGAGTTGTTCTCTTTCTTTTTCATTCAGTGGGGCCTCTCTCTGTACAGCACGTGTTGCCTGCAAATTAATTGGTTGTAGGTTTTCAATATAACTGTGCTGATGCACCTGTACTACACCACCCACAGTAGCAATGTTCATCCCCACATATGAAAAACTCTCACACTCTTCACGACCCACGTGAAATGCAGATTTAAGCACAGGGATGACATTGGTTACAAAATGCTCTGAACCTGCCCAAAAAAAATCATCCACATGGCATGCCAGTACTCCTGTTACCTCAGACTGCTCATTCTGCCAATAAAACACTGCAGGATCAACCCGAGACATGTTACCCCCACTTTTCAGCATGAGTTCTTTGACCTTGTTGTACCAGTAGAGGGAAGCATCTGCAAGTCCATACACACATTTCTTTAGTTTCCACAACACATTGTCCACACTCGCTTCTGGTGGGGGACGAATGTAAATGTCTCTTGAGAGTTCCATTCCCTGCAAAAAAGCATACTTAACGTCCATAGAGTTCACTTGCCATTTGTTTTGACAAATAACAGCTAACAGCAGCCTGAGTGACTCTGATGCACATGTGGGAGAATCTTTCTGTAGTTCATGCATATTGGCCTCTTCAAAACCTCTCGCCACAAGGCGGGCTTTGGGAACAACACCACTAGAAGTTTCCTTTAACGTACAGACCCATCTAGTAGAGATACATTTCTGACCTTTGTCTGTGACTTCTTCGTAAACATTATTATTTTGCCAGTTGTCAATCTCTTGCTGTTTAGCAGCCTCAAAAGAGATGTCTTTGGTAATAAGTACATCGCCATCAGTGTTCTCACATTCAGTGAGAAGATCATCAACTTTTGACATGTCTAAAGCTTCCTTTTGACCCTCGTTGCCATTTGGTTCAAGATACTGCACATTGTACCAGTTTCTATATTGCCCTTTTGCTTTCCCTGCTCTGCCTAAAACTCTGGCCGTGTGTTTTGTCTCATCATTTCTGTTTGTAAATGTCACTGTCTGACCTGTTTTCAGTTTGACACCCGTGGAACCCACTGTATTAGTAGCATCCCTCTCATTAGTTTGTCTCACATCTTCTCTATCATCTGTTTCTGTGTTTTCATGGATTTGCACTTCTCTATTAACACTCATTTCATCATCTGAATTCTTTGACCCATCAGTGTGGATTACATTTTCTTTTTCTTTACTATTTTCAGTGATATCAGGTAGTACAGGTGTATCCTCATCCTGTGCATTAACTTTATTCAGCCTGGACTGGTGTACTCTGACAAGGATACCCCCGTGTCTGACAAACACTACAGAGCCATCTTGACCGATAACTACAGCAGGACCTTTCCACTCTGTACTGTCTGCTCGTTTGTAGTACACTCTGTCTCCTGTCTCATACTTTTCATCTGTAGGCCTAAGCTGCTTTCGTAAAGCTCTTTTTATTTTTTCTGAGCATTCCACCTCTGTGAATGCTCTTCTGGAAGCATGCAATGCTGCTAGGTGCTGTCCTACTCTGGTACTCATAGAAGTGCCTTCTAGAGCAGGCAGTTTATTAACCAAAATGGAGGGAAGATTAGGACTGTGACCAAACACCAGCTGGTGTGAACTATAACCATGCACATTGATCATACTGTTTTGGCCATTAAAGCCAAGTCTAGAGCAGTCTGCCAGCCACACTCGTTTTCCCTTTTCACCTTCAGAAGAATCTCAGTCAGAGTCATGTTGTGTCTCTCCAGCAGCCCGTTGCTCCAAGGACTGTATGCCGCTGTGGTCTTCATCTCAATGTTGAATTTTTCTGCCATCTCTCTTATCTCCTCATTATTGAACTCACCACCGTTGTCAGTGTATATCCGTTTTGGGGCACCATGAACACTTATCCATGAGTGAATGAAAGAGTTGACAATTTCAGAGGCTTTCTTTGTTCTCACAATGTTTCCACCGCTGAAGCGTGTGAAATGGTCGATGATGTGGAGGTACCATATGCCAGGTTCCAGCTCATGTAAATCCATTGCCACCGTCTCATTGTACTCTGAGGCTAAAGGCAAACCCACAGTAGGTCTGGGCTTGGTCCTATTATATCTTTGACATACCTCACAGTCACGGATAATCTCTTGCAGAATAACTGGATAGTCTTTGTCAGTATTTCCAGAGCTGAGGCTAAGCCTCTGCAGCCGGTCTGCAGAGGCATGGCCAAACTGTTTGTGAAGCTTCAGGGGAATTTTACGCTTCCCTTTTGTAGACATCTCTGCTGTGATGACAAGAACTTCACTTTCATTGGTGTCCACTTCAGTATTACCATCTCTAATGTCGACACAGTAGTGTCCCGAACTAGTGAGCTCAAGAGGCACTGGTTGCTTGAACATGACCACTTTGTCATTCTCCATGTCTAAAACAGTTCCTGCTCTCTTTAGAGCCATTTTGCTCAGCAGTAAAGGGATATCAACAGGAACAACTTCCGTTTCAATGTGACATTTTGTTGGTCCGATCTTAGCGGGAAGCTTTACCTTTCTGTAGGAGTGTACCACCTGACCATCACCAAATCTGAAAGGTCTACAGCTTGAAGATTCTGTTTGCATCAGTTTGTTTATTTGGCTTTGGCTCAGGTTTTTCATGTAACTATCCAGCCACTTTTCACCACAAACAGTACGTGTGCATGCTGTGTCAATGATAGCTGATCCCAGTGATTCAGTTAGGAAGATCTCCGAGTCCGTCATAACTTTTGTAAACAGTGTAATGTTACACTCTTCGACATTTTCATCTTCTGCTAGCTTTATTTAATTTCTCTGACGAGGACAGTCTTTGGCCCAATGGTACGTGCTCTGACAAATTACGCATTTTGTTCGCTTACCATATTTGTCGAGCGGGTTTGTACTTTGCTGTGGCTGCCACTGTCTATTCTGTGACTGGCTGTTGTTCCCTCTGAATTTACCTGGTGGCCTCTGCTCCGTGAAAAACGCCGCATCTTGAGTCAAGCTGCCTCCACTTGCTCCACTGGCTTTTCCTCCGAAAATCCGTTTTAACGCTGACTTCATGGATGCAAATGTTAAATCCGTGCACGCTGTAAGTGCTAGCTGCCTACTCTTCTCTTCAAGACAAGCCGTGTCCAGTAGTTTAAACGCTAACACAGCGTCAGGCAAGGTCATGTTGTATTTCTTCATGCGGTTGTAACTCTGCTCAAAGTCTATGATGTAGTCTGCCATGGACATCGCGCTGTCTTTGGAAATCGAGTCGAAATGAGAGTACGCTTCATAAGCGCTGTCTTTTTCTTCTCTCAAGAATACAGAGTCCAGCTTAGCTAACAAGGTTTCCATACCATTGTCTTCATTCAGATCGCTCGCGGGTATTTCCAAAGCGGTCTCTCTGGCTCGTCCCTCGAGCCCTAACACCACCGCCAGTGCCTGCTTCTTCTTGTCCAAATCCGTAACAAGTTTCCAAATACTAATTTCATTTTTCCAGCACTCGTATGGTCTGATTTCGTCAAATTTAGGTGGTACTCTATAGTTGGAAACCATCCTCTGCTACCAATGATAAACTCCACAGACACGACGTGGTTCTGCACTCAGTACTTTATTTTCTCCTCCACACCAACTAAACAGGAATGGGAAATACATCATAGAATAGGAGGGAACACTGAAAAAGATGCAGTAACCGAAATGACCACAAGATGGCAGTATATTAAACAACTATATCCCTTGTACATGAAGTTAACAGAGGGGACCACTCCAGAGAAGTCAGGGGATCAAGGAGCCAGCTCACACAGAGTGGTACAGAAAAGGGGGTGCCGTGTAGTTAACCCTGAAGATTAGGGACAAAGGGTGTGCCAGGAAGGGCCCTGAAGTTGTTCAGTAATACAGTTTACCTCAGGATTCAGCTTGCCTCAGGATACAGATTACCTCAGGAAGCTTTATCATTCTACTTCACAGCCAAGGGCAAAGTGCAGCGGCCTAGCCGTGACTAGCTTTATTCAGCGTCATTCAGCGTCATTCAGCTTTACTCAGTGTTACTCAATACTCAGTGCTATTCAGCTCTATTCAAGCCGTCCCAGCATATTGTGCATAGTTCATATAAGTTGGAGTATCCCACTAATTCCCTTCTCCTATCCAAGTTCCCAATAAAACATAAAAACCAAAGATACTGGACTGATTCCTGACTGAGCTAAAACACTTGGGAAAATGTCAAACTTTCATGCTGTTGCTAATGGTAACCCAGGGGAACCCGTAACCAGCAGCTACCATGGGAGTAGTGATATATATATATATATATATATATATATATACACTAGTTTTGATGTATTAATTGTTTATTTTTTGTTATCTTATTTTGTATGAGGAATATGAATTTATGTAGCTATTGATCACGCGTGACACTCACGCACCTTACACAACAATCGTATGTGATTTATTTATTGCCCCTGGTTTTAGTTTACTGGGTTCAATCAAAATATTTCCCCCTAGGCAGCACCACCTATTCCTCCTCTGTTTCTGTTTACGCCAGTAACCACTTTGAAAAGCAGAACTAAAGTTCCACTCTACCAAACAGCGAGCGGCAGGCTTTTTATTGCAGAAGAGACATGCAGTGTCTCTTCTGCAATAAGATACACTTACCTGCCTGCTCATTGTCTTCTCTGGCATGTAAATTGAGACGCACAGCTCAGCTTACACCACTGGCACTATCTCTGTGTGCCAGGATGACTGCATGCGCAGGAGTGACACGTCATCCAGAACCTAACCAATGAAGAGATGGCACACAAGAGAAGATACAGGTTCCGTCGAGAGAAGCAAAGGTAATTTTAGTTCCTCTGTAAGGATTGGCAAGCTGCAATATATTTCATTTTTGCTTATGGGTTTATATACGCTTTAATTACAAAGCTAGCTTACTTGAGCTTTGCAATGATTCTGCATGCACAGCACAACCATAAACAACAACAGCAAGCGTTTGTAAGAAGATGGTCCAATTCAGACATACAGCTGTGGTCAGAATATTAAAGAATATTTGAGAGGGATCTCTAGATAAGCATTGTTTAGTTCTCCTGTATACCATTTCTGAGCTGTAAGAATATATTTCAATGCAGGACATAAAGAACAAGCGAAACCCACGTCTTGTGCCGTACGTTCTGCTGGATGAGAAGACCAAGAAAACCAACAGGGACAGCTTGTGTGAAGCTGTGCGTACTCTCATTGGATATGGATACAACATTGAGCCACCTGACCAGGAAAGCTGTGAGTACCAGGAGGTTCAGTCTCACATAAAGAGACTATAAAACACGTAGTTCTTATAAAGTGTTATAAGATAACACAGGACACCTGGGTAAACTGAGACCCGCACAGCCATTGATGGCTCTAAGTGGGCCAAAATACAATTTTTTTCTTTCTAATATTTATTACAGTAAATACATTGTAGTCGCTCCCTATTCAATGGCCAGACAAGCCTTAAAACTAGAGCACCAGGGACTAACGGCAGCAACAGCCACAAGGATCCCTCTCTCTCAGGTCTGTACTCAGTTTCCCTGGGCTTGGATGAATCCCTCCAGACTTAGGCAGACAGTCCTTTGTGAAACCCCTCTTTTAACTCTCTATGAATTTGCAAAATCTTCAGCTGGACTACTGGGAAGAGCTGGCAGCTCTTCTGGCTGGGAAACTCTCCTCCCTCAATTCAGCAAAGTCGCCCTGTACCTTTAGCAGAGAAACAGCCCCAAAGCATCATGTTTCCACATCCGTGCTTGAATGTAGGGATGGTGTTCTTAGGGTCAAAGTTAGCGATTTTCTTCCCCCAAACACGGCGAGTCAAGTTAATGCCAAAGAGCTAAATTTTGGTCTCATCTGACCACAGCACTTTCTCCCAATCCTTTTCTGAATCATTTAAATGTTCATTGGCAAGACTGTACATGTCCCTTCTTGAGGAGGGGAACTCTCTGTGTTTAGCGAAAGAAAAATGCTGACTAAAACCCTAAGAACACCATCCCTACAGTCAAGCATGGAAGTGGAAACATTATGCTTTGGGGCTGTTTCTATGCTACAGACCAACTTTGCTGCATTGAGGGGCCAATGGATGGGGCCATGTAATGTAAAATCTTACATGAAAACCTTCTTCCCTCAGCCAGAACACTGAAGATGGATCATGGTTGGGTCTTTTAACATGACAATGACCCAAAACATACCGCCAAGGCAACAAAGGAGTGGCTCAAGAAGAAGCACATTAGGGTCATGGAGTGGCCTAGTCAGTCTGCAGACCTTAATCCTTAAGATCTTAACCCTTTAGAAAATGTATGGAGGGAGCTGAAATTGAAACTTTAAGTTCCCAAGCGACAGCCAAGAGACCTTTAGGATTTAGAGAAAATCTGTGAAAAAAGAGCAGACCAAAACTCCTTCTGAGATGTGTGCAAACCTGGTCACCAACTACAAGAAACACCTTACCTCGGTACTTACCAACAAGGGTTTCTCCACCAAGTACTAAGTCATGTTTTGCTTGAGGAAATTAATACTACTATACTATATAAGAATACTTATTTTACTCACTGAACTGAAATTCAATTTAAGCTGCAAATACATTGGTATCTTGAATTTCTGGTTAATATTCTGTCTCCATGATTTAAAAAATACACCTATGATAAAAATTATAGACCCTTTTTTCTTTGTAAGTGGGCAAATTTACAAAATCTGCAGGGGATCAAATCATTATTTTCCCCAATGTATGTTTATATATAAATATATATATATATATATTGTGGGCCAGAAAACAAAAACATCTGTTTTTTAAATGAATTAGTGCCCTCCTAACATCAGAGTCCCCATTCACATTAGGGTCATCATCAGAGTCCGTTCTTAAATCAGGATCTCCATCAGAGCCTCCCCCTACCTCAGGGTCCCCATCAGATTGCTTTCTTTCATCATGGTCCTCACTAGAGACTTCCATATTTTTGGATCGCCATTAGAGTCCTCCCTACCACTGTAAGGCTTTACAGCATGACTGTAGCAGCACAGCTTGAGCTGGGAGGTGGAGCAGGTCTGGTAAGAGGAAGTTCATTGCTTTCCTAACAACCAACAACAAGGAGGATGAAACATAAGCAGGGCGGAAATTGGAGCTTGTTGGGCTTTGGATGGAGCAGAAATCATAGGTAGCCTCTGCTGACCTCAAAAACCTCAAACTTGTGCACATTGAGTATGCCTGTAGGCAGGTGCAGTCTGCTGTCTCTACTGCAGGTGGTGCTCAACCGCAGCAGCAATGCAGGGGAAAGGAAGTCATGAGGAACAGGATTCCTCTATGGTTTCCTTAGTCACTGGGCAGCGATCCAATTGGATGTTGGCCGCCTATGTGACTGGTGGCCATCTGAGGTGCGGCAGAGTCTATTTAAGACCCTGGCCCCTGACTTTTTTATCGCTCTATGCGCATGGGTAGAGTAGGGAAAGGTACCCCATCTGTTAAGGACAGTACTAGTGATAGGTAAAGGTTCCTGAAGAGAAGTGAAAGTGTAGGGTTGCATCTCTCTGGATACCTTTCTGTTCGCGCATGAGATGGCCAGGCCACATTCTATTCCCTCTCAACAGACACTGTTGGTTCAGCTGGAACATACTTCTGCACATTATTGGAAACTCTGAGTGTGCCTGGCTGGGTAGCTGTCCCACCGGGTTATTGTTGTTAACTGTTGCTGCCTTACTTAAATTTAAGTTTCTCTTACGTCCTCTGACAGTCGCCGCCACCTCTAAGTCATCACTATTGGGTATTGACTTCCGCTCCGCAGGAGTAGCTAGGCATAAGACTTAGTCAAAAGAACAAAAGCATTTGCATAGACACACCCATGCGGGCTGTCCCACTGATCAATACCCCCCTGCAGTGATCATTCCCAACTCAGTTTGTTTCTGCCTAGCGTCAGGAGTAGTTAGGCTTTCCATGTGCTGGGGCTCCAGTCTCAGCCTTTCTAATCTTTTTTCTTTGATTTTCTTTAAAAATGTCAGTTTTTTCTTTGATATATTAGCTGTTTATTTTGTCAGCTGTAGTTTTAGTCGATTCTTCGGATGAAGATGGATTCTTGCGGAGCTGGGAATCGGACTGACCGCCCTGGTTCTCCAGGTCAGAGGGACCCCCAGCCCGCCATCGAGCGTTCAGCCATGTGTACGTCCTGGCATTATGAACGACCCATCCCTGCTCACAGCAGGCATGCAGCCTGTGAGGTGGCTACCTCACTGGACACATCTGCGGTGCTGCAGTGTCCTGTCCTTGGCAAACAGCATTCCCTGTCAGATGAGGACAGCGGCTTTCCGTTCATAGAGGCACCCCACGCCATCTGGTACAGGTAAGTACTTCTGTGTGGGGCCTCTGTCTGGGGTGGCAGTCCTGTGTTACTGTGTGTCCCCCATGTCTGTGCCTGTGTGGGGCTCCCTGTGGCGATCCCTGCAGGGGTCTTTTGTACATGCGCTGCGGTGCTGTGTATTGTTGGGGGCCCCTTCCCCTGTGTCACTTCGGTGTTTTTTACTGGGGGTGCAGACGATATGTGTGGTGGCCGCAGTGGGGTAAAACCGCGCGGTCCGCCATATTTAATATGGGCAGGCATGTCTGGCTTCACTGTGGGCTACATCACATGCTGTTTTGGCGCCATCTGGCGCCATCTTGCATGTGGCAGACCGATCGTTCCGAGCACATGTTCGGCGGCCATTTTCCCGAAGCCTCCCATTCAGTTCTATAGGCTGCCATTTTCCCTGGGTCATTGCAGCTTATAGTTCAGCCTCTTATGACCTCACTTCCTTTTCCTCTGAAGCAGCGATCGATGTGGTAACACTCTGTGGGGCTCTGCAGACTGTTTCTTCCATAACTTTCTGTTGTGTCATTCCTGGCTCAGTTTCTTCTCCTTTTGGGGGTCTTTAGTCACTATACATATAGCGGTGGGCTGCGCACTCCGCATCAATTTTAAAGGGCCAGTACCTTTTATTGCACTGTTGTTTTCTAACCTGGGCAATGGAATCTCAGGATAGCAAATTCCCTCCAGCTCTGGTGGGGGACCCCAGTCCTGCTGGGGTCCCTGTTATACCTGATTTGGCCGACGTAGTGGCGTCTTTAGTGTCCAAAATGGAGGTTCTGATGGCTGAACGTGCTGCTAGGAAGAGACCCAGATTATCTATCTCCTCTGATTCAGATGGTGATGTGGCTGCTGCGGCGGGCGTGCCCTTTTCAGGGTCTCGCTCATCCTTGGACCCTCTGGGGTCTGAGGGGGAGGTGGAGGTGGAGGGGGTTGATGTTTCTCCCCCGGGGTCACCTGAAGAACGCGCTACCATGGATGAATTGATTGTTTCTGTAAAGGAAACACTACATTTGGAGGATGAGCCCAGTCCTCCGGGCATTGTGTCATCTTTTGGTACACACAGGACCCGCAAGTCGGCGCAGGTTTTTCCCTGCCCCGCTGAATTTCATTACACTGTGAATGAATTGTGGTGCACTTTAAAACGTCCATTCGTGGTTCCTAGTCGGTTTAAATTACTTTATCCCTTTGCGCCGGCTACGGAATCGCGATGGTGTGTGCCTCCACAGGTGGATCACACTGTGGCCATGTTAAACAAGGCTACCTTGATTCCTACGGAGGAGACCCCGGTTTTTCGGGATCCCACGGACAGAAGGTTGGAGTCTCTAGCCTGCCATTCCTACACAGTTCTGGTGGCTCAGGCAGTGGCAGATTGGACTAAGGTGCTTAGATGCAACCTCGTGTCTGATTCTGCCCCCCCTGCCACGCTGGCTATGGTGGATCAAATTCACCAAGGAGTCATGTATTTGTGCGATGCAGCCTTAAATGAGGCCCCTTTGGTAGCACGCCTATCTAGTGTTGCGGGGCTTAACCGTCGACTGATCTGGCTGAAGAGCTGGTCGGCTGACCAGACATCACGGAAAACAGTTGCTGATTTTCCCTATGCTGGTTCTCGCCTTTTCGGCAAGGCGTTGGATACCTTGGTAAAAGGTGTCACGGGGGGCAAGAGCACCATGCTGCCCCAGAACCCGAAGAACAAGTCCTTTCGTGGCAAGCGGGGTTCCGCCCCTCGACCCAATCAGGGGTCCTTTCGTGCCTTTCGGAATCAAACCAAGGGCAAGCCCTTCAAGGGCCAAGGTAGCCAGAAGAAGCCCTGGGCGGGCAAGCAGAAATCCGGCAATGCCTGTGCGGCGGGTCAATCTGCCTCTGCCTGAAGGGGCGCCCTCACCCGTTTCTGGGGTGGGGGGGGACGTTTGCGCGGTTTCCTCCAACCTTGGCTGCTCCAAATCTTGGTCAGGTGGGTTCAGGAAATCATTCGATCAGGGTACAAGATCGAATTCCTTTCTCGGCCGGCGGACAGATTTTTTCCCTCAAATATTCATTTGACCCCAGGGCACCTGCAGGACCTGCATCAAGCGGTGCAGAACCTCCTTGCCCAGGGGGTGATTGTCCCGGTGCCTCATCGGGACAGGTTTCGGGAGTTTTATTCCAATCTGTTCACTGTGCCCAGAAAGGAGGGCAAGGTGCGTCCTATTCTGGACCTGAAAGCTCTGAACCGCTTCGTGCGCGTTCGAAAGTTCCGTATGTAATCTCTCTGCTCGGTGGTGGCCTCCTTGAGTCCAGGGGAATTCCTGGCCTCTATAGACCTGAAGGATGCGTACCGACACATCCCCATTTTCGAGGGTCATCAGAGGTACCTTCGGTTCGCAATAGCGGGGGACCACTATCAGTTTGTGGTGTTACCTTTTGGTCTCGCTTCGGCTCCAAGGGTCTTTACCAAAGTGCTGGCGCCTGTTCTGGGCCTGCTAAGGGCTCAGGGCATTGTGGTCTTGGGATATCTGGATGATCTCCTCTTAAGGTCGAGTGTCCGCCAGGAGTTCGGATGGACCATCAACGTGCAGAAGTCGACCTTGTCTCCTTCGGTTCATCTTACCTATCTGGGAATGGTTCTGGACTCTGCTCAAGCGAAGGTGTTCTTGCCGGAGGACAAGCTCCGGACCTTACAGGACGAGATCAGGTCCCTCAGGGACAAGCCATCCTCGTCACTCAGGACCTGCATGCGGTCCCTAGGGTTGATGGTATCGGCCTTCGAGGCGATACTCTTTGCTCAGTTTCACACACGGGCTCTTCAAGCGGAGATCCTGGCCAGGTGGGACAGACTACCTCAGTCCTTTGATCTGAGTGTCTCATTGAGTCGCCGGACCAGAATGGATCTTCTGTGGTGGCTTCAGTCCCAGGCTGTATCAGAGGGCAAATCCTTCCGTCCGTTGCTGTGGACAGTGATTACCACGGATGCCAGCCTGTCGGGCTGGGGTGGGGTCCTGGGCAACCTGTCTGCCCAGGGCACCTGGTCAGAGGAGGAATCCTCCCTTCCGATCAACATATTGGAATTGAGAGCGATCAAAGTCTGTCTCTTCCAGTGGTCGGATCGACATTGGGGCCGTCCTGTACGGGTACAGACGGACAATGCTGCCGCGGTGGCTTAGATCAACCACCAAGGGGGCACCAGGAGTGCCCGGGCGGCCCGGGAGGTGACCGACATTCTGTCTTGGGCTGAGACTCATGTCCCGGCAATCTCGGCAGTTCACATTCCGGGTGTGGAGAATTGGCAGGCCGACTATCTGAGCCGCCAGACCCTGGACCAGGGGGAATGGTCCCTGCACCCGGAGGTTTTCAACATGCTGTGTGCGAAGTGGGGATCCCCGGACCTGGATCTGTTCGCGTCTCGGCTAAACCACAAGGTGGAAAGGTTCGTGGCAAGAACGTGCGATCCGTGGGGGGACGCCTCGGATGCGTTGGTGGCCCCTTGGCATCAGTATCGCCTGATGTATGCCTTTCCTCCGATTCAGTTGTTGTCCAGGTTCCTTTGCAGGTTAGCCTCGGAACCACACTTAGTGATTCTGGTGGCGCCGGACTGGCCGCGCCGGTCCTGGTACACTGACGTTGTTCACCTGGCAGTAGCGCCTCCTTGACGGCTGCCAATGCGGGAAGATCTACTGTCTCAGGGTCCGATCTTCCATCCTGCTTTACAGTCGCTGGCTTTAACGGCCTGGCTGTTGAGACCCAGGTCCTGAAAGACAGGGGTCTCTCTCCAGAGGTCATTCCTACTCTGATCAAGGCTAGGAAGACCTCATCTGGAAAAATCTATTACTGTAACTTGGAAAGCCTATTTCACCTGGTGTGAGTCCAGGGGGTTCTCCCCTCGCTCGTACTCAGTGTCGAGAGTGTTGGCTTTTCTCCAGACTGGTGTGGACCAGCGCCTGGCGCTGTCCACGATTAAGGGCCAGGTTTCTGCACTGGCTATTCTTTTCCAACGCCCTGTGGCATCTCATTCCTTGATTCGCACCTTTATTCAAGCTGTGCAACATTTGGCTCCTCCCCTCCATGGGACTTGAACTTGGTTCTGTCCGCGTTGCAGCGTCCTCACAAGGATAAGGTGGTCTTGCGACCTCATGTGTCTTTTCTTCCTAAGGTGGTATCTGAGTTTCACCTTAATGAGGACATCGTCCTGCCTTCGCTCTGTGCGAAGCCTAAGCATCCCAAGGAGGTTGCATTGCATTCCTTGGATGTTGTCAGGGCGATCAGGGTTTACTTGTCGTCCACTGAATCCTTTCGGAAGACGGATTCCCTCTTTGTCCTTCCTGAGGGACCTCAGAAGGGCATGGCTGCGTCTGCAGCGACCATTGCCAAATGGATCAAACAGACCATTGAACAGGCCTATGCTTTGAAGGAATGGGTTCCACCCTTCCCTGTTAAGGCACACTCTACCAGATCTTTGAGTGCGTCCTGGGCCTACTGGCATCGAGCCTCGGTGGCCCAGGTGTGCAAGGCTGCGACTTGGTCGTCGGTGCACACCTTTTCCAAATTCTATAAGGTGGATATTCTGGCATCAGCTGATGCCTCCTTTGGCCGCAAAGTTCTCAGTGCGGCTGTGCCATGAAGGACCCTCGTTTTGTTGTGGGTCCCTGACTGTTGGGGTTGTTTTATCCCCTTGGTTATTTGCTTTCCTGGGCTGTTGCTCCTGTTGAGCCTTTTCTGTTGCCCAGACGGTTCTCTTATTGTGCGTGTAAGGTTCCTTTCTCTGATGTGGGTACTGCGTTACATTTTCTACGGTTGCGTCTCCCACCCCTCATGTCTACATTGCTTTGGGACATCCCAATAGTGATGACTTAGAGGTGGCGGCGACTGTCGGAGGACGTAAGAGAAAATTGAATTTTTGTAAAATCTTACCTGTAAAATTCCTTTCTCTGAGTCCTCCGACAGTCGCCGCCCCCGCCCCTCTTTTGGGGTTTTTTCTTGTACACATACTGCTATGCTACCAAACTGAGTTGGGAGTGATCACTGCAGGGGGGTATTGACCAGTGGGACAGCCCCCATGGGTGTGTCTATGCAAATGCTTTTGTTCTTTTGGCTAAGTCTTATGCCTAGCTACTCCTGCGGAGCGGAAGTCAATACCCAATAGTGATGACTTAGAGGTGGCGGCGACTGTCGGAGGACTCAGAGAAAGGAATTTTACAGGTAAGATTTTACAAAAATTCCGTTTGTTTATTTCAACTGGCTGTGTGAGTTATTTCTGCTGCACCCTACCAACATGTCACTAACCCTAGCTGCAGGCCGAGTGAAGCCCACAGGCCATAGTTTGAAGACCGCTGGTCTAGATCAAGATATTTATTCTCTGTCCTCTGTCCTCCTTGTGAACATTTATTGGTTTAAAATTTAAGATTTAGAGTTAGGCATGATAGCAAGAATAACAGTGGCGCAAAACCCTAACATATGACCTCCTATCTTTCACAGCTGCCCAGGGAGGTGTCACAAAGGCTCGTGCTGAGAGAATGCGCATATTCCGAGCCGAGAAGTCTTATGCAGTGAAATCAGGGAAATGGTACTTTGAGTTTGAAGCCGTCACCACAGGGGAGATGAGAGTTGGATGGGCTCGACCTGAAGTTCGACCAGATGTAGAGCTGGGAGCAGATGAACTAGCTTATGTGTTTAATGGCCATAGGGTGAGTATCGACATAGTATATGTATGACACACTTATTTAAACAACTAACAAACTTCAGGAAGGATCCCTTGTCCAGGAACATTGAGTTGCAAGCAGTGTAGAGACAAGGGGGTTGATTTACCAAAAGCAAATAGACTGTGCACTTTAAAAAGTGCAGTTGCACTCTGCAAGAGCAGTTGCTCAAGAGCTTTGTAAATGAGCAGAAGCTCTGCTGACTTCCTTCCCCCAATCATGTTCAAGACAAAATTTATTTTTTTAATTTTCTGTGCACGTGATTGGGTATTCTTGGTAAATTGAAGCTTTACCTCATTTACTAAGATCTGGAGCAACAGCTTTGCAAAGTGCACAGTCTTTTTGCCTTTAGTAAATCAACCCCAAGGTCTTTTAAATCTACCCACATTTATTTTTTGTTTCTGATATTATACAGGGTCAACGCTGGCACATTGGTAGTGAACCATTTGGACGTAATTGGCAGCCTGGAGATGTAGTTGGTTGTATGATCGACTTGACTGAAATGAACATCATGTTCACCCTGAATGGGGAGATGCTGATCAGTGATTCTGGTTCTGATGTTGCATTCAAGGATATAGAAATTGGGGAAGGTGAGTGACATCTCTTTATTATGTTCTTGAATGTTAGTTGGATCTCCATGCTTTTCATTTATAAACTTGAGGGGAAACCATATTGCCATTTGTCAGACCCATATTTGCGAAAAGGCTAAATAGGCTGCGGCAAAGGGTGGTAAAAGTTTAAAGATTATGCTGCACCTTTGTTCGTTAAAGCTGGAATACACTGTTGAAATAAACCTTTGTGAAAAATCTCCCAAATTATGTAATTTTAACAAAATTGTGTGGCTTTTGTGTGATCCACTTCTACCAGACAACACAGCCAACAGGGTGACCATGCTTTTTCTGACAGAATTATCACGTGATTACAGAGTACCAAAGTGTCACCTCCCCATCTGCAGCCGGCTACTGATAAATCCCCAGTTCTGATCACTCTGCTGTTCCTCCTGTCAGTATGTTCCCTGTCAACACATGTACATGTAGCAGGGTTCCTAGTGTGGCCACCCCCTATTCATGTTGTAGTGTTGCTATGATGGAGATAGCAGGAGGCTGAAATCAAGACATATTCAGGTACTTACTTATGTTGTATGCTAAAAAAAAAGGAATTATTTTTTCAGCAACTTTAAAAAAAACTATATGTTTTTAATATTTGCCTGGAGTTCAGCTTTACTTTGAACACATTTCTTAAATGGGCAAGACTATGACCCTGTCTAGTAAGCTAATGAGCTTTTTTGTTTTCTAATTAAAAAACTTGGGGAATAATGACCCTGAAAATCTTTCTTAGTCTTTTTTTTTTTTTTTTTGAGTTACAGCACCCTTTAAAAGTACTCAGAATCTCAGGGCACCCTAGCCTAAAATGTAAAAAAACCCATAAATGTTATTATCATTGGGATACCTTTGCCTGTGATGATTCACATAAACGCCTTGATGAAATTCACTTCTCAAAACTCCTCCTTCACATCAGAGGTGTCCCCTTTAGATCACAGGTGTCCCATTCACATCAGAGTCCCCTATACAGAATCCTCTCATCACATTGGAAGCCCCCCCCCTTCTCATCAGAGGCCCCCTATACATCAAAGGCCTCCTCTCAGGGCTGGCCCAAGACATTGTGCCGCCTGGGTCCGAGAATGAAATGCTGCCCCCCCCCCAAAAAAAAAAAAATTCACGCTCCTCCAAGAGGCCCCCACATTCCATAGGACTATGAAAGCAGTCAGAGGAATGCGAGTGTGTACAGAGTGACAGCAGGAGCAGGACAGAGAAGTAGACACTGGGCAGATGAGCGCACCAGGCTTTGTACTGTCTATAGTGCCACAGTGCCCTGCAGGGCTGCGGGCATGGTACAGGAGAATGCAGTGCTGCGGGCATAGTACAGGATAATGCAGGGCTGCGGGCATGGTACAGGAGAATGCAGTGCTGCGGGCATAATACAGAAGAATGCAGGGCTGTAGGCATGGTACAGGAGAAAACAGGGCTGTGGGCATGGTACAGGAGAATGCGGGGCTGCGGGCATGGTACAGGAGAATGCGGGGCTGTGGGCATGGTACAGGAGAAAAACGGGGCTGCGGGCATGATACAGGAGAATGCGGGGCTGTGGGCATGGTACAGGAGAATGCGGGGCTGCGGGCATGGTGCATGAGAATTCGGGGCTGCGGGCATGGTGCAGGAGAATGCGGGGCTGTGGGCATGGTACAGGAGAATGCAGGGTGCGGGCATGGTGCAAGAAAATGCAGTGCTGCGGGCATGGTAGAGGAGAATGCGGGTCTGCGGGCATGGTGCAGGAGAATGTGGGGCTGCGGGCATACTACAGGAGATGCAGTGCTGTGGGCATGTACCATGCCCGCAGCACTGCATCTTCTGTAGTATGCCTGCAGCCCCGCATAATGGCAGGTAGTGTGGCTGTGGAGCAGTCTCACTTACCTGTTCCTAAAGGGCACCTTAGGATTTGAAAATGGCGCCGCCTGGCGCCAAAAAAAAAGGTCACCGGCCGGCCTGACATGCACACTGTGCATGCGCTGCAGCCGCTCGGTAAAGTCCGAACATGTTCGGCTATTCCCGGGCAGTGTGTATGTCAGGCCGGCCGCGGACCTTTTTTTTTTTTTTTTAGCAATGGCCGAAGAAGAGAAGAGGCGGCTGGGGGCCGCCCCTTTCTAAGTGCCGCCTGGGTCCCATGGTCCCACCGGGACCCATGGTAGGGCCGGCCATGTCACTTGGTTTGAGTCCCAATACTTCCACTCTAGGAGCTTCTCTGCAAAATTCAACCTCTCCTTCCTGCAGCTGGGTATGGATCAGCATTCCTTTATCAGAACTAAATAGGGCCAGGTTTCTGCCTATTCTATCCTGTTTCAAAGCATATTGGTCTTTCACTCCTTGATTGAGACCTTTTGTACAGGGGGATTCTTATATATTTCCCCTGTCACTTTGTGGGATCTGAGCTCATTACAGACATTCCTATGTGTACTCTCTGTCCCTCCAGGGTTAACTCCTGATATTGCCTCTCGCGGCTCATGCCGCTCCAACCCACTCACAGACACTTCCTGCTCCTGCCTCCCCCCGGATCCGTAGGAGCTGAAGACAGGGCTGTCACCCGCTGCCCGCACAGTAACAATCGGGAGGATGGAGCGGCAGCGGCCGTTAGAGGACTTCTTTCCCCGCCCACCACCTATCAGAGGCAAAGGAAGTGCTCCAAAACGCTGTTGGCTCTGTGCTACAGGTGGTGGGTGGGCCGGGAGAGAGAAGAAGCCTGCAGCTTCGGCCGCAGCTGAGAAGTCCGAAGTTCCCCGAACTTTGCAGCTCCCAGCACACATTCCGATGCCTCTCCTCCGCTCCACATACCGCCCGTGCTTCTCTCTCCTCCGCTCCACATACCGTCGTGCTTCTCTTCCAGTCCGCCACTGATTTTCCGCCCCTATCAGAGTGCCGCCTGGGTCCAATGGACCCACCGGGACCCATGGTAGGGCCGGCCCTGCAAACCCCCCCCCATCTTAGCATCCCCCCTCCCATCACAGAGTCCCCTGTAACCATCATAGGCCTCACAGTTCCAGTAGCTTGGCAGAAGATGAGATGAGGTAGATTTGGACGGAGTAACAAGTAAATACAAACATGGGGAGACTTTGAGGCACCAATAACCATCAACAAGTGTGTAAAAAAAATTAAATTTTTTTTAAGACATGATTAAAAACATCTGAGAAAATAATACACAATATGTCCATTGTGAAAAAAGTTATAACATATGTTACTCTATGTCTACCATAAGGGCTGCGAAGCCCAGTGGTGACCCCCTACACGTTTCCTCTCGTAGAGTCTTCTTCAGGGAATCTGGGTGACAGAGATAGTAGTAGATTCCATAAAAAATTGATGCATGGGCATTTGGATACCCTCCGGTGGTGTTAAAAGATGCTCAATCTTCTGCTGATCTTTTGTAAGCTGAAACTGTAAACTAACAATCTGAAGCTATATGCAATTACTTATGGCTTTGTATGCTTTTGAATATTTCTGTTTCTTATATATGGATTTCTTTATATAACCTACTACTATCTGTGTCCACCAGTTACATATGTTACTCTAAATCTGCCACAAGGACTACAAAGCCCAGTGGTGACCCCTACACGTTTCAACATCAGGGATTTCTGGTGGACAGAGGTAGTAGAAGGTTATATAAAAAAAAAAAATCCATATTTAAGAAACAGAAATATTCAAAAGCATACGAATGCGTAGGGGTCACCACTGGGCTTCGCATCCCTTGTGACAGATTTAGAGTAACATATGTTATACCTTTTTCACATTGGACATATTGTTTTATTTTCTCAGTTTTTTATCATGTTCTAATAAAAAATTTTGTATTTTTTTCACACTTGTTGATGGTTATTGGTGTCTCAAAGTGCCCCCCATGGTTATATTTACTTGTAATTTATCACTAGGGATTGGCACTTCTACCTGTGAGATCCTTTAGGCACAAGCAGTATATTTAGATTTGGACTAAGGTGCGCTTCTGTCCTCTCCTGAATAATATGGCAACCTTGCATGCCACCTGCCCTGGATCCAGCACCATTCACTGAGTGGGAAGTTGGCTTGGCCCTAGAGCTTCATTGGCTGTTATGGTGCTGGCAGCCAGCCTGCCAGCACCTTTGCAACACATTGCTGATCCAGGGTATACTGTGTTTGCAGGCACCCTAGTTGAGAACTGCTGTTTTAATGAATACATCTTGTATTAGTAAGTGTTTTTATTCAGTAAAGACAGATTGATCCAGTGCTGGTTATGATTGATTGGTCCTGGCTTTCTATAGGGATTATAAAAAAATAATAATTTTGAAAATGCATTGGTAAATGCTAGATGTAATTTGTACTGCACAGAAAAACAATCTATGTTTTAGTTTTGATATTTTTCCTCTGTGAGACCCTTGGTGGGAAGCATACATTTGTGCTGTCTATACCAACAGAGCTCAGTCTTCCTTGTTCCATATTCCTTCACAGGGTTTATACCAGTTTGCAGTCTTGGAATGTCCCAAGTAGGGAGACTGAATCTTGGGCAAGATGTGGGCAGTCTGCGCTTCTTTACTATCTGTGGTCTGCAAGAAGGGTTTGAGCCATTCGCTATCAACATGAAGAGGGAAATTACCACCTGGTTTAGCAAAAGCCTTCCCCAGTTTGTGAATGTTCCTGCAGATCATGGTCACATTGAGGTAGGAAAATGGTGTTTGGGTAAATATTAAATATTTTTTAGTAAATTCTATTTTAAAACGTTGCCCAAACAGTATGTTTGAATCACAGTGGGTATCCCTGGTAAACAGTAAGATTAGTCAATGTAGGTACCTTAAGACCAAAATGAACCTAGTAACATGGTAAAAATCTTTGCCTTTATAAGGGCTTGTGCCTACGGACAAATGTAGCTTGCAATCAGGTGCATTTAACCTGCTTTTGAGATCAATTTTAGATGCTTCTGAATTTCATCTAAATGTCCTCATGGTTGCATTGGACTTGCAGTTGATGACCTCCTTATGACCTGATTTGTCCTCCTTATAGGCTTCTTTTGCATTTCTAGAAACTTGCTATAAGAGATAGGAAGTTCTGAAGTGTACAAAAACCTATGTGCTCAGGCTCTCATTCTTTCATGTAGTAATTATTAGACATGTTCAATTCATTCTTTTTCGAATCAAAATTATGACAAATGTTTTCGTTATTTGGAAATTTGGATTTATCCAAATTACAATAGTAACGAATGTAAATGAATCCTTTAAAATAACTAAATTAAATTTCCCCGAAATAACCAAATTCAATTAGATTATGAATCTAATTTGGAAACTAATATGAAATGTAAAATATTGTAATTCTTAGATGTGAAAAATTTGACAGCCGCATTTGAATTGAAGAGAATTTGAATGTAGATTCAAACATTCCAAATTCAGTGGAATTGAATTAAATTTGGTTGAGATTGAAAATGTTATCTAAATAAAATGAGTTCATTAACAAATCGAAATGAAACAAATTTTTTTGTTCCGCACATCTAGAAATTATTTAAACATAGAAGAAACACCAATTATAGGTTGCAGTGTTGGTTGAGCTCAGACTAATCAGTGAATGTTCTACTAATACTGGCAGTTTCACTTTACCCAGGATGGTTAAACCCCCCTTGGTTTGTTTCTGTAGTGTAGTGTAGTGCTCCAAACCATGCCAGAGAATGGTTAAGCCTATTGGGCCGGGGGCAGCTTGGAAGAGGTGGTCTGGGGTACACTTCACATATAGTCCAGTACAGTTCACTTCAGTGTTTATTGCAAACCATGCCTGAGCACATAGCTCTTCATAGATCATTGAGAACAGAAGCAGGAATCACTGTGGTCTGGCTGACAGAAGGGGGAGGGGCAATTTAAATGTGATGAGTTTCGGTTTAACCGTACCCAGTGTGAGTACACCCCATCACTGGTCTCTCACCTAAGAACTGGGTCTGTTCATTTATTCATACAATAAGAGGAATTTAGAGCAGATAGTCCACTGGCATGAAAACTGACTATATTTTTTGTTTCAAACTTCATGTTTTCAGGTTTCAAGAATAGATGGAACAGTAGATAATCCTCCATGCCTCAAAGTGACACATAAGACTTTTGGATCTCAGAACAGCAACACTGACATGCTTTTCTTTAGGCTCAGCATGCCTGTGGAGTTCTATGAGACCTTCAAATGCACCCCAGGGGCTACACCTCTCACTCGTACTTTTACCATAGTTGAAGAAGAAGTCCAAGATGTGGACATGGACTCTGAATTTGAAGTCCTAAAGAAATCTGCAGCCCGCAAGGAAATAGAAGCAACCAATGAGAAGGATGTTGCTAAGGAAATTCCCAAGGAACCACCAAAGCCAGAGAATGAGAAAGATACAACAACAGAAAAGACCAAAAAGAGAGGGTAAGAAACAACAAAGAGTGGGAATGAGCTCCAGGTTCAGGTTAAACATGATTTCTACTTGAACCCAGCAGTTTGCTGAAGGGGTAACAAATGGGCCACATTTGGTCATTTTGCCCACTAGAACCGCTGGATGATGTTTGTAAACAAACATCCTGAATGATGTTATTGACCAAATATGGTCATTACCATATTTGGTCAAGTGTTTTTAAACAAACCTGTTGGGAATCTGTAATTTAGTGGCGATAGTACTACTACTGCTGCGCTAATGCCAGTATTACTGCTGCACTAGCAGGACAAGCGCTACCACCACTGATCCCTGGCTGGTTTGTTTAAAAAAGCAGCAGCCAGCTAGAAATCTGTCATTTAGCTGCAGGCGAACACCGTTGGTTGTGGAGGCTCATAGTTAATGATGAATATACATCAGGGGATATTTTTTATAAAATACTTTTTCACAGGGTTGATGTTTTTATTTACAAAAATTACATTTTCCACTCGTTTTGAATGAGAAATAAGTGAAACGATGTACCCTATTAATTCACCTAGGGAGGGACTTGAGTGTCGGGGGGTCCCCTTATTCTAAATGGAGCTTCCAGATTCCCTGTAAGATCCCTTATAAGAAACTCTTCTAATGTTCAAGGCATATGCAGCCTTTAAGACGAAGTGTACGGTTTTGGGAAGGGGGGGACCATTTTCTGGCTGCTCAGGATGCCTGACTGGATATGAGTTTCATATGAATCTATAGAGGGTCCTCATGCCAATTTATTTTTCCATTTTCTTAAAGGGGCAGTACCAAAATTGTAAATCCCTCTACAAACTCCTAAAAAGACCCTTATCCAGGCATGCAGCCTGGGTGGCCAGGAAAGAGGGGGAAGCTTAGTGTAGCTCTTGGAAGGGTACCTTGCAATGGGGTGCTAAATCTAAATGAATGCTGTAACATCACCTCTATGTTGAAGGCATCCCCAAATCATTTTATTTAAAGAATTTGTTTATTTTTAATGTTGCTCTTCAAAAGACCATCCCTTCTAAACTGTATTTTTTTTTTTTTATGTTTTTGCATTGGTACATGCCATTCATGGCAGTGTCTGCTGAAAAAGACCAGAAAAAATTAAGATTCTGCTCAAATAGACTTCAGTGGGGTTTGGCACTATGTTCAGGGTCAGTGGACCTTTTGCTGGGTTCACCAAAACGTATGTGAACCAAACCTTTCCTGCTCATTCCTAGTGACCAGAAATGTTCTGTGCAAAACTTCCTATTTCAAGGCTCTTTCATTTTTTATTTTTTAGGTTTCTTTTTAAACCCAAGAAACCAGCCTTCATCTCTCCACCTCCTGTTGTCCCGGCAATGCCACGTTTGATGAAAGAAGTAGTGCCAGATGACCGGGATGATCCTGAGATCATTATGAACACCACAACAGTATGGAACCTAATTCTATTTTTTATAGAACTTTACTAAAAGTGCATTTGTAGCCATGCACAAAAATTACAGGAAAATCTCTTGCATGACTGTTCGTGGTACAAGAATCCTAAGTATCTTTTTTTTTTTTAAAGAGATATGTTTTCATAAATAGTGTCAGATAGACATTGTATATTTGAAAAATAATTTGAAAATGTAATACATTTTTATTAGAAATTCTATCCAATGGTTGATATTTCTTTGATTCCTTCAAAGGCTGCTATGCTGATACTCATTAATTTTATTGTAAATTTATAGCAAATCGCCTAAATCTCACACCTACATTAATGACCTTGTTGGACATCCTATTCCTACTGTGAGCATTAATATGAAGGTGTTTGCACCTCCCACCCTCCACCCTTTGTTTGCTGCTAACAGGCTTTGCTTTTCTAAAAAGATTTCTGGAAAGGCTTAATGCATGATTTTGTAGTGTGTTTGTGGAAATTTGGCTAAAAGAACATTTGTGAGATCAGGGTGAGAAGACACAGCTCATAAACAGAGTTCCAATGCATTCCAAAGGTCTTCAGTTAGGTTGAGGTTAGGGTTTTGTGCAGGCCACTCAAGTTCTTCCACACCAAACTAGTCAAACCATGTCTTATTGAAGCTGGCTTTGTGCACACCAGCCACGTTAGACTGGATCAGAAAGGGGTCCCCAACCAAACTGTTGTCACAAGATTGGATGCTCACAATTGTGTAAAATTACTTTGAAGATTGTAGCATTAACTGTGTTCTTTACTGGAAACACCTGAACCTAATAATTTAGAGGAATGTCCTTATACTTTCAAGCAAAAAGTGTAGGTGAGATAGTCAGGTGTCCTCCAATTTTTGCCTAATTACCATACCTCCTCATTTATAAGTTGGGTTTCAAAAATCCATCAGAGAACTGATGATGTTGCTAGTTACTACTACTCAGAAATGACGCACTTTGACAACAGTTGTAAAAAGCAAAAAAAGTGTAATTTATCATAAATGGGAACATTTAAAGGTATCAGACTGCTTATAGCCATTGTAGATTTCCCTGCTGACACAGGTCCATGTCTAATCTTTATTTGTATGTTGTTTTATCTATTCAGTATTATTACTCTGTGAGGATTTTCGCTGGACAGGAGCCCACTGGAGTGTGGATTGGCTGGGTGACTCCTGACTACCATCTGTATGATATGAACTTTGACCTGAACAAAGTTCGCAATGCCACCATCACTATGGGTGATGATAAAGGAAACATCTTTAACAGGTAAGAGAACAAGATTGAGGTATTGCAACTAGAAAATAGCTGACCGTATCAAAGAAGCACTATGTAGTGTATGGGTAGGGTAACCCTGGAACTTGTTGGTGGGGGCTCGACTTGTGAGGAGTCCTAAATCCTCAAGCATGTGAAGATTTGGTGGTGGGTTAGGAGCACTGTGTGTGGATAGAAAGTCTTGAAAACTCCAGCGGTTTACAATAAAAGTTATCACTTTGTTATTGTGTGACATAAAACATAGCCAACACATTTTGGGAGTTTACAGATTCTGGGATTTGGTAGTTTTAGCTCTGTCTGCCGTGAGCACTGCAGATTGTGTCCCAATAGTTTATGTTCTGGAGTGTCTTCTGTGCATGCAGTGGTACATTAAAAAAGAGTCTGACCATTTGTTGGCAAATGATCCTACAATTGCCAGATTTTATTTTCTATTTAGCATCATAGAATCAGGAGAACTTCCCTTAAAAGAGAAGTATGGGGTTTGGGATTAATGCACATTCATACTTACCTAGGTGGATGCAGCACCACACCAATGCTGCATCTGTCCCCCGGCGCCTCTGCATTGAGAACCAAGCTGTCGAAAACCACTGATCACTCAGCTCTGACAGCTCTCTGCTCTGCCCCTTCCTCACTCACTGGAGTGCTGAGCTGTGGAGGGGCAGGGAGCAGCCGGCTCAGGCTCTCAGTGGCTCGCTGAGAGACTGAGCCGTGTGTCAGTCCAGGCACCTGGCGGATCCCGACTCCATAGTTGTAATGAGGCGGTGCCCAAACCGACATCTGCAACGTCAGCAGAGATCGGACTTCAGTCGGCTCTCTGCTGAAAATGGGTCACTGTAGGGCAGAACCAACTGCACAACTGTGATCCATAGGAGATGTACAGCTAAACGAGCTTTGGCTGTACATCTCGTTTAAGCCTAGTACAGCTCAGGTCAGAGCCGCTGTACTAACAATCTAATGTTAGTACAGCAATCTCCCCTGCTGTTCTATTGTGATTTGACAAGGGAACATCCCCCCGCCAGGATACTCCGCTTAGCGCTCTGAGCCATTGGACCGGCGACAGTACACACGAGCCGAATGCCATTTTCATTTGAACTGACCGAAGCTGCCTGACATTTGGCCCATGTCTATGGGGCTTTAGACTGTGAATAGCGGAGTACACCTACCATACTGGAGAACAGTGGGATGGTTCTATTACTTTCTATCTGTTGATTGATGCTATACAATCTGAGGCACAGTTATTCCAAAATTGCGTTGCTCCACCTTTCATTGTATGAATTTAAAAAATATTTTGAATTTTTTTGTTTCATGCAAAATTGTCTTATTTTTTGCCTAGTAAATAATTTTGTTTTTCTCAGCATTAATCGCAGTAATTGTTATATGGTTTGGGGTGGAGAATTCAGCAATAACACTCAGCAGGCTCGTGTTCGTAAGGAAGACCTGGTTATTGGTTGCCTAATTGACCTGGCTACTGGACTCATGACATTCACAGCCAATGGGAAGGAGGTGAACACTTTCTTCCAGGTAGGTGTTATCTTGGACTTTAAGTTGCGCCACCAGTATTTGCAGTACTTTTTTTAGGGAGGACATCACCAGGAGTGGTGGTCCAGGGAATATCTGATTGCCTCCTGGGAGATTAAGAAGGAATGTTTTTTTCTCCCACTGGAGCGAACTACATCATACTTTATTTGGGTTTTTTTGCCTTCTTCTGGATAAACTGTGGGTGAAGGGTTGTGTTTATGAAGGTTTTTTTATTAGTGTCTTTTTTTTTTTTTTCCATTGCTTGAACTGAATCAGTGTTAATTTCGTCGACTAAAACCGACTAAAACGTTTTCGTCGACTAACACAATTCAGATGACTAAAATACGACTAAAACTTGAATGGCATTTTAGTCTTAAGACTAAAATACGACTAAAACTAAAATGGCATTTTAGTCAAAAGACTATAACTAAAACTAAATCGAAATTTGCTGCCAAAAATTAACACTGGTGCATGCTCAAAGCATAAATAATAACATATTAGATTTTTCACTCCAGGACCAGCAGTAGTATAATGAGTTTGGAAATTGTAGAGAAATGCTTAAATAATGCATTACAAATTACAATTGAACTACACCCATTTGATTATAGATGACTAAAATGCGTTTTAGTCGACTAAAATGTAGGGCGTTTTAGTCGACTAAAATATACTGGAGTTTTAGTCGACTAAATACGACTAAAACTAAAACACTTGCAGAAGACTAAAATAGGACTAAAACTAAAATGCCATTTTAGTCCTAAGACTAAGACTAAAACTAAATTGAAATTTGCTGCCAAAATTAACACTGAACTGAATGGACCTTTCACAGTGTTTCCCAGGTCCCAACCTGCTATAATTGCTGCAGTGCCCCTCAACCCCACCCTCAGCTCCTCTGTGCCCCTAACCTCCAACAGTATCTCACAGTGCCTCCTGCAGTGGCCTCCATTCTCCCACAGTGCATCTGCAAATCCTAGCTCAAACAAATGTAAACCTGAGCTATCTGACAACTGTTTTTATGCAATGAAAAATTCATATAATGACACGGAGGCAGTTTAACCAAATAAATAGCCAATTTTCAAATATGGTTGAATTGGGCTTTATTGCCTATGTCATATCAATGCTCCACGTATCACAGACCTTGCTTAAAGTGTGTCTTAACCCAAAAACAAAATTTCATGTGTTTCAGCTTATCATTTCTTAGCTGTGTTGGCTGCATAATTTTCTTTTCTTTATTTTGACTTGGTGAATCAGCCAGCATCACACTTCTAGTCCTAGGATCGCAATGCTAACTGACCCATCTTTATCCGGACAACAGACACAATATAGGACTATGAAACCTCTCCTATTGTCCATAACATAGAGGGGTATGGTTCTGTAGTTTTAAGAGCTACTTATGAACAAGAAGCATTATCCACAAGAGTTATCCACACACAAGATTTCTTGCAAGAATAGCAGGTTTTTTTTTTTTCATTTTTAAACAAATAAAACAAAATACCTCCCCTACTATATTTAACAGAACAAAAGGGAAACAAGTAAGAGAAGTTCATTGTAAGGGTTTGAATACGCTTTAAAAATACATTTTCCTTCTGGTGCTCCAACCATTTGTTTGTGGAGAACATTACCTTCTGTCTTCAGAAAATGGCTTTCCCACAGATATTCCTTACGGTCCTTTCACACGGGCTTTCCGCCCAGGGTACTCTGTTTTGCTCAGTGGGGAGGGTGCAGCCGTACTGGGTGCGAGGATGGCCAAAAAGCTAGACTGGCTTTTAAACTAGGGAATGGGGGGGAGGGTACAGATGTAGAATTAGCCAGTGGAAAGCAAGTTGCAGAGGGCAGAAATGGGGGCACTAGCGGTAGGGTGTACGGAGCTCCTATACCCAGGATGGGTATGGGGAAAAATCAGGAGGGCAACCTAAAAACATCAAATGAGGATATATGTAGCCGCTCAAAATTAAGAGGTTTGTATACCAATGCCAGAAGCCTGGCCAACAAGATGGGAGAGCTAGAGCTGCTGTTGTTGGAGGAGGACTTAGATTTTGTGGGGATAACTGAGACTTGGTTTGACAGCTCTCATGACTGGATGGCGACCATTCAGGGATATTCCCTTTATCGCAGAGATAGAGTGGGTAAAAAAGGAGGAGGGGTATGTCTGTATATTAAGAACAGTGTGCAGGTAAATATGAGGGATGATATTAATAATGGAGCTAAGGACGAGGCAGAATCCCTATGGGTAGAGCTTCAAAGGGAAGGCACAGTGGGGAAGGTAATATTGGGCGTATGCTATAGGCCCCCCAACCTGAGGGAGGAGGGGGAGGCGGACCTCATTTTACAGATAGGATTGGCAGCAAGGATGGGAAATGTCATTATAATGGGGGACTTTAATTATCCAGATATAGACTGGGCAGATGGAACCGCGCATTCGGCCAAGGCTAGGCAGTTCCTAAATATCTTGCAGGACAATTTCATGGGTCAGATGGTGAATGCACCGACAATAAACAATGCGGTACTTGACCTACTGATTACCAACAATACAGACCTGCTCACGGATATAGAAATACGGGAGAACTTAGGAAACAGTGACCATAGGTCAATAAGTTTCAGTATTAATTATAGTAATAGGAAGCAGAGGGGTAATTTAAGGACGCTGAATTTCAAAAGAGCCAATTTCCCAAAACTGCGCTCGCTGCTAGAAAATATCAAATGGGATAGAACCCTGGGAACAAAGAACACGGAGGAAAAATGGGAGTGCTTCAAGAGCATACTTAACAAGGGGATTGACCAGTGCATTCCAAAGGGAAATAAATTTAAAAGAGCAAAATTAAACCCTGGGTGGCTAAACTCCAACATAAAAATGCATATTAGTGCTAAAGGAAAGGCTTTCAAAAAATACAAGGCTGAGGGGTCATTACAAAGAGTGTAATAAGAAATGTAAAGATGAAATCAGGGCGGCTAAAATAGAACACGAGAGACATATAGCGGAAGAGAGTAAAAAGAACCCCAAGAAGTTCTTTAAGTATATAAACAGTAAGAAAGCGAGGTCAGAACACATTGGTCCCATAAAAGATGACAAAGGAAATATGGCCACTGAGGACAGGGAAAAGGCGGAAGTGTTAAATAATTTCATCTCTTCAGTCTTCACAAAAGAATCGGGGGCTACACGAACCCAGCTTGTAAGGCCAATCTAAACAACACACCTCAGGAAGTGCCGCCATGGCTGACAGAAGACAGACTTAGAACTAAACTTGAGAAACTTAACATAAATAAATCACCGGGACCGGATGGCTTGCACCCGAGGGTTCTTAAAGAGCTCAGCCAGGTGATTGCCAGACCATTATTCTTGATCTTTAAGGATAGTTTACAGACAGGTATGGTGCCAGCAGATTGGAAAAAGGCCAACGTAGTACCAATATTTAAAAAGGGGCCGAGGTGTATCCCGGGTAACTATAGGCCGGTCAGCCTAACATCTGTAGTCTGCAAGATTTTGGAGGGGATGTTAAGGGACCACATACAAGACTTTAGTAATGAAAACAATATAATTAGTAGTAATCAGCATGGATTTATGAAAAATCGTTCTTGCCAAACCAATCTATTAACCTTCTACGATGAAGTGAGCTGCCATCTAGATAAAGGTAAGCCAGTGGATGTGGTGTATCTGGACTTTGCAAAGGCCTTTGACACCGTTCCCCACAAACGCTTACTGTACAAACTAAGGAAGGTAGGTATGGACCATAAGGTGAGTACCTGGATAGAGAACTGGCTCCAGGGGAGAGTACAGAGGGTGGTGATTAATGGGGAGTACTCGGATTGGGCGGGGGTGGAAAGTGGGGTCCCCCAGGGTTCTGTCCTGGGGCCAATCCTGTTTAATTTATTCATAAATGATCTAGAGGAGGGGATATCGAGTACAATCTCAGTATTTGCGGACGATACTAAACTAAGCATGCCAATATCTTCTATACAGGATGTGGAAACCTTACAAGCGGACCTAAACAAAATAACGGGGTGGGCAACTACATGGCAGATGAGGTTTAATGTTGATAAATGTAAAGTAATGTACTTGGGGGCCAGAAACCAGAAAGCAAGCTACTCACTAGGGGGGGAACCTCTGGGGGAGTCTAGGATGGAAAAAGACTTGGGGGTACTGGTAGACAACAGGCTTGGCAGTGGCATGCAATGCCAAGC
The DNA here is from genome assembly GCF_965119305.1 of Pelophylax lessonae. Taxonomy (NCBI): domain Eukaryota; kingdom Metazoa; phylum Chordata; class Amphibia; order Anura; family Ranidae; genus Pelophylax; species Pelophylax lessonae. Next base: position 77,271,803 of record NC_138774.1, read on the forward strand.
AGCTGCAAGCAAAGCCAACAGAATATTGGGATGTATAAAAAAGGGGATTCACTCCAGAAATAAAGAGATTATTCTCCCGCTCTACAAGACTCTGGTCCGGCCACATCTGGAGTATGCTGCCCAGTTCTGGACACCGGTCCTCAGGAAGGATGTGCTGGAATTGGAAAGAGTCCAGAGAAGGGCAACAAAAATAATTAGGGGAATGGAGGACATCAGCTATGAGGAAAGACTACAAGCACTGAACCTATTCTCTCTAGAGAAGAGACGTTTGAGGGGGGATATGATATCAATGTACAAATACTGTACTGGCGACCCTAGCATAAGGAACAAACTATTCAGAGTAAGGAAATACAACAAGACACGTGGCCACTCACTAAAACTAGAGGAAAGGCGGTTTAACCTTAACCACTTGCCTACAGTGCACTTTCACCCCCTTCCTGCCCAGACCGATTTTCAGCTTTCAGCGCTCTCACACTTTGACTGAGAATTACTCAGTCATGCAACACTGTACCCATACAAAAATTGTGTCCTTTTTTTCACACAAATAGAGCTTTCTTTTGATGGTATTTGATCAATACTGGGTTTTTTATTTTTTGTGCTATAAATAAAAAAAGACTGAAAATATCGTGAAAAAACGCATTTTTCTTTGTTTCTGTCATAAAATTTTGCAAATTAGTCATTTTTCTTCACAAATTTTGGCCAAAATTTACACTGCTACTTATCTTTGGTAAAAAAAACCCAAATAAGTGTATATTATTTGGTCTTTGTGAAAGTTATAGAGTCCACAAGTTATGGTGCTATTCATTGAAAATTGATCACACTTGATCACACCTGATGTACTGAAGGCCTATCTCATTTCTTGAGACACTAAAAGGTCAGGAAAGTACAAATACCCCCCAAATGACCCCTTTTTGGAAAGTAGACATTCCAATGTATTTAATAAGGGGCATGATGAGTTTTTTGAAGTTGTCATTTTTTCCCACAATGCTTTGCAAAATGAAGATTTATTTTTTTTTATTTTTATTTTTTTTACAAATTGCCGTATTAACAGGTTATTTCTCTCACACAGCACATGTATACTTGCAACTACACCCCAAAACACATTCTACTACTCCGCCTGAGTATGGCGATACCACATGTGTGAGACTTTTTCACAGCCTGGCCACATACAGAGTCCTAACATCCGAGTAGCAGCGTCCGGCATTCTAGGAGCACAAATTACACATATCATTTCCTGACAACCTATCGCACTTTTGAAGGCCCTGGAGCACCAGGACAATGGAAACCCCCATAAAATGACCCCATTTTGGAAATCAAACAGCCCAACGTATAATTTTTGAGGCATAATGAGTCTTTTGAATATGTCATTTTTTTCCACAAGTTTTTGGAAAATGTGGAAAGAAAATGAAAACACATTTTTTTTACACAAAGCTGTCCATTTATGCAATATTTCTAACACATCGCATGTACATAGCAAAACTTGCACCCCAAAATACATTCTGCTATTCCTCCTGAGTATGGTGATACCACATGTGTAACACTTTTTCACAGCCTGGCCACATACATGGGCCTCACATCCAAGTAGCGCTTTACACAAAGTTGTCCATTTATCCACTTTAAGACTGGGCCTATTTTTGACACTTGGTGTTTACAAGCTAAAATCATTTTTTTTGCTAGAAAACTACTTTGAACCCCAAAACATTATATATTTTTTTTTAGCAGAGACCCTAGAGAATAAAATGGAGATCGTTGCAATATTTTTTATCACACCATATTTGCGCAGCAGTCTTCCAAATGCGATTTTTTTGAAAAAAATTCACTTTTTTGAACTAAAAAATAAGAAAACAGTAAATTTAGCCCAATTTTTTTCCATAATGTGAAAGATAATGTTACGCCGAGTAATTAGATACCCAACATGTCATGCTTCAAAATTGCGCATGCTCACAGAATGGCGCCAAACATTGGTACTTAAAAATCCCCATAGGCAACATTTTAAAAATTTCTGCAGGTTACTAGCTTAGAGTTACAGAGGAGGTCTAGGGCTCAAATTATTGCACTCGCTCTAACGATCGCGGCGATACCTCACATGTATGGTTTGAACACCGTTTACATATGTGGGCGGGACTTGCGTATGCGTTTGCTTCTACGCGTGAGCTAACGGGGACAGGGCGCTTTAATTTTTTTTTTTTTTTTTTTTCCTATTTATTTTATTTATTATTTTTTTATTTTTACACAGTTTAAAAAAAAAAAATGTTTTGATCATTTTTATTCCTATTACAAGGAATGTAAACATCCCTTGTAATAGAAATAGGCATGACAGGTCCTCTTTATTGTGAGATCTGGGGTCAAAAAGACCTCACACCTCACAACTACACTAAAAAAGAAAAAAAAAAAAAAAATTGTTGAAAGAGGAAAAAAAAAAAGCAAAAAAAAAAAGCGGCCCTTTAAACCGGTTGCTAGGCAACGTCTTTTGACGTAGCTCCGGTCCTCCAAGACCATAGAGTTGAGTGAGGGCCATCTTGCCCTCACTCGACTTCCTGTCTCTGAGGATCCGGGACCGGATAGTTTTCCCCGCTGCCGGCGGGTCCGGTAAGCTGGGAAAACGTCTGGGACGCGGCAGGAGGGGGGGGGGGGCACCTCTTCCCCTGCACCGTAAGGGTAATTCCGCGGCGAATCCGCCACTGGGACCACCCTTATCTGAAAGCCGACCGCCCGCCGTTTCAAAAAATACCGGGGTTATGGGGGCTATCTGCTGCCATAACCCCAGTATTTAGCTTTTAATGGCCGACGCATATAGTCGTTAGGCGGTCAGTAAGTGATTGCATGTATATGGCAAACAGGTGACGATGACTGACGGGGTGACAGGTGACGATGTCTGATGGGGTGACAGGTGACGATGATTGATGAGGTGACAGGTGATGATGATTGATGAGGTGACAGGTGACGATGATTGATGGGGTGACAGGTGACGATGATTGATGAGGTGACAGGTGATGATGATTGATGGGGTGACAGATGACGATGATTGATGGGGTGACAGATGACAGTCACTGACGGGGTGACGTGACGATGATTGATGGGGTGACAAGTGACGATCACTGATGGGGTGTCAAGTGACGATGACTGATGGGGTGACAAGTGACGATGACTGATGGGGTGACAGGTGACGGTGATTGATGGGGTGACAGGTGACGGGCGATGATCACTGATGGGTGACAGGTGACGGCGATGGTGCACGGCGGTACTGATGGCAGTCTCTGGTGACTGGTGAACTTTAGGCTATGTTCACATGTGAGCGTAGCGATCACGGGCAGAATCACTGCGATTCTGCCCGTGATCCAGAAATCATTGCAAATTGCGGGGCGCCTGTGCGTTGCCCGTGATTTGCAATAGCACCCCAAACGCTGTGCGATGTTGCCGCCATTTCCGCCTGCCGAATCGAGGTAACCTCACGCAAACAACGCATGATGCCCCAAAGAAATTCTTGTACCTTTTTTGGGCGTCATGCGATGTTTGCGCGATGTTACCGCGATTCGGCAGGCGGAAATGGCGGCAACATCGCACAGCGTTTGGGGTGCTATTGCAAATCAGGGGCAACGCACAGGCGTCCCGCGATTTGCAATGATTTCCGGATCGCGGGCAGAATCGCAGTGATTCTGCCTGCGATCGCTGCGCTCACATGTGAACGTTATGGGTGTCAATTTCTGGGCACTGATGAGGTGACTGTTGGGTGACAGGTGACATTGGGGGGGGCTGAGGACTGTGTGGGGGGACCTTTATTAGTGTGATTTTTACTTTGTGACAGGTACACAGAGCAGTAACTCACTATTTCTAGCTCTTCTCCCCTCATACTGGAAACTGTATGAGGAGAGAAGAGCTAGTAACACTGAGTTACTGCTCTTTGTTTACATTTTGTGATCGGCTGTGAATGGATTCACAGCCGATCACATAGTAAACAGTCACTGTCAGTGACTGTTTACTACCGCCGGTGACAGCTGTGTTCCTACGGAACACAGTGCCACCGACACGACCGCGCTGCGCGCTCCCGATCGCGCATGCGCGGTCATCTGGTGGGCGCCTTCATTGTGATCGGCTGTGTCATTGGAACACAGCCGATCACGTGGGAAACAGCCACGCCCATTGGCTGTTTCCCCCCTGCCGGTGACGGGGGGTGTCCCGGGGACACCCCGACACCGGCAGTGCAGGGCGGCGCGCACGCGATCGCGCGCCTGCCCTGCTTAAAGTGCCGCCGTCATATGACGGCGGCCCAGGATAATGGTCGCTCCGCTCCGCCGTCATATGACGGCGGGCGGGCGGCAAGCGGTTAAAATGCGTAAGGGGTTCTTCACTTTAAGGGCGGTAAGGATGTGGAATTCTCTTCCACAAGCAGTCGTATCAGCAGGGAGCATTGATAGTTTCAAAAAACTATTAGATGGGCACCTTAAAGACCACAACATACAGGGGTATACAATGTACGGTTAAAAGCAAACACACACACACATCATAGGTTAAACTGGATGGACTGATGTCTTTTTTCAACCTCACTAACTATGTAACTATGTAACTATGTAATCTGCTGATCCCGCTGAGCAGGCGGATGACAGGTCCATTTCCGCTCACTCTGCTGAGATAGACCTGTCAGAGCTCCGCTCTCTATGGGAGATTGGATGAAAATGGACCACTTGTCCGTTTTCATCCGATCCTATCTGATCCAATCCTCATGACGGATGGAAAATAGGGTTTCCATCATCTAGATTTCACAGACAGGATTGGATAGCAGCGGGTGTCACTGGACATATCACTGCTGACATCCACTGCTCCATAGGGGTGCATAAAGTGTCCGATCAGGTCTGCCTGAAAAACTAACAGGTGGACCTGATCGGAAAGCCCATGTGAAAGGGGCCTTATGGTTAAATAAATAAATGTCTTGGTTGTATGAGACCACAGTTTTTTTAAAAATTCAAGAATTGAGAATTCACTGAACCCATCACACATTTATTACAAGGAAGTACATGGAATAAATGAACAAGCTGTCCTTTAGCCACAGAGTTTGAAAAACTGATAAAGGGTACACTATACTTAAAGCTGAATTTCTAACAACTGAATACAAACATAAAACACACATATGAAAGCATTTTTACCTGCCTGCAAACTGATTTTTTATTTGCAGAGATTTTTCCTGAGACTTACAAATCGCTGCCAACACAGCACAGCTAGCATTGGGAACTTGCTTTTCTATAGGGCACCTTAGTAATACATCTAAGTCTTGTCCTATCCCAAACTTTGACTGACCAGTGAAGGAGAAACAACAGACTGATTAGCTCATCTCTCTGTCACTCTCCTCTCTTGTCCTGTCAGCACCTGTTTCCTGTTAGCACATAAGTGCTGTTGCGCAACTGACTGGCTCCTTGTGCCTTCATGACTTCTCTTGTGCTGCCCTCTTGCTAGTTCGCCTTTCCTCATATTATCACACTGTAGCACCTCCTAGTGTGGGATGCTAGGTAAATTTTTAGTTTTTGGCTCCTTCTGTAATCAAGGGAGCAGTGATCGCCAGTCCTGGTCTGTTCAGGGTTTCTCAAACTGGGAGATTTATTCCTCTCTTTTTGCCTCCTGACCTTTGGAAAAGCTTTCAGAGCTTAGGGAGGGAAATGCAAAAAAACAGTCTAAATATTTATCGTGCACCAGCTAGTTCCTGTAGAGGAGTGTCCAGGAGGGGGCTGGAAAGGTGATAAATAGTCTGAAGCACTGGAGAGCTGGGTTCCTTCTCCCCAGGAGAGTTCCAAAGCCGGAGGAGCTGCTGCCCTTAGGCAGCCCATGGATTGTGCAGCTGTTCTAGTGGCCTCATCTGTCTTGGGGCTGAGGACCTGGATGGATCTTCTTAAAAGTTGAGTGCAGGACCTCACTACAAGGGATTTGGTTTGAAGAAGGACTTGTCTCACTCACTGGATCATGTCCGGAGGAAGCTGAAAGGTGGCAACTTTCTTGGTAGTTGTCTTGTGAGAAGACTTGTGTATAAAGACCTTAAATTGATCCCTGCAACTGTTCAGTGTTCTGGAAATCGTATTGGGTATCAGTAGCTGTGCAGAAGCGCAAGGTAGCCAGAAGCCAAATAAACTTGCTTCATATCCCCCATGGCCTCAAAGTTACCTAATGGTCTTCAATTGTGAGGGTTTTGACTGTCCAACATTCATATTTGGAGAAGATTTCCCTTGAATAGCTATGTGCTAATCATTTTGGAGTATCCCATGCCCCAACCTCTCTCCTGTTTAAAGTTTTTTCAAGCAATAAATCGTAATAGGACATTCCCTAAACTGTGTTATTGGAGCCAGGAGTATGGACTGGCGCCTGCAGGGATACAGCCTCTATACTTTCAGGGAAGAACCAGTTAATACTTCAGGGGTAGCGCTACAAAACACTCACTGTTCTTCCCATACCTTCCTTTTTTATTTTAATCTTTTTACATTTTGTTTCCTACATTTTAAATAATGCTCATGTTACAGCCCCTGTGTGCTTTCTGTGTACAACACTGTGGAAGAATGTCATGCTTGAAACCAATAGTAATGACTTCTGTCAGAATTTTTAGTATAAGCTCTTTAAGTCTAAGTTTTCATCTTCCCTCTTCCTATTCTACCAGGTTGAGCCCAACACAAAACTCTTTCCAGCTGTCTTTGTTAATCCTTTGAGCCAAACCTTGTTCCAGTTTGAACTTGGAAAATTGAAGGTAGGAAAAAATTGTTTTTATATACTGTACATTTTCTGTAAACCAATATATTTTGTATTTCATTGAATTTTATATCCTTAACTCTTAAATAATAAATTTGTCTGTTTGCAGAACATCATGCCTATCTCTGCTGCCATGTTTCGCAGTGAAAGCAAGAACCCAGTGCCACAGTGCCCACCTCGTCTGGATGTCCAGTTGCTGACACCTGTAATATGGAGCCGTATGCCAAATGATTTCTTAATAGTGGAATCATCAAAGGTCAGCGACCGGCATGGCTGGATGGTAGAGTGTACAGATCCATTGATGATGATGGCTCTTCATATACCTGAAGAGAATAGGTAACAACTCCGTTGTGAATTGAACATACATTGCTGCAAATTTTAGATTTCTCTGCCCAGTAGTCACAGACCAGATTGCTGCTAAAACAAAGCTGTTGAACCAACTTTGCATGTTTCATTTATGTAACCATTTTGTAAGGTGGTGTTTTGTAGAGCAGTCTTGACTATTGTCTTACAGTTTTTGAATGTGACAAAGAGCCAAACTTTTGCATTGTAGGATATTCGGTAAAAGTATGTCCATAGCAGAATGAGCATTTTTTGGGGATATATAGTGTATTTATAACCATTTAACAGATAGCTCAAATATTTTGTGTGCAGTGGGTTGATGGTATTTAGGGGAAACCAAAGCTTTGCTCAGTGAGAACAGGCCAGCATTTGCTCAGAGTGCAGGGCTGGAAAGCTACTGCAGGTATTAATGCAGGCACCTCTAGGTAGCTGCACTTTCTGTCATTTTGAAAAAAAAAAAAGGCATAGTCACTTTAAGCTAGCTCTGGATTAGCAATGTCTGGTGTTGTTTTTTTAGTGGCTTGGTAGAACCCTCAAAGATGCACACCCTCCGAGTGTTATTATTTATGGACTGCTTTGAAGAAGAAAATTCTTAGCATTGGACAGCTGTTAAGGTTAAAGCTGCTGAAGCATTGAATCCCCATTAGACCTTCATTTTATTAATCAAGTTGTAGTTAAACCAACATCAAAATAACCTCCAAAAAAATGCACAACTGTTAAAGTAAATTCTTTTGTTTCTTGTAGGTGTATTGATATCCTGGAACTGTCAGAACGTTTGGATTTGCTAAGGTTTCACTATCACACTCTTAAACTGTACTGTTCAGTCTGTGCTTTGGGAAACAATCGTGTGGCTCACGCCCTGACCAGCCATGTTGATGAATCTCAGTTGCTTTATACTATTGAGAGTAACCACTTGTCAGGTCTTCTTCGGAGTGGCTTCTATGATCTTCTTATTAGCATCCACTTGGAGTCAGCCAAGAGAGGTCGTATGACCATGAACAGCGAGTTTATTGTTCCTATGACTGACCAGACAAAGAGTATCACATTGTTCCCCAATGAAAACAAAAAGCATGGGCTTCCTGGTGTTGGCATGAGTACATGTCTTAGACCAGAGCTACATTTTTCCAATACCTGCTTTGTTAGCACTATCAGTGAACTTTACCTGCACAGTCCATACATCCCACTGGATATTCTGAAGACCAAGGCTATCAACATGTTGACAGAATCTGTCCTGGATGGTGGACAACACACCAGAGATCCTGTTGGAGGAAGTGTGGAGTTCCAGTTTGTACCAGTCCTAAAGCTTATCTCCACCCTCCTAATTATGGGTGTCTTTCAGGATGATGATGTACGACACATCTTAAAGATGATTGAACCAAATGTGTTTTCTGAGGAGGAGCCAGAAGAAGAAGGGGAGAAGACTGAAGAAGGTGGAGAGGAGGGAGCAGAAAAGGAGGCTACAGAAAAAGGAGGTGAGGAGGAAGAAGTAGAGGGGGAAGGACAGGAGAAGACTGAAGAAGAAGAGAAAGCAGTTGAAGCTGGAGAGGCCGAAGCCAAAGAGGAGGAGGAGGGCCTGGAAGAAGGCTTACTGCAAATGAAGCTGCCTGAGTCTGTGAAGTTGCAGGTAAATGTCTTTTAGTTTCACATACATTTAGTTTTCCTTGACTGCTTTTAGGTATAAAGGCCAAAACAAGCACTGTCCTGCCATTGTAGTGTTCCTCTAAACGTGAGATGTGTACAAGCTTTGGTGTATGTAGAAAGTCTGCTACAGCAAAGGACACAGACTTTTAATTTAAATTTCCTTGATCTTTTTAGTGCTTGGCAGTAAAGATCGGATGCTTTTTTTGACAAAATGATGGTTGCTAGATGGAACACATACAACTATATAATGAATTGCAAGTGTGTGCTTTTACAGGCTCCAATGACCTGTCTGGCAAGGGCAAATTCTTTAATTCTTACTCTCTCAGAGTTGGCTCTGCATATCAAAGAGGAAAAACATTGCATAGAAACACAAAGTCAAGTAGAAACTAAACTGAGAGTTAGGGTGCAGAGTTGTGAGGTGCAAATACACTTTGGTTGGTACATGTAGCCCACAAACACTTAACTGCATTGTGAATAAATATAAGCAGGACTTTGAGAGAGCAGTGGTCATTATGACTGTACAAGGCTAAAACTAGGGGAAGGGGGGAGGCAGGGGGGATGTGGCCCTATCATTGCACTGGGAGGGGCACTGCTGATCAGTGTGGCCAGTGGGGAAAATTACTTGAACCAATCTCTGTGGCTCTCCCTGCAGCAGCCAAAAGCTGGCATCCTCCTTCCTTTCTGGTGCTGCAGAGAGCCATACAGGATCGGTTACAGTAATTTCTCCCACCTGCTGCACTGATCACTCACTCCGTCCACATGCGATTTCCCCCCTGCTGCTCGGACCCCCACTGTGTGCCTGCCATGCAACGTGTTCTTACCAGTGCTGCCGACTTCCCTCTGTTCCCTTCCTTTTCTTAATGAGTGATTGATACTAGTTTGTGAATGAACAGGAAGCCTCAGAGTCCTATTTTTTGATCCCCAGTGCAGCTGAGGCTGCAGAGAAAGGGATTGGGGAATCTTTGTCCCTAGTTCCTTTCTCTGTCCCAAAAGTGAGACATCAGGGGTCTGTTTACAACACTGATATTTTACCAAAGACCCCTCAACAGCATTGTTAAAAAAATTTACAAAATTGTAAAAAAAAAATTAAAAATGTAAAAAATTGTAAATAAAATATTTAAAAAAGTAATACTGGGGAAAAGAGGGTCAGTGTGTAGAGAGGGTGGAACAGTGTGTACAGGGGGTAAATTTAATTTGAGATAATTCCCTGGTTGTGTTTATTTGTTGTTTATATACAGACTAAATGGCCATGCCCAATATGTAGAATCATTTTGCTCCACAATTCACCATCTCCCTTCTAGGGGCCCCAGTGCATTGCTTTGCCTAGGGGCCCATAATACTATTGAGATGTCACTGACCGGAGATGAGGCTTGAAATCACTTTATTCAATCATTACCTATGTGGCAAATTAGAAGCAGCACCACTGCAAGAAAAAAAAAAAAAGCCCAGCAGGTCAGGTCTTTAATAAGCCAGCCATGACTGTAGAATGAGTTGATTTTAAGCCTCACCTCCGGGGCTGATTAGGTGGGGCACTGTGGGAAGGAAGAAGAGAGCACAGAAGCAAGGCTTATTTAATACCTGCTTCTTGGCTCACTTTCCCAGTGGTGCCCCTCTGCTAATCTGCTTTTGAAGTGAGGCGTGAAATCGCCTCATTCAAACCTCACCTATGCAGTGATTGTGCAGGTCTTCACCCTACAGGTACACATGCAGCATTAAGGCCAAATGTTGGCCCCATTCACTCACCCATATTAGGCACTAATCAGGCTATATTACCCCCAGATGGAGAACTTCACTCTCAGGTGGGGGCGCTGATCTGACTCTTTGCCCCGGGTGAAAGAATGTCTAGCTTCACTACTGTGACTGTATATAAACCTAAGCAACAAAAATTGGAAAACACTGCTTTAGTCGATATTCTCCATTTCTACAGATGTGTAACCTACTGCAGTATTTCTGTGATCGGGAACTACAGCATCGCGTTGAAGCCATCATTGCCTTCTCTGAGCGCCACATGGACAGCTTGCAAACCAATCAGAGGCAGCGTTACAAAGAACTAATGCAAGCATTTACCATGTCTGCAGCAGAGACAGCGCGGCGAACCAGAGAATTCCGTTCCCCTCCACAAGAACAGGTGATTCCTAGCTGCTTTACCTCATTGAAAAATAATTGAAGACTCATATCTAAATATATAAATGTACTGCGCTACAAATCATTTACCATATACAGATAAACCTTGGAGTGAATACTGAAAAAACCTTATAGTGAATGATGTTCTGTGTTCAAGTTAGACATAAAAATGTTTAATTATAGATGAAACGCAATAAATATAAAATTCCCGTGTAGAGTCCATGTGAAGTCACTCCATTTCAAATCCACATAGTAATGTATCAAATTATCACAGCAATGGCCTTCAGTGCCAGTAAAGATGCATCCCATCCTCCGTGAGTGCGATGCATCTATGAATCCACAGCACCAAAATGCAACAGATAAGCGCTTACCAGAGATGCATGAACCCCAAATTGAGTGATGATAAACAGCATGCACTATATGGTACACCAAGGTTCTCATCCACAGTCTTGTATGCAAGCCTTATAAATTTAACTCATACATGAGAAAAAACAGAAGCAGAAGACTCCCATAGTGTAAATCAGTAACAACTCTCTTTAATTAAAACAGTTAAAAACACTCACAATTTTACAGAGCATGACAGTGCTGTATGAACAAAGATGTCCCAATTGGTAACTCACATTGTGTGCAATGATGTCAGCGAATCTGGCTCCTCCCAACACGTTTTGTCAAATGGTGATATCATCAGAGGTTCAGGGTGGTCAAGACTCATATCTGCTTACAAAACTTCCCTCCTCCACGGATGACATGGTTACCTTGGTTTTAGGGAAGCCGTTTAAGAATAGCTGCATGTTAAAATGGTCGGGTCAATTTTAATAACATTACATTTCAACCCGGATTCCAGAACCCACTCTTTACTCTGCATCAGTTTTCGGTGAACCAGTGGCGTACCAAGGGGGGGGGCGGGGGGGCGGCCCGCCCCGGGTGCCAAGCACTGGGGGGTGTCAGCCGGTGTCCTGTCCGGCGTGTTCCGTATCGCTGTGAAGGGAGCTCCTTCAGTTAGCGCTGGGGGGGGGGGGGCGGAACGGCGGCGGGAATAGGGGGCGGAGCCGCGGCGGGAGAAGGGGGCGGAGCCGCGACGGGAGAAGGGGGCGGGGCCTCGGTGGGAAGAAGGGGCGGAGTCTTAGCCTCAGCAGGAAGAAGGTGAGTGCCGAAGTGTGTGTGCTGAATAGGAAGGGGATGGGGCAGCTGCATATGAGGAATTCATCTTTCCCTAGCTCCCTGTCCCCTTCAGTGCTCTCCACCCCCCTGGTTTTCTCTGCCCGCCCCCCAATTGCTCCCTGTCCCCCCCCAGTGCTCTCCACCCACCTGGTTTTCCCTGCCCACCCCCCAAGTGCTACCTGCCCCCCCCCCCCAGTGCTCTCCACCCCCTGGTTTTCCATGCCCACCCCCCAAGTGCTACCTGCCCCCCCCCCATTGCTCTTCACCCCCTGGTTTTCCCTGCCAACCCCCCAAGTGCTACCTGTCCCCCCCAGTGCTCTCCACCCCCTGGTTTTCCATGCCCACCCCCCAAGTGCTACCTGCCCCCCCCCCATTGCTCTTCACCCCCTGGTTTCCCCTGCCCACCCCCCAAGTGCTACCTGTCCCCCCCAGTGCTCTCCACCCCCTGGTTTTCCCTGCCCACCCCCCAAGTGCTACCTGTCCCCCCCAGTGCTCTCCACCCCCTGGTTTTCCCTGCCCACCCCCCAAGTGCTACCTGTCCCCCCCAGTGCTCTCCACCCCCTGGTTTTCCCTGCCCACCCCCCAAGTGCTACCTGTCCCCCCCCCCCAGTGCTCTCCACCCCCCTGGTTTTCCCTGCCCACCCCCAAGTGCTCTCCACCCCCCTGGTTTTCCCTGCCCACCCCCCAAGTGCTCCCTGTCCCCCCAGTGCTCTCCACCTCCCTGGTTTTCCCTGCCCGCCCCCAAGTGCTCCCTGTCCCCCCCCCCAGTGCTCTCCACCCCCTGCACCTTCCAACCAACCCTGCAATGCTTTTCAAAACCCCCTCCCTATTCTCTCCAGCCCCCCCCCCCCCCACCGTGCCCTTCAGCTCCTCCAGTGCTCTCTGCTTCGCCTGTGCTCTCCGGCCCCCCTAGTGCTCTTCTATCTTCTATCATGTCCTCAGTCTCTGACCATCTACTGTATCATGTCCTCAGTCTCTGACCATCTCCTGTATCATGTCTGCAGTCTGACCATCTCCTGTATCATGTCCTCAGTCTCTGACCATCTCCTGTATCATGTCTGCAGTCTCTGACCATCTCTTGTATCATGACTGCAGTCTCTGACCATTTCCTGTATCATGTCTGCAGTCTCTGAGCATCTTCTGTATCATGTCCTCAGTCTCTGACCATCTCCTGTATCATGTCCTCAGTCTCTGGCCATCTCCTGTATCATGTCCTCAGTCTCTGACCATCTCCTGTATCATGTCCTCAGTCTCTGACCATATACTGTATCATGTCTGCAGTCTCTGACTGAGCATCTCCTGTATCATGTCTGCAGTCTCTGACCATCTCTTGTATCATGTCCGCAGTCTCTGACCATCTCTTATATCATGTCTGTAGTCTCTGACCGTCTCCTGTATCCTGTCCTCAGTCTCTGACCATCTCCTGTATCATGTCCTCAGTCTCTGACCATCTCCTGTATCATGTCTGCAGTCTCTGACCATCTACTGTATCATGACTGCAGTCTCTGAGCATCTCCTGTATCATGTCTACAGTCTCTGACCATCTACTGTATCATGTCTGCAGTCTGACCATCTCCTGTATCATGTCCTCAGTCTCTGACCATCTCCTGTATCATGTCTGCAGTCTCTGACCATCTCTTGTATCATGTCTGCAGTCTCTGACCATCTCCTGTATCATGTCTGCAGTCTCTGAGCATCTTCTGTATCATGTCCTCAGTCTCTGACCATCTCCTGTATCATGTCCTCAGTTTCTGACCATCTCCTGTATCATGTCTGCAGTCTCTGACCATCTCCTGTATCATGACTGCAGTCTCTGACCATTTCCTGTATCATGTCTGCAGTCTCTGAGCATCTTCTGTATCATGTCCCCATCTCTGACCATCTCCTGTATCATGTCCTCAGTCTCTGGCCATCTCCTGTATCATGTCCTCAGTCTCTGACCATCTCCTGTATCATGTCCTCAGTCTTTGACCATCTCCTGTATCATGTCCTCAGTCTCTGACCATCTCCTGTATCATGTCCTCAGTCTCTGACCATATACTGTATCATGTCTGCAGTCTCTGACTGAGCATCTCCTGTATCATGTCTTCAGTCTCTGACCATCTCTTGTATCATGTCTTCAGTCTCTGACCATCTCTTGTATCATGTCTGTAGTCTCTGACCATCTCCTGTATCATGTCCTCAGTCTCTGACCATCTACTGTATCATGTCTGCAGTCTCTGACCATCTACTGTATCATGACTGCAGTCTCTGAGCATCTCCTGTATCATGTCTACAGTCTCTGACCATCTCCTGTATCATGTCTGCAGACTCTATCTATTTATGCTGAAGGTAGAACTGTGCAGGGGAGGCAGAGAGTGCAAAAGGAGGAACTGTGATTAGAGAGACGGGGGAGGGGGCAGACGGCAAGGGGCACTGTGATGGGGGGCTGTGAAATTTGTGCAATAAATATTCTTGAAAACATTACAAATTTCTGTGGGTGTTTTTACATTTTAAAGTTGGGGGGGGGGGGGGGGGTGCCAGATATAGGATCCGCCCCGGGTGCCAAATGCTCTAGGTACGCCACTGCGGTGAACACATTTTTGACACAAGCGAAGAGCAAAACAGATTAGTGCTATAAGTGCTATAAAGGAGAAAGAAACTCAGAAAGGACAGGTGGCATATGTTTACATACTAGGGAAGTTCACTCCAGCTTTTACAATATTGGCTGCCCTCTGTCACAGACTACAATGCAGCCTTCCAGCTCTCCCTATATACTACTCTCTATACTTTACTCATTCCTAAGACATATTATTCATGCACTGCCTTTCACTTGTCATCTGATGTCTTTTTCAGATTAACATGCTAGTGAATTTCAAAAATATTCCTGAGGAGGAATGTCCTGTGCCAGAAGAAATCCGGGATGAGCTCACCGAGTTTCACACTGATCTACTGTCCCACTGTGGTAAGAGTCCTGAACAAATATTTTTCCTGTAACCCTTTAAAATGAATACAGAGGTTAACTGATGGTTCTGCCAAATAACATTTGCCCATAGGCCCAGTTTAGGGTAAACCATTTAAAATTAGCTTTCCAAAATACCTGGAGCCTTTCCAATCTCACATTTACGTTGAATTTAATGTGTGTTTGGTGGTGTGTGTGTATATGTATTCAGAAATATGATCCTTTGCTCATTGATTTTTATGTGACTTATTTATATGGTGTGGACACATTTTCTGTAGCCTTTTTGAAAGAGCATTGAATCATTAAAGTCAGTCTTTGATGTAAGCTCTTATGGTGCAAAACATGTATGTCTAATGTATATGGCATAATGTTTATATATAGTGTGAGTATGGCAGACCGCCTAGCACCCCCCTTTTGGTGCTTCCACCAAGATACAGCTTCACTAGACAACAGAACTAGACAACACTAGCTTAGGTGCAAATTGGAACTCACTTTACCGTAAATTCACACAGAATATATACCACACAAGATCAGGTAAGAGCTTGATCACATTATACTAAACAATAGAAACTGTAAACAGTAATGTCATTAGCACTATCTAAGGATCAGTCAACAGCTAACAGTGATTTAATAAACAGTAAGCTAATAAACAACTAGTCACCTAGACAAGCCTAGGTGACTCCGATCAGTGCCCAACCAGACAGTACGGCACCAGTCCCACAGATACCCAAAGTACAGTACACATGCTGTCTGGGAGGTGCTTTGCTTTCACTGGTGTAATCTGTCAACAACTACAAAAGAAAAAAACTCATACATTGTTCCAGTAGTCCGAAAAAGTGGAATTAATTTATCTTCATATATTTCTTGAGGGAGGCTGTTAATAAATATTTCTGTCCCAAATGGAGAAGCTTCTCCAACACAGTCTGCAGGAGGGCCACCATATTTCTCCTGACCATTAACTTGTACAAGAATAAAACTACACCTTTCTATCCACTCCAGATAGGAAGCCTTATTTTCTTTATTCAGAAAATTAATCCAGGCCTCGCTCTCAGTGTTCATCACATTGATATCCATTATTAGAAAACCATCTGCTCTCGCCATCGGATCAGGGGCTGAACTAAGCTCTTTTCCGTGCTCTGACCAAGAGAAGCAGATAAAATACCCAGTCTCCTCTCTGGGCCATAATCAGTGGGTAGAAGGCAAGCCCTTATTTCCCTCCAAAAGCCCCTGCCCCGGCTTGGAACGTCACATTGAGAATGTAGTAGATCTTCAGGGTGAAAGGGATAAGCATGTAGGTGCTGTGCTGCCATTTGCATATTGGACAGGTTCTGAAGTGTGATTTATTTTCTGCTGTATCCAGTATTTTTTTTAACTGCAAAAAAAAATGTCATCAACTGAAATGCTGTAATTCTTAGAGCAGTATTAGTAGCTTTGGGGTGACTGTTTCAAACCTTCTTCCTTTAGGGGTCCATATGGAGGGAGAAGAGGAGGAAGAACAGGAAGACACCAGCCTGGCTAGACGCCTATTGAGTTTAGTGGAGAAAATAAAGAATCTGCGTGGCAAGAAGGAAGAACCAGAACCTGAGCCAGAAGAGGAGGAGGAACCTAAACCTAGTAAGTCTTTACAGTTGTTGCCTGGGCTATTGAGTTTAAACTTGCTTAACTGTCTTGTTTTGTCTAGTAGCCTGTCTCTTGTAGTTAATGTACGTAAAGTAAGTATGTAGTGCGTATTCACATTTTCTTCATTGCACTTGTGGACTTTACAGAATATCCACACACTTGTGAATCTTCTGTAAAGTATATATAAACTTAAACTGAATGAAATTAAGTTTGCTAAATCATTTTGTGTCACAAGTAAAGCCAGGTGCTTGGCTAAGAAAGAAAGTGAGAGAAACACAGCAATTGATCTTTGTAGCTGCTACCATGTTGTGCTGAACCAGAATAAAACAGTTGTTTCAGCAAACAGAGGAAACTGCTGAGCAGGAAATGTTCAATAGACTGAGTAAGGCAGCACTGCAGGAACTGTAGTCCTGAGAAGGGAAAAGAGCTGCATTTTCTTTGGCTGTAAAGGACACAGTTTCCTATTGCCATGATGGAGACCGGAGAGTGCACATTACTGTCAAGTGTGAACCATCAGTGCTGCATATCGGCGGCCTGATGGGGGGATCTAGAGTTTGGGGGTGACAGGCAGAATCACCCGGGTTCAGAGCAGAGAGTGGACTAATTGCTGTGTGTGTGACAGGACAGTGAGCTGCAAAATGGCTGGGACTGGTGATCTGCTGCTAGACAGACTGAGCCCTTTAGGAACTGACCACACAGCCATCTGGTAGCCTTATTGCTGCCTGCAGGCTTGACTGGGACTATTCACATGTGCACCAATGGTACAACTGAGCCCCAATGTTAGCCAGTTGAAGAGTTAGGAATAAAGACTGCCCCTTTACCACTGCTACACAGAGAAGTTTACCTATTGCTTATGCTAAGAGGTACCTCTCAGTGGACATTGCGCTGTATCCTAGCCATTTTCTCAGCGTGCACTCCAAACTAGTTATAGTAATAATATTTACATTGCAGTTAAGGCTTATATGCACTGTTTATTGCTGATTTTGCTGATTTATAAGTTTATTCCAGTCTAGAGGTACAGAACTCTATTCTAAGTTACTTGGCATAGTGATCATGCTGTCTAGTGTAGTGCACTGTGTCGGAACATATCTTCTGTATGCTCATTTATGCTCAAACCTCCAATTATTCTAACCCATACCAATACATTGAGTTAATTTACCTCTAAATGGTTTTGTGTCCGTTTCTTGATACTAACTCACAGACAAGTTAAATATATCCATACTCATGTCCCTACAAGAGTTTGCAACGACTTTTTTTCAACCAAGTGTGTCAGAGGGACTGAGGTTGTTCTTGGAGTCAAGGTACAGAACAGAGAACCCAAATTACCAAGTGTCTCAGTTTTTTTTTTTTTTATTTATAAAATTGTTTTTTTTTTTTAAATATACTTTTTGTATTTCTGATCTCCTTCAGTGTCTTTTGCAGCCACGATTGTATACATGCACTCACATCAGTGGTGCTTGGCATTTCCTAGGGTCGGTTGCCTAATTTTGACAACAAAAGTCTATTCCTGCATAATGCGTGTTGAAAGTAGTCTTTATCAGAAATCTGTGTGACAGCGTGACAATGCAGATGCCAGGCAAACAGGGCTAGAGTGTTGTCATCCTATAAAAGGGATGAGGACTTTCTTGATTGGATTACCAGGTCAGGTGGAAATTTGGACATTTCAAAGCACTAGACAAATCTTAAAATCTGTAGTTTAAAACATAGCTACTAAACCAATCTGCTTTTTGTTTGCAGATGCCTAGTTGGGTGGAACATGTTCTACATCATATTTCAGTCTAGCACAGTGATGGCGAACCTTGGCACCCCAGATGTTTTGGAACCACATTTGTCATGATGCTCATGCACTCTGCAGTGTAGGTGAGCATCATGGGAAATGTAGTTCCAAAACATCTGGGGTGCTAAGGTTCGCCATCACTGGTCTTGTATATCCCCAAAATCAATGCATGTAAAAAAATCATGGCTATCTGTAGTGTGGACACCATTAGTCATTACATGACATACCTGCAATGCTGTAAATCATAAGTGACTAGATCTGATTTAACTTTTAGTTCAGGTGCTCTGGAAACCTATTAGACAAAAATGAGATTTAAGTAGGTTTTAACTTTTTTTTT
This sequence comes from Pelophylax lessonae, assembly GCF_965119305.1. NCBI lineage: Eukaryota > Metazoa > Chordata > Amphibia > Anura > Ranidae > Pelophylax > Pelophylax lessonae. The sequence continues at coordinate 77,290,469 of NC_138774.1, forward strand.
TTTTTTAATAAATAAAGTGTTCTTGAAGTGTTGATATTCATGGATGGAAGGCATTTACCCTCTAAAGTATACTGTCTTCTCTATATGTTAACACCACTGTTTAAATAAACATCTTCATGGTAATGTATAATTTCTTCCTCTCCTCACAGCTACCTTGCAGGAGCTCATCTCTCACACTATGGTTCATTGGGCCCAGGAGTCTTTCATCCAGAACCCTGAGCTGGTCCGGGTGATGTTCAGTCTGCTGCACCGTCAGTATGATGGGCTAGGGGAACTTATCAGAGCAATGCCCAAAGCCTACACTATCAATGCTGTATCTGTGGAGGACACAATGAATCTTCTAGAGAGCCTTGGGCAGATTCGCTCACTGCTCATTGTACAGATGGGGCCCGAGGAAGAGAACTTGATGATCCAGAGTATTGGGTCAGTACTGATGCAACCTTTATGCTGTGTTTATGTAAAAAAAAATAACTTGATTATAAAAGGGGATAAAGCCTAACCACTGTTTAAAATAGTGATTAAATTTTAATTTTTAAAATTCTACTTATTTTTCTGGCTTTTACCATAAGGGACCCATGACACAGGCCCATTGCAAAGACAAGAAAACCATGCAACATGTGCAATTACTGCTTACTTTGTTAATGTTTTTTTTTCTAATCTAAGGTTGGGTAATACAATAGTTGACCTGAGCTTTTCTATAGCATAACATTCAGCAACTTGGTCATTTCCTGTTTTTTTTGCACATTTTATTTCTAAGTATTAGGGTACTCTTTTCAGGACCAAAGGTTTATCACTAGAGCCTGTAGGCACCCAAACCAACAACAAATTCCAATTTCAAATATTTTGTATATTCAATTACATTTTAAAAATATAATTTTGGATAATTGTACAGTATGGAGATGATGGAAAAATGTGTTAAGTAGTCAGGAAAAAGTTGTCTTTGCATTTGAAATTGATGGCTTACTGTCCCTAGTGTTTTCTGGTTCATTAATAGGTCTATAACTAGGTGTGTGTTTTAAGAAAACCAGTTGACACTCTTCATGTTTTTCCCTTATCTAGAAACATCATGAACAACAAGGTCTTTTATCAGCACCCTAACTTGATGCGAGCTCTAGGAATGCATGAGACTGTAATGGAAGTCATGGTGAATGTGCTCGGTGGAGGTGAATCCAAGGTAATTGTGGGGTCAGACTAAAATTGAGATGGGACTTGGTGTGCTTGGGTAACAGAAGCAACTAGGGCATAGTTAGAGGTGAAAGTTCAGTAAATCAGGAACATTCTGGAGTACAGCTGGAAAGTGCCAGTTTAAGTGGCTCTGGTATTGCACATAGATGTTCAAAAATGTCTGTCTCGTAAGTCATACCAGACCTGTCCAACCGGGAAAGGGCCTGGGCAGACCTGGAATCTGCTGCAGGGACTATACTTGCAAAATGACATGCTGGGATAATATGAAATGATTCATTTAACAACAAGTGCAGTTGATAGTTATGTGGGGAAGAAATGCCCAAAGGGTATTTCGTGTACTAAATAAAGCTGCTCTGTGTTTGGGCTACAGCATATCAGTGGCTATTCACAACTGGTTTTTACTCTGCATTAATGAATTAAGCCCTAACTGTTTCATTCTTTATCAAGATCAAATTTCAGCAATTACTAACATCACATGTTCGATCATTATGTTTAAGGAAATCCGCTTTCCCAAAATGGTGACCAACTGCTGTAGATTCCTGTGCTACTTCTGTAGAATCAGTCGACAGAATCAAAGAGCCATGTTTGACCATCTTAGCTATTTGCTTGAAAACAGTGGTATTGGTTTGGGTAAGTTTATTTCAGTAACTGAATGTTTTCAGCACTAACATTTATTAAGTGAAAACCATTGGCTTTTAATGTGTACTTGCTGTTGCAGGAATGAGAGGCTCTACTCCCCTTGATGTGGCTGCTGCTTCAGTGATTGACAACAATGAGCTGGCTCTAGCACTACAAGAGCAGGACCTGGAGAAGGTAATGTGGCTTCACAGCACATAGGAAAATATGTTATCTTTTTTTGTTCATAGCAACAAACAATTTACCAACTTTCATTTACTAACCTGCTGTAAATAGTAGATGACTGAAAAACGCAACAGATCCTTCTTCCTTTTGGGTCACAGACCTTCAGCTGATAAAATCATAGTTTAGACACCTTTCTTTTATCCCTAGACTCTGAACATACCAGGGATATGAGACCATCACTATCTATAGCTGATGTTACATTTCAGTACAGCGATGGGTTTAGTCTAGGGATGCACTGATATTATTACCAATACTTTTCTTTTAGTACTTGCCGTTGCCGATACCAATTACCGATAACTACCGCTACTGTTTTGTTTACACTTCAGCTGTCAGCAATGGTACAAGGCATTGAATAAATATTTACAAATTAAATAATTTTTTTCTTATTTTGCGCTTTTTTCATAGTGAAACGTGTAAATATATGTTAAAGGTGTAAATATTTTAATGAACAAAGTTTTAATTATTATTGGTTTATAAAATAGAAGTGAACCAAAAAAAAATCAGCAGGAAAATAAATGGAAAATGATAATAAGGAGTTAATGAAGGCTGATTAGAGTAAATTAAGGGTTATAAGAGGTTAAACAGAGGAACATTTATTTAAAAGAAAAATGTACTTGACAGCTTACTTCATCTGCAGATTCATCCCAGACGAATCCCTTTGATTCCTCAGTTCATCCCTTTTGATCTGTAGATGAATAAACAGAAAGATACAAGAAGAAGCAATGTTTCTTTTTATCTTTCTGTTTCAGGGGCTGAGCAATGTTTTAATAAACATTGCCCAGCTGTTTTTTGTTTTTTTTGACAGCTCAAATTGCGGGAACTTTGTCAACACTTCAGCTGTCAACAGAGGAACCCCACTGACAGCTGAATGAGTCATTGATTGTTAAGGATTCAGTGGCTCCACTCCTTAACAACCGATAATTGCTTGCTTTTTTTTTTTTTTACATTTCAGCTGTCAGTGTGGGAATTCCACTGACCGCTGAAAGAACCGAGCTTGAAAGTATGATACTGATACTGAAAGTATGATACTATGATATATGATACTGATGCTTAGTATTGGCACAATATCGTATATATCGATATACCGGTATTGGTCCGATGCTGGAATGTAGGAATGTATGGCATGTTTCTTGGTGCCTTCATTATTGTGGATCTGAAAGTTACTTGAGTACAGTGTGCCTGTTTGCTTATTACTATGACAGAACATCCAGACAGGCTATTAGAACAGGTGGGTGTGAAAGACTCAGCTGGTGTTTATTATCTCAGAACATCACTGTAAGTTGCCCATTACTTTTCTACATCCTAATCTCTTGTACAAAAGTTGTATGTAGAAGGGATGGCACTTGGATAGTAGAGGTGGACAGGGGTTTATGGAGAAAAGCTCTTCCAAAAATACTCTAAGCCCATTATAACGGAAAACAGTGTAGTGCCTGCCTTCCCAACTCATGGACTGTATTAATCAGGACTGTATCTTTTCCTTAAGGAACTAATATTTCCTTTGTGTAGGTTGTGTCCTATCTGGCTGGATGTGGCTTGCAGAGTTGCCCCATGCTACTTGCCAAGGGATATCCAGACATTGGTTGGAACCCTGGTGGAGGAGAGAGATATCTGGACTTCCTTCGATTCGCTGTCTTTGTGAATGGTGAGTATGGAAAGGGAATCTTTCAGTGTCAATAAATGTAGTGCCTCATTAAAATGAATTTTATTTCAAATGACAGCATGAAAAGTGTTTGCAGTGCTCATTATATGTGTGTCACTGTTTGTGTTTGATCACAGGTGAGAGCGTAGAGGAGAATGCCAATGTGGTTGTGCGTCTTCTGATCCGACGTCCAGAGTGTTTTGGTCCTGCCCTGAGAGGTGAGGGTGGCAACGGTCTGTTGGGTGCCATTGAAGATGCAATCAAGATCTCTGAGGACCCTGCGAGGGACGGACCCACTGTTAAAAAGGACCGCCGCAGGGAGCTGTGAGTGACTATAATTTTTAATATGCAGAATATTCCCCTCCAGCTTAATTTATATTAGTCTCTGTTTACAGTCATAAAGTGAACGTATCATATGCTGAATTTTTTAGGTATACACATAAAAGTGTACAGCCTATTGGCATTCATATTAGTTACATATACATGATATACTTTCTGCTTCCTTTTAAAAGAATGATGTGCTTAGTAAAGTACTTTTAGAGTGTCATAACTTCTAATTCTGTATTTTTTTCTGTATATAACATTCTTAGTTGTTTCGATTGATTATTTCACATTTTATTTATAAAGTTACCATCATTTAGTTGTCCTTGTTTTAGTTCTTTCAGTCCTGTTTACTAAAGAGTTCCTACTGTAAAGAGCTAATTCTTCAGTACAGAAACCCATAATGACCAACCAGAATGCACCTCGTTCTAATCGCACTATAGTGTAGTGTTTTCTGCTGGTTAGCTATGGATTATTACACTTGGGCATTGGAATTTTAGATTATTATTTTTACTGTATATCTGTTAATCTATCACATTTTATTTGCCAGGTATGGTGGTGAGGAACCACATGAAGAGAATCGGGTACACCTTGGTAATGCCATCATGTCCTTCTATGCGGCTCTCATTGACCTTCTGGGCCGTTGTGCTCCAGAGATGCATGTAAGTAAGAGGAGACCTTTTCCTTTTTATCCATCTCCTTACGTTTCCTAGTCTTTTCCTTTACATGCTAATTTACTATATTTAAAATGAATTCCCCTGAATCCAGCAGGTCAATTCTATACACTTCAGTGATTTTTTCCTGCCAGCTACCGTCTTCCCTTGTTTGTTCACTATGGCTGTGTGAGAGACAGACACATCTTTGACTTCTCAGCAGGAGGCAGCCAGTCCATGCTAGAGCTGTGGCAAACTGACTTAAGTGAAAGGGTATTCAGTGGGTAATGGGACCGGGACTGGGCCCATATCAGTGGAAAAGTAAGTATCTTAGCAGTGCAAGGGGGCTTTTTAGAACAGGGACAGGCCCACAGACCAGTGGATCTATAGTCATTATTTGGATTTAGGGCCACTAGTTTAAGGCTTGATTATGTGTAGAAGTCTTTCCCTTCTGAGTCATGATTGCCATTTGATTTTTGGTGCACAATAAGTTCAGCGTCTAGGGTTAGTTTTACTCCATGAAAGAAGTGCTAGCAACATAGATGGACATTCACAGTAAATCTTGAACAACATACTGTATAGGCAGAGTAGAAAAAAAAAACACATCTGTATTCACCACCCTTTAAGCTAGAGCAATTTATCTACTTTTTCCCTCACTTCTTTGAAATTACATTAAAGAAAATGAGTTTACCCTGCTCTGTACGTTTGCCAATGTCAGGTGGGCTACTACTGCACAATGCTCTCAATTAGATTTTTAGCCATCAGAGTTTTTAGCCTATTATTTTATCTAACTGTCCTCTATTCTATTGTCTTCTTCAGCTGATCCAAGCTGGCAAAGGAGAAGCTCTGAGGATAAGAGCAATCCTGCGATCTTTGGTGCCTATTGAGGATTTGGTGGGAGTTATTAGTCTTTCTCTTCAAATTCCGGCATTTGGAAAGGGTAAGTGATGCAGTCACTGGAATCACAGAACATTTTTTTGTAGCCACAATAAAACCTGCACCATAGCCTTGAATGAACAAGAGACTAAAGTTCTTGAATCCATTAAAGACTACAATAAGACTTAACATGTACATGTTTTTTTTTTCTTTTTCCTTTTTTTTTTTTTTATACAGATGGCAATATTATTGAGCCAAAAATGTCTGCTAGTTTTGTCCCAGACCACAAAGCTCCCATGGTGCTCTTCTTGGATCGTGTTTATGGTATTGACAATCAGGACTTCCTGCTGCAAGTTCTAGAAGTTGGGTTCTTGCCGGACATGCGGGCTGCAGCTTCTCTGGACACGGTGTGTTACTTTTACTTCTTGGCGTAGTTATAACCTAGTTGCCCTTCATCTGTTTCTGTGAGTGTTCTGGCTTTGACTTCTTTCTCTGGCCGAGTTTAATGATGTGAATATGGATAAGTGGTTTTCCCGCAGCAGTCAAATACAAGAACCAGGGTACAGGTGGTCTTTGATCAGATAAGGATTTATTGTGCATAGAATGTAACGTGCAGGGAATCAGGTGGCAGATATCCGCCGAACAAATCATTTATCTCAGTGCCTTGAAAAAATATTTATACCCCTTGAAATTTTCCACATTTTTGTCAAGTCACAACCAAAAACATAAATGTATTTTATTGGTATTTTATGTGATACACCAACACAAAGTGGCACATAATTGTGAAGTGGAAGGAAAATGATAAATCGTTTTGAAAAAGTTTTACAAATAAATACCTGAAAAGTGTGGCGTGTATTTGTATTCAGCCCTCTTTACTTTGATACCCCTAACTAAAATATAGTGGAACCAATTGCCTTCAGAAGTCACCTAATTAGTAAATAGAGTCCACCTGTGTGTAATTTAATCTCAGTATAAATACAGCTGTTCTGTGAAGCCCTCAGAGGTTTGTTAGAGAACTTTAATGAACAAACAGCATCATGAAGGTCAAGGAACACACCAGACAGTTCAAGGGTAGACTAAAGTTGTGGAGAAGTTTAAAGCAGAGTTAGGTTATAAAAAAAATATCCCAAGCTTTGAACATCTCACAGAGCACTGTTCAATCCATCGTCTGAAAATGGAAAGAGTATGGCACAACTGCAAACCTACCAAGACATTGCCGTCCACCTAAACTGACACTAAGCATTATTCAGAAAAGCAGCCAAGAGGCCCATGGTAACTCTGGAGGAAATGCAGGGATCCACAGCTCAGGTGGGAGAATCTGTCCACAGGACAACTATTAGTTGTGCGCTCCACAAATCTGACCTTTAGGGAAGAGTGGCGAGAAAAAAGCAATTGTTGAAAGAAAGCCATAAGAAGTCCCGTTTGCAAAAAAACCATGTGGGGGACACAGCAAATATGTGGAAAAAGGTGCTCTGGTCAGAGCAGACCAAAATTGAACTTTTTGGCCTAAAAGCAAAAACGTTTTGTGTGGCGAAAAATGAACACTGCACATGACCCTGAACACACCATCCTCAGTGTGAAACATGGCACTGCAGCATCATTTTGTGTGGATGCTTTTCTTCAGTAGGGACAGGGAAGCTGGTCAGAGTTGATGAGAAGATGGATGGAACCAAATACAGGGCAATCTTAGAAGTAAACCTGTTAGAGTCTGCAAAAGACTTGAGACTGGGGCGGAGGTTCACCTTCTAGCAGGACAACAACCCTAAACATACAGCCAGATGTACAATGGAATGGTTTCGATCAACGCATATTCATTTGTTAGAATGGTCCAGTCAAAGTCCAGACCTAAATCCAATTGAGAATCTGTGGCAAGACTTGAAAATTGATAAAGAAAAATAAATTGGCAGCACTCCAGGTTGAGTCAAAATCCAGATTTATTGACTGGACATCCAAATATGACAATCGTGACAAGGTAGACACGTCTCACACACTGACTGTGTGCTTAATTATTACCAATGATACGTAATGATTAAGCACACAGTCAGTGTGTGAAACGCGTCTACCTTGTCACGATTGTCATATTTGGATGTCCAGTCAATAAATCTGAATTTTGACTCAACCTGGAGTGCTGCCAATTTCTTTTTCTTTATCAAGTTTCACGGAGGCGAGCCGGGGCATGCACCGGTGTCAGTCATCAGGCAATTACACCACCTTGAGCAGTGAGTTCTTGTCTTTTCAAGACTTGAAAATTGCTGTTTACAAACGCCCTCCATCCAATCTGACAGAGCTTGAGCTATTTTGCAAAGAAAAATGAGCAAAGAATTTCACTCTCTCTATGTGCAAAGCTGGTAGAGACATCCCCAAAAGACTTGCAGCTGTAACTGCAGCAAAAGGTTGTTCTACAAATTATTGATTCAGGGGGGCTGAATACAAATGCACAACACACTTTTCAGATATTTATTTGTAAAAAAAATTGAAAACCATTTATCATTTTCCTTCTACTTCACAATTATGTGCCACTTTGTGTTGGTCCATCACATAAAATCCCAATAAAATACATTTACTTTTCTGGTACATGAAAAAATGTGGAAAATTTCAAGGGGTATGAATAGCACTGTTTATATGTTTAGTACATAGAGGTAAGAAGTTAAGTCTAATTACCATTGGCTCAATATTTACTGACCAATCATCTTACAAATCAAAACTCCAATTACACATTAAGGATTTAAATATATCTAATAACATTGCGAATTCCCCCAATCCTGCCACATATCACCCAATCATATAACAGATGCTTCTAGACATTACTTTACTCCCTATGTCACATAGAATGACCAGATGTATCAGGCAAGATGAGGTCAGACTTTCCATAACAATGGCGGACATCCCCAATAGAGTTTAATTAAACTTAGCCTAAAATGGCTGCTGGCATTGTACCAACATAGATGACTTGCACTCTGATTTCAGGTAAACAAGTGGTAAACAGTCTAGAACATGCCTGGACATGTTTCTATAGCATATGTATGAATAATACCAAATTATATTCTATATGTATTGATCATATAGTGGACCCCTGTTTAAATATAATGACTTCTCATGTATCTACTTGAAAGTCTCATCTTATACTATATGCACTTTAGCCATCATTAGTTTCAAAAATATTATTTTTATATCACGTGGATTACATAATAATGAGAATGGTATGTGCGTTGTCCAGCTATGACCACAATAGAGGGGTCAGGGGCTCCCAGAAATCCCTTCATAGAATTATTCAAGGAATTTTTAATTTTTTTTGTTAACTTACAGTAGCTGTTGACAAAATCCTGTAGCTCAGAGCCCATTCACACTGACAAGTCGCGGTCAGTCGCGGTCCATTGAGTAGTACAGGACCCGTTCTAATAGGAGCGACACAAGTCGCTCCGACTTAGAAAAAGGGTCCTGTACTACTTTGGGGCGACCTCGGAGCGACTTGCATAGACTCCCATTATGTGAAGTCCCTGCAAGTCGCGCCGAAGTCGCGGTGCACGCGACTTTACAGGTCGCCCCCCCCCCCCCGAAGTTGTGTCGCCTCAGTGTGAACCGGCTCTTAGAGGCGCAACAACCTTCTTTGTGTGAAAACATTTACTGCTTTTAGAGTCCAGATGACTAAAAACAGTCATTGAGATGCAAAAAAAACTTGAAACAGCATTCTAATGTGGCTCCCTCTCATTTTATACAAAAAACTGCAGGCAGCCATATAGAGAAAGAAAGGAAAGTTCCTCTGAGTAGGTCTATATGATTTATGTCATATACAGTAGACCTGACTCAAAGGAATCTTTCTTTTAGCCTATCTGGCATTATGCATAAAATAGGCTTATGATCTAGAACACCAACAAGAAAATACCTAGAATCCTAGGATTGCTGGAACTTGGATAATGCTCTTCCTTCATCTCCTCATAGTCTCATCTGGAAATGTATTGTTCTGCATGTTGGATTTTCCAGAGGAGCTAATTAACATGAGCACCTAGACAGATCTCAGGAGGTTCACATTTTTTTTTTTTTGCTAATATATAGTTTTCATGTTTATAGTATAGCCATTAAAATATGTATTGCAATTGTAGCAGAATTTGGAATTCATCTTTAACAAACCTGATACCAAAACAAGCTTTCACACCTTGTAATTGCTAACAATTAGGCTTGGCTACTGAGTCACTGATTGGAATCAGTAAATCAACATACTACAGAGTTTGAATCAATCGAATCATGAAAGTGAATCTGATTCATTGTCAAAGACCCCCCCTTTCAGAATGAGTAAAAACCAGCAGCCTGAGCTCATGATTTGTAAAATGAGATAAAACATATTTAGATATGTGAGCCAGTGTTAAGTTGATCCTTGAAATAAAGGACGTCTACGCCAATCAGGTTTGCATTCGTCTCCATATGTTTACTTAGAGTATACGCCATACAGCCATACAGCAGACTACATATCCTCCAACAGATATGTGACCCAGATTACATTGGTTACAGAGCTTTTATAGTACATAAACGGGCACAAACCCAAGTTACAGATTACACAAGGTTTCACAATATTACACAAGATTTCACAATACAGTCTAATTATACATACGGTCATCTTGACCCTATAATGGCGTCGAGTGAAAGGTTAGTCTGACAATTAAAAACGATTGATTAGGGGCTTTTTACATAAACATCTCTTTCCGGGAATCTTATCATATCTTTGGCAGAATATTTCATACCATCTGGAACACAGCTATTAAATACCAACTAGAATATATTCTTTAGTATATTAAAGGGGACTCTTTGACTATATAATGATATATAACGATATCCTCTTCATATATTTTCATATCTTGACACCAGCAAGACTCCAAGTCTCTGAATAAACCAGAGCACACAAGATTCTCTTTTGTATCACGAGCTGTCTGTGTGTAAGACAGGCAGTGGCAAGACTCTTGCCACTCTTGCCAGTCTGTGAATGACTCAGTCTCAGAGAGTATACAAGATTCTGTTTTGTATCATGAGCTGTGTGTGAGCCAACATGACTGAGTCTGTGAATGACTCAGAGTCTCAGAGAGCACACAAGAATCAAGATTCTGATTTGTAACATGAGCTCAGTGCTCAGTTGATACATTAAGTACTGAGTGTATCATAAGACTGGAGTTCATGATCCTAGCTTAGCTTGGAGGAAATGAGTCGTGATTCGATTCAGTGATTCAAATCATTTCACTGAACTGATCCAAATGATTTGAATCACTAAAAAGAATCACTTTGCCTAAGTCTACTAGCAATTGCCAACACAGTGCATTCTTGGTATCTAGTTTGTATTTTTAAACTTGTTTTATTTTGAAATTTCATATGCTGATATTTTAAAGAGTACACATTAATGTATAGTCCACAGAAAAATGGTCCTGGCTATTAATTATTTTTAATGTCAAAGACTGGGAAAGAATATTTTCAAGTGTGATGCAGGAAAACCCTCCATGCTGAATGATGGAACATCCGGTTTACTGGCATTTCATGACCTGTGAAAACTGTGATTTCTCTGTGAAATAATTTCAAGGAAAACTAGAGTAAAACATACCAATATAATGGCATCCAGTCCATAGTGTGACTGACTGCCAGAGACAGTGGTCAGATATCGTATTGACTTTTTTTTCCTCTGTTTTTTTTTCTGTCTTTTCGCTTCAAAAATAATGTCCACCCTAATTTTTCTCGTCTTTTTAAATTAAAACATCAGGCTGCGTTTAGTACCACTGAAATGGCCCTGGCTTTGAACCGATACCTTTGCTCTGCAGTCCTTCCACTGATCACCAAGTGTGCTCCTCTGTTTGCTGGTACCGAGCACCGTGCTATTATGGTGGACTCCATGTTGCATACCATTTACCGCCTGTCCCGTGGACGTTCTCTCACCAAAGCCCAGAGAGATGTCATTGAGGAATGTCTGATGGGACTCTGCAGGTAAGGCACCGCAAGTACATATATACAGATGTATATTTTTGGTCTGAGAGCGCAAGGTGTTTGTAGAGTCCTCCAGTGGGCCACTCCAATCCTGGCAGCAGTAGCTGTCCGAGCAGATGGGAAGCTGCAACCTTGTGGTTGGGAAGCACTGGTATAGATGCCAGTTAAGGTAAGAAATTTACACCTTAAGTTGTGACCTCAAAAGCTGTTTGATAGAATTGTACTCCTGATTAGGGATGATCGAACTTTTGAAAAGTTTGGTTCGACCAGAACACTTGAATTTCCCGAAAGCTCGGTTCGGATTCCCAAACCCCATTGAAATCAATGGGACCCGAACTTCGGGAATCAAAAAACACCATTTTGAAGCCCTAATAAATGCCCCTAAAAAGTGCCTAGGGTTCTGGGTCATGGCCCAGGGACTATGAATTAGGCAAAAAAAAGTTCTTAAAATTGTCATTTTTGATAGAGAGCCAATTATTGAAAAAATTATTGAAAAAAAAAATGAGATTTCTTTGGATTTAGTGTCTGTTGGGTCTAAAAAGTGTACCTGTTTAGTTTCAGCTCTGTAGCATGTCCAGAACCAGAATTATAGCATGCCAAACCTTCAAAAATGACTTTTTTGCTTAACCACTTAAGCCCCGGAAGATTTTACCCCCTTCGTGACCAGGGGGTATTTTGCGATTCGGCACTGCGTGACTTTAACGGACAATTGCGCGGTCGTGCGACACTGTACCTAAACGAATTTGACGTCCTTTTTTTCCCACAAACAGAGCTTTCTTTTGGTGGTATTTGATCACCTGTGCGATTTTTTGATCACGCGCTATAAACAAAAAAAGAGCGTCAATTTTGCAAAAATAACAATATTTTTCACATTTTTTTATATGAAATTCCCCCCCAAAAAAAAGTAAAAATCAAAATTTTTTAAAATTTTCGGCCAATTTGTTTTATGCTACCTATGTTTGGTTAAAAAAAATCGCAAAAAGCGTATTTTGATTGGTTTGCGCAAAAGTTATCGCGTTTACTAACAAAGGGAAAGATTTTTGTCATTTTTGTTGTTTTTTTTTTAACGCGTAATGGCGGCGATCTGCGATTTTTTTTGCGGTACTGCGACATTGGGGCGGACAGATCGGACCCTTGACTGACATTTGTGACACTTTTGGGGTTACCAGTGACATTTCTACAGTAATCAGTGCTATACATATGCACTGTTACTGTAAAAATACACTGGTTGTGAAGGGGTTAACTTTATTTGGAAGGGAGGGGCTGTGTGTATCCCTAGGGGCGTGCTTTCTACTGTGATTGGCTGTGGCTTGAGCTGTAAGGACACTGATCAACGGATCTACATACTAGATCCGTTTTATCAGTGTCTTTACAGCGAGGAGAATGACAGGCAGCTTGTTTACACAAGCTGCCTGACATTCTCCCTCTCCCCCGCCGATCGCCGAGTGACCGGCGGACATCGGGTCCGCTGGTCACACGCGCGGGGGGGTCCGTGACCACGCGGGAGCGGGAGCGCGCCTCCGGGGGCACGCGCTCGCTCCCTAGACCCTCACAAGCTAGTGACGTAGCCCTACGTCACTTTGCCTGTGAGGGGCTGACTGCCGACGTAGATCGGCGCTAGGCAGTCGGCAAGTGGTTAATCGCGCCTTTCTTTTGCTCCTAATAAAGCAGATGTGCGTGTCGCCTTTTACAGTGGACTTAACGCTTACAACAAGAACAGGCGTTAACTTGTCACTGAGGCTTTAAGTCCACTGCAAAAGGCTTTGCTACTCTGCGTCACACACATCTGCTTTATTTAGCGACAACTTTGGGTCGCATAGCAGTGTGCGTCTTGCAGGTGATTTTTACATCGCACAGTTGATAAAGCCTCAGTGACAACTATACATAAATTAAAATTCATCACAAAAAAAAACATTATTTTTCTTAGAACTTCAGTAGTGCAGGGATGGTGTTACCCTCCTTTCATAAAGTGCAAATAAATAAAGTGCATAAATTGCATAAATAATCCAAAACATCCAACTAAGCAAGAACAGAGTCCTTCAAAAGTCTTTGTTTATGTAGTGCCAGAGCTGGTGGTGGTGACATTGTACGGTGGTTCCTATAACTGACACCAATGACCCTGCATTAAAGGCACAGAGTAAAGACTCTGTTCTTGCTTAGTTGGATGTTTTGGATTATTTATGCAATTTATGCACTTTATTTATTTGCACTTTATGAAAGGAGGGTAACACCATCCCTGCGCTACTGAAATTCTACGAAAAATAAGGTTTTTTTTGTGATGAATTTTAATTTATGTATAGTTGTCACTGAGGCTTTATCAACTGTGCGATGTGAAAATCACCTGCAAGACGCACACTGCTATGCGACCCAAAGTTGTCGCTAAATAAAGCAGATGTGTGTGACTCAGAGTAGCAAAGCCTTTTGCAGTGGACTTAACGCTTGCAACAAGAACAGCCGTTAAGTTGTCACTGAGGATTTGGAAACTCTGCGTGGTGAAATTCACCTGCAAAACGCACACTGCTATGCGACCCAAAGTTGTTGCTAAATACAGCAGATGTGTGTATCGCTGAAATGTATTTTGCACAATAGCTGACTAGCAAGCACGTATACCTGCTGTAGATATATCAGCAGTGCAACATGCTCACTAGATGGAACCCTGACACTTAAAAGTATCCCTACAAAAACGAGATTATTGAATCTAGCTATAGTGGTATATAGTACCCTAACTACACTGCATATCCCTTTCCTCACACTAAAAGAACAGCTCCATACAGCAGAAGATAATTTCTAACTGACACTGTCCCTTTAAATTTTTTTTTTTTTTTTCTAACTCAAACAGCACAATCGCTGTATTTCTAACTACACTGACAATCTTTCTGTAAGCTGACTGCTCTTCTGCTGATATGGAGCTTTACAAGCAATTGGCTATGCAGCAACGTTGTTTAACACAGCAGGGGCTATGTTATATACTGGGGGGCGTATTCACTCCTGATTGGCCTCTGGTCCCGTAGTCACTCCAATCACGTTCCTAGCAGACTCCTGCCCCCTCATTGGCTTTTACTGACGTTTCTGGGCCAATCATGGGCTTTTAAAGCCCACTTTCTGTCCCATTGCATTATGGGCGGTTCGGGTGACCGAATTCCGAACTTTTACCGCAAAAAGTTCGGAATTCGGCCGAATTTTGAACACCCAATGTTCAGGTCGAACCGATGGTCGACCCGAACCGTTCGATCATCCCTACTCCTGATGTACGAGATGTCAATGTCACATGCACCAATATAAGCAATTGCTTTCATGACCATATGTGTTTGTGGGCTGTCAGAATGTACCCTGTTCAGGTATTCGTTGTTTTGTTGATTGTAAAAATTAATAAAAACACCTTTAAAAAAAAAGATAAGAAATTCATTATGATACATGGTTAAAGCTCATTAATATTTTGCCTAGAAGCAAATCTAGACTTTTTAACCAGTCAAGTGTTGCTGACTTGTCTTCTGTCTCAGGGCAAATAACTGACAAACTTTCTGGACTGTGGGGGTAAAAGGGGATTTTTAATTACAAGAGTCTTTAGTTTTCATTCTTGTAAATTTGACATATTTTTGTTTATGCATTTTTGAGTGTCTGTTATCATTGTGGAGTTCAAGCACCCTTAGGCTCCGTTCACACCTGGGCATTCAGCAGCGACAGCTGGAGACGCTCTTCTTTTTGAGCTTTCTTTTTTTTACTTGAGCGTTTTTGTAGCGACACCATTCATTTGAATGGGCCTCCCTCTGCTTAAAAAACTCTCAAAAAGAAGCTCATGTACCAAATCTTGGCACAGAGCCCGGACCGTTTGCATTCATGATTTTTTCCCGCGATTTTACTGCAATTTTTCGCTCGTCAATCGTGGCAAAATTGCCCCGCGTTTGGGGTGCCATTAGGAAATAATGGCATCGCAAACACTTCCCACATTTTGCCATGATTCTAGTGATTCCGGCCGCGATCCAGAACTCCCAGGTGTGAATGGAGCCTTACAGCCTGACAAGGAGAGATTTTACATAAAAATAATGTAATCACAGATGGGTAAGGCTCAGTGCCAGGAAAATGTCATCCAGCACCCAGGGCAAGAATTCCAGATTGCGCCCCCCCAATTATATGAAAGCTTGGAGGATCTTACGTTCAGCAGTCATCTGCTTATCAAAATCACTGCGCAGCTCCAGATCTGTCAGTCAGGTTTTGCGTAGACCTGGTAGAGAGCAGTGATGTTGTGTTCTCTGCCTCTGCTGGTCTCCTTATGCCGGAACCAAAAATTAAAGCATGCATGCCAGTTATAGAGAAGTGGTGGGTTATGTGGGTTATGTCCAATCACATAAACAAGTATGTAGGTATTTACTAGCTAAGGTAGGAAAAAAAAAGGTGGAAAAAACGGAAAATTCCTATCATACTTACCGTAATTTTCCTTTCCTGATAGTCTCCATGGCAGCCTACGTGTGGGTTAACCCCGCCTCCACTCCAAGGGTATAGGACCCCCCTCCCATAAATTTCAGCTCTCAGGTACAGCAGGTGTTCCATATCTTAGCCGAATCCAAGACGAGAGGGTGGGTACTCCGGCTGCCATGGAGACTATCAGGAAAGGAAAATTACGGTAAGTATGATAGGAATTTTCCGTTTTCCTGTCTGTCTCCATGGCAGCCTACGTGTGGGAAATAACTAGCTCACTCCACACGGGTGGGAATGCTTTAGCAAAGAAAATTTTAATTCATGCTATTTGCAGACAAAACAGTCAAACCAAAATTAACTGAGGACAGAGAAGCAGGCTCTACACAATAGTGGGTCATAAAAGTATTGACTGATGACCACGAAGCCGCTCTGCAAATCACATCTGGAGCCACGTGCCGCGAAGCCGCCCAGGAAGTAGAGATACTCCTTGTAGAGTGCGCCGTCACCGCCTCCGGAGGAGCCAGCCCCTCAGCTCTATAGGCCTGTTGGATAGCTGCCACTATCCATGAAGCGATAGTCCTAGATGAAGCAGGTTTACCTCTGTTCTTTCCCCAGAACAGGACAAAGAGGTTGTCAGACTGCCTGAATGGTGCAGTTGCTTGAAGATAGGCTTTTAAGGATTCTCCTACATCCAACGAATGAGGATTGGACTCATTAGATGAACGGAAAGTAGGCAGGACAATCTCCTGATTCTGGTGAAACACTGAGGTGACTTTCGGATTTGAATTCAGCCTGGGTATCAGTACTACCCGATCCGGAAAAAAAGTCAAGAATGGTTCTTTACATCCGAGAGAACTTAATTCAGAGACCCTTTTAGCCGAGGTAATGGCTACCAGGAAGACAGTTCGGATGGTCAGGTCCTTGACAGAAGAAGAGGAATCTATGCCCGTTTTGGAGAGGGCATTTAGGACAAGAGGTAGATCCCATTTCGGGAACCTAGGTCTTCTCTGAGGATTGAGCCTGATTGCTCCTTTGAAAAATTGTTGGATTAGTGGGTGTTGGGCCCACATGACCCCGGAGAAGGCCGATAAGGCCGAAACTTGAACTCTAAGAGTTGCCACTGAAAGGGGCATATCCAGACCAGCCTGAAGAAAACTTAGTATTTCTTGAATCCCAGGGACTGAGGAAGACATACCTTCAGGATATGCAGACTCCATGAATCTTGCCCAGATTCTACAGTATACTTTATTAGTACTTGGTCGTCTAGCATTCATCAAGGTGGAAATGGCTGTAGATGGGCAGCCGAGCGATTCCAACCTTTCCCTCTCAAGAACCAGACCGTCAACCGGAGAATTGCAGGACAGGGGTGCACTGATGTTCCCTGAAGAAGCAAGTCTGGTCTGAGGGGAAGAGGGACCGGGTCCCGGTAACTCAGTTGTAGGAGTAGCGGAAACCATGGCCTGTTCGGCCAGAAAGGCGCCACCATCACTATCTCCACATCTTCCGCTTGAAGTCTTTGCAGGAATTTGAGAATGATGGGTACTGGAGGAAAGGCATAAGCCCTGCTGAACTCCCACCTGTCGGTTAGTGCATCTGTCCCGTAAGCTTGAGGACACTTGCCCCTCGTGACATACTTCCCCAACTTGTGGTTGCAAGGGGAGGCGAACAGATCGACTTCGGGAGATACTCCCAACGACAGAATCCATTTGAACGACTCCACATGGAGCGACCATTCGTTGTGGTTCAACTGGACCCTGGACAGAAAATCCGCTTGAACATTCTGTGAACCTGGGATGTAAACTGCCGAGATGTTTACTAGGTGAGTCTGGGCCCAGGACATGATCGGGTCTAATTCTCGTAGCAGAGAGAGACTCCGTGTCCCACCTTGTCTCTTCACATAAGACACTGCCGTGGTGTTGTCCATCCGAATCATTACAGATTTCCCCTCTAGCAGGTGTTGGAAAGATCGAAGACCCTGGTAGGCTGCTCGGAGTTCCAGTATATTGGAGACTGGAGTGTGTCTCTGAAAAGACCATCTCCCCTGTGTCATCTCTGTCAGACAATGAGCCCCCCAACCTGAGTTGCTGGCGTCTGTTGTGATTATAGTCCATGAGACTGGAACCAGAGAATGACAGTTGAGCAGATTCCTGCGTTGCAGCCACCAAAGAAGACTGTATCTCATGCTGGAGGAGATATGAATGTACTGATCTTTCTCTTCTGTGTTCCATTGTTGTAGGAACCCTTTTTGGAAGGGCCTCATATGCCAGAGAGCCCATTTGACCATTGGAGCCGTGGACACCATGGTGCCAATGATTTTGAGGCACTGAGAGGCTTTCAGCCGAGGAGAGGAAAGAGCCGGAAGGATTCTCTCCCTCACTACCGGTATCTTCTCTAATGGGAGAGAGATTGAATTCTCGACGGTGTCGAATTGCGCCCCAAGATAGACTAGGCGCTGAGTAGGCTCCAGCTGACTCTTTTGTAGGTTTAGCAGCCAGCCAAACTCTTTGAGGGTCGATATGACCTGATCTCTGTGTGCCAATAACTGATCCTTTTCTTGAGACAGAAGCAGAAGATCGTCTAAGTAATGATGTAGACGTATACCTTTCAATCTTATGAAGGCTACCACTGCTAGAAGAACTTTGGTGAATACTCTGGGTGAGGTAGACAGGCCGAAGGGTAGGCAAATGAATTGCAGATGCTGATTCCGAACACAGAAGCGAAGATATTTGTGGAAGTCGGTTGCCACAGGTACATGAAAATACGCATCCTTTAAATCTATTGAGGCGAGCCAATCTCCCGGCAGTACTGCCCTTTGAATAGTTGAGAGTGTTTCCATCTTGAATTTTTCGTTCTTTATGAACTTGTTCAGGTATGTGAGATCTATAACAGGTCTCCAGGCCCCGTTCTTCTTCTGGACTAAGAAGAGGGGTGAGTAAACCCCTTGAAATTTTTCTTGTTCCGGAACCGGAGCTACCGCTCCTTGAGCCACCAAAGCGTCTACATAGGCGAGCAAGACTTCTCTTCTCTCTTCTAGACAGGGTAAATGAGTTGAGATGAATCTTGGAACTGGATCTGCCAGAAATGACCATCTGTGGCCTGTAGAGACCGTCCTGACGGTCCAAAAGTCCGTGATTGAGGCCGCCCAGACATGCTGAAAATGGAGAAGACGTGCCCCCACCTGACATGCCTGGACGGGCCCAATCTCAAAAAGATTTAGTGGAATCTTGTCCAGCAGGCGCTGGATTTTTTGATGACCTCCGAGTAGAGGATTGACCACCTCTCCAGTTTCTTCGGAAATCTCTATTAGGCTTGTAAGAGCGTGCATCTCTTGATCTCTCCGTGTATTGCCTCCTAGGTTGAGGCTTCTTCTGACCAAATAGTCGTCTGTCTTGCGGGAGGAAACCTGACTTTCCGCCAGTAGCCTTGGCAATGGCGCTGTCTAGTTTGTTTCCAAAAAGGGAAGTACCCTCAAAAGGGATCTTACACCATGCCTGTTTAGAAGCTGGATCTGCAATCCACGGGCGAAGCCACAAGGCCCTCTTTGCTGTTACTGAGGATAGCATCGATCTGGACAGAAGACGCAGAACATCAATAGATGCTTCTCCTAAAAACACTGAAGCCAGCTTGAGTTCGTGAATAGGGGAACTTTCTACGGCTTCTTCCGAGAGACTTCCAAGTTTGGATTCTATATCGGAAACCCAGACTTCCATGGCTTTAGACATTGTTGCTAATGCCATCACAGGTTTGCAGGCCGCGCCGGCCGTCACAAAGATCCTTTTTAGGTCCAGATCTATCTTCCTATCCAAAGGGTCTTTGAAAGAGACCGCGTCATCTAGTGGCAAAGTGACATGCTTTGCTAATCTTGTAACTGCCGCATCCACAAGAGGAGCAGATTCCAGACGGGCGACATCTTCAGGTTTAAAGGGATATAATTTCCCAAGTTTGGAGGATAAGGAAGACTTACTATCCCCTTTACTCCATTCTTCAGTAATCACCTCTTGTAATTCAGAGAGGGAAGGGAAGTTGATACGCTCCTTACCAAGGTGCTTGAAGAACTTCCGCTGCTTTTTCTGAGGAGACACAGGATCCTCCCATCTGAGAGCTTCTTTAATGGCTCTGATCAGGGGTGAAACTAGGGCGAACTCAAAGCCGCCTACAGCCCCTTCTTCTTCCGAATCACTGTCAGATGACTTTGCAGAAGTAATACTCGGTTGAGAGGGGCCTTGATCTTCCTGCACTTCCCCTGGAGAACTGGATGTGGTGGGACCAAGTGGTGGGACTGTACCCCATTCTTTCAGGGACTGTTGTACTATTCTCTTCACTAGAGATTCCAATCTTTGATCCTTTTGCCCCCTCTCACCGGCTGCATGAGCAAAACATGGCTCACATAGGGACTTGTCCTCCGGGACATGCGCCCCACAACCCCAACAGGCTCTCTGGTGTGTGCGGTGACTCTGGTATCGTGTATGGTGTCTGGGGGAGGAATTGGAGCGTCTCCCTTGTTGCCTACTCCCTGATGGAGATTCACGGCGTTTAGATCTGGAGGATGAACTCCCACGAGGTCTGACAGGGTCTCTTTCTTGTGGTAAATCAGGCCTGGGAGAGCTGATGGAAAAAAGAGAAAATCGGGGAGACACTGGATTTAGCCATGACCTAGGGACCAGCAAGCCCTCCCCGCCCCCCCCTCTGAAAAATGCCAGCACCCACCTGTTGTGAGAGGGCTGGCCACAGGAGGGCGGTGACGCAGGATCCATACTTCAGGCCAAACAACCAGACTGATAAAGAAAGGTAATACATATCAGACACCATGTCAGTGATACATTGTGAGGTGACAACCCTCCGCCCCCCCCCCCCCCCCTCTGCAGTCAAGTCTCCATTGCACATACCTGTAGCAAGGAATCCAGAGACACTGGGAAGCTGCCGCAACGCCCACAGTACATTCCCAAAGTACAGGGGAATCGTCAGCTGTTTAAATCTCCCGCCGGAATGACGTCAGCGGTGGTGCGGCCGCGATCGCTAATGCGCATGTGCGAACCAAGCCTCGACTTCGCTGGCGGCGCACTGCGCGTGCGCGGAACCACGAAGCGTCTACCGATTGGACGCTAGAAGCAGAGGAGGAAGAGGAAGGGTTTGTTGGAACGCAGGAAGGGTTTGCTGGAACGCAGGAAGCGTTCCAGCGCCATTGGGCCAAACAAACAAATTGTACAGTGATAGAAAAAGAGACAAACAAAGTGTACATAAATAACAAATACCGCTGCCATGAAGGGAAGCAATGTGAATCTTCAGACCCATGTCAGAGAATGCCAATCAAGCTTCAGTCAACCGCAGAGAGCAGGGGATTTTAAATGTCACTCACCCGCCCGTGGCTGGGCTCTGGACATGCAGACACCATCCAAAGTATCCTAAGGTAAGCTGGACGTAGTAAGACATCAGAAGTGTAGGTCCTTGGAGGAGGACAAAAAAAGAACACCTGCTGTACCTGAGAGCTGAAATTTATGGGAGGGGGGTCCTATACCCTTGGAGTGGAGGCGGGGTTAACCCACACGTAGGCTGCCATGGAGACAGACAGGAAAGCAACTTTTGCAGTTTTTTACACTGGGAACTTGCTTGTGTTGATGTCTATTTACATTTTATAAGTAACTATTTGGACTTTTTTCTTTTATTTAATATACCCTAAATAATAAAATAGAACAACAATGTGCAACCATTTGTGAGGGCAGATTCACACCAGGTGCGGTAGGACTGTGTTGGATGGCTATTCCAGCGCAGTCCCATCACAAAATGCCTGGTCTCCTACCTGGCCTGTTCACCCAACTGTGTTGTGGGGGTGTGTGCTGAATGTACTGCATCCACTACTTTTTTCAGCAACGGGCAGTGTGATGCAATTCACACCATAGCCAATAAAACCTAATGAAATGTCTAACATTTCATATGAAGTAAAAAAAAAAAAAAAGTGAAAAAAAGAGGAGAGATGTAGGTGAGAGGGAGTAGACGTGCACTGCCGAAAAATGTGTTTTTCTTTTGTTTTCGTTTCATTTGTATTTTTTTTTAATTTATCAGATCATTTATTATGATCGGTATTCGTTAATTCGGATCATTCGTAACTTGGGATGCATTCATATTCATTCCGTTCTATTGGTTTAGATGCAGCATTCTTTACTTCGGATAATTCTTAACTTTGGATGCATTCGTAATAATTTATCTCTCACTCTCTGTGTCACAATAGACTCACAAATCCAACAAAACAGTTCCACCGGCTCACCACATCCTGTCTGGACTCTGGATGGAATGCAGTCTGACACAGAAAAACACACAAGGGCATATGGCTCATTGGCCAGAGATAACACACTAACACTGACCATTCGAAAATTTAATGAATCTAAATATATCCAAAAGAAATACGAGTACGAATGTATTCATCAATTATATCTTTATATTCAGCAATAACAAATAGTCAGAAAGAACGAAAATACGAAAAACGAAATTATCCGAATGTAATTGATTTGTCAAACTTGTAGGATGAATCGTTTTTCGTTCTTGCTGAAAATTCGTTTTCGTACAATGCATTCATCAAAAAAGTCTTTCGTTCATTCGGATGCTCCGGAATGAACGAATATACCGAATTTCATCCAAAAAAACGAATTTGTAACAAAACGAATTGCACATGTCTAAGAGGGAGTAAGCAAACCCAACACAGTCCTGAACTGACGACACTCATGTAAATAGAAGCTAACAGCTGTGTGCACAGACCCACAGTAGTGCTGCACTGACGGGGGAGCTGGAGGGAGAGAGAACTCAGCCCCACCTCCTCCCGGATCTCTCCTCCACTCATGCACACTTCAGTACTCGGCTCTGGCGGTTGTGATTCCTCCACCCTCCTTCCAGCGC
The DNA here is from genome assembly GCF_965119305.1 of Pelophylax lessonae. Taxonomy (NCBI): domain Eukaryota; kingdom Metazoa; phylum Chordata; class Amphibia; order Anura; family Ranidae; genus Pelophylax; species Pelophylax lessonae. Next base: position 77,313,266 of record NC_138774.1, read on the forward strand.
AGCTTCTGTATTCTGTGAACACCGCTGCTGGATTCTGAATACAGGAGCTCTGCACTGGTAGGAAGGAGGAGAACACAGCCTGCAACTCCTCCCATCTCTCCACTGCTCTCCTTGACGCTCCCAGCGCTTGGCTGACATGAGTGGTGATCCTGCTGTCACTACTCTACTCATGTCAGCCATTTACACACAATGGCGGTTCCCCATCCCTACACTATAGCACTGTGCATGGGTGAGCTGCCCCTCCTGCCCACCCCTTGTCCCAGCCTTGGTAAGGCTGCATTATTCTAACTGTCCAAGACTGCAATAAATCTCCTAAATTTATTTTTTAAAATATGTTATTTTTTTTTAATAGATTTATTTGTTCCATTGTCCGCAATTCTTTCCTAAATAAGTGTTGAAGTGTTGTATTTCTCTTTCTAGGTTTCTTCGTCCTTCTATGCTGCAGCACCTTTTAAGAAGGCTTGTTTTTGATGTGCCAATTCTAAATGAGTTCTCCAAAATGCCATTAAAGGTGAGATCTCTCTCAAAACATTTTACTGTGTTCGTTTTTAAAAAAAAGTAATGTGGATAAATCATTAATAATGAACTTTTATTATTTTTTGTGCTGCTCTAAGTCAAATTTCCTGTCAGCTGATAAGCAGATTGTCCAGTCAAAAATAAAGCTCTATTAATTCAGAACAGTGAGGGCAGTAATATCAAAAAAGTGTATATATACAGAAGCATTCCTTCTGTCAGTTCTGCTGCCAAATAGTGAACCAATCATGATCTGTGTCGAAGCCTACTTCATGACTAAAGACTCGTACACACGCAACTAATTTCCGCTGACCGGTTGTCCGTCTTTTGTTCAGAGTCGTGTCTGTTGGTTGGAATGTGCCTAGACTGCACACGAATATTCCCGCATGACAGAATTCTACTTCAGAAGTGATGTCATGTGTTGGATTGCTTTGTATGTGTTCTTTCATCTCTGAGCATGCCTAGTCTTGCTCATAAGATTTTTCCCCATCGAAATCTGTACTAATGAGATGAAAATCGGACGTGTTTTGATGGTCGACAAAAATTTTATAGCCTGCACACCAGGATTTTTTCGGACTCGGTTGTCGGAAGCATCATACTAACAAGCCGAAAATCGGCAGATCGGTCGTCGGACGAAAATTCCCAGCCGAATTTCCACTCGTGTGTATGGGCCTTCAGTTGTTGAGCCTTGAGTAGCTGAAAGACATTTATATCCATTTGCCAACAAAACTTTGTGGGGAGTAATCTCAACCCATCTTATGTGCTGGGCAGATAACACGTCAGTGATGGAAACAAACAACTCTGCCATGACCGAACCCCCCTCCCCCCTACAGAAACTCACATTTGTTTGTAATATCCCCAGAACAAAAGCAGATAGGAAACTGAAATAAAATAGGCTAAAACAATGGATGTGTATGTAGTAGACTTGATGGGTATTTTTGTAACAAACTGGATTTACATTTTTTAGCCTATGCTTATATTTGCAGCCCTAAAATAGTATGTTCAGCCTACCTAAAGACACAATATATTTTAAACCATTTTTTTTTTTTTTGCTTTTTATTTTGAGGAGGTGGGACCATCCTATTAATATTCTTAATCAAGCCCATGTTTCTGGAAAGGAACTGTATTTCCAGTTTAACACATAGGGCTTGAATGAAAGACTTGTCAACAAAGTTAGTCCTTCTAGCGCAGGGGTCTAAGAAACTACAATTCCCATCATGCATAGTCATGTCTGTGAATGTCAGAGTTTTACAGTGCCTCATGAGATGTGTAGTTCCGCAACAGCTGGAGAGCCGTAGTTTGAGGATCCCTGTAAATCTAGCGTGTGCATGATTTGCCATTTTAAGACTATATTAATAGGACTGTATACTTGCTATGGCTCACATGGTAATCTTGTTTGATTTTTTTCAGCTCCTCACTAATCACTATGAGCGTTGCTGGAAATATTATTGTCTTCCAACTGGTTGGGCCAACTATGGTGTGTCATCAGAAGAAGAACTTCACCTTACCCGGAAACTCTTCTGGGGTATATTTGAGTCTCTTGCTCACAAGGTAAAGTGAAAATATTTGAAAGTCTTCATTTATGTTTAACAGGTATTTTCATAACAGTTCTTTTATTGCTGTTCAGTGATTCAGTATAACCATGACTGCCCATCTTCCCCTCCATCATTAGCTCTTGCCATCACACATGGGCCTCAGTCATTTCCACTCTACCAAATCCCATTCTCCATCCACCACCAACCTCCATCCTCTTCTTTCCACCATCAGCAGGCTCCAACAATAAATAAATAATTGCACATTTTTTTTACCTGCAAAAAATGTGCATTTATTTATTTTAAAAGTGAACTTATCCTTTAACCACCAGGCTCAGGGTAAGCCTGAACAGACCAGAAAAATTAAATGCAGTTCAGCTGGCTATAGCAGAAATATATACTAAATCTAGCCAGCCCTGTCACTGGCTCTGCCACAAAGCTGAAGACAGAAAGTTTAGAATGCAGTCTTAAGGACTTATCTACTTAAGTTGACATAAAATCTATAACCTCTTCAAAGAACACTTTCATTTGCGGACAAGCCCATAATAAATTCTTAAAGTTGGCATTCAATGGTTTGTTTGGAACTTGCAGATTCTCATGTGAGACCAGCTTTCTAGCAGTGATGTTTATTCTTTAGTTATAATATGGTAAATCAGGCTTTCATAACTTTTTTAACATACAGGAACCCTTGAAATAAATTAATTGGTTAGCCATTTTGAGTATTTTAGCATAATTGCATCTTTATGATTTTAAATGTTATTATTTTTTCTTAAATATAAAGAACATCATACCACTTTCTATTATTGTTACCCTTAAACAATCTTTTTGCAGAGATTTGATGCTGAGCTCTATAAGATCACCATGCCATGCTTGTGTGCCATTGCGGGAGCTATCCCACCTGACTATGTGGATGCCAGCTACTCCTCCAAGACTGACAAGAAGGCATCTGTGGATGCTGAAGGCAACTTTGATCCCAGGCCAATAGAAACACTAAAGTAAGAGGAAAAATCATCTAAAAAGTTGTTCTGAGCAGCAGTCAGGGAAGGGCTATTTAGGATACTGTTTTAGAAGATCCTATAGCGATATGGTGAGGGATTGCCCAATTAGAAAGTGGGTTAACACAATGGTATGATGGATGTGGTATGGTAGGGGTATAGTCTATTGTCACACACCTTTAAATTTTCAGCATTAGCTTCCTTTGCAGCTCTAGTCAATCAGTCACTTGACATCTCAGAACCACAAAGAAAGTCCATGCTGAAAGACTTCCTTTCTATGATGCTGTCCTAGCAAGGCCTAACGGGTAGCTATATAAATTCTAGCACAATTCACTGTGTGGGTGTTCCGCTCTAAATAATGCCTGAATAGTGAAGTAACTCCACTCAAGACTACTAACCCAACATTTCTTATTAGTACTGGCCCAGGGGGCGAATGCCCTCTTACCCACCAGCCCAATCCTCCTCTGATGCTCTATATGAGCATGACCAAGGATGTAAATTTATTCAGCGTGGCAAATAATTGTGTCCACCTCTGTAGAAGGTTTCTCTAATGTATCCCACTTGTTATATTTCATGTATAACAATATCACTTATCTTTTACAGTGTTATCATTCCTGAAAAGTTGGATGGCTTCATCAACAAGTATGCAGAGTACACCCATGACAAATGGGCATTTGAAAAAGTATGAAAATAGTTATTATTGCAAGGGGACCATAGTGTTGTGAGATAAGTGCCCTTATTAGAGCTCATTCATACTAAGAAATCTGATTCCTACCCTTTTACCTTGATACAGATACAAAATAATTGGTCCTATGGAGAAACAATTGACGAAGAAGCAAAAACTCATCCAATGCTACGACCATACAAAACCTTCTCTGAAAAGGTAAAATCTATCCAAAGTCCAATAAATTTATCAGGTGATAAGGGTCTTTCTAAAAGTGTGTGTGTGTGTATATATATATATATAGCTATATATATATATATATATATATATATATATATATATATGTATTTATATATATATATATCTTTGATGGTGGCATGTCATTTTTAAGTGACGCATGATCTGATATTTGTGCCATGCTGTTTTCTTTACAGGACAAGGAAATTTATCGCTGGCCAATCAAAGAGTCTCTGAAAGCTATGATTGCTTGGGAATGGTTGGTAGAGAAAGCCAGAGAAGGAGAGGAAGAAAGAACTGAGAAGAAGACAAAAAGTAGAAAAATCTCCCAGACAGCCCAGGTCAGAACATATTTTGTAATCACAGTTATAATTCCCTTTCTCCATCATTTGTATATGTATTTGCTGTTAATTTTTCCATAATAATCATTATTTCAGCAAACCTATGATCCCACGGTGCAGACCTTTAGTCCAACCCCCATTGATTTGACTGGAATCACTCTGTCCAGAGAGCTGCAGGTAATGGCCTAGTAGGCACATATTATATTATTTTCTTGTATTGATACGCGTTTGTGATACACCTAAGAACATTTGAATGCAGATGTTGTAAGAAAAATGCAACTGATAGTACAAAGAACAAGATGTAAAAATTGTAGTAAATAATAACCAGAAACATTTATTGCTACCTATCTTGTAGAAACAAATGCCAAGATTAAAAACATGATTGATTAAAGCAATGAGCCACTGGGGTTGTTTTACTAAAGGCAAGAAGGCTATTCTCTATGCAGGGGAAGTTGCACTTTGCAAGGGAATTTTTCCCAGAGCTTACCAAATGAGTTGAAGCAATGCTGACTTCCATCATCCAATCATGTGCAAGCAAAATTCAGTTTCTTTTTTCCTTGCACGTGATTGGGCATTCTTTGCAAAGTGAAATGTTACCACATTCACTAAGCTCTGGGGAACAATCACCTGCAAGTTGCAACTTCTCTGGCAAAGTAAAAGCCTATAGGCCTTTAGTAAATTAACCCCATTGTTTCATCTTTTATGCCTGGCTTATATAGCATTAAAGTTGAATTAGACCGACCACGAGTTGTGTCAGTGGTTGTCTTGCTAATCTCAGTAGCCATTCTTTACGAAACTGCTGACTCTTGTGAGAATCGGTGCCTTCCTTGCTGCTGGCCATGACATTCAAGCCTGGTGAATCAAGAAACTACTATTGATAGTAGTTAGTGTTTAGCCAGTTAGAAATGAAAATACTGAGATTATACATCTAGCAAACCCATTACTTTGATGTATGAGCCAGTTAGAATGAGTGCCAAAACTGTATTTCTACAATTAAGAGCCATCTCTCCCTAAAACTGATCCTGGTGAGATCTCTTTGCAGAAGTTTTTGTGACTTCCAATCATTGAAAAGAATGACAACAAAAAACCAGCATGTGAAGCACAGTCTTCTATTCTGCTGAAAAGGGTTACGCACTGGACATTGCAAATTTCTGATGCATTTCATACTAAAAAATGGTGTTGCGCTCTCAAAACGTAAGCGACCAGCAATGAACTTACTGCACACCATTGGGAGTCCACTAAAAAGCCATCATTAGGCTGTGGAATAACTGCCAGAGTATGTGAATTCTGGTGGGGAGATCTTTCCTGTAGTGATAGAACATGTGTTCCAATGTCCCGGTATCTGAGTGGAGATTTTCATCTTGGAATTATGTAAGCCATATTCTGCATTATTTCTCTCACTACAGTCAATGGCTGAGCAGCTGGCTGAGAATTATCACAACACCTGGGGTCGTAAGAAGAAGGTGGAGCTTGAGGCAAAAGGTAAGCACCAAACCCATGTACTTATCACCCCTTCCTTTATCCTTGTGGACACCAATATTGTAATCTAATTAACACATGGCTATGGTCTAATAGTCAGCAAACACTTTTAAAATGAACAGTTCAATTCTGAAAATTTAGTTAACAGTGACAATAAGGCAAAGCATTAAAATGCCTGTGTGTACCATGGAATCTCGTCTTGAACACCATGGGAACCCCAAAGCCCAGGGTCTCTGCTATGCAGATTTCTGATTGCTTTAACAACGTTCAAGGCTGACCCACTCCCTACAGCCTGCTGACTAGCTATTAAATATTAAGTATGGTTAATGTATTCAATAAGATGCTGGGTGCCAGCTCTAATTGGTTTGGTGCCTTGGTGATTTTGCATTTTTTGATGCATGTTTATTACGTCCAGTGCCTCTGGTTTGTATTAGCAGTGTTATCAGTGTTCTGTATATGTATTTATCTTCTTTTATTATACATTATCACAGGAGGGGGAACTCACCCATTGCTGGTACCCTATGACACTCTGACTGCCAAAGAGAAGGCCCGTGACAGGGAAAAGGCGCAGGAACTGCTGAAATTTCTTCAGCTCCAAGGTTATGCTGTTACAAGGTATGTAGCATGGGCAAGTCATATGAAATATTTGTTATGCAATGAAAACTACAGAATTTAAAAGGTAAAGTGCCTAAATGTGGCCACTGGAAAATGGTAATCAACAGATGATCCAAACATCCAGTTTCACAGGCCTTGTAATGGGTTGTAGACTCTAAAAAGTAATTTACTAATGTAATAAGACCAAGATAATAGAAGATGCTGAAGTGGAATCTTCAGACAATATGTACTGACATCTCAATTAATTTTTATACAGGGGTTTGAAAGACATGGAGCTTGACACTTCATCTATTGAGAAGCGTTTTGCTTATGGATTCCTTCAGAAACTTCTGAAACTAATGGATACAGCACAGGAGTTCATTGCTCACCTGGGTATGATGAATTTTTTTTAGGGTCAAATTATACTGCATATCACCAAAACAAAACTCACAAGGAGGAATGTATGCAATATGCTAAATAGTTCTCTTGCTTGTGGTGACACAGATGTCTCCAGCTTGGCCATTCTTACCTTTCTTTTGCCACCATTAGCAGATTACAGAAGAGAACCTTTTAATTAGGAATCAGTTAATACAAGTATTCCTTACCTCAAAAAAAAAAACTGTGCTTTGCCATTTTTGCTTTAAGATCCCATTCCCAGCAGAAATATACTCACCTTTATATTGCTCCCCTCCCACTCTGTTCGGTGTCAGGGGCTGAAGGAAGTACCAGAAAAGGAGGAGCATGTGAGTTTGCATGTGAAAGCACTAGGTCAATCAGTCAAATTGCAGTCAGTAGGTCTTTGCAAACTGTAGCTCAGGCAACTCATTTCCGTAGCTGAACAGAGTTTTTGGGGAGTGAAGGGAAGATAAATATAATCTGTTGGGGTGGTCGGTCTGTTTTAAACTGTTGACGCATTTCACAGTGAAAACGTGCTTCTTCAAAAGTGACTCAGCCAGCTGCCAGTCTAGGCATCTGGGTGCATCCTGACTGTAAAGTTAGCATCTTTCCCAAGCCTGGACCGACTAAGTGACATCAGCTGATAGCGAGCTTTAGCCCACTGTCAGCTAAAAACAGGTCACAAGAGTGCAGAACGAACTGCACTCCTGTGATCCCCAAGAGTAGTACAGCCTAAAATAGCTTTAGCTATACTTCTCCATTAAAATGGTCTGCACCAAATTTAAAAAATCCCTACCGTTCATTTTGGTAACTTTGCCAAAATGCGGCAGAATCAGGTGGTTCCTAAAGTACTGTATATATGAATCCTATCGCAGATCGCCACCATTACTAGTAAAAAAAAAAAAAAACAATAAAAATTACATAAGTCTTTCCCGTAGTTAGTAGACGCGATAACTTTTGCGCAAACCAATCAAAACGCTTATTGCTATTTTTTTTTTTTTACCAAAAATATGTAGCAGAAAACAAATTGGCCTAAAATGTTAAAAAATTTTGATTTTTAATTTTTTTTTTGAGAATGTTATATAGCAGAATGTGAAAAAAACTGAAAATTTATATCAAATACTTACCGTAATTTTCCTTTCCTGATGGACTCCATGGCAGCATACGTATCGGGTTTGGCCCCGCCTCCAAACCTACCCATAGGACCTCACTCCCATAAATCTTTGCTCCTGTTCAGCCCTATAAGCCCACTGGATGGTCTGAATGATCCAAGAGGAAATAGATCTCGTCGAGGCCCTTGAACCTTTGTTTTTACCATAGAAGGTAACGAAAAGATGTTCCGATTTTCTAAAAGAAGAAGTGACTTCCAAATATTTCTTAATACACTTCCCAACATCCAGCGGATGAACCGAGGATTCTTCTTCCTGTCTAAAGGTTGGTAACACTGTTTCGATGTTTTCATGGAAGACAGAAGTCCTTTTTGGTCTTGCATCCAGCATGGGAATGAGCACCACTCTGTCAGGAAAAAATGTTAAGAAAGGCTCTTGTGCCCCGAAGGACCCAATTTCTGACACTCTTTTTGCTGAGGTTACAGCTACCAGAAATACTGTTATCAGAGTAAGTTCCCTTATGTTCATGGATTCGGACATGTCTTGTATCCGATCTGACAGGAAATCCAGAACTAGAGGCAGATCCCACTTGGGAAACCTAGGTTTTCTTTGAGGTCTAATTCTTACTGCTCCTTTAAAGAATTGACGTATTAAGGCATGACTGGCCCAGGAGATCCCCGTGAAAGCTGAAATAGCCGAAACCTGGACTCTGAGCGAACTCACCGATAGCGGCAAATCCAATCCTGATTGCAGAAAGCTCAATACATCCTGGATCTTAATGGAAGATTGAGGATCAGGCCTTGCAGCCAACTGTGAAGAAAACTTTGCCCAGATTCTCTGATAAACTCTGTTCGTTGAGTTTCTTCTGGTACTGAGTAACGTAGAAATCGCCGTTTCCGGACAGCCTAAAGCCTGTAACCTCCTCCTTTCAACATCCAGACCCTCAGATGTAGACGGGCCGGGCATGGATGGAGTACAGACCCCTGGGACAACAGATCCGGTCTGAAGGGTAGCGGGATTGGGTCTTGGACACTGAGTAGCGTCAGAAGGGGAAACCATGGCCTGTTCGGCCAGAAGGGAATCACCGCCACTACCTCCACTGGCTCCGACCTGAGTCTCCGAAGAAACTGTAACACAATCGGAATTGGTGGGAAGGCGTATGCCCTGTGGAATCTCCACTGATCCGAGAGTGCATCCATCCCTAATGCTTGGGGATCTCTGAATCTTGTATAGTACTTCGGCAGTTTGTAGTTGCAGGGGGAGGCGAAGAGGTCTACTTCTGGAGAGAACCCCAATTTTAGGATCCAGTCGAATGTTTCCCTGTGAAGGGACCACTCGTTGTTGTCCTGGTCCACTCTGGACAGGAAGTCTGCTTTGACATTCTGGACTCCTGGAACATAAACCGCTGAAAGATTCAAGAGATTTCTTTGTGCCCAGGACATAATCGGTTCCACTTCCCTCAATAGGGACCAGCTGCGCGTTCCCCCCTGCTTCCTGACGTATGCTACTGCTGAGGTGTTGTCCAGACGTAGCATGACAGGTTGGTCCTTTGTTAGATGAGAAAATGCTCGTAGAGCTTGGAATGCTGCTCGGAGTTCCAGTATGTTGGACACTATCCCCCGAGTGGAAAACTCCCACCTGCCCTGCGCCACCTCCGACAGACAGTGGGCACCCCAGCCTATGTTGCTGGCGTCCGAGGTGATCACTACCCACGGAGCTGGCTTCAGAGAGTGGCAGTTCAGCAGGTGGTCTCTGCATAACCACCAGGGGAGACTCGCTCTCATGGAAGGGGTTAAGAAGATGCGTTGATCCAGATGCCACGTATCGCACTGCTGTAGGAATCCCTTCTGAAAGGGTCTCATCCTCCACAGGGCCCACTTCACCATGGGGACTACTGCGACCATAGTCCCGACCACCTTCAGGCATTGACGTGCCTGAAGATGAGAGGATGAGAGGGCAAAGCGAACCCTGTCTCGGAGTGTCCCTATTTTCTCCTCTAGAAGGGAGATAATCGCCTTCTCTGTGTCGAACAGGGCGCCCAAGTAGACCAGGGACTGAGTTGGAATCAAGTGGCTCTTCTCCTCGTTGAGTAACCATCCAAACTTCTGGAGAGTGAACACAACCTGCTCCAGATGAATTAATAGTTGATCTCTGTCTTGGGACAACAGGAGGAGATTGTCCAAATAATGGTGAAGTCGGATACCTCTCAATCTCAGTAGGGCTACCACGGCCAATAAGATTTTTGAAAAGGTCCGTGGAGATGTTGAGAGCCCGAATGGGAGACAGATAAATTGAAGATGTAATCCTCCCACTTCGAACCGGAGAAACCTTTGAAAATCTTCATCCACAGGGACATGAAAGTAAGCGTCCTTCAAGTCGATGGACACCATCCAATCGGCCGGCTGGACTGATTGCTGTATGGACAACAGGGTCTCCATTTTGAACCTTTCTTTTTTTATAAATTTGTTCAAAAAGGTCAAATCTATGACTGGTCTCCATGATCCGTTTTTCTTTTGGACCAGAAAAAGCGGAGAGTATATTCCTTGGCCTCGCTCGGACTCTGGAATGGAGATGACAGCCCCTTGAGCAATGAGAGATTCGACGTAAGAAAATAAAATCTGACGCCTTTCTTCTAGGAATGGTATGGCAGTAGGCAGGAACCTTGAGCCTGGCATCTCCTTGAAGACCCACTTGTGGCCTGAGGACACCGTCCTGACAGCCCAGGGGTCCTGAATCAAAGCCGCCCAGACATGACAGAAGGAGCGTAGACGCGCACCCACTTGACATGCCTGAGCGGGCCCACCTTCAAAAAGACTTAGTGGGCTCGCGGTCCCCTGAGGAGACATTCTTTGTCGTCTTCCTGGAAGACTGTCTGGATCTCCAGTTTCGGTTGAATTCACGACCAGGTCTATAAGAACGAGCCTCCCTGGCCTGGTCAGGAATGAACTTCCTAGTAGGCTGTCCTTTCTTGATGTTGAACTGGCGCCGATCCTGGGGAAGAAACCCAGACTTACCGCCCGTAGCCCGAGTTTTGGCCTCATCGAGTTTGTTCCCGAAAAGGGAGGACCCCTCAAAGGGAATACGGCACCAAACTTGCTTTGATGCCGGATCCGCAACCCAAGGGCGGAGCCAAAGGGCTCTCTTAGCTGTGACTGAGGACAGCATAACTCTTGCCAATAGACGGATCAGGTCTATGGAAGCCTCCCCAAGGAACGACGAGGCCAGCCTAAGCTCCTGGATTGGGGCACTTCTGGCCACCTCTTCCGACACCGATCTGACCGATTCATCTACCACATCAGCCCAAGATTCCATAGCCTTGGATAGAGCGGCTAAAGCCAGGACTGGCTTGCAGGCCATACCTGCTGTGAGGTAGATTCTTTTCAAATCGGAGTCCATCCTTCGGTCCAACGGGTCTTTAAATGAGACCGTATCCTCTAAGGGAAGGGTCACATGCTTGACCAGTCTCATGACTGCTGCGTCTACTAGAGGAGGAGACTCAAGATTTTTCACATCTTCCTCTTTGAAGGGGTATAGTTTCGCCATCTTGGATACTAAGGAATTCTTTCGTTCCACCTTTCTCCACTCCTCCGATATAATTTCTCCCAACTCTCCCAGAAAGGGAAAATTAACACGCTCCTTATTGAGCTGTTTAAAGTACTTCTTTTGTTTGGGAGGGGGAACAGCTGACTCCTCCCAGTTTAAGGTCTCTCTGATCGCTTTAACCAGGGAAGGCACCAAAGTATATTCGAAACCCAGGCAGGGATCCTCATCTTCAGAGTCGCTACCTGACAAGAGCATCGACTGATGGCTTGTGTGGGCCGACTCAAAATCTTCCTGTACTTGAAGTGCTACAGGGGAAGGACTTGGGGAAGCCGTTGCAGTGTCTTGAGAACGACTGACACCCATCTCGGCCAAAGAGTCCTTCACTACCCTCTTGACCAAAGCCTCAATGCGTTGATCGGAAGTATCCCTTTCTCCCGCAGCCTGGGAGAAACATCCGTCACAGAAGGACTTCCTTTCCGGGACACTGGCGCCACAGCCCCTGCAACCTGCTTTGTCAGGTCTCCGTGAGTGGCTGGCTGAAGTGGACGCCTTACGATGATGGGAGCCCGAACGGGACTCCCTGTAGAGTGCCGGTGGCGAGAACTCGAACGCCTTTCGCTTCTTTGAGAAGAGTGCCTAGTCTCTGAACGAGGAGGGCTGAAAACAAAAGAAACAAAGAAAAAACAGACAGGAAGCTAGGAACACTTAAGTTCCAACCCCCACCTACTATAACCCGCACCCCCACTAAGAAGCCCCCAATACCTGTTAGGGGCGGGCTGACCACCGGAGGGCAAAGTAGCTTCCATTCTGGTGCTGACCTACAGGGGTGAGCCGGACAGCAATGTCAGAAAACATGAAGCAAAAAGAGGGGGGGGGGGGGCGCTCCCAAACTGGGGCCAGTTACTCACCAGGAACCAGGAGGATACCAGGCAGAGCGGCAGCGAACAGCAGGAGTCCAAAAACGATCAGCTGCAGTATAAAGTACACTCAGTATCAGCAGTGTGTATAAACACAACACTGCTGACAGTTCTGGGGTTTAAATATGGCGCCTGGTGACGTCATCAGCGATCGCCACCGACGCCGACTTACTGCGCATGCGCCGTGCTCTTACTGCGCATGCGCGAGAGCCAAGCCTCGTTCCCAAGGCGCCGCACATGCGCAGTAGCATACCGCACCGGCGGCCGGTCAGGAAGTGAATCGCTGACCGGCCCCGGACCACTAGCCACCAGGGAAAGCAGGAAAAAAACAGGTAAGAACAAAAAAGGCGATATATGAGCAAATAATACACAAATAGCTGCCATGGAGGACTTTGTTACTCACAAACCGCAGATCACCAGGGATGGATGCACACACCAGACTTATCACATTCTAGGGTACCGGCCACCCGCAGCAGCTGGGCTTTTTGGCCAAGGCTGCATACATCTTCGCCCCTACTCCATACCCCGCAGCAGCTGGGGCTTATTGGAGAGCTCAATACCCGACTGGTAGAGCCATCCATCACCCGGAATCCATCTTCAGGTAGGATATCAGGTAATCCTTTGGAGGACAAAAAAAGAACACGTGTGCTGAACAGGAGCAAAGATTTATGGGAGTGAGGTCCTATGGGTAGGTTTGGAGGCGGGGGCCAAACCCGATACGTATGCTGCCATGGAGTCTGTCAGGAAATATAGATTTTTTTTCAGACTTGTCACTATTTTTTTGTGTATAGCGCAAAAAATAAAAATTGCACAGGTGATCAAATACCACCAAAAGAAATCTCTATTTGTGGGGAAAAAAGGACCTAAATGTCGTTTGGGTGCAGTGTCACACGACGGCGCAATTGTCAGTTAAAGTCATGCAGTGCCAATTTGAAAAAAGTGGCCTGGTCATTAAGGGGGCAAATCCTTCCGGTCTTAAAGTGGTTAAAAGTTGAAAAAAAGTAAGTAATAGGCGATTGTTGCTGGATTAGACTATGTGATGCTTGCTAAAAAGTGAGTAGAACAAGATAGATGAAAAGCACCATAGAGATTGCAGAGCTTACTTCCTCTTTATTGCATCAAATAAAAAAAAGAAAATAATTACCTCCTGTTCATAGATAGTAAAACTGGTGGTAATTAAGACCTACTCTAACTTGGTGTACAGAGACAGGCACTGTGCCTGTATTTGTACACAGTGTAGCAGAGTGGCATAGTTGCAGCTGCTACCCTCTCCCTGTCACTGGTTATTTAGGACCCCGTCGGCTTTACAGCTGACAGTTTCCTAGCAGCCAGTCATTCTGCAGTGGTAGTAAACATTTAGATTCCTTTATCTAGTTATATTTTGTTAAATTCCATTGATGTGTTCAATTTGTATTCAGGATTCGTATTCATAATTTAATTGTATGTCTTTTTCAAATTTTCTTTGAATTTACTGATTTTATTTCGATAAATTCTGATAAATTTCAAATTGGTTGAATTGAAAATTTTAGATTTTTTTTAGATTCGAATGCAGCAAAGTGAACAAACAAAAGAAAAATCTTCATTAAATGATTACAATGACTCTGTAAAACATCGTTGGCTTAACAAAAACAGCATTGTTTAAAAATAGTACTCTAATAACACATACAGTTTTTGATTTTAGAAATATGTTTACAGTTCGAATTCCAATGGAACTCAATGTAAATTTCAATTTGAAATTCGGATGAATTTTGTTTCATTATTCAGAGCATTCAGTGGGCATATTCAATAGTTAACAGCAGGCTGTCTATTAGCTAAGGATCTGCTTGCTGACTGCTGTCAATCACAAGGGGAGCAGACCTAAAGGGAAACTTGTGTCTGTGAATCTCTATCAGGCTTTCACTCCCCCCAATACAAAACTCCCCTCCACTGTTCTGTCTAACAGGCGCACCAGCAGGGAGGAAGCACAGTTGCACTGAGGATGGTGTGTCCATATTAGACACTCCTGTCTCAATGCACCTTCACACTTGGTGCGTGACCATGAATCTGGTACATGAGTCTGTCACCTGCACCATCAGGTGGAGGCACATGGGAGTTATAAAAAGAGTGTCTTTTACACTCTTTATTAATCCCCCATGATTGTCTATTCTCTGTAAACAAGTGCTTCTGCAAATTTAGATATGATAAACATTAGTAATTTATCCGTATACCAACATGATCCAACTGCTTTATCTTTTACGTTATTAATATATTTTTTTTAATTAAAAAACAAAGTTTATTAAACTGTTCAGAAGTACAGCAATTGTCAAGAGTCAAGCATGATATAAAGCATAAACAACCGTACAGTAACAAAAAGGCAACGTAAAACATCTTGAAAAGAAAGAAGGAAAAAAAATTAAAAATTCCCAAACAAAATCAGGGAAAAGGGTCCCCCATCGGCCCAAATGGTCCAACCCAGCCTCACAAAATGCACAAAGCAAAGAAAAACACTATGACTGGTACATTCTAGGCATAAGGGTCTCACACATGGCACATAGCAGGTATATAGACTCATCAAGTAGAGCATGTCTGAGGCGACTGTAGCCACCTGTCCCAAATCTTATTATATTTAGTAGGGCACCCCCTATTATTGTAAATAAGCTTCATATATGGCATAGTAGCATGCACCTCAGCAATCCACGCAGCCAAAGTAGGGGGCGAGGATTGCATCCAGCTCCGAGCCAACATTTTCCGAGCACTAAATAACGTTTCATGTAGAAATTTCAGCGAGTTTTTGTCCACTTTCAAATCTGGAAATAGTCCCAAGAGGCATTGCCGAGGATCCAGTGAGACCGGAGATCCCATCTGGTCGTGCAGAAACCGCACCACCTGTTGCCAGAAACAGTTGACACAAGGGCATTGCCAGATCAGATGTTCAAAGGTGCCAGAGGATAAGAGGCATTTGGGACAGTCCGGGCTGCGGGACGGGTCAAATTTAGGCATTCTGACAGGGGTTAAGTTAGGCCCTGTGTAGGATATTGGTTTGTGTTAGCCTATCAGACATCTTTGGAGACACCAATTTACCCACCTCCAGCACCTCACTCCAGTCCTCATCATCCATCTCCTCAGCACACTCCTCCCAAGTAGGCTTGAGAGAATATGCCAGCTGTGTCGCTGATGGAGTGAGAAGCAAATCATAAAACATAGATATAAATTTCGTTGGTTCATCTCCCTTCATTACCAGCAGGACGTCCAAAGGTTATAAGTGGGGGTAAGTGCCATCAAACTGAGTGTGTAGGGCATGACACAACTGAAGGAACCGGAAGAACATGGAGTTCGGTAATCGAAACTCAGTCTTCAATTGATCAAACTGTTTAAGACGTCCGCTATGAAGAACATGGGACAGCTGATAGATACCGTACTGTATCCAGATCCGTGGATCAGGAACCAGCGTTAGTTCCCGCAGGTGTCTTTTGAACCACAGGGGCGTATCGTCATGAAAAAGAGAGCAGCCTAATTTCACAGCCGCCAAGTCCCAGATCCTCTTATTGTGAAATGCAAGAGTGAGTCTACCAGGGCCACCAACTGTGCCCCTAAGGCCTCTCAGGATGTCACAAAAGGGATGGGGAAAGTCGCCGGGAGACCCCGCACAGACGAGAGACTCATACCGGTGCCTGTCATTCTTATCAAAGTAAAAGAAATGTGACAACTGCGCCGCTATGTAGTATAAACTAAGATCAGGGACCGCCAGGCCTCCCAAGGCAGTGGGGCACTTCAGAGCCCTCCAAGACAACTTGTGCCTGGCAGATCCCCAGATGAAGGACTTCAGGATAGACTTTAGGACCCTGAAATACTTCAACTGAATATAAACCGGCGAATGCCAGAGGACATATAAAATCTTAGGTAACATGATCATTTTTACCAAGCCAATGCGGCCCATAACTCCCAGCGGTAGCTTAGACCAGACTTGCAGCCTGCTCTTGGTCAGTGAAATCAGGGGCTCGACATTCATAGGGATGAACTCCGACAAATCCCGGGATACCTGGATCCCCAAATACCTAATCGAGCTAACCCTCTGCAAAGGCATGGAAGCCTGCTCCACCAGAGGGGGGAAGATATCGATAGGAAGGATCTGGGACTTGTCCCAATTGATCTTCAAACCAGAGAAGGTCCCAAAGCTCTCAATAAGGCGGAGGGCGTTAGCAAGGGAAGGCCCAGAGTCAGCGAGGTACAGAATCATATCATCGGCATATAAGCCAACCTTCTCTTCCAGGGAACTGGAACACAGTCCAGTGACACCAGGGTGATTTCTCAAAGCCATAGCCATAGCCAGAGGTTCAACCGCCAAGGCATACAATGGGGGAGAAATGGGGCACCCCTGGCGCGTCCCCCTAGAAAGGGGGAAGGCGGCAGAGGTCCACCCATTTGCTACCACCCATGATCTCGGGGAGGTATATAATATGGAAAGCCATTTAATAAAATTGGGGCCAAAGCAGCGTAGGCACTGCCACAGGTAGGGCCATTCGACCAAGTCAAATGCCTTGGTCGCATCTAATGATACCACCACCCTGGTGCCAATCTGTGAATGAGAAGCCTGGATGTTCATATGTAAACGCCTGGTGTTGAACGCAGTATTCTTTGCGGGCATGAACCCAGTTTGGTCCGCATGCACAAGCGAAAGAATCACCTTGTTCAAGCGCAGGGCCAAAATCTTGGCTAGGATTTTAACATCCGTCTGAAATAAAGATATCGGTCTGTACGAATCTGGCTGATGAGGGTCCTTACCTGGTTTAGGAATCAGCACAATAAGCGCCTCCTTCATAGAGTCCGGTAAAGTGTTAGCCTCAAATACCACCTGGTACAGTTCAAGAAGCCTAGGAACCAACGTGTCTGGAAATGTTTGATAGAATTCAATCGGTAGATCCTGGAGCCTTAGAGCGTGCAAAGAGAGACAGCGCAATCACAATATCCTCCTCCGTAATAGGGGCCTCTAGAGTCCTAAGCTGTGAATCGGTCAGGGTAGGGAAAGTAAATTCGTCAAGAAACGTAGCGAGCTCTTGAGGGGAGTACTCCGCCCTAGTCTCATAAACCTCTCTGAAGAAAGTGGCGAACTCAGCCGCTACTGCAGTCGGTTCCGTCACAAGGCCCACAGAGGGGGAGTGCAACGAGATCACAACAGGGGGCCTAGAGTCAAGATGAGCGAGATAAGCCAGTAACCGTCCCAGTCGCTCTCCATGCTCGAACAGCCGCTGTTTAGCAAAGAACACATGTCGTTTGGCCTTCTCAAAGCACAGCTGTTCAGTCACTCGGGATTGCAATTTAAGGTCGGCCAAGCTAGCAGGGGAAGGGGCCTCCATGTATCTATCCTCCAGCTCGTGGAGCCGGGCCAGTACCTGAACGTAAGACGTCTCGGACGTACGCTTGTGTCTATTGATATGCTCGCTCAGCAAACGTCGGCAATGTTTTTTGAACATGTCCCAGACAAGCAGGGGAGAGGCAGTGCCCGCATCGGAACTAAAGTGGAATTGCCATTCACCCGCCAGCTTAGCAAGATCCGTCAGAATGGTCAACCAGAAGGGGTTTAGTCTCCAAGTCGGGGTAGGGGGCATGATAGTTCTACGGAGGGTAACACAATATGGGGCATGGTCAGACAGGATACGCGGACAGAAGCTCGTCCCCTGCACCCCAGGGAGGAGGTCCCGGGAGACCAGAATGAGATCTATGAGGGACATGGAAGAGTGAGTCGGAGAGAAACATGAGTATGCCTTGCGAGTAGGGTAGAGGTGTCTCCAAATGTCCACAAGGGCAAAATCCATCTGCAGACGGGCAAAACGGGTATCACGGGAAGGGTAGGAAGCGGCGCCGGACTGCCCCAGCCTATCTAGGCCCGGATTCAGAACAGTATTGAAATCACCCAGGAATAATTAGCAGGCATAGGACTTCGCTCCTATCACACCTATATGTGTGTAAATACATATAAGTGTGTATGTATATATACCCCTATACAGAAGTTCTGATGTTATGCCTGCCTCCAAAGACGCCCAAAAAAAACGCCTCATCATAATCATAATAGCAAGGCACCTAAAAAGCAGGCGGAGAGGGGATATTGGGCAAACCGATCATACAGTCATAACAAATGGCAACCCCCTCTGCCCAGCAGGAGCATCAGGAAGAGGTGGGGGGTCTAAAGCCCCAATAGGGAGAGAATCCTCAAGCAGGATCAACGTTGCGCCGATCCAGCCAGTCCGTGGTCAAGGCAGGGTCCTCAAAGAACTGGATGCAGTCATCTATTTCCACCCAAAGCCGGGCCGGCTACAACATGGCATATTTTAGGTGTAGTGTCCTCATGCGGCGTTTAACCTCCTGTAAGCGGGCTCGCAGTGGTTGGACTTCATTGGAAAAATCCGTGAAAACTGCGACATGTCCATTTTGATAAGGGATGTTCCCCTTTTCCCTGGAGAGGCGGAGAATCTTATCCCTGTCCCTGAAATTGAGGAATTTAGCTATAAACGTGCGGGCCAGGGCTTCAGAAGGGGGAGGCCGCGCCGGGATGCGGTGGGCCCTCTCCACTGCAAACATCACCGAGAAGGACTCACGACCATAGGTGGTAAGGAGTAAATCTTCCAGGAAGCTGGCCGGGTCGACACCCTCAGCCCACTCAGGTAAGCCAATGAAGCGGAGATTACAACACCGTAGACGATTCTCCATGTCGTTTTGCTTGGAGTGGAGCTGCTGAATCTGACATGTAAGCTCCTCCGCGGAGTGCTGCAGGGAGTGCAAGACGTCCTCAGCCGCGCTGATGCGGGTCTCGGCCTCCGTATCCCAGTCCCGCAGTTTGGACATATCCTGCCGGATCAACCATATGTCTATCTTAACCTCCGCGATTTTTTGAGGTGAGGGTACTCTGGCATAATGAAATAGCATCCAGCACCTTAGCTGTATCCGCCGCCGCGTGTTCCGACGTGGAGGAGGGGCCGGCGCCATCTTCGGCATGTGGAGCCGGTTCCTGCCGGCGGAATTTAGCAAGCTGGGAGCCGGCATCCGTGGTCCACTTCGGCAGGGACATGGTACCCGAAGGATCAGCGGAGACTGGGGAACAACTTCAGGTAAGTAGAGTCAGAAATATTGCGGCAGGATAGATGACGTTATTAATATTTATAACAGTAATAAGAACATGTACCATCCTCCATGTATATTTAAACTCTAAACTAATATACTCTGCTGTGTTTTTAGAGGCCGTTGTGAGCAGTGGAAGGGTAGAGAAGTCTCCACATGAAAGGGAAATCAAATTCTTTGCCAAGGTGAGATTGTGTCTTGTGTCCTGTAATTTTTCTGCTGCAAGAAGAGACAAGCTATGGTTTCTTACAAAGTAATTCTATTGATATCATTTGTTCTGGCAGACTCACTACACAATTTATTTAGACTCTGTATATTGTTTAAAAAATGTGGATGCATTTTCATAAGTATATATATATAAAGGGCCACTAATGTTTATAAAAGGGTTGCAGGATGTCCAATCAGGAAGGGTTTTTTCCTTTTAAATTAGATCAAGCTTAAGACATATTGGCTTTTCTTTGTATCAACCTGACCAATCTTGTACACTGTTCTAGTATTGTCTATATTAAAAATAAGAAGTAATGGATATAAAAATAAAAAAAGTGTTTTTTTCATGTGTTTATCAGTTGCACGTCCTCTTTATTCTTTATTTTTTTTATTAAAAATATGTTTCTCTATTTTACCTCTGCTGTGAAAATAACCTAAGTTTGTGCCAATGACGCTTTTCTTCTTCCCATAGATCCTTCTTCCATTAATCAACCAGTACTTCACGAACCATTGTCTCTACTTCTTGTCTACACCAGCCAAAGTCCTGGGCAGCGGGGGTCATGCCTCCAATAAGGAGAAAGAGATGATTGCCAGGTCAGCATGGGGTGATATTACCAGTGTTATACACAACTGAGGTCATATTGGTATATAAAATGAAGGAATATTTGGGGTAGAAACATATTCAATTTAGTATCTAAAATAGCAATCACTAAATTTTAAAAAAGGCACTGCATAAACCAAAAATATAATAAAGACTACATTAGAAAAGATGAGCATGAGGATTTTCATGTGCTGTATTTAGGGCATAGGTGAAGGGCATAGGTGCAGTTCAAGAAAGACTTAGGGGTTAATTGTAAGGGTTTGATTGAAAATCTATATAAAGCCAAAATGTTTTTATTTTAAAGGCTAAGGTTTAACTTTTTTAACTTTTTTTTTTTCTCTAAATTCCAGCTCCCCTATGTACCAATATAGAATTAATGTATTTATTTTGCAAAACTAAAACAGCTTTTTAAACACACTGCTTGATTGCTTCTGCCTTACTTCCTGGACAGACTTTAGGTCATGACACAGAAAGGAGTTGACCAGCTGATCTCATTAGCACACACCCTGCCTCATCTACACTCAGCTGGTCAACTCCTTCCTGTGTCATGACCTAAAGTCTGTCCAGGAAGCAAGGCAGAAGTAATCGAACAGTGTGTTTAAACAGCTAGGTAAGGTAGCGAGGTAAGCAGGTGTAGAAATCATGGAAAGTTGTTTTATTTTTACAAAATAAGTACATTAATGCTATATTGGTACAGTGGGTAACTGTAATTTTAAAAAAAAACTTAGCCTTTAACCACTTTAAGACTGGAAGGATTTGCCCCCTTAATGACCAGGCCTTATTATGCGATTCGGCGCTGCGTTATGTTAACGGACAATTGCGCTTTCTTTTGGTGGTATTTGATCACCTGTGCGATTTTTATTTTTTGCTCTGTAAACAAAAAAAGAGCGACAATTTTGAAAAAAAACAATATTTTTCACATTCTGCTATATGACATTCTCAAAAAAAAATTAAAAAATCGAAATTTTTTAACATTTTAGGGCAATTTGTTTTCTGCTACATATTTTTGGTAAAAAAAAATTGCAATAAGCGTATTTTGATTGGTTTGCGCAAAAGTTATCGCATCTACTAACTACTAGAAAGATTTGTCATTTTTATTGTTTTTTTTTTACTAGTAATGGCGGCGATCTGCGATTTGTTTGCGGCACTGCGACATTGCGGCGGACAGATCCGACCCCTAACTGACGTTTTTGACACTTTTGGGGGTACCAGTGACATTGCTACAGTAATCAGTGCTAAAAATATGCCCTGTTACTGTAATAATGACACTGGCAGGGAAGGGGTCAACAGTATAGGTGATCAAGGGGTTAAATGTGACCCTAGGGGAGTGATTCTAACTGTGGGGGGGGGGGGCGTGGCTTCTGAGATGACCATAGAGACATGTGATCCTATATAGAAGGATCACATGGGCTCTATGATCATTCCAGGGAGAAGTACAGTCGGCTGTGTTTACAACAGCCGACCGTCCTTCTCTCTCAGCGGGGAGCGATCGCGGGTATCAGGCGGCAATCGGAGCCGGCTGACCCATGCATCGGCTTCCCTGCTGCCGAGTGGGGGGGCGGGAGCGTGCCTCCTAGCTTCCCGCGCGCTGGAGAGCCACCCTGCCGCAGTAAAAAGGCGACGGGTGGTCGGGAAGTTTGAGTTTTTAAGTTCGAGACAGAATAGGAAATGTTATCTGTGTCCATTTGGTGAATTTCACTTTAAAGAGTCAACAGTTTCATGGACAAACCAGAAAATGATGTGAATTAGCAAAGTTTTGTTTATTGTTTGATTCTGAGTCACGGCAATAAATATTAAATTGAGCTATGTGGAAGAGTCGGCTTGGCATGTCAATAAGATGCACATTTGCTGGAAGTTTCCTCTTGATTCACTGAAATTCTATATTCTAATTCTCTCTCACTATCTCTCCATTTCCTTTGTATCTGTCTTTCTTACGCTCCTCAGCCTGTTCTGTAAGATTGCTGCTCTTGTACGTCATCGCGTGTCCTTATTCGGTAAGGCGGTTTCTTGCTATTCACACTCCCTTATTTCTTTAACTTTTACGGCATGAACTGGTTTAAGCAGTAGATTTTCTTTGTGTTCTTTTCTCTGACATGGTGATGTGAATTGGGGACTTTTTTTTTGAAGAGGTGAAAGGGTTAAGAAAGTTGATTTTAAGATTTTGAATTTCATTAAAAATAACTTCTGCCATGTTTCCCCAGGAAATGATGCCTCTGCAGTGGTTAACTGTCTACATATCCTAGCTCGCTCTCTGGATGCCAGGTAAACACATACATATCACAGACTTCATACATGAAAAATGTTTCTGATTCTTATAGCAAGAAGAATTGTCTTTTTCTTACATGCCATTACATCAGAGGGCAGCAGTACTATAAGCCAAGGCTGGCGTGAGGATGCACCTCTAGGGAGTGTGTCAGTGTCAGCCAGGGCTCATAGGAAGTGTACTGAATGACCCTTGCCATTAATTAACCCAGAACAATAGTGCCATCTGATGGAGACGAGGCTCTTCTGTGGGTGGAAGTGCTGGATTAATGGTGAGTATTGCAGCATAAGCTGCTTTTTTACCTTTAATCTTTCTGTGCAATTACATTTTTTAACTGGGGTTCAGGCTTAATTTCTTAAAAAGATGGCAGAACTTTAATTCATAGCTCCCTGTAAAAACAAGCTTTTTCTGACAAAAGCCTGGTGGCCCTACCCACCATCAATAACCCAAGTAAAACAGAAAATGGAGTGGTTTTTAATCCACAAAAAATTCAAATACTAACTTACATGACCCGTGAATTTAAAAAGATATGGCCCGTTTGGATAGATCTCTATTTTCCGGAAGACCTATACAGGTCCCTACTGCCAACATAGTGGGGCCCCTTATATGACCCATCTGAGTCCGAAAATCCCCTATAGAACTCATCTCCTGCCACCCCTCCTCTTTCACATTCACTTCCTCCTTTTCTTTCGCTTTTCCAATGGTCTGTCTTCCAGCGTTATCCTGTGGTACTCGCCTAAGTCTCCCAGTCCTGCCTCAATATGTTATTATCCTGACACTATCATAAGAACCAATGATATTCTGAACCATTGGAGAGGGACCCCCTTAGATGTACAGGTGTGATAAGCAGTCATTAAGTCAGTAGGCGAAATAGTGCCTTTGCATGTTTTTACCTTGGTATCAATGCATTCCCATAGCCGGTACTATTGCTATACATCTTATCTGTGGAATCTTTTGCCATTCATACCTTTACTCTGCAGGATTGTGCACTTATATCATTGTGAAACCTTGGTTTTCTGATGCCTTTATGTGAAGCTTTGATGGTTTACCAATTGTATTTTATTTTTCTAATGAAAATGTATTGGAAATGGAAATCTTCTCCTCCTACGTACAGTGGGGAAAATATTTATGTAATCCCTTGCAGATTTTGTTAGTTTTCCCACTGAAGAAATGAAGGGTCTATAATTTTTATCATAGGTGTATTTTAAATGATAGAGACAGAATATCAACAAAAAACCTTTAAAAAAACACATGATACAAATGTTATAAATTGAGTTGCAGTCCAGTGAGTAAAATAAGTATTCGATCCTCAAGCAAAACATGACTTAGTACTTGGTGGAGAAACCCTTGTTGGCAAGCACAGAGGTAAGACATTTCTTATAGTTGGTGACCAGGTTTGCACACATCTCAGGAGGGATTGTGGTCCACTGTTCTTTACAGATCTTCTCTAAATCCTTAAGATTTATTGGCTGTCTCTTGGCAACTTGAATTTTCAGTTCCCTCCATAAATTTTCTATAGGTTTAAGGTCAGGAGACTGTCTAGGCCACTCCATGACCTTAATGTGTTTCTTCTTGAGCCACTCCTTTGCTTCCTTGATGGTATGTTTTGGGTCATTGTCATGCTGAAAGACCCATCCATGACCCATCTTCAGTGTTCTGGCTGAGGGAAGAAGGTTCTCATCCTAGATTTTACAATATATGGCCCCATCCATTGGCCCCTCAATGCAGCAAAGTCGGTCTGTACTTTTAGTAGAGAAACAGCCCCAAAGCATAATGTTTCCATCTCCGTGATTGACTGTAAGGATGGTGTTCTTAGGGTCATAGTCAGCATTTTTCTTCCTCCAAACACGGCGAGTCCCCTTCTTTAAGAAGGCACTTGTACAGTCATGCCAATGAACATCTAAATTAATCAGAGAAGGATTGGGAGAAAGTGCTGTGGTCAGGTGAGACCAAAATTGAGCTCTTTGGCAATAGCTAGACAGAACTGAAGATGGGTCATGGATGGGTCTTCCAGTATGACAATGACCCAAAACATACCACCAAGGCAACAAAGAAGTGGCTCAAGAAGAAGCACATTAAGTTCATGGAGTGGCCTAGTCGGTCTCCAGACCTTAATCCTATAGACAGTTTATGGAGGAAGCTGAAACTTCGGGGTTGCCAAGAGACAGCCAAAAAACTTTAAGGGTTTAGAGAAGATCTGTAAGGAAGAGTGGACCAAAATCCCTCCTGAGATGTGTGCAAACTTTGTAACCAACTACAAGAAACGTCTTACCTCTGTGCCTGCCAACATTGGTTTTTCCTCTAGTCATGTTTTGCTTTGGGGTTAAATACTTATTTTACTCACTGAACTGCAACTTAATTTATAGCATTTGTTTTTTGTATTTTTTCTGGATTTTTGGTTTATATTCTGTCCCTATCATTTAAAATACAACTATGATAAAAATTATAGACCCTTAATTTCCTTGTAAGTGGGCAAACTTACAAAATCTGCAGGGGATCAAATAACTATTTTCCTCACTGTTTATGCTCTTCACTTATCTTCTTGTATCATATCTTTGTTACTTATTAACCTATCCTCTTCTATCAAAAACTTATTTCCAAGGCTAGTAACACTCCCTTTCCTCCTGACAGGACAGTCATGAAGTCTGGCCCAGAGATAGTAAAGGCCGGTTTGCGTTCCTTCTTTGAGGGAGCATCTGAAGACATAGAGAAGATGGTTGAGAACCTAAAGTTGGGGAAAGTATCCCAATCTCGCACTCAGGTGAAGGGTGTGGCCCAGAATATCAATTACACCACCGTAGCCCTTTTGCCAGTTCTTACATCACTCTTCGAGCACATTGCACAGCACCAGTTTGGAGACGATGTCATATGTAAGTTGAGACTTTCCAAAGATAAACTTTATAATGAATTTCTGCAGTATTGCATGTTTTGATTAGTGAAAAAATTGACTCTCCAATCTCAGACATATACCTATAGTTGTAAAGGTAGTAAAAGCGCGTACTTTGCCTTCAAAATGGGGCGTGGCCTTAACGGCAATGGTGTAGGACGCACATGAGCTGAGCTCCGCTCCTGTCTCATCCTGTTCTTTTATCCTGTGTGCCCTTTACTGATCGATTCATACCTGCTGCCCGTGGGGAGTCCTTCGCCGGTCCTGGCGTCATGTCACCGCCACGGAAAGCTGCTTCAGCTGCTCAGCAGCTCGACAAATTCCGCCGCCAGGAGCGGGACATGGAGGCCGAAGATGGTGCCGCTCCCTCGGAGGCTTCCGTGGCCGATACCAACAGGGTCCTAGAGGCGATCTCCACTTGTCAGGCCACATTAACTACGAAGATAGAGGAGGTAAAAGTGGACATTTCACTTATCAGACAGGACATGGCAAAGCTCAAGGACAGGGTGGCGGAGACTGAGGTCCGGATTAGCAGGGCTGAGGATATTATTAACCCCCTCCAGCACACGGCAGATACCATGCAGCGCCTGCTACAACAACTGGCACAGAAGGAAGATGACCTGGAAAACAGGGCACGTTGCTGCAATCTGCGTTTTATTGGGTTGCCTGAGGGGCCTGACCCGGCTACCTTTTTGGAAACTTTACTGATTACCCACTTTGGCAGGGATGCCTTCTGTAAAACCTTTGCAGTGGAAAGAGCCCATTGTATGCCCGCCCACCTTCCCCCCTGAGGGTGCACAGCCTCGTACATTTATTGCAAAACTCCTCAATTATCGTGATCGTGATGCAATACTACGTTTAACCCACGAACGCGGCAACATTCCTTTTCAAAATGGCCGCATAGCAGCTTTTCCAGACTTCTCGGTGGAAGTCCAGGTACAACGTTACCGATTCACTGACGTCAGAAGGCGCCTGCGTGTACACCACTTGAAGTATGCCATGCTGTTTCCCGTCCGCCTGCGGGTGGTGTGTGATGACAGAGCGCACTTCTTTGAAGATCCGACCATCGCATCAGAATGGCTGGACCAAAGAGATGCGGATAGGAACCGTCCTGCCTGAGAAGATTGCTCCCTGTAGCCACCAGGTTACACTGTGCCTTAGCGGCTTCACTTGTTTGTTGGCCGGTAAACCGATGACCTGCACCCCTCTCTGATAGGTGCACTCTGCACCCACACTGTTTTGTTGTTTTTTGGTCTGTGCAGTCACAGTACTTCTATATGCCTCCTCATTTCTATATCCTCCTACCATGTCCTTGGCACACTGGTTGCCGTTGCCCTGTATTTGGAACTGAACCCAGGGTCCCTGTGGGCACCATACTACTGACCTTCCTTTTATTCCCGGTTCCAACTCCTACTGAGCGTCTACTGGCGCCTGGTTCTTTGTTTTCCCCCCTTTTTTTTGGTTTCCAAGACCTGGGAGCCTGTTACAGGAGCGTTGCTGCATTGCTCTACGCTTGACTGACCATGTACTGCACCATGTGTCCTACTACCGTTCCGGTATACACCAGTGTTTGCTCGTCCCAATTTGCTACTGGATGCATCAAAGAGATGGCCTTTCTTTTATTTCCTTTTGGGGCTGGCGGTGTACCTACGGCCCTCTACACCCCTGTTCTTGACTGCCTATTCTTTAGTGGGTTATGGGATTGTGCTCCCGCACAGTTGGGGTCGCGGAGAGCGGGGTGGGGGGAGGGAAGGGTTACTGTTTTTTGTTGGTTTGTTTTGTTCATTTTCTTTGCCTTATTTTTGTTGTGGTTATTTTTAAGGTACGCTATGCTTTTGATACAATGCATTTTTATGATGTGTCGCGATTCACAGGGAACCTGCTCTGGGGATTCCAAGTGCGACTATCCTGCTTTACCCCTCTCCCTCACCGCTATGGCCACCGTGAAATTTCTCACGTGGAATGTCCGCGGTCTCAGGGATAAGCTGAAACGCTCCGCTGTTATTGGTTGCCTTAAGTCATATAGAGCAGACATTGTGGTACTGGTGGAAACCCATATCACAGGCCAACTCCAGTTGGCTCTTAAACGCCCGTGGATAGGCTGAACATACCATGCTACTGCCTCCAGGGACGTTTCCATCCTTTTTTCTAAAAATATGCACTTGTCAGTTATATCCGTTCGCTTGGACCCCCAGTGCAGGTTTATTTTCATGCATGTTACACTGTATACTCAGCAATATTTGCTCCTGGCTTGTTATATCCCTCCTCCATACAGTTCTGTGGTCATACAGGAAGGTGTGTCCTTTATGGCTCAACATCCCAATGTTCCGCCTGTGTGGATGGGGGATTTTAACATGGTGTTGGACCCGACTTTGGACTTTGCCCTCAAAATACATCTTTATATTTTATATGCGCTTATGAGTGCTTTGGACATGAAAATCAATTATTCAAATGGCAGTTTCCACATTGGCACTGTATTTGAATAGCATTCCCATATCCCTTTCATGTTCTTTAGCTATGATAATATATTGGCTCTCTACTAATATATGTTCTTTTCTTTTTTCCTTTCAGTGGATGATGTACAGGTCTCCTGCTACAGAACACTGTGCAGTATCTACTCTCTGGGTACCACTAAGAACCCTTATGTTGAAAAGTAAGAGCAAAACTGTTTTATACCACTACTGGCTGCATGTTGGTTCACCCCTGTATATGGATTGTCTTTGTAGATAAAAAAAAATCTTTACGCTTCTTACTTGCTTATTTTTAGACAACGCCCAGCTTTGGGTGAATGTTTGGCAAGACTTGCTGCTGCTATGCCTGTGGCCTTCCTGGAACCCCACCTGAATGAATACAACATCTACTCGGTCTACACCACCAAGACTCCTCGTGAACGTGCCAGTGAGTATGAGGATTGGGCAGTTATATGATCCCATCCTAAAGGGATAGTTTAGTTAGGTGTGGATGCTGGTGGTTGAATCTCTCCTCACCTCTTTTTATGGCGAATCTAGGAGACTTCATTGTTGTGACTGCCCCTTCCAATTAGCCCTCCCTTTTCTTTCACTTTATCTTCCATTTTAATTTCTCAAAATACCAAATTTCTAAGGTTTCTTAATGTGCCTTAGGGAAATCAAAAAATAATGGAATGTAATGGCTTTTTTTGCCATTTAAAATTGACTTAAACCTAAATACTGTGCTGAAGTACAAACATCTTTGTCATGGTTGGTTTGATCTGTGTTTGTTTCCAAATCGATTCCTTTCACTATGTGGGACCCCTTGTATCCTTATCCCAGATTGTATACAGGGCCTTGACTCATATACAAATTGAGATTAAACTGCGCCTCAACTAGGGTATAAGGGTCTGGCACTTACGTAATGAATGTCAGGTGGGGCTCATCTTCCAAGAGGTGCTCAATCTTGACTTAACCCATTTTACAGGCCAGGTGAAGTATCCAGTAGTCACTATAGTAGATTAAGGATCCATTTGAAGGATACTTGCAGTCACCACAATTATGCCTTTACTTCAGCACTCTTTTTACCTTTTTGGCCAGGTCAGGCTGATATTAACCAAATTTGTTTAGAGTGCAGTTTCCTATAATTCCATTGTTCATTAAAAGCCAATATAGCTTGAACTATGCAATCAGTTGTGCCATTGAACATTCTTTCCCTTCTAGTTTTGGGTCTCCCCAACTCTGTAGAAGAAATGTGCCCAGATATCCCTGACCTGTACTCCTTGACAAAAGAAATCAGCATGCTAGCAGAGTCTGGTGCCCGGTACACAGAGATGCCACATGTTATTGAAGTAACTTTGCCCATGCTGTGCAATTATCTTCCTCGCTGGTGGGAACGAGGGCCAGAAAATATGCCAGATGAAACCACGCCCTGCTGCACCAGTGTTACTTCTGAACATCTGAATGCCCTCCTGGGTAACATCCTCCGTATCGTTGTCAACAATCTAGGCATAGATGAAGCCTCCTGGATGAAAAGACTTGCAGGTAATCCATAAGACTTTACAGATGCTTTAGAGAAACAAAATATGACCAAATCATTACCAAGGGACTATAAATTAGCATTTTATATAAAAATGCCTATGCACTATAGTTTAAAAAAGCTGATCTAACTCTTACAATTTTCATATGTTAACTAGATATCTAATTTTGTGTGCCGTGAGCACAAGGGGACCTGTAAATTAAATGACAGGTGGAATTAAGATTCTTACTGGTTATAGATTAGAAGATGCAGGACTTTTTGTAAAGTTTTCCATATATTTTTTTCTTCTTCATCAGTATTTGCACAGCCCATCGTCAGCAAGGCCAAGCCAGAGCTTCTTCGGACTCACTTTATTCCCACTATGGAGAAGCTGAAGAAACGGGCAGGGAAAGTAGTGGCTGAGGAAGAGCAATTGCGCCTGGAGGCGAAGAGCGAGTCCGAAGATTCAGAAGCTCTGATACGGGATGAGTTCTCTGTCCTCTGCAGAGACCTCTATGCTCTCTATCCTCTGTTGATTCGTTACGTAGATAATAACAGGTATAGTTATATAGGAGAAGCACAAGAATTTGGATGGGTGAAGGATAGGGATTTGAACTTGGCCTTTAATAAACAAATAAAAAAATCTATTTTTAGATTAATACATCATATGTAAAGAACATAATTTATAATCACGCTTTTGAACCATTTCTTACTTCCTTTCTAAAGATACCTAGAGAGAATTAAATGTAAAAGTTGTGCCCAAAAACACAAGCAGAGGGCAAAGGGCTAATCACAGCATTCCTATAGGTTGCCTGCAGCCGATCTTTTCCCCATTACTGATTACTATGCCTTGTTTTACACTGGGGTTAATTTGCTAAAAAAAATAAAAAAATGTTTAGCACTCTCTAGTTTTAGCAAATCCAACCACGCTGTGTCTCTGTGTAGACGCACCTTGGTAAAAGAGTGGGACTTTGGTTTGTCCTGTCTGAGCTGCCTCCCAAATCACAGGTGGTCTGGTGATTGGTGGGGGAATATTCAAGGAGCAGCATGAGAGATAGAGGAAGCACTGAACCGCAGAAGCAAGGAGATCTTTGCACTGCATGTCCTCAGGTACAACTTCCTGTCCAGCAAGGACAACAATGAACATCACAGTAGATATATGATGAAATCTCACTCCATATCTTGTGAAATACTGGAGATATGCAGCTATTTGACCCAAGATGCAGGAGTGCTTATGTACAGGAAGTGCACTACTATTCTTCAGGAGGAATTCAAGTCCAAAGGTACATTTCCCAGGTATTGTATAGTCACAAATAACACCTAAATATATTCCTATATGTTAACAACTTTATGGTTGTATGCCCTGGTAAAACTCGCAAAACCTAAGGTTTCATTCATAGCAGTATTCTTTTTAAAGGAAATATATTTATCTGAATTGTAAAAAAATGGCTTTGCCTAAAGTAAACATTGGACAAATGAGTTTTAATTTATGAAAAGAGAAGTAACAACTAATGAGTTTGAAACATATATGCTATGGCCTGCCCTCGGAAAAAAAGAGGGGTTGATTTACTAAATAGGCTATTTACTTTATATGTCCATTTAGCTAGCAGTCGACGTGTAGCTGTGTTCAATTCCTTTATCCAATTGTAAACCATTTGAAGTGAAAAACAGCTTCATCCTATTTACCAAAATAAGTGAACATTCATGTTACTAAGTGAGCAGTCTATTCTCTTTTATTGGGTTAGCTCTGAAAGTTAAAAGCTGATTATGTTGTGCAACAATGACCCTTCTCTTTCCTCCAAATTTGATGGTGGACAAAACTAGCAACCCAGTTGCAGGACTCTTGCTGCTACATTCTGCAGGGAAGTTAACAGGTATTGACACAGTTGTTTTTATATTGAGACTAATAAAATCTCAGTGTTCTAAACCCTGTTTATATACCGTATATCTGCTATGGTACAGTAGGAAACATTTTCAGTAGCAATAAAATGTTTGTAAACCCTAATATGTAATTTCTCATAATCAGAAAACCAATTGCTGTCCTGAGCAAACTTTATTTGAAAGAGTCTTCTTAGTTCTTATCTTGGACTACAGAATACGCATGTTCTATTTTGTAGAAATTGAAGGGTGGGAGGGTTTAAATGGTGTTTTTACCTTTAAATAAATAAATAAATGCACATTTTTTTTTTCCAGGTAAAAAAATATGCATTTACTATTTTTTTTTTTTTTTGTAGAAGCCTGGAAAGCATTGCGGGTGGTATGCAGAACCCCTACAGACTGTCAGTGTAAGCTGTCTGCCCGTACATTGTAAAGACAGGCCGCTTCACAAAGGCAGGAAGACTCAATGAAATACTTAAGTGCTCAGCAGTGCCCTGGTGATCTGGAAAATAATGATGCAATTGTTTAAGCAGAGTCCCGCACGGCCAGCTCTTTTCCAATAGTAACAGCAGGTATGGGAGAAGATCCCAAGCCTGCTGTCACAGGGAGTGTGGGGATCGGAGAGCTGCTGCAGGATCGGGAACATGTTACATGTTCCACCCTAAAAATGGGTGGAACATGTTCCCGAAGATGAACTTATTCTTTAAGCACATTCGAAAAATACAGCTAGGCAGGGCTGACACCCCTCATTATTCTGTACTTGCTTGGTCTTTAAAGGAATATAACCTGTGGAAATGTGCATGTTTTGCAGAGATGCAAAAAATAAATACATATATACACACACACGTGTGTGTGTGTGTGTGTGTAAAAAAATGATATATTCATTTATTTTCTTTTTTTTTCTTTTTTTTTTTTCTTTTTACATTTTTGCAGGGCAAACTGGCTTACTGTGCCGAATAGCGATGCAGAGGAATTGTTCCGAATGGTTGGGGAGGTGTTCATCTTCTGGTCGAAATCCCATGTAAGTTATAAAGGTTCATATATACAGTCCTGTTCTACTAGGACTGAATATTAGACAAAATTACTTTACTCTACACCAGCTGTCTAATAACATGCAGAGTAGTGATTCAAATCTTGGAATACATTTCCAATATTTTTCTGTATATTTACAACTGAATCTATGTAACCTTTTTAGGCAAATTCCAGAGAGCATGTTTTCATGCTCTTACAGTCCATTTCTGCCCTTACAGTCAACTCTGTATAAAAAACATCCAATTTATAGCAGAAATACAAATTAATATTGGGAACTACCTGGTCAGCTTGCAATAAAGATCCCAGTGTGTGCAACAAAATTACAGTAAGCAATTTCAGTACAGGAGAGGAGCCTGTATAACTGTGCAAGACTGAAGGCAAAGTTGGGGTTCAGCTTAAAATATATGTATACACTTACATACAGTATGAAAGATTGCTAACCAGCCTTGTGCTTTACTTGGTTTAATTAGTCTTGTAGTCCAAATTCCAAACTGAGAAGGCCCAAAATAATTGACAGTTGTTGCCTTTTCAGTCATTGAATTCATGCTGATATTGCACATAGTCTTCCAGCTACTAAGTAAAGCCAAAGTAATGCTGCTCTAGGTGAGTGACCGACTCTCACATGTTTTGAACTGTGGAACCCAGGGTGCTGCACGGCTCATCTGTGAGATTCAATAACATGCACAAATCCAGAATATTGCTGCTTGGTATCTTTATTGAAGCTTTGAAATCACATCACAGGTATGACAGGAACATTAAAAGGTGATGCGTTTCACGCTAAAATCTTTGCAACGCGTCACCTCTTAATGTTCCTGTCATACCTGTGATGTGATTTTGTTCTTTCAATAAAGATACCATGGAGCGCAGTAATCTATTATGGATTTGTATACACGTACTCAAGGTTAGATTATATTCTAGTGGAACATAGACTATTGAAAACAGTAGTAAACTCCTCTATTGAAATAAAAACACTTTCAGATCACTCACCGGTAATAGTAAAATTGGGAATCATGGGAACCTGTGGCGGCTGGTGCTCAAAATTTTGGGGGGGGGGGGACGCAAACAGAAAAATGTAATAGGCATTGCTTTGCGGCAAAAAACGCTGTAAAAAATTGCATGATTTTGAGGTCGCAAAAGTGTGAAAGGGGCCTACATTAATTAAGGTATAGTGTGCCCCCTTTCAATGCAGAGAGACCAGCGTGCCCCCTTTCAATGCACAGTGACCAGCGTGCCCCCTTTCAATGCAGAGAGACCAGCGTGCCCCCTTTCAATGCAGAGTGACCAGCTTGCCCTCTTTCAATGCAGTGTGTGAAAAGTGCCCCCTTTCAATGCACAGTGATCAGCGTGCCCCCTATTAATGCACAGTGACCAGCGTGCCCCCATTCAATGCACAGTGACCAGCGTGCCCCCTTTCAATGCAGTGACCAGCGTACATGCCCCCTTCAATGCAGTGACCAGTGTACATGCCCCCTTCAATGCAGAGATCAGCGTACATGCCCCCAATGCAGAGACCAGCATACATGCCCCCTTCAATGCAGTGACCAGCATACCATTCCCCCAATGCAGAGACCAGCATACATGCCCCCTTCAATGCAGTGACCAGCATACCATTCCCCCAATGCAGAGATCAGCATACATGCCCACAATGCAGTGACCAGCATACATGCCCCCAATGCATTGACCAGCGTACATGCCCCCAATGCAGAGATCAGCGTACATGCCCCCAATGCAGTGACTAGCGTACATGTCCCCAATACAGTGACCAGCATACATGCCCCAATGCAGTGACCAGCGTACATGCCCCCAATGCAGTGACCAGCGTACATGCCCCCAATGCAGTGACCAGCATACATGCCCCCAATGCAGTGACCAGCATACATGCCCCCAATGTAGTGACCAGCGTACATGCCCCCAATGCAGAGATCAGCGTGCGTTCCCCCAATGTAGTGACCAACATACATGCCCCCAATGCAGAGATCAGCGTGCGTGCCCCCAATGTAGTGACCAGCATACATGCCCCTAATGCAGAGTACATGCCCCCAATGCAGAGTACATGCCCCCAATGCAGAGATCAGCGTGCGTGCCCCCAATGTAGTGACCAGCATACATGCCCCCAATGCAGAGTACATGCCCTCATTGCAGAGTACATGCCCCCAATGCAGAGATCAGCATGCGTGCCCCCAATGTAGTGACCAGCATACATGCCCC
Organism: Pelophylax lessonae; assembly: GCF_965119305.1. Lineage (NCBI taxonomy): Eukaryota > Metazoa > Chordata > Amphibia > Anura > Ranidae > Pelophylax > Pelophylax lessonae. The sequence continues at coordinate 77,347,720 of NC_138774.1, forward strand.
CAATGCAGAGATCAGCGTGCATGCCCCCTTACCTACCTGGAGCAGCAGCGGCAGCGGGCGGCACGTCTCCACGAGTCCTTCCTGCGGCGGGCGGCGCGTCTCCACGAGTCCTTCCAGCAGCAGCGGCGGGCGGCTTCTTCTGAGTCCCGGTGATTGGCGGAGCGACTCCACGAGTCCTTCTGGTCCTGCCTCCTCCTCGGCCAATGGCAAGGGGTTTGCCTTGCGGGCAATCAGGAAGTGTGTATCGGACGCGCTTCCTGATTGCCCAGGAGGAGGATCGGTGTGACAGTAGCGAATTTTCATTCGATATTGTCACACAATGGGTGGGCTCGGGGCGCACTGCTCTGCTCCCTGGGTCCACCCTTTGCATTGCCCTATTAGAGCCTCTGGCTCTAATCAGGTGATGCCAAATAAAAAAAAATCCCATTGTACTCCATGTGTCCGGCGCCCATGCATTCAGATTAGGGGGGCCGGACGCATGGATGGGGGGCGGCGCCCCTGCGCCCTGTATACACCAGCCGCCATTGATGGGAACACAAAAAAGAATAGGCACATGGAGGCTGAATGAGGAATTGATTCAGGACAAAGAAATAGAAAATAAAATTAAAAGTGAAATTAAACAATACTTTTTACTGAATGATTCCCCGGAGATCCCAAAATTACCAATATGGGAAGCACAAAGGGCCTATAATAAGGGAATGTTATTCTCAATAGCAGCAAAAAAAAAGGAAAGAAAGAAAAAGTGATATGTATAAAGTAATTAAAGAAATATATGAGCTGGAACAGATAAACAAAAAGTATATAAACGCCGAAGTACAGTAATTACTAATATTAAAAAGAGATCAATTAAAAGATTTAATGGAGCAAGAAACAAGACAAGTCTTCAACAGGGTAGCAAAAGAAAAATCTAGATGGGGGGATAAACCAGGAAAATATTTGGCAAAAATCTTAAAAAATAAAAAATCACTAAATTATATAGAAAAGATGAAAAACAATAAAGGAGAGATGGTGTTTGTAACATCAGATATTGCAAATGTTTTTCACAGCTACTATAGCACCCTCTACTCGGTAAGGCAAAAAGAATTCGGGGAGGTAGAAATAAAAAGAAAACAAAAAACAGAAATATCTAAGGGAAGCAAAATTACCAAAAGTAGCAATAGAAATACTGCAAGCCCTGGATAACCCAATAACACAAGAGGAGATCGGAACAACAATAAAAAATACACCAACAGGAAAAAGCCCAGGACCTGATGGATTTAAAATAAGATATTATAAAGAATGTAACGAACAACTCATTCCAATAATGTGTACATACTTAAATAAATTAGGAGAAGGGGAGGAGATGAGGAAAGAGGCACTATACCGGCACATGTTAACAGTTATCCCGAAAGGAGGGAAGGATATAATGCTATATTCTAGCTATAGACCAATAGCATTGTTGAATGCAGATACAAAAATGTATACGAAAAACCTAGTGACAAGATTAAAAGAGCTAATGCCGGAGTGGATCCATGCAGACCAAACAGGATTTATACCAGGAAGGGAAGGTAAAGACAACAGAATAAGAACATTATTAATGTTGCCTAAAGAGAAAAATGGGAAAAATCCAGCTTTACTTCTGTCGACAGATGCTGAAAAGGCATTCGACAGAGTGGACTGGGAATATATGATGGAAACAATTGAAAATCCAGAAATAGGACCTAAAATGGCCCAATGGATCAAAAACCTATATAACCATCCCACAGCGTCGGAAAAGGTCAATGGAAGACAAGGATGTCTGCTGTCTCCCCTCCTATGTGTACTCTCATTGGAACCTTTATTGGCAACAATTTGAAATAGCGTAGATATAGGAGGGGAGAAGATAGGAGAAGAGGAACATAAGGTGGCGGCATATGCGGATATCCTGTACTATATATCTTATTCCAGAACATCACTTCCAAATTTACTAAAATAACTAAAAAACTTTGGGGAAGTATCAAACCTGAAAATCAACCCTATAAAATCAAAAGTTTTAAATATAAGCTTAAGGAAATAAGAAGAACTGGCACTTCAAAAAGAGTTCCCATTTTCTTGGGGGGAAAAATAACTTAACATACTTAGGAATAAAGCTGATAGCCTCATTGGATAACTTGTATCTAGATAAATATATGCTCCTTCTCAACTAAATTAAAACAGAAATTAAGAAAATAGTAGCATGACCACTTTCATGGAAGGGGAGGATAAATATGGTAAAAATGGGAATTCCCCAAGAATATTATATAAATTTCAAATCATGCCAATAGCCCTCCCTCAGACATTTTTTAAAACATTAAAAACAATTATTCTTAGATATATTTGGCAAAATAAGAGGCCAAGAGTACAGTTTGCAGTATTGAGCAGAGACAAAGCACAAGGGGGAATAGCGGCACCAGATATAAAAAGATGCTACAACGCAGTTATTTTAACACGTATGATAGAGTGGACAAACACAAAAAGTGAAAAAAGATGGGTTAAGATGGAGAACACAATAAGTAGAACACAACTAGACAAAAATATATGGATACCACACAAATACTTGAATGTTGAATGTAGGTACACATATTTAGACTAAAAACATTTTTAAAGTTTGGGATTTTAATTATAGACAAGCAAAATGGGTACACAATTCACCATTAATTTCATTAGCAGGAACAAATTTCTTTTTACCTGGAAAAGACAGATTATTTGGAGATTGGTTAGGAAACACACAATTAAAAGATATTGTATGTAAAGGGAACTATGCTCATTTCAAGAGCTAAGACACAGGTGAATTTACAAAATTAGGTGAATGAAGGTATTTGCTCTGAAACACTTTTTGACTGCTCTACCACAACTAATTAGAATGGAAGAGAACTTAAATTCAATAAAACAGTTATGTAATTCACAGACACTGGTGAAACATGGAATGTTTCAGATCTATAGAGCACTCACGGAGTTGGAGGCGCTGGAAATGCCTACATTCATTAGAAAATGGGAAGAGGAGTTGGATATAAGATTAGAGGAACAAGTAGCTAAAGTTTTGAGAGGGGCACACGAATAAGCGACTGACATAAACACAATAGAAATGAACTACAAATACCTATTAAGATGTTATTTAAGATGGTATATAACCCCTGTGAAAGCCCAAAAATACCAACAAAGCAACTCTCCACAATGTTGGAGAGGTTGCAATCAGAAGGGTACCATGGCAAGTGTAAAAAACTCAAGGATTATCGGCGGGAGATACAAAACTACATTAAGGAAATTACAGGAGATGAGTTACCAAATGACCCATGGGTATGCCTTTTTCATAATACAAATCGTAAAAAAAAGATCTTTGGTACCGCATTTGATTAAAGCTGCAAAAGGAACAATTCCAAAAAAATGGTTAAGTCCAAAGATACCTACTATGAAAGAATGGTTTGATAAAATTGAGTAAATATATATTGAATGGAATATCTCTGTAGTAGAGAGGAGGGCCAAGCTGAAAGATGTAATAGTACATGGGAAAAATTGAAGAAATTTTAGAAAAACAAGAAGTATACAGAGAAATGTGTAGATTAGGCAGAAATAAAAAGGCACAAGCTGGGGGGGTAGGCGGGGGATGGCAGAAAGGGAAATAAATATGTAAAGGATTGTATAACATGTTTTTTGGATTTTGTGAAATGAAATAAAATATTAATTAAAAGAAAATAAATAAACAATATTTCGGATTTGTGCATGCAACGGCTACTAAGTAACCATAACAGTATCACAGAGCCCTGTAGTTTACATTTCCTAACGACAGGGTTCTCTTATGTAAAAATAGTTTGCAAACTCAGTATACAGTGGTGATCGAAAATTTGGGCACCCCAGGTAAAAATTTGTATTAATGTGCATAAAGAAGCCAAGGAAAGATGGAAAAATCTCCAAAAGGCATCAAATTACAGATCAGACATTCTTATAATATGTCAACAAAAGTTAGATTTTATTTCCATCATTGACACTTTCAAAATTACAGAAAACAAAAAAATGGTATCTGCAAAAGTTTATAGCATGCACTGCCCCTTTTGCAAGGTTGAGACCTGCCAGTGTCATGGATTGTTCTCAATCATCGTCTGGGAAGACCAGGTGATGTCAATCTCAAAGGTTTTAAATGCCCAGACTCATCTGTCCTTGCCCCAACAATCCACACCATGGGATCTTCTAAGCAGTTGTCTAGAAAACTGAAACTGAAAATAGTTGACGCTCACAAAGCTGGAGAAGGCTATAAGAAGATAGAAAAGCGTTTTCAGATGTCAATATCCTCTGTTCGGAATGTAATTAAGAAATGGCAGTCATCAGAAACAGTGGAAGTTAAAGCAAGATCTGGAAGACCAAGAAAAATATCAGACAGAACAGCTTGCAGGATTGTGAGAAAAACAATTCAAAACCCACGTTTGACTGCATGATCCGTCCAGAAAGATCTGGCAGACACTGGAGTTGTGGTACACTATTCCACTATAAGGAGATACTTGTACAAATATGGTCTTCATGGAAGAGTCTTCAGAAGAAAACCTCTTCTACGTCCTCACCACAAAAATCAGCGTTTGAACTTTGCAAATGAACATATAGACAAGCCTGATGCATTTTGGAAACAAGTTCTGTGGACCAATGAGGTTAAAATTGAACTTTTTGGCCGGAATGAGCAAAGGTACGTTTGGAGAAGAAGGGGCACAGAATTTAATGAAAAGAACATCTGTCCAACTGTTAAGCATGGGGGTTGATCAATCATGCTTTGGGGTTGTATTGCAGCCAGTGGCACAGGGAACATCTCACGAGTAGAAGGAAAAATTGATTCAATAAAATTTCAGCAAATTTTGGATGGTAACTTGAAGTTGTGAACTGTGAAAAAGCTGAAGTTAAAAAGAGGATGGCTTCTACAAATGGATAATGATCCTAAACACACCTGGAAATCCACGGAGGATTACATCAAGAGGCGTAAACTGAAGGTTTTGCCATGGCCTTCACAATCTGTCCTGACCTCAACATAATTGAAAATCTATGGATAGACCTTAAAAGAGCAGTGCGTGACAGACAGCCCAGAAATGTCAAAGAAGTAGAAGACTTTTGTAAGGAAGAATGGGCAAAGATACCTCAAACAAGAATTGAAAGACTCTTGACTGGCTACAAAAAGCGTTTACAAGCTGTGATACTTGCCAAAGGGGCAGTACAAGATATTAACTCTGCAGGGTGCCCAAACTTTTGCAGATGCCATTTTTTTGTTTTCTGTTATTTTGAAAGTGTAAATGATGGAAATAAAATGTAACTTTTGTTGACATGCGATAAGAATGTCTAATCTGTAATCTGATGCCTTTTTGAGATTTTTCCATCTTTCCTTGGCTTCTTTTTGCACATTAATACAAATTTTTACCTGGGTTGCCCAAACTTTCGATCACCACTGTACACTGGCAGCTGGGGGGGGGGGGGGTAAGAGGAGGGTCAGAAAGCAGGGTGTTGAGCTTTGTTTTTATCACCCACCTTAACCTAGCCAAACAACCAATTTAAGTGAATGGGACAACACTGCACATGTGTGTATGTAGTTGCAGTATGACGGCTTTCAATGGTTAAAGGCGTAAGTGCTTTTAGAATGAGGTCAGACTGTATTCAGAGCGATTCCGGTTAAACCTTGCTGACCTATACTTCTCCTAGACATTCATCGACAGAGAACGAGGGCACAGATAGAAATCTTTTATAGGCAGGGCTTTTTTTCAGCTGGAACTTGGTGGAACTCAGTTCCACCACCTTTGGCTCAGGCCCTCTGCTTCCTGCTCACTATCATCACTTGCAAACACAGAAGTCTATCTTCTGTGTTTACAAGTGACAGCTTGTCACAGATCTGATCTCCTGAGTGTCTCCCACTGAGTGAAGGATGGGGACAAGGGAGATGCAGGTGCCCGGGGTGCAGTGCAGATGTTGACAACCCCAGTGGATGATCTCCCCGCAAGTGAGAGAGGCAGAGCAAATTACAATGTGTGGGGAAGTACTAGAGCGGGTTGGGTGCTTCTGCTTAATATAGCAACAAAAGTAAGACATGTGGAAGATGGTGGAAGTTTAAAGGAGGTGGGGAGAGGATTGGGGGCATTGGAGGGGGGGTTGCATGCAGAGGCGAGAGCTGAAGAGGGGAGAAAGTGAGATGTAGATAGGGGATGCAGAGGTAAGCAGCTGTGGAAGAAGGCTGAACTCTGCACTATGTATACAGTGCACCCCTGAATTCTGCACTATGTACGTAATGTACCCCCCAAACTCTGCATTCTATTTGTAACCCCCCTGAAGTCTGCACTCTGTACGTAATAAACTCCTGGTGTTTAATGCCTCTTTAAAACCCTCCCACTGTTAGTGAGATTTGACCAAGCCCTCTTTGAAAACCATGTTCTCTGAATAGCACACTAACCTCAGGGTAACTTTGTGATTTTTTTTTTTTTTTCCTTCATCAGAACTTTAAGCGGGAGGAGCAGAACTTTGTGGTTCAAAATGAGATCAACAATATGTCTTTCCTTACTGCTGACAGTAAGAGCAAGATGTCCAAGGTTTGTATCTGTTCTTATTTGCTATTATATTTCATACTCTTCTTCTATAAACAAATTCTAACACTCTTTGCTCTCTATGACTTCCTGCCATTTTTATTATGTCTTCTTACTGCTTCTTTTCACCTTATTTGCGAACAATGAAATCCTGCAATATTCTTAAAGTTTTTATTATGTAACATTTTCCTCACCTTAATCTTAAAGTGGTTGTAAACTTCAGAAGTGAAATCTGAACAAAGCATATCCTCCTAGTACACCAAGAGATGAAAAGGACGATGGGGAGGAGAGCTCCAGTACACTGCTCCAGTGAGATTGACAGCCACAGCTCGGCATTGATCCTGTGTACTGTGAGGAGGGGGATATGTTCTTTCCCTCCAGTCAGGACTCAGAATTCCTCTCACTGAAATCTGCACTGTGAGACTTCAGATTCTCTCCCCCTTGCAGCTAGAGCTGAGAAAAAATCCCTCGATCTGTGTGTTTTAGAACGAGCTACAGAAGAAATGGCTGCAGATAAACAGGTACAACTTATGTAGGAGGATTTATTTCAGCTCCGTGTACCACCTGATGCTAGTCACTTCACTTTGTTCTGTATATGCAAGGGTTTTCAACCACTTTAAGTAAGAACCTTAATGTTTAAACCGATGATCTACTGTCGTTCAAGGACAAGTAACACCAAATAATTTGTCCAGGAGACTTGATTCAACGATAAAAGTGACATCTTTGTGTCACGAATGCAGATAAAACCAGTGAATAGTTTTTCAGCTATGGCCATTAAAAAGTCAGTCCACCGAAAACTTAAATTCCAGTTTTGAAAGAAGCTGGACAGGTAATCCACCTGACAGCTTTTTTTTATATCTCTCAGGGATTCTAATAGTAAAATCTTTGAGTTTGAGTTGCTCAGTCTGAAGACCTGCTGTGGTTTTATGAGGGTTTCCCACTTTCCCTTTTGGAGACTGGAGAATGCTGCAGTAGGCAGGAACATCCAAAGTTCCAATGAACAAAAATAGAGTTATGAATTATACCAAAAAGTTCTTACCCCTGTTGGGGTAACGGAGACATATGAGAAGCTAGGGTCGGTCACAGCCATTGTGTTCCACCAATACTAAAATAATATACAGTAAACCCCCCTCCATCGCGGGGGTTAGGTTCCGGACCCACCGGCGAAAAGTGAAAATCCGCGAAATAGAAAAACCCTATTAAAATACACTGTAGGTATGATTTTTTTATTGTCACTGTACTTTTTAAAAGCATTTTGAGGTCTTTAAACACACTTTTAAAACAATAGAAACTCATTTAAACACATAAAAGATACTGAGAGACAGAGCAAGAGCTATGGAAAACACAAAAATATTTAATTTTCAATGATTTATATAGTAAAATAACATTACAGAAAAAACGCAATATACCGGGACCCGCAAAAACTGAACCACGATGGAGCGGGGGTTTACTGTATACTAAAATATTTAAATAGATACTAAAATATCTATTGAACGCCCCAACACCTAGACATATTAGACACCTGCTGAGTAAATGCAATGGCTGCTAGGCTTTCTATTAGCCAAAGCTAGTTGCAGCTGGTGAACTTGCTTGGGGTATAATTCTTGAGCAGCCTTTCTCAATCGCTTTACCCTGGAGGAACCCTTGCAATAATTTGTAGGCCTTAGGGAATACCTGCTTAAGTTATATATAAACAACTCCTAGTGCATTAGTATGATCAGTGGGAGAGGTGCCCTCTTATGTTGGTGGTCAGTTACAGAAGGCCCCCCTATATTGACCACCAGTGGGACCCTCTTTCTTTGTTTCAGATGCAAAAAGTGCATCCGTACATAGGGGGTCAGTGGGAAGCATTGTCCACTAATAAGTTCATGGGTGTCAGTGGTTATATACATATTTGACAGTCAAGAGCTGAGAAGATCAATTTGCCACAGCTCAAGGAACCCTAGTTGAGAAAGTTTGTTCTGAAGATATTTTTAATTAACAGAAAATACTCTTTCCAAAATAGAGCAAAGGGTACAGTCAGTGGTGTATTTTGGTTTTGTGCTGCCCTAGGCAAGACTAAAATTGGGCACCCCCCCCATTATGTAAATTTGCCCCACTTGTTTTTTAACGGATGTGCCTCCCTCCAAAATTGAAGGACTACAAGCATGAACCCCTGAGATCTCACGAGATGGGGGGGTGAGAGGGGGTGGGAGAGAGAGAGAGGGGGTGGGTTAGGGAGAGAGAGAGGGGGAAGGGTGAGGGAGGCAGAGAGAGAGGGGGGGTGAGAGATAGAGAGGGGGTGGGCGAGGGAGGGAGGAAGGGAGAGAGAGAGGGGGTGGGTGAGGGAGAGGCTGGTGAGAGAGGTGGTTCTAGCAACCAGTGGCCAATAGAATCTCAGGTGGAGGGGGGGGGGGTGGCTTTTTTGCTGCCCCCCTGCAAAGTGCTGCCCTAGGCCTGGGCCTTGTTGGCCTAGGCCAAAATACAGCACTGGGTACAGTATGTGGTTCAAAGTGGATCACAGCATATGCTAGTGGATGAAATAATCAGAAAATTGGTGCTTAGATAATCAAAACAAATTACCATCTAATGTCCACGTGCATTTTTTCTCTATTAGCTGCAGGGAAAAGTCTATTTTTTTTTTTTTGTCTTTGTAGGACAAGCTGTATCCTTGGTGTTACTAGCCCTTGGCACACTTTGTCTTTATCTTCTGACATGATATGTGCCCACGTATTACTCCTATATTGGTACTTTATTAAACTTGTCATTGATAAAAGTGTACCACTTGATGCAATATCCATTCTCAGATTCTAGTTACCACTATAACAAACTCTTGTGTTTCTCTTTTTGTTCCCGTGTTAGTCTGGAGACAGCCAGGTCAGCAGTCAACCTCTTCTCTTGTGGTGGGGCTGCTGTGTTGTTGCCCTCTGCCTGTGTGGATAGCATGGCTCCTTCTGTCTGTTTGTCCTCCGCTCACTTCTTAAGGTGTTCTGGAATACTCTGCTATGCCAGTCACTCTTAGTATTAATAACTATTCTATACAGCAAAGTGTTCATATTTTCCAGTTGCAACCCATCAGTTTCCAGGGTAATTGGAATTCTGATTGCTTTCTTTGGAGAGACCCTTTAAATGTCCCTCTTTGGAAATTTTCCCAAATGCCCCTGTTAACATGGGTTTGTATGCTCTTTACAGACTAAAAGTTCCTTTTCCTGTTAACATGGGTTTGTATGCTCTTTACAGACTAAAGGTTCCTTTTATTAGAACATTTTTACAAAGCTTATGACTTATTGTTCTAGGACAGATTAGACAGTACAATTAAGAAGCAGATTCATTGCTGGGACAAACACACATTGGGGTCTATTTATAAATAATTAGTTGGACCAATATCACACGCACTCAACTAGCCATCACAAATTCTGACCATATTTTGCTTACTATGTTGGTTTCCTATGATTGTCAGTTCCATCTAGTGGCCATAATGCAGTATTTTCCTGATTGGGGTATTTCAGGAAAAAAATGCATTGTGGTCGCTGGATAGAGCTCAAGTACATAAGAAAAGGTCGCTGGATAGAGCTCAAATACATAAGAAAACAACATATTAAACAAAATATGGTCAGAAGTCATGATGGCTGGGCGAAGTCTTGTGACCTTCATCCAGCATTTTTTTTTTTTTATAAATATCCCCCTAACAGTCCTGACACGTTGTGGCTTTGATCAAGGCCTTTTTTCACATTGCTGCTTGCAATTTAAGCTAAAAAAATCTACAAGTCAAAACAAAAAAAAGCTTAAGGGAATTTAAATCACATCACTTCACTTTCTGCATATAAGCATCAAGATAACACACTTGGGCTTGTTTAACAATAGCGCAAACATAGGTTGTGTGCAGTAACCTCACTTAACTAATCAGCAGTGATTTTGTTGCAGCTTAATGTGAACGGCCTGATTTTATTTTAAGGCTACTTTATATGGCTACTGGCACACAACTGCCCTTTGCGCTATTAAAAAAATATCAATAATGACTTACATTGTATGGAATTGACAGTTTATGCATTTTAAAAGTCACATATAATAGACTATTCTTTTTCTCATCTCCCAGGTCACAAAAACATTCTACTTTTAATAATTAAATCACAGAACGGATAAGTATGAAAATTTTAAATAGCAAAGTAATTCCTTCTCTGAATGGAATTACTGGTTTATAATAGCTTATTAAAAAGTGGCAGTCTGAATTTCTGTCTTCTAGAAGCCAACCATCACAGTCTATACAATCCTCTGTTTCCTTACTGTATTTTTAAAAAGTCAGACCTAAAATAGATGCTATTTAGATGTAAAATTGAACATAGCATCAAATCTTTTCACAGGTTTGATCAGTGCTTGTTATGATGAAGAATAATTATTGTGACTTTGAAAAGTAGAACGTCAAGGGGAAGGACAAAGAATGTTTTACTTTTATTAATTTAAAGTTCATCAATAAGACATATCCTATTAGAGCAAAATAGGTGCTTTCAATTTTCTACATAAAATATCTGTAGGCTTTATAAGATACCCTGTAGTTATTATGTAATTTTTGGCCTGGGGAAAAGTCAAAAGCCAAACCTTCTCCTATTACTGTAGCTACCCCTTCATCCGGCTTTCTGTCAAGGATCTCATTTTAGGGTTCTTACTTATGTACAGTGCATCCGGAAAGTATTCACATCGCTTTACTTTTTCGACATTCTGTTATGTTACAGCCTTATTCCAAAATGAATAAAATTCATTATTTTCCTCAACATTCTACAAACGACACCCCATAATGACAATGTGAAAGAAGTTTGTTTTAAATCTTTGCAAATTTATTAAAAATAAAAAATGAAAAAAATCACATGTGCATAAGTATTCACAGCCTTTACTTAATACTTTGTTGAAGCACCTTTGGCACCAATTACAGCCTCACGTCTTTTTGAGTATGATGCTACAAGCTTGGCACCCCTTTTTTGGGCAGTTTCTCCCATTCTTGTTCACAGGACCTTTCAAGCTCCATCAGGTTGGATAGGGAGCATCAGCCATTTCAGCATAGCCATTTTTAGATCTCTCCAGAGTTGTTCAATTGGGTTCAAGTCTGGGCTCTGGCTGGGCCACTCGAGGATATTTACAGAGTTGTCCAATAGCCACTCCTTTATTATCTTTATTGGCTGTGTTCTTAGGGTTGTTGTCCTGTTGGAAGATGAACCTTCACCCTAGTCTGAGGTCCAGAGCGCTCTGGCGCAGATTTTCCTCAAGGATGTCTCTGTACATTGCTGCTTCCTTCCTTTTCTCTTCACTAGTCTCCCAGTTCCTGCGGCTGAAAAACATCCCCACAGCATGATGCTGCCACCACCATGCTTCACTGTAGAGATGATTTCGGCCAGGTTATGAGCAGTGCCTGGTTTCCTCCAGACATCACGCTTGCCATTCAGGCCAAAGAGTTCAATCTTTGTTTCATCAGACCAGAGAATTTTGTTTCTCATGGTCTGAGAGTCCTTCAGGTGCCTTTTGGCAAACTCCAGGTGGGCTGCCATGTGCCTTTTACTGAGGAAAGGCTTCCGTCTGGCCACTCTACCATACTGGCCTGATAGGTGGAGTGCTGCAGAGATGGTTGTTCTTCTGGAATGTTCTCCTCTCTCCACAGAGAAACGCTGGAGCTCTGTAAGAGTGACCATCAGCTTCTTGGTCACCTCCCTGACTAAGGCCCTTCTCCCCCAATCGCTCAGTTTGGCCCGGCGGCCCGCTCTAGGAAGAGTCCTGGTGGTTCCAAACTTCTTCCATTTATGGATGATGGAGGCCACTGTGCTCATTGGGACCTTCAATGTTGTATAAATGTTTCTGTACCCTTCCCCAGATATACAATCCTGTCTCAGAGATCTATTGACAATTCCTTGGGTTTCATGGCTTGGTTTGTGCTCTGATATGCACTGGTAACTGTGGGACCTTATATAGACAGGTGTGTGACTTTCCAAATCCTGAATCCTGAATTTACCACAGGTGGACCCCAGTAAAGTTGTAGAAACATATCAAATATGATCAGTGGAAACAGGATGCACCTGAGCTCAATTTTGAGTGTCATGGCAAAGGCTGTGAATACTTGTACATGTTTTTGATAAATTTGCAAATATTTCAAATAAACTTCTTTTAAGTTGTCATTATAGGGTATTGTTGGTAGAACGTTGAGGAAAATCATGAATTTAATTTATTTTGGAATAAGGCTGTAACATAATAAAATCTGGAAAAAGTAGAGCGCTGTGAATACTTTCCGGATGCCCTGTACATGGTACATGCACTTTTTTGGTGCATTGGGCACTCCATTTAAATAAAATAGATAGAATACTCTGGTTCAGCTCCCAGGGGCTTTAGCACATTTCCCTTCAACTTGTACAAGCTACCAGTTGGGGAAACTGTAATTGATTTCTGATATAAGGTTTTGGGGTTCACAAGTTATATACAGTATTTCCACAGCATAATTGGGCATAAGAAATATAAATATTTTTTGAGTCGGCTTCAAATCGACTGTAAATTACAAGGGCTTATACAGTCCATTAGTGTTATAAGTTCACAAGGAATAGAATGAGTTCAGGTTTTTTGAATATACAGTAAAAAAAAAAAAAAAAAACTTAAATAAACAAATATATATATATATATATATATATATATATATATATATATATATATATATATAAAATCATTTTTCCCAGGTGCCTCAGATCTTTCTACTTGGTTTGGGAGTATAAAAGTTGAATGGGGGCTTTTAAATTAATAATATAATTATTGGCAGAAAGGAATGTGCTTGTGTTGTAGCAATCATTAAGATTCCAGCTGTCACGATAGATTACTAGCTGACTTTACTTGAGGTTAAGTACTTAAGGTTCAGTGTCCTTAGAGAAGTGAAGGAGGCTCACATAGACAGAAGCTAATGCATGTTCTCTGCGGTCTTTTCAGGGACCGTAGCAGCTGAGTGTTTTCTGCCTGAGCAACACATGGCACGCACAATGTGTTGGCACAGAATGAGGGCACAGATGTGGGGAGAATGGGGAAGGAGGAGGGCTGCAGCCCTCTGAAATCTAGTGGTGGTTTGTGGTGTTGGGGGTGTTGTATTTCTTGTGCAGTTTTTTTGTCTGTCTCAGTCTGCATTACACCTTCTGGCAAAGTCTACACAACAGATAGAACCTCAGCCAAAAAATGCAGGGAGATGTTTAAGCTGGCCATAGGCGGATAGGAACCAGCTGAGATTTGAGCCATGTATGGGCAGGCTGAATGTACCCAAGTTGATCGATCAACTTGGGTACAACCAGCCTCCTGGATTTTACATGCGATTATCGCTAGTGGCCAGGAGAACACAATGGCTCGATGGGAGGGATTCCTCTGTCAACCCTTGGTTGCAGGAAAGAAATTTGCTCCGCCTATGGCCAGCCTTAGGCTAGATACATTTAGAATATTCACTGAAGTAGTATCTTTTGTATTTACTTAATATTATATCAGATATCCGGCTTGTCCTGTTCTGCCTCTGGTAGGATCAGGTAACAATCATGAAATCTGTAGGTATCTCAAAACAAAAGTAGACCCTCATGGCCAGTCAAACTCCGATAAAGATTATTTTTGGCTAAGTTGGATTTTCATGGCAGATGTTTGTGTGCCTGATTTGTTCACAGGCATGCATGGTTTGTAGTGCATATGTGCAGATCTGTTGTTGAATTTCATGGGGTTATCAGACTACATTTACAGTTGTATCTGTGGATAGGCTCAACAGCTACTATAATATCCCAAGACAAAAAAATGTTTTTGTGTGTATGTATGTATATATATATATATATACATGTGTGTATATATATATATATATATATATATATATATATATATATATATATATATATATATATATGCAGCGTATACTGTATAAACAGTATATGTGTTTATATACAGCAGGTAAAGAAAGTATTGAATATGTCACCATTTTTCTAGGTAAATTTATTTCTAAAGGTGCTATTGACATGACATTTTCATCACATGTCAGTAACAACTCAAGCAGTCCATACATACAAGGAAACAAAAACAAATATTTTCAGAAATTAAGCTATGTGTAATAAAATGGAATGACAAAGGGAAAGGGTATTGAACACATGAAGAAAGGGAGGTGCAGAAAGCCATAAAAAACAAGAAACCAGCTGAAATGTATCAATTTATCACGGTGTGACACAAGAAACATCCTATGATGGGTAAAAGTAAAGAGCTCTCAAGACCTTCACAATCTTATTGTTGCAAAGCATACTGATGGCATTGGTTACAGAACGATTTCTAAACTTCTGAATGTATCAGTGAGGGGCCATAATCTGGCAGTGAAAAGAACATAATTTCACAATAAACCAGCCACGACCAGGTGCTCCTCGCAAGATTTCTGACAGGAGTGAAAAGAATTATCAGAAGAGTTGTCCAGGAGCCAAGGGCCAATTGTGGAGAGCTTCAGAAAGACCTAGAATTAGCAGGTACAGTTAGGTTAAAGTTATGCACTTAACCGCCATGGCCTGTATGCAGGCTCACCAAGTAAGACTCCGTTGCTGAAGAAAAAGCATGTTAAAGCTTGTTTAAAGTTTACTGCACAACATTTCTACAAGCCTGTGAAATAAGGGGAGAATATAGTCTGGTCAGATGAGATTAAAATTGAACTCTTTGGGTGCCATAAAACACACCATGTTTGGAGGTCAAATGGCACTGCACATCACCCCAAAAACACCCCCATACCAACAGTGTAGTTTGGAGGTGGGAACATCGGGTGTGGGTCTGCTTTTTAGCATACGGTGCTGGCAAACTTTATATTGTTGAAGGAAGGATGAATGGAAAATATACCAAGGCATTCTTGATATAATGTAAATCATGGGTGTCCAACCTTTTGGCCTCTCTGGGCCACATTGAGTGTAGAGAAATGTTCTCGGGCCGCATATAAAATATATACTATAGTTAAGGTATGTAATAAAATGCTGCCAAGCCCCCGGCACTAATTTAACACAACTAGAGGATGATCAAATTAAATGGAATCAGTATCCAGAGGTTATACTTCTTCTGAGAGACAATAATGGAACACTCTAACCACCATGACCACTTCAGTGATTTGAAGTGGTCATGGTGGTAGGAGTCAGAAACACTGCACATGCTCGCCTCCCCAGCCCCCCCCCCTCCCCTCAGCCTCTGCCTACTGTTAGTTGGAAGCTGGTGTGGCCATGCCCCCGACGCGACTTCCTTCCTCCCCAGCAAAAAAAAATTGTCAGGGGGCAGTGGGCCGCATTGCCTGCGGTTGTGGGCCGCATGCGGCCCTTGGGCCGCATGTTGGACATGCCTGCTGTAAATCTACTGCCATCTACCAGGACGATGAAGATGAAATGAGGGTGGACTTTTCAGCAAGACAGTGATCCCAAACACAAAGCCAAGGAAACTCTCAATTGGTTTCAAAGAAAGAAAATAAATATTTGATTGGCCCAGCCAATCAACTGACTTGAATCCAATAGAAAATCTATAGAAAGAACTAAAGATCAGAGTTCATAGAAGAGGCCCACAGAACCTTTAAGATTTAAAGACTGTTTGTGTGCAAGAATGGGCCAAAATCACACCCGAGAAATGCATGTGACTAGTTTCACTATACATTAGGCATTTTGAAGCTGTCCTTGCCAACAAAGGATTTTGTACGAAGTAATAAATAAATTTCAGTTAGCGTGTTTAATACCCTTTTCCCTGTGTCATTCCATTTTATTACATATAACCTAATTTCTGAACTTATTTTTTGGTTGTTACTGACATGTGGTGAAAATTTCATATCAATAGCACCTTTAGAAATATATTTACCTAGAAAAATAGCATACACATGTATATAAATAATCTCAAGTGTACAGTAATTAGGATATTTGATCTGTAAAGCCTATTGCTGTATTGAAATTGTAGACAAATTACATATGAATGTTATTAACACCTCCAAAAAAAGTTTAGGAAAAGTTTATTTAGGTCCATTGGCTCCTTAAAACCATAATACACAATTAGGGTTGGCAGGGGCTTAAAGACTCCTACATGGCCCAAAAGGAAAAAACGTATGCTGTCTGCTGGGTTTGGATTAATACATAGAGAAGACAACAGAACATGTCCTCACAGCTGAGAATCCCATAAACACAGAGAAGCCTTGAAACCCACAAAATACCAAACTGACATGCAGATTTCAGGCAGGATTAGGGGTGTCACACAATGGCAAACTGACATGCAGACTTCAGGCAGGATTAGGGGTGTCACAATATTTTGTGTGTCATTGTTATGTTAGAAGAGGCAGAGGAAGGTGCATAGGAGGTCACCCTATGCATCTAGTCTTGTATAAAATGATAGAGTGTGTGTTAAACCTGCCTATATCACCACGTCACTCCCACCCTTTATGTATTCTCCTCTATGTCTTTGATAAGTATTGTCATCTGTCTTCATGACATCAAACATCCTTGTTCATGTCATATTCAAGCTTTTCCATGTCTCCTTGCTTTAACTTTGAAGTATTAGGTACTTCTCCACTAATCTACTGGTCTGCTTTTTTGTGTAACATGTAAATGTTGAGTTTATTTAGTGTGTAATAATCCTTAGCATGATGCCTTCAACGTCTTCTTTTCATAACTCTTGATGTCAACTTTCACATGAAAGTGTAACCATGTCCTTTATTATACTCAAGACATCCAGGCGCATTTATAATCATCATTGTTACTTCCTTCATCTTTGTGACTTCTTCATTTTTGACCTCCTCTCTTTATCTCTCCCTTCTAATTTCAGTCACTGATCTTTAAAGGCCAGCTTCACCAAAAACTGATACTTCTGTTTTGGCAGTGTAGAAGCAAGTTTAATAATATGCCAGGCTTGTGTGTCTAGAAGATACCCTTGCTGGATTTTCAGGCTTTGACCTGTCGTCGTAGTCAGTCTTAAAGGGGGTTTGATACCTCCTCTATAAAATAGCTGTGGTAATTCAGAATCCAGGAACAAGAGTTTGGAATCTTGGTAATGACTTCAGCCTGATGAAGGAGACAAGAACTATGGCATTGTGGTATCTTCTGCAGAGTCTCTGAGATATATCAGAAGCCAGTGGATGAGCCAGCCATCCAGTATCAATTCAAGTCTTCAAATCAGTTTTCTCTGGACTTGGCCTATAATGTCCCCGAACTCTTGTGATCTTGTTTTCCTCTTCATATCAATGCATTTCTTTACTGACCTACTATACATATGTGCAGATTCATCGCTATTTCGGATTAATTCTTTACATCAAACTAAAACATGCCATGTTATACTAATGTCAATATAGTTATGCTGTCTCCTGTGTAACATCATCATCATCAACCACTGTTTAGTGGTGTAGTGTTGAGGTTTTTATACCATCCCTAAAGCTCATCTTTAGTTTACCAATTAAGAGTAGTGTAGGCATGTTCATTGTGGTTCAGCAACCAAACAAGTACATTCATTTGGATTCCTCTGGAGTTGTCCATTAGACTTTGCTAGAAGGACTTCAGGGCAAACTGTAGGAACCTTCACTGCATTCTTTTGTGTTAGAGAGTATACATTACACCTTTCTATATCTCTACACTAAGGGGTTGATTTACTAAAACTTTAAAATGCAAAATCAGGAGCAGCCATGCATGGTAGCCAATCAGCTTCTAACTTCAGCTTGTTCAGTTAAGTGTTGACAAAAAACTAGAAGCTTATTGGTTTCTATGCAGATCTGCATCAGATTTTGTACTCTCTAGTTTTAGTAACTCAACCCCTAGGAGTAATAAGTATAGGATAAACAGGGGTTAGCTTTCCTGCAAATTAAAGCAATATAATAATAAGATACAGTGCCCCATGATAACAACAAAAATATTTTTTGGTGTATTGATAGATTAAAAAAAGGTTTAGCTTTTCAAAAATTTAAACTCCAATTATACATCCTGTAAAACAAACATAATAAAACTGGAGGAACTAAGTTTTCCTTACAGAAGCTAACTGGTTTCTAAATGTTGCATCTCTAATGAAGGCTAGAAAACCACATTTTATCCAATGTGAATTATGAGCCAGGGGGCCTAAACTCTTAGCTTGGGTACAGAGACCTCCGAGGAAAGATTTGGTGATACTCATAGTTAACGTAAATCTGACCAGTTTGTCCATGCTGAACCTTTCAGTGTTTGCATATTGTTAAGGGGAAATTGTGTTGTATGGCTACATTGACTAACCTGTCATACAATGTCTGAGTGGTTATCTTCTGACTTTAGAGTTACACCAAAACACTTGATTATCATCAGATTATGTCTGACATTACATAATCTACCAGATAATCAGATTGTGCATGGACACCATAAGGAGACCTTCTTTTTATGGTCAGTATCTCCCACATTGAAAATCAATGTAGGAAAATTCCTAACCAGTGATATCTCAAAGATTAAAAGGTAAAACCAGAAAAGATGTTGGACGAGCATATTTTACGTACAGGTCTGTGTCTTCTGTGTATTACAAAGGACCCCGACACATAGCGGGGTCTTGCTGAGTGATGCTTTTTTGGGCTCTGAGAGTGGCTGTACTTTTCCTCTTGGCAGACACTGTTTAGTTGGAGCAGCTGTGGATGTTGGCTGACCAGACTCTTGGCAAATTGTGGCTGATGCTGTGTGGAGGAAGAGTTCATGCCTGTTTTGGTTGTTGGGAGTCTGTTAAGATAATTGACCTGGCCTCGGCTCTCTCATTGGGTATTGCCATGAGACTGAACTGCATGTGCCATGTATACTTAGAATTCTGATGCTTTCATGTTTAAATTGTCTACTTATTTTCCCTCCCTTCAGTCTGGTGGCTCTGACCAAGAGCGCACGAAAAAGAAGCGACGTGGAGATCGTTACTCTGTACAGACATCACTTATTGTGGCCACTCTGAAGAAGATGCTTCCGATTGGTCTCAACATGTGTTCTCCAACTGACCAGGAGCTGATTACATTTGCCAAGACACGCTATGCTCTGGTGAGTGTGGTGTATGTAGAAAAAGGGGGAGGAGAAAAATATAATTTTGAGGTATTCAAAGTATGTATTTTACTTAATGTTAATAATAAAAATGCATATACATACCCCAGAATTTCAAGATACAGCAAGCATATATTGTATGTGCTACAAAGCAAGGATCAAAATGCCTTGACTGGTTTTAGATTTTGTTCCAGAGTCTATCTTTTAAAGATGGCTTCTATAGATTTTTTTCATATTTAAAGCTCACTTGAAGTCACAAAATGAATAGACAGTCAAGTCAGAGAATGTAAGACGGTCAAACAGTAAGGACAGGTAAATAAGTGTCTTCAACTGGGCTTTATTCAGTTCCTGATCTGAATTTTGGGCACCTTTAAGATGAACTTCTGGTATGGCTATTTTTACATAGGCAACAGAGGCCGTTGCTTGGATGGCATGGGCGCCATTCACAGAACACGTTACGTTTTCTCAGTGAATGGAAAGCATTCCTGGATTGGACAAGGGAGGAGAGGTGGTGACTTCACAACCTTCTCCTCACCAAATTAGAGAACACTTTTCTTTCATTGGGAAAATGCAAAATGTTCTCTGAATGGCACCTGCACTGAACAGAAACCTCCTGTGTTCAGTAAGCAGCAGGGAGGCATGGGGCCTGGATGCCAGCAGTAATCACTGTAGTAGGGGTGCCTACTACAGTGATTTCCAACTTCCAGGGGGGGATCCCACAGGGTATGGCAAATAATACTTACATTGCTTCAACTTGAACCAATGTACATATGTAAAAATTGCCACACCTGGAGTTCAGCTTTAAATCCCCCCCATGTATATAGCTCACCCCATAAAAGTTTAAAGAATAGTTAATATGCCTTTGTTCTCATATATGACACAATTTCTAGGCTATAATGCATTATTTTTTTTTATTTATTATTTTTACAGAGGGACACGGATGAAGAAGTAAGAGAATTTCTAAATAACAATCTCCATCTTCAGGGAAAGGTTAGTACTTTGCTGATATGCAGTCTGAATCTTTGTTGTGCAATCATTTTATTCACGTGTCATGTCCAGAGCCAGATTTCCATCACTGGAGCCTGTAGGCATACAACCTTTAGTGCCGTAAGCTTCTGGTAGAATCACGACCTGGCTTAGAACATTCAGACAGTGGGGTTAATTTACTAAAGACAAATAGACTGTGCACTCTGCAAGTACAGTGGTACTCATTTTCCCCAAAACCTAGTAAATGTGTGGAAAGCTCTGCTGATTTCCATTCCAAGTAGAGCCTTATCACATTTACATTTACTAAGTAAAATGAGTGCAACTGCACTTGCAAAGTACTCAGTCTGTTTCCCTATAGTAAATCCAATCTTATGTGCTATAAAAAGCTAATGACATGACTTTGTACCTGCTGATAGCGGGAAGAAAATGCGCTATTGATAAAAAATGGAAAAATCCACTACTTTGTTTCTGTATAGGCCTAGCATACCTGAAGATAAATTCCATGGTTGTCTGCTTTGATTCATTTTAATTAAACTAGCTAATTGGTTTTGAATTTGTGCTTGTGATTGTAGACACTGGGGGTTATTTACTAAAACTGCATTGTGCAAAATCTGATTTCCAGTTTTTGCTTGCACTATGAATAGGAAAAGAGCAATCTGATTGTTTTGGGTGACATTTCCCCCCTATCCTGCCACCATATTAATGTTAGTTCTTAGGGATGAGCTGACTTCATGAACATTGGTTTCATATGTTGATATGGTTTTTCTGGTCAGGTGGAGAATTCCTCAATGCGTTGGCAGATGGCCCTGTATAATAAGATGTCAGGTCAAGCAGAAGACTCCAATAATCCTGAGAAGATTGTGAAACGTGTACAGGAGGTCTCTGCAGTCCTCTATCATCTGGAGCTGGTGAGTCCTTAATCAAAACTATAAGCGTTCTATTGAGCTAATTCATTGAGATAATGGAGTAAAAAAAGAGTGGTAACCCATAGTAATCAATAACAATTCGGCTTATTGCAGTCAGGCCAATGATTAATTACGTGTGATTAGCTCCTGTATTGATGCACATTGCTCTTTGCCTTATTAAAGTTGCTTAAAGTTGCACTCCAGACAAACAGGCAAATAAACAAATAATATTATACACTGTGTATATACAGTGGGTACGGTAAGTATTCAGACCCCCTTAAATTTTTCACTCTTTGTTATATTGCAGCCATTTGCTAAAATCATTTAAGTTCATTCTTCTTCCTCGTGAATGTACACATAGCACCCCATACTGACAGAAAAACACAGAATTGTTGACATTGTTGCAGATTTATTAAAAAAGAAAAACTGAAATATCACATGGTCCTAAGTATTCAGACCCTTTGCTGTGACACTCATATATTTAACTCAGGTGCTTTCCATTTCTTCTGATCATCCTTGAGATGGTTCTACACCTTCATTTGAGTCCAGCTGTGTTTGATTATACTGATTGGACTTGATTAGGAAAGCCACACACCTGTCTATATAAGACCTTCCAGATCACAATGCATGTCAGAGCAAATGAGAATCATGAGGTCAAAGGAACTGCCTGAAGAGCTCAGAGACAGAATTGTGGCAAGGCACATATCTGGCCAAGGTTACAAAAAGATTTCTGCTGCACTTAAGGTTCCTAAGAGCACAGTGGCCTCCATAATCCTCAAATGGAAGACGTTTGGGACGACCAGAACCCTTCCTAGAGCTGGCCATCCGGCCAAACTGAGCTATGGGGGGAGAAGAGCCTTGGTGAGAGAGGTAAAGAAGAACCCAAAGATCACTGTGGCTGAGCTCCAGAGATGCAGTCAGGAGATGGGAGAAAGTTGTAGAAAGTCAACCATCACTGCAGCCCTCCACCAGTCGGGGCTTTATGGCAGAGTGGGCCGACGGAAGCCTCTCCTCAGTGTAAGACACATGAAAGCCCGCATGGAGTTTGCTAAAAAAACACCTGAAGGACTCCAAGATGGTGAGAAATAAGATTCTCTGGTCTGATGAGACCAAAATAGAACTTTTTGGCCTTAATTCTAAGCGGTATGTGTGGAGAAAACCAGGCACTGCTCATCACCTGTCCAATACAGTCCCAACAGTGAAGCATGGTGGTGGCAGCATCATGCCGTGGAGGTGTTTTTCAGCTGCAGGGACAGGACGACTGGTTGCAATCGAGGGAAAGATGAATGCGGCCAAGTACAGGGATATCCTGGACAAAAACCTTCTCCAGAGTGCTCTGGACCTCCGACTGGGCCGAAGGTTTACCTTCCAACAAGACAATGACCCTAAGCACACAGCTAAAATAACGAAGGAGTGGCTTCACAACAACTCCGTGACTGTTCTTGAATGGCCCAACCAGAGCCCTGACTTAAACCCAATTGAGCATCTCTGGAGAGACCTAAAAATGTCTGTCCACCAACGTTTATCATCCAACCTGACAGAACTGGAGAGGATCTGCAAGGAGGAATGGCAGAGGATCCCCAAATCCAGGTGTGAAAGACTTGTTGCATCTTTCCCAAAAAGACTCCTGGCTGTATTAGATCAAAAGGGGGCTTCTACTAAATACTGAGCAAAGGGTCTGAATACTTAAGACCATGTGATATTTCAGTTTTTCTTTTTTAATAAATCTGCAACAATGTCAACAATTCTGTGTTTTTCTGTCAGTATGGGGTGCTATGTGTACATTCATGAGGAAGAAGAATGAACCTAAATGGTTTTAGCAAATGGCTGCAATATAACAAAGATTAAAAAAGTTAAGGGGGTCTGAATACTTTCTGTACCCACTGTATATATATATATATATATATATATATATATATAGATCTATATATTGTGCTCCAGACACTCCCTGCCAGACAACCAGGTCCTGGACTTTTCAGCAAACCACAGTACATGTAAGCAAAATACAACTAGCTCTAGAACTGCCCCATCCAGTAGATGGCATGTTATGAGGTAGTTTATGTACTGGCCACTCCTGTAAGCATACTCACTGTGTTAGACTGATGCTGCAGAAGAACCTAACTTTCTTACAGTGCTCCCTCATCCTCTTCCATCCTGACTGCTATTTTGCAAAGGATTACAGTAGGCTAATATCAAAAGAAATATCAAAAGAAAGGCGGGTACTACAAGTATTTAATGCTTTATTTGTAATAAGCATATAATTGAATTAGGTGGTCATTATAGCTACCTGGAGCTCAAATGTAAAAAATCTATATAGGCATTACTCTTTGCGAACATCCACATCACATTCTGTTTGCCCACCATCATGCTCTTTTGCCACCAGACTGAACACCCCTTCAAATCCAAGAAAGCTGTTTGGCATAAGCTTCTCTCCAAACAACGTCGGCGTGCCGTTGTGGCCTGTTTCCGAATGACACCACTGTACAACTTGCCCAGGTATGTACAGAATCATTGCATGCTGCTGATTGTTGATGTTTAGAGTTAAGCGTAGTAGACACTATTAGCTTTTTTTTTTTTTGTTCAACCCAGTGGGCTGAATGAAAGAGCTCAGGAGGAGCTGTTGTACTAACTATGCGTTGTTAGTACAGTGATCTCCCCCTCTGACTTTTTTGTGTTCTGACAGGGGGACGACCTGTGCTAACCTATAAACATAAAATCTCTAACCACTTAACCCTATACTAAAATGCAAGGTCTGCTTATTATATTAGGACCCCCCAAAGTCAAACCACAGCATGATATGTTGGTATTAGGAAGTATTTCCAAGCTCAGGAGGAGCCGCTGTACTAACATAATGGCTGTCTGAGAGCGCTGATTGGATGCTGATCGGCAGACCTTTTTTTGTCATGTCCCTTTGACAGAAGCCGGCATACACATGAGCCAAATGCCATCCGAAATTCAGCCTGTGTGTACGGCCCTTTACCTCGAAGCCTTTGTCTGTTAGCACCTGTGCTACTGCTAACCTATAAACATAAAAACTCTAACTGCATTTAAGTGGGCCTTATACTAAAATACATGGTTTGCCTATTATATTAGGACCCCCAAAGTCAAACCACAGCATTAAAGGTTGGTATTAGGAAGTATTTCCGAGACCCCACTAAAATCCTGTCCACTAATCCCATACGAATACAACAGAATCTCTCAACTTTATTTAGCCAAATATGGCCAATGCTATAGGACAATATACTTCACAAAGAGTATTAACCTCCCTGGCGGTATGATTCTGTCAGGAATTCTGTTCCAAAAGCGGTACAATTCTTTTCATGGAAATTTGGCGTTATGTATTATAGGCCTACAATTCTTAGTAATTACTGACTTAAACCTGACCAAAACAAGAGTCTAGTAGACATCCCAGATGTGATAAATTTGAAACACAAACATGTGAATTATAATCGAATCAATAATATTATTTTATTATTTAATATATAATATATATAATAAAATTATATTATTGATTAGATTATAATTCATGCGTTATATATTATATATATATGTGTGTATATATATATATATATATGTGTGTATATAGATATATATATATATATATATATATATATATATATATATATATGTGTGTGTATATATATATATATATATATAAAACGCATGAATTATAATCGAATCAATAATATAATTTTATATATATATATATATATATATGTATATATTATATGCATATATATATATATATATATATATATATATATATATATATATATATATATATATATATGCATATAATGCATATATATATATATATATATATATATATATATATATATATATATACACATATATATATATATGTATATATATATATATATATATATATATATATATATACATATATATATATATATATATATATATATGCATGTATATATATATATATATATATATATATGCATATATATATGCATATATATAATATAAAATGTGTTATGTGTTTTGTGCAACGTTTTTTTTTTTTTTTTTGAATTTCCCTCCCTAGTTCCGCTCCCATGCAGCATTGCTGCTGCAGGGAACGGAACTAGGAAGTCCTCCTACCGACAGACGAGCGGCGGAGATCTCACTGGCGGTCACAGCAATGAGAGCTCATCGCTGGATCGCCAGGATAAGGTAAGAGAAGCTCCGCTGCGCTGTCTGCATAGCTCTGCCATTCACCCCGAGCGTGACTCGGGGATACCGCTAATAGCAGAAAATTCCTACCCCGAGTCACGCTCGGGGATACCGCTAAGGCGGTTAAACTCTGTATCTCTGTACACTGTCAAGTGTCTTTTTTTCGTTTACTACTGTCCATATTCTACTCTTTTCTATCTTGTGTATGGAAGTTTTTTATTTTAAACAAGAGTTATAGGCTTTTGGTTTTCTTGCTAGGCACCGTGCATGTAACATGTTTCTGGAAGGTTATAAACATAACTGGATTGTGACTGAGGAGCATGATTTTGAAGACAGGATGATTGATGACTTAGCGGTAAGTAACAAACACAAATGAGACAATACTTAATGCGTTTGCTACCTTAAAAAATAAAAAGATCCTGTTTCCTTAAAGCATGTTTTACAGGACAGTGCTTGTTCTGTGTAATTTCGCTCTTTCTATCACCTGAAATACCTGGCTGAGCCTGCCTGGTTCTGCCTGTAAACTGACCGCGGTTTTTCATGGCTGCTGAGCCCTGGCACCGTGGTCAGTTTGTGCCTCCGTCATCCTCAGCTCTCCTGTCCTCCTCTCCCCCATCCTCTCCCCCCTCCCCTCCCTGCCTGTCAGCTCCGATCGCTCCCTGGCCCTCCTTTCCTGCTGCTATCATAACTTAGTGTTGGTACTACAATCCCCTCTGTTTTAATAAATGATTTGCCCCAGTGTATATGTTTTGTTAAAAAAAATAAGCCGATAAATACCTTATTTTCTAACGCCGCTCTCCGCTCACGTGACTGGCCGCCTCTCTCATTTAGGACGCATTTCCTAAACGTGGCTTTAGACTTGTTTTTTTTTATGTTGCTTTACTCCTGCCAGGAGAAAAGGCGTTCAGAAGAGCTTGGCAAACACCCAGTGTGCATGAGACCTTAACCACTTAAGCCCAGGAAGATTTTACCCCCTTCCTGACCAGGGCCTATTTTGCGATTCGGCACTGCGTGATTTTAACGGACAATTGCGCGGTCGTGCGAAGCTGTACCTAAACAAATTTGGCGTACTTTTTTTCTCACAAACAGAGCTTTCTTTTGGTGGTATTTGATCACCTGTGCGATTTTTTGATCATGCGCTATAAACAAAAAAAGAGCGTCAATTTTGCAAAAATAACAATATTTTTCTAATTTTTTTATATGAAATTCCCCAAAAAAAATGTAAAAATCAAACTTTTTTAACATTTTAGGCCAATTTTTTTTTTACCATATGTTTGGTAAAAAAAATCGCAAAAAGCGTATTTTGATTGGTTTGCGCAAAAGTTATTGCGTTTACTAACAAAGGGAAAGATTTTTGTCATTTTTGTTGTTTTTTTTTTTTTTTACGCGTAATTGCGATTTTTTTTGCGGGACTGCGACATTGGGGCAGACAGATCGGACCCTTGACTGACATTTTTGACACTTTTGGGGTTACCAGTGACATTACTACAGTAATCAGTGCTATACATATGCACTGTTACTGTAAAAATTACACTGGCAGTGAAGGGGTTAACTTTTTTTGAGAGGGAGGGGTTAAGTGTGTCCCTAGGGGCGTGATTCTAACTGTGATTTGCTGTGGCTTGATGTGTAAGAACAGTGATTAATGGTCCTACATAGTAGAACCGTTTGATCACCATTCTTACACAGGGGAGACTGACAGGCGGCTTTGTTTACACTAGCCGCCTGCCTTTCTACCGCTGTCACGGACGATCGCGAGTGCCCGGCAGACGTCGGGTCCGCCTGGCACACGCGCGGGGGGGGTCCATGACCGAGCAGGAGCGTGCATCCGGCGGCGCTCGCTCGCTCCCAAAACTCTTACAGGCTAGCGACGTAGCCCTACATCGCTTTGCCTGTGAGGGGCTGACTGCCGACGTAAATAGTCGTGCGGCAGTCGGCAAGTGGTTAAAGCTAAAATCATTTCAGGTAGATCAAAACAAAAGGTGTGTAAAGTACTGCAGATCGTTTTCTGTAGAAAGCAGCCACATATTGAGTAGAAAAGCCTTTCTCCTGCCTGCAGAGGAAAACCCGTTTTCAATGTGTGGAAACATCTGGCTCTCTAAAAATAAAGTTGGTCTTTAACAATTACTAAGGTATCAGTCAAACACAGAGCACATATTTTTAAACGAGTCAGCCAAGGGGGTCTGTTTTAAGAAAAAATATTGTTGGACAAATGTCACAAAATATGCCCCGCCCTCACAAATTCTTACCATATTTAGCTTTATACAGCTATTTCCTATGATCATCAGCTCCAACTAGAGGCCATAATGCGGTATTTTTTCTGATTGGGTTACTTCAGGGAAATTACTGCATTATGGCCAACTAGATGGAGCTGACAATCATAGTAAATTAACATTTTAAGCAAAATATGGTCAGAATTTGTAGCTGGGCGAATTCTTGTGACATTGGAACCCATAGACTTGCATTATGAGAAGGAGCAGTAAAGTGTGACCATTGTGTAGGGATCCAAGGCAGTTAGCAAAACCTAAAGAGCAAAGAGCCCCCATTTATAATTATAACTTGTTTATTTATTTACTACGTGTACTTATGTATCCCCTTCAATTTGCACAGTGTCTTTACATGTATACTTATTAGGAATTTATTACACTTTTGATGATTATTTTATTTTTTTTTACTAAGGATAGCTTTCAATAATGCATTTTTATTTGATTTGATTTGCACACAAAAAATAAAAAAAACAAAAGCTTAAACTACGTGTACACTGAATTTTCCAGAAATCTGGGGAGACGGAAGAAGAAGAGGAGGAAGAAGAAGAGAAGAAACCAGATCCTCTACACCAACTCATCCTTCATTTTAGCAGAACTGCTCTGACAGAAAAAACGTGAGTGCACACAGACCGAATAAACTTCAGCACTGTGTGATTGCATTTTTATATGAAATATTTCTCATTCTGAACTCATTACAAAATTCATTTCTCTGCAGTAAACTGGAAGAAGATTACTTGTATATGGCATACGCAGATATCATGGCAAAAGTAAGTTGGAAAATGCAATGTGTGATATTTATTGATGTTTGCAAGTTGAATTCTATACATTTTGTTGTTTTATGGTAGATATACACAATATATATATATATATATATATATATATATATATATATATATATATATATATATATATATATATACACACACACACAGTATCTCATAAAAATGAGTACACCCCCCACATTTTTGTAAATATTTTATTATAACTTTTATGTGACAACACTGAAGAAATTACACTTTGCTACAATGTAAAGTGGTGAGTGTACAGCTTGTATAACAGTGTAACTTTGCTATCCCCTCAAAATAACTCAACACACAGCCATTAATGTCTAAAACACTGGCAACAAAAGTGAGTACACCCCTAAGTAAAAATGTCCAAATTGGGCGCAAATAGGCATTCTCCCTCCCCGGTGTCGTTTGACTCGTTAGTGTTACAAGGTCTCAAGTGTGAATGGGGAGCAGGTGTGTTACAATTGGTGTTATCGCTCTCACTATCTCATACTGGTCACTGGAAGTTCAACATGGCACCTCATGGCAAAGAACTCTCTGAGGATCTGAAAAAAGGAATTGTTGCTACATAAAGATGGCCTAGGCTATAAGAAGATTGCCAAGACCCTGAAACTGAGCTGCAGCACAGTGGCCAACACCATACAGTGGTTTAACAGGACAGGTTCCACTCAGAACAGACCTCGCCATGGTTGGCCAAAGGAGTTGAGTGCACGTGCTCAGCGTCATATCCAGAGGTTGTCTTTGGAAAATAGACATATGAGTGCTGCAAAATTGCTGCAGAGGTTGAAACAGTGGGGGATCAGCCTGTCAGTGCTCAGACCATACGCCACACACTGCATCAAATTGGTCTGCATGGCTGTTGTCCCAGAAGGAAGCCTCTTCTAAACATAATGCACAAGAAAGCCCGCAAACAGTTTGCTGAAGACAAGCACACTAAGGACATGGATTACTGGAACCATGTCCTGTGTTCTGATGAGACCAAGATAAACTTATTTGGTTAAGATGGTGTCAAGTATGTGTGGCGGAAACCAGGTGAGGAGTACAAAGACAATTGTGCCTTGCTTACAGTCAAGCATGGTGGTGGGAGTGTCATGGTCTGGGGCTGCATGAGTGCTGCCGGCACTGGGGAGCTACAGTTCATTGAGGCAACCATGAATGCCAACATGTACTGTGACATACTGAAGCAGAGCATGATCCCCTCCCTTCAGGGACTGGGCCTCAGAGCAGTATTCCAACATGATAATGACCCCAAACACACCTCCAAGATGACCCTTGCCTTGCTAAAGAAGCTAAGGGGAAAAGGTTATTGACTGGCCAAGCATGTCTCCAGACCTAAATCCTATTGAGCATTTGTGGGGCATCCTCAAATGGAAGGTGGAGGAGCGCAGGGTCTCTAACATCCACCAGCTCCGTGATGTCGTCTTAGAGGAGTGGAAGAGGACTCCAGTGGCAAGCTCTGGTGAGCTCCATGCCCAAGAGAGTTGAGGCAGTGCTGGAAAATAATGGTGGCCACACAAAATATTGACACTTTGGGCCCAATTTGGAAATTTGCACCTAGGGGTGTACTCTTGTTGCCAGCGGTTTGGACATTATTGGGTGTGTTGAGTTATTATGAGGGGACAGTAAGCTTACACTGTTATAGAAGCTGTACACTCACTACTTTACATTGTTGTCACATGAAAAGATATAAAATATTTCCAAAAATGTAAAGGGTGTACTCACTTTTGTGAGATACTGTGTCTGTGTGTGTGTGTGTGTGTGTGTGTGTGTGTGTGTGTGTGTGTGTATATATATATATATATATATATATATATATATATATATATTACAGTGGTGATCGAAAGTTTGTCTAATCTGTAATTTGATGCCTTTTGGAGATTTTTCCATCTTTCCTTGGCTTCTTTATGCACATTAATACAAATTTTTACCTGGGGTGCCCAAACTTTCGATCACCACTATGTATATATATATATATATATATATATATATATATATATATATATATATTCATTTATTTAAAAGTGTACTGTAAGTGTTTTAGTTTGGTGCCTTTAGTATATGGCTTTTCCCTGAATTTTTTAATAAAGTGCATCTAAAGTCTCTGTAAGCCTATTGCAGGTCCTGCGTGCTGCATTTGCACAGGCACAGCAGCCTAATAATTTAACTGCCGTACCTGCGGGAAACACAGGGATAAAGTCCCTGGCCCTTCTTTTTAAAATGTGCCTGCAAAGAACAACATGGTGTTTTGGCACCATGCCGTTTCATGCACCCGAAAATACCCCATGTTATCCAATACTTGAGGGTGCCTTAACATTTTTGGCACCACCTCACGCATCTGCTACAGAGCAGTGCAGTGTGCATGTAGGTCACGAAACACATGTGATTATGCATTGTTTCCCAACTGACACCTAGGCTTTAAGCCTAACTACAGGTTTACTTTTACTTTAAATAGTTTGTTTGAGCCAAGATTTTCCCCTTACCACTGTGTTCAGCCACTGTCAGTGCTGTATAAACTGTATGGACCACCAGCTGCATATAAAATAGAGCTATTAACTCTATTCAGCAGATGTTCAGGATAAAGAGGTTAGTTTACACTTCTTCTCTCTACCCAGAGTTGCCATATGGAAGAAGAGGGAGAAGCTCCCGAAGGTGAAGAAGAAGAAGCTGAACTCCCATTTGAGGTATGTTGTACCTTTCATTATTCCTTTTGTCTGTAATCCTTGTATGTTCCTCCTATTCCATACCATCCTGCCATTCTGAAAGTCACTAGAACTTTGTAGTGTACACTATGTGCTTCAGTGCTCAGTCCTCACACTTGTTCTCTGCTCGATCTCTTTTTAACACTTTATACAGTAGTAGTATTTGGACAAGGCTTTCATGTTGGTACTCTTTACAGATTAATTAGATGGTGAATTGGTAATTCAAAGCTGAAGCCTTAGGGGTGATATATTTTGTATACTTACATTGGGCCAGCTTGTTGCATTGTAAGTATGCATATGTGATAGATGATCAGCCTCTGTGGAAGCTGTAAATCCTTGTTGTAGCCTTAGTTACTACAGTGATAACTGTGATATATGATCAGGTGCTGTGCCAAACTGCTTCCCTTCTGTATAGTAACCAAAAATGGTTGATTGCTCAAAACGTCCGCTATTCAGAGAATGCATTTCAATGAATGCAAAGGTTTTCTGATTGGAGAAGGTGAAGATCATGAATTCACCCCTCCTCACCACCTCATTCAATCAGAGAATGCTTTGCGATCATTGGAAAAAGGTTGTTCTCTGAATGGTGCCCCCCAAACTGAGCAACTGATCTCCTGTAGTTACTCTGCACCAGGTCAGCCTCTCAGCACAGCACCCTGAAGATCATTGCCATCACTGTAGTAGCTTGCTAAGTTACAGTGATTTTCAGCTTCCGCAGAGGTTGAGTATTACATATGCATAAAGTAATTCATACTTACATTAGGCCAAGCGGGACAATTGTAAGTATGCAAAATATGTCATCCCTGGGTCAGCTTTAATTTAAAGCCAGTCTATCTATCTATCTATCTATCTATCTATCTATCTATCTATCTATCTATCTATCTATCTATCTATCTATCTATCTATCTATCTATCTATATACCCTGTGTGTATATATGGTCCCATAGTCTTCTGGCACCTGCGATGTGTCCCAGAAGACTGCAGGGGAGGGAGGGAGGGCTGTGAAGTTACAGCCCAGATCGCTGCGGTGAGTGAGGATACCTGTCAAAACCAGGTACCCAGTCCCCCCAAAAAAGTGCCAAATGTGGCAGTGTAGGGGGGAGGATGCAAACAAGCAGAACTTTCCCTTTTGGGTGAAGGTTCGCTTTAACTATGTGGTAATGTCTAAATGCAACATTTCCAGGTATTGATTATCTTCTACAAAGATCACAGTGATCCCCCTGACAAATGCAAACACAGGCAAAAAAAACTTCAGTAACCTTGTGCAAAAAAAATAAAATTGCACTATGAAGCAGAACAGTACACCTGTCATTAGCCCGCACAGAGGGAGAATGGTACGTGGATATGACCCACTTTGGCCAACAGGGTAAAATAAATGGCCAGAGAACTCTGTAACATATCTAGGGACCCAGCTATAAGTGTACGGTGGTAGTCTATGGTGTTTATCAGTTTCTGTGGTCAAGTAGCACACACATAAAAGGGGGCATTTCTCCTTTTTATCAAGGCTTGAGTTATGGAAAGGTACACTCAAAGTGATCACTTGAGCACTCATCCAGGGACAAATCATCTGACCCACAGACCTGTGAGATGGGCCAGAAAGTGGTGTTCCCCCATTCCCAACACCTACTACCTAATCCATTAAGGGTTTTCAGCAATAGGAAAGCCGCTTAAAAACCTACCTGCCCTGTCTTAACTATTGAACTAAAAGTCTTGTCTGCCACCATAGCATGCGGACTTGTTGTTGTTATGGAACACAAGAGTGGTTGTTCTGTTCTCACTACACGTATGCCCCAGGCGTGTGCAGCTCAACATACAGCTAAACCTTTAATCCTACAATAACCAGTCCTTTTGTAACGTAAGGCTTTATTCCAGTGAAAGAATGGTGGTCACATGAACAGGTTACAAGTCAGATGGATATGCAAATAGGATTGTGAATAGGTGAAACTGTAAATAAACAAATAAAGGCATATAATCAGTATACAAACATAAACAATATATGCATTGAGTATATAACCAACAGTTCTGAGCATACCAGTGATGCTTCCGAGAGGGGTTCAGGAATCTTCCCACAGGAACCTCAGATGCTGTCTGGCTGTGTGCACAAGGTGTTCTAAAATGGAGATTTTCTCAGAGAGGGGTGGAACTAATATCCAGCAATAGAGAACAGGAAATACCATAAAGTGCTGTATAACAACAGTCTATGTCAAAGTGGCATCTTGTGGACAATATTGGTATTGCAAGTTCCACTAACATTAATTACTTCCAAACTGAAGGCATGACACTCCCCGTCTGGTATCATCAGATACCACTATTCATTCCTCAGATGACAACAACAGAACTAATTCAGGAACTGGTCTGAGGAACAACTTTGTCTCCTTGATTCTCTGGATCTTGACTTCCACTTTACATGGGAGTGATGATGTGATACAATCAAGTAAGTGATGTGGTGGTGACCAGGAACTATTAGAGGGTTTCTCTCGTCTGACTCTAGGTTGGCTTGTCTTAGACGACCACCTACCCTAAGTAGTCCATTTTGATCAAGGAATGGGTCAAGTTTTCTCAGGGCACTGTCTCTAGGGATAGGTTTTTCGTTCAAGATACAGTCAATCTCCTTAGCATAGGCTTCATGCTGTACAGTGCGGATGATAAGATCCTGAGACTGCTGTAGCTCTAATACCGAACTGATCCTTTGACAATGGTGCCATCCCTTGCGGTCACAGCTGTTTGAGTCACCTTTAAAGCGAGCTATATGGATAAGACAAGAAATAGCTCGAAAAAGTGTCTTCCATTTTGAGAATCTGGTAAATCTGTCAGATTTAAGCTGACAGTCTGAAGTTGTAGTATGGAATGTTGAGATCTCAGGGCGGATGTCAGTATCTGAGTCTGGATCTATTAGTTCAATAGTGTCACTTTTAGGAAAAGTCTGTTCTTCATCGTACAAGAATGCAGGTCCAGTAAACCATGTTGTGTCTTTAAGGTTACATGCAGCAACAGCTCTTGTAGCATGGTCTGCAGGGTTATAGTCAGTAGGTACATAGTGCCATTGTGTTGGACTGGTGGATCTCCTAATCCTCAGCACTCTGTTGTTGACATAAACGTAGAAACGTCTGGTCTCATTGTAGATGTAGCCTGGAACTACCTTGCTGTCTGTGTAGAGCTGAACATCTTTAAGGTCAATGTCCATCTCTGAGGTTATTAGTTCTGCAAGTTCAACAGCTAGTACTGCAGCACAAAGTTCTAGCCTAGGTATAGTGTGCTCAGGGTGTGGAGCCAGCTTTGCTTTGCCCATGATGAATCCTACGTGGCATCGCGCTGTAGTGTCAACAGTCCTTAAGTAGGCCACAGCAGCTATTGCCTTGACAGAAGCATCACAGAATATGCAAAGGTTTTGACTTTGTATCTCTGTAGAAGGTACAGGAGCATATGGGCGTGAAACATGGAGATCAGATAAGACTGATAAAGAGTCCCTCCACTCTACCCAAGAGTTCCTCTTATCAAGGGGAAGTGGGGCATCCCAGTCAGATGTTTCACGAATCAAGTCTCTAAGTAAGGCTTTACCTTGAATTGTAACGGGTGCCGCAAATCCTAATGGATCGTACAGACTATTGATTGTAGACAAGACACCTCTGCGGGTGAAGGGTCTTTCTTCTCCATTTACTTGGAAGGTAAAGGAATCGGATTTCAAGTCCCAAAGTAGACCTAGACTGCGCAGTACAGGTAAAGAGTCTGTACCCAGGTCTAAGTCCTTTAGATCACTGGAATGGTCTTGAGCGGGGAAAGCTTCCATTACCTCTTTGCTGTTGGAAGCAATCTTGTGAAGCCTGAGATTGGAACAAGCGAGCATTTCCTGTGCTCTTTTAAGAAGACAGATTGCAGACTCACTGGAAGGTAAGGATTTTAAACAGTCATCCACATAAAAGTCTTTCTCTACAAATTGTCTTGCATCTGAGCCAAACTCAGGTTCACCTTCTTGGGCGGAATGTCTGAGTCCATAGATAGCGACTGCAGGTGCAGGGCTATTGCCAAAGATGTGTATCCTCATGCGATACTCTGAGATATCTTTTGAAGGATCATTGTCTTGGAACCAAAGGAACCTTAGGAAGTTCCTGTCTTCCTCTCTGACCAAGAAACAATGGAACATCTGCTGGATGTCAGCTATGAAGGCAATAGAATCTTTGCGGAAGCGTAAGAGCACTCCCAGGAGTTTGTTGTTAAGGTCTGGGCCTGTCAAGAGGACATCGTTCAAGGAGATACCCTTGTATTTGGCACTAGAGTCAAACCCTACTCTAATTTGAC
Organism: Pelophylax lessonae; assembly: GCF_965119305.1. Classification (NCBI taxonomy): domain Eukaryota; kingdom Metazoa; phylum Chordata; class Amphibia; order Anura; family Ranidae; genus Pelophylax; species Pelophylax lessonae. The sequence continues at coordinate 77,383,348 of NC_138774.1, forward strand.
CTGGCTTTTTGGGATGGTACACTCCGAATATAGGGAGGTACCAACTCTCTTCAGAGTCTTTAGGGGTGGGAGCTACCTCGGCATGACCGTTCTCAAAGATCTTCCCCATGAAAGAAAAGACATGTTCCCTCATCTCTGGTTTTCTTTGTAAATTACGTCTAAGGGAAGCAAAACGTTGTAGCGCTTGTTCTCTGTTATTGGGTAAGCATTGTCTCTGTGGTCTGAAGGGAAGAGGTGCAACCCAGCTGTTTGTGCTGTCTTTGACTAGACCTTGCTCCATTATTTCTAAGAAGAGTTTGTCTTCGATAGACATTGCCACACGATTGTCATCTTTAGTTCTCTGAAAGACTGTGCACCTTAAATGGTCTTGGTCACTGTCACAGGCAAAGTTGTCACTAGTGGGGCTTGTGTAGGGACAAGATGAGTGGGTGGTGTAGGCTGATTCCTTAACAAGGAAATGGTTGTGGCATGGCTGGAAAAGAGAGGGACATCCATTCTCTAGGGTATTTGTGAGCATGCTGCTAACGGAGTTAGGTTTGTGCACGCTTCCTAGACAGACATCTCCTATGATGACCCATCCGAGGTCTAACTTCTGAGCATAAGGAGCGTTATTGGGACCATTAATCTGAGCTCTTGATTTGTGGGCTTGTAAGATATCTCTCCCGAGGAGTAGGATAATCTGAGCCTGAGGATCAAGTTCTGGTATCAGATGTGCTATGCGTTTCAAGTGTGGGTGATGAGCAGCTACATCTGGTGTAGGAATTTCAGATCTATGATCAGGGATCTAATTGCATTCGATAAGAGTTGACAAAGACAAGCGAGATCGCCCATCGATGGACTCGATTTGGTAGCCGGATGCTCTCCTACCAGCCGTCTACACTATTCCTGCACAAGTTTTTAAGGAGTAGGGAATGCTGGGGCCTTTAACGCTGAACATGTCAAAGAGAGTTGAGCTGGCTAATGACTTGTTACTTTGGTCATCCAGGATTACATAAAGCTTAATAGCTTTGTCTTTTTGGTCTGCTGGGTAGACTCTGACTAGGCAGATTTTGGAGCAGGACCTACCACCTATGGCTCCTTTGCAGATCTCTGTACATTGTGAAGTGACCTCTGTTGTAGTTGTGGTGGTGTGCTCCTCCTCCCCGCCATGCTCACTAGTGCTGACGGTGTGTTGTAAAGTCCATGGAGCTGGCCCAGGATGCAACCCTGTGTCACATTCTGTGCATTTTAAACTGACCTTACAGTCCTTGGCGAGATGGGATGTTGAAGAGCAGCACCTGTAGCAGATGTGGTTCTCCTTGAGGAAGGCTTTGCGGTCCTGTAGGGTTTTCTCTCTGAAGGCTCTGCATTTTAGGAGAGGATGTGGCTTCCGATGCAAGGGACACTGCTTACCAGGATCGTTGACCTTTGTCTCTGAGTTAGAGAAGTTGGCAGACCTGTGAAAGGAACCTGGAGGAGACACATTAGTTTTGTGTACTGCTACTGGAGGTTTGCGAGGGTTAAGTCCCACAGGAGCAGCACACAACAGCGTAAAATCAAAACTTGGATCATTTCTTGTTTTAGCTTGCTAGCACACAAAGTCCACAAAAACAGAAAAAGGAGGGAATGGAACATCATGCTGTCTTTTATATCGGGATCCGTGTGTAATCCACTGCTCTTGCAAGTTATAGGGTAACTTTTGCACAATGGGGTTGACACCTCTGGCTGTGTCAAGGAATGCAAGTCCTTGTAAGTCTCCCTCGGATTTAGCTACTTGAAGTTCCATTAGCAAGTCACTTAACTCTCTAAGTTTATGATAGGCTTTACTAGGTATTCTGGGAAAGTTATCAAGTCTTTTGAATAATGCATTTTCTACTGCTTCTGCTGAACCATAACACTCATCAAGTCTATCCCAGATTGTTCTAAGACCAGTGTCTGGGTAGTTTATATTTATTGTCCTGATTCGCCTGGCATGTTCGGCAGACTCGTTTCCAAGCCATTTGATCAGGAGATCTATCTTTTCGCTGCAAGATAGCCCTAAGTCTCTGATAGGGTTTTGAAAGGATGACCGCCATGCTCTGTAGTTTTCAGGGCGGTCATTAAACTTTTCAAGTCCTTTGGTGACTAACTCGCGTCGTGCAAAGAACCTTACAAAGTCTATGGTGGCTTGGTTAGCCTGTTGTGTGTTGTCATGGTAAGATGGCTGTGTGTAGTCATACCTTTTGCTGGCACCGAGCTGTCCTCTGATGTACCGTTCTGGCTTGGACGTTGGTTCTGGAGGGCGATTAGAAGGTGATTCTATTATCTCACTTATGGGGAGTCTGTCGTAGGAGACGTCACTTTGCACGGATTTCTCCCGTTTGCAGGCTTGAGGCTTGTCACTGACTTGCGGCGGTACCGTGGAGTGTCTTTGGCTTGTCTCTTTGACGTCATCTTTCACACTGCTTGTTTTAAAGTGTTGGTTGATGTAAGTTGAAGTTTGATGAAGTTTGTTGTAGAGAATTTGGAGTTTCAGCTGCTGGATCGAGAATATTGCTGCGTCTGCTGCGTTCACTTCTCGGGTATACAGCTAATTCTAAGGCGTCTGCTACAGCTATGGCTGCTGCTACTTCCTTCTCTACGGCGAGTTTCTCTAGGGCTACTTCTAGAAGGGCTTCTTCGGCCTCTTTCTGCGTTTTTAGGCGAGCTTCCTCTGTCTTTGCTTTTAGGAGAGCTTCCTCTGTCTCTTTCTTTAACCTCACTTTCTCCTGTTTGATCTGCATTTCTTGCTCAGCAAAGGCTGCTCACGCCTTGGCGGCTTCAGCTTTCGCACGTGCTATGGCGAGTGCATTGCTTGAGGAAGAAGATCTAGAGGAGCCGGAAACTCGGGACCTTGTCTTGAGTGAGGATGTTTGGCTATGTGACATGTTGCTTGCAGGAATGCTTGACTGTGTAGAGACTGCTGTATTGCATATGCAGATGACTGCGCTGGCAGGGTAGCAGGCCTGTGTATAGTCGCTGTCCTAAATCCACTTGCTAGATAGCCGCTGTTTCACTGTTCTGTTCTCACTACACGTATGCCCCAGGCGTGTGCAGCTCAAAATACAGCTAAACCTTTAATCCTATAATAACCAGTCCTTTTGTAACTTAAGGCTTTATTCCAGTGAAAGGATGGTGGTCACATGAACAGGTTACAAGTCAGATGGATATGCAAATAGGATTGTGAATAGGTGAAACTGTAAATAAACATATAAAGGCATATAATCAGTATACAAACATAAACAATATATGCATTGAGTATATAACCAACAGTTCTGAGCATACCAGCGATGCTTCCGAGAGGGGTTCAGGAATCTTCCCACAGGAACCTCAGATGCTGTCTGGCTGTGTGCACAAGGTGTTCTAAAATGGAGATTTTCTCAGAGAGGGATGGAACTAATATCCAGCAATAGAGAACAGGAAATACCATAAATTGCTGTATAACAACAGTCTATGTCACAGTGGCATCTTGTGGTATTGCAAGTTCCACTAACATTAATTACTTCCAAGCTGAAGGCATGACAGTGGTGATCACCTCACTCCTATCCCATTGACATTTCCTCCAGCTCTATTAACTAAAAGTCTATAATTTGGTAGAGACGGAACTGGAAAAACAGTCAGCAGGAGCCTGGCATTGCTCCCATGACCCACATAGAGTAGTTACAATATTTAGCAGGCTGATTTACAAACAAAATAAATATGTATTTGTTTTCCTGCAAATATGTCTCCATTTTTTTTTTTAACACAATATTCAGCACTATTCGCATACAAAAATCTTTTTTTTTGCCTTGGACTTCCATCCAAAATTATAGAACATGGGAATAAACACTCAGAGCTGCCACCTTTTTGCATTAATTGAAAGAGCAGATTTTTTTTGAGCAAGAAAGGATATAGAATTTAAAAGTTAAAAAAAATGGAGATTCAAACCCTTCAATTCTAATATCTCCTCTCCAGAATCCAACCTTGATCCCTTGTATTAATTACTTCACCCTCTACTTGTTTTACCCAAGTGGTGCTGTAAACATCCATGAACACTGAGAGGACTCTCTTACCATAAGGATGTTCTTATTATTGTGGATGTTTCTATGATCAGATTAAAAATCAATAAAGTTTACAGTGCCAGAAAACTGATTTTTCTGAAAAGCAGTAGTTGAATTTTGTTGTCCAATGCCTAACACAGATTATCACTAATCACCAAATATACAAATACATAACTTTTAAAACAATATTATTCTACTCTGTTAACCCTACAATGGTTGTCATTACAGGAGAAAGAAATGGAGAAACAGAAGCTATTGTACCAGCAGTCTCGTCTCCATAACCGAGGTGCTGCTGAGATGGTCTTGCAAATGATCAGCGCATGTAAAGGTGAGAGGTCAATTTATAGCATTAAAATAAAATTTAGTAGATCTCTTGTATGCTGCTTTCTCTTAATTGGTCCATTTTTCTTTGGTCTCTTAGGGGAACCTGGAGCCATGGTCTCCTCCACGCTTAAGCTAGGAATTTCCATCCTTAATGGAGGAAATGTTGAGGTCCAGCAGGTAAGAAAAAAAAGTCAGCCAATGATGATCTTATAACAAATAAAGTTAACAGGTAAAGTGGAAATGTGGGAGCTGCTGTTGCTGATGCCTCCTTCTGAAAATACAAATTTCCTGGCTGTCCTGCTCATCCAGTAGCTTCATTACTTTCTAAACCACTGACCTAATATAAATATTCATATCAGGAATTTCAACCTCATTCTCACTTCCCAGATCTGCATGCTTGTTAAAGGTCATTGACAGAGGCTAGAAATGGTCAGTTAGCAACTTTAGAAGTAGGAGTGACATGTTATGTATTTTAACATGTACAGATTTCCTTTCAAAAATGTATTCTTGAGTAGGGATGAACTCAGGCATGTTCAGATCTTAGTCTGAACCCACCTGAGCGATCTTACCAGGAATCTGTCACTGTACTGGGTCAATCATAAGTGGCCACAGCATTCCCTATCCCACAACCACAGATATACATGCCCCTTGTACACATGTTGCTGCGGGGAAGGGAATGCCCTGGTCGCTTATGAGTGGCAGAGTACAGGTGACAGCTTTGCAGTATTGCATACAACTATTTTAGATTCCTGCAACCACGGGTTGCAGAAAAGTAATTTGCTTGATTCCCCCATCAACAGAGCCAATGTTGATGTGAGAATCCCTCCTGCCGAGCCACTGTCTACTGGCGGCGGGGAAACCGGGGAAGCTATAGCAGCTGCTAGTTATAATCGCAGGTAAAACCCAGAATTTGTACCCAAATTGATCGATCAATCATCTCGGTACATTCAGCCTGCCCATACACAGTTGGAACCATGTATGGGCCTGCCTTACACACGCAGTTGAACAGTGCATAGCAGGCACCCCCCACCCCCATGCTGTGCTCACCTTATGTAGAGTATCAGTTGAGCAGAGACTTAAAAGGTAGCAGCTAGTGCTAGGCTTTCTATAGCCCCAACTAATGAATGTTTGCTTCATTTGAAGACTTCTTACATAGGTATTTTGTTTTGTGGCAAATTCCCTTTAAAGCTCTCTGATTATTTTGCCGACCCTTCCATGTTAAAAAGCACAGGAAAAATGTAAAAATACCCTGTAATACCAATGAAAGGGTGATGCCAGTGGAACTTTTTGTGGGTTCTTTATAATGTTGATTATCTCAAATCTTGTGAGAAGACGAAGGTGGAGTGTCCTTTTGTGATCTTCAGTTTTTATCAGGAACCCAGAAGGACTTGTGATGACATCAGTGCATACAGGAAGCCACTGAAAGTAGGGGTATAGGTGTATATATAATACCTGCCAGTTTTATTACAAGTAGGGGAGTGTTATAAGAAACATTATTTTACCCTAGCCAACAGCTAACAAGCCTATTCTACTACTAAAACAACTTCAGAGGAAACTTCTCGGTGAATATGGCAACTTATTTTACGGACGCTTTTATTAGAAATGTTGTGCTCCTTCTAGCATTGGTACTTTTTTTTTTGCAGAAAATGCTGGAATATTTGAAAGACAAAAAGGAAGTTGGCTTTTTCCAGAGTGTTCAGGCCTTGATGCAGACTTGCAGGTATGCTCTAAAAACTTACGAACACAGTCAGTGAGGCAACATAAGTAATGCTCAAACGTGCAAAGCCCAATGGTACTCTTCAGCTGTGAGTGTTGAACAGAGATGTTAATAGGATTTATATAAAAATGCACTGCGCACAAGAATAGTGTCAAACTATAGAAAAACACCTATAGTGGTGCTACATTATAAACCTAAATAACCCCAAAAAGATTAAATATCATCAGTTCTTATCCAAAAAAAATCCACTGTAGAAAAAAATATAAACCCAACATCAACAGATATAGTGATAAATTATTAAATACTGTAACAAATGTCCATAAAAAGTGCTGAAACAAATGTCCATAAAGGTTTCTAAAGTAGTGCTTTACTTCTTCTAACTGGAGATAGCGCACCAAATATCCACCACCAAAGTGAACATGCAGGTCCCTCTCCCTTAAGGATATCATCACCAGTAGTCATTGCCATCCATTCTCATGACTAGCAAATAGTGCTAAAATGATGGTGCAAACTCCACCTCGGAAATTCAAATCACTATCTCCCATTCACTACTCTGGCTCTCATGTTATTAGCCACATGTAGAGAAAAAAGAGAAATGCCTCCAATGGTAGAATATCTCAAGATACCTACTTTTTATTAAAAGACTTGCACTTCCTTTTCAGTTATATAAAACAAGCCCGTAGTTTGAAATGGTGTCAGGCGTCACACTACAGCGGTCTCACCACCTTCAATGGATCGGAGCAGCCGCTATCTCTTCCTATCCTGACTTCACATCTGGTTGCTGTGTATCCATGGCTGACGCATTTCCAACTTCATCACAGGGGGTGGCTACATGGTTTGGCAACACGATTCAAGTATCCTCCTCCTCACCTTAACACCTTATCCCCCGATTGACTCGGTCCTGATTTAACCAAGCTGGTATACTGTGGTAAAGCAATATATCCAATTGTACGGTTAACCCCTCTTTAGCCACATCACAGAAACACTTTAGCAATTATAGCTAAGACATACTAGTATCTCTAGCCAATAATTACAGATATATATCCATTTGTATAAGGGTATATTAACCCCCTGGGTGGGTTGGAAGAGGATTAACCCTTATAATGACTAACAGATTCATAAAAATACTCATAAGCAAATTAAAACAAAAATAACAATATACTATTAATATTATTAATATAAAATCACAATGTTGTAATATAAATGAACCCATCTCTAAATCCCTGACCTCATTTAAAGTGATTGTAAAGTCTTGTTTTTTTTCCATAAAAATAACAAACGTGTTATACTTACCTTCTCTGTGCAGTTGGTTTTGCACAGAGCAGCCTGGATCCTCCTCTTCTCGGGTCCCTTTTCGGCTCTATTGGCCCCTCCATCCCTTTGAGTGCACCTACAGCAAGCAGCTTGCTATGGGGGCACCCGAGCCGAGTCACAGCTTTGTGTATTAATACAGACACTAAGCTGTGTTTTGGCCCCGCCCGCTCTCTCTCCTCATTGGCGAACTGACTTTGATTGACAGCAGCAGGAGCCAATGGCGCCGCTGCAGTGTCTTAGCCAATGAGGAGGGGAGACAGTTGTGGATATTGCTGGATCAAGATGGGGCTCAGATAAGCATGAAGGGGGGCTGCTGCACACAGAAGGTTTTATATCTTAAAGCATCAAAAGCATTAAGATAACAAATCTTCTGACTTTACAACCCCTTTAATAATTGCTGATGAAACAGTTTATGTCCAGTTCAATATTTAGGCCTTGAGGAAACATAGTATGTGAAGTATGAATCCATTTTGTCGCCCTCCTGGAGAGGTTCCTGACCCTATTTGAACCCCAGACACCCCAAAACTGTAGTGATAGCATGAAACCGTCTATAATGATCTGAAACACTGTGGAACCTATATCCCTTTAAGATGTTCTGTACATGCTCCCCAATTCTTTTTTTGAGGGTAGGTTTGGTACATCCTGCATACATTAAACCACACGGGCAAGTCAATGCATATAGGAAGTGTTGTTTTCACAAGTAATAAGATCAGTTATCTTGTACTCACATCCTGTTATCTCTAAATAAAATGTGGAACGCATTCTCAAATTATTTCTAGCATGACTACATGCCTTACATTTCCCACAGGCTATAAAGCCCTTTCTCCCAGGGTAAAAGGAGGGTCTAATGGGGGGGGGGGGTCAAAAATATTTTTAACCACCTCTCACCAAGACTTGGTATTTTGCTATATATAAAAGAAGGCAGCCTAGGTAACATAGAATGCATTAAGGTGAAAAACCTTGAGGCTTTACAGCCACTTTAAGATCCCGCATAAATAAATGTAGAGCTTCTTCAGATCCTTCCCAAATAAACATCGGATCATCAAAAAATCTTCTCTAAAAACTTTTGACCACAGTCAGTGAGGGAACAAAAGTAATGCACAAACATGCAATACCCAATGGTACTCTTTAGCTGTGAGTGTTGAACAGAGATGGTAATAGGATTGCTAGCTGTTGCTTTAAAGCAGGGGTCCTCAAACTACGGCCCGCAGGCTGCATCTGGCCCGCCAGGGTCCTGAACCCGGCCCTAACCTATAATCAAAATGGCCGCTGTCTTCTGACATTATTTTTTATTTTTTTTGCGTGTGCAGGAAATCGGCTGTGGCGGCCGCCAATTGGCTGTGTTACTGCCGCGCTGCTTTCTGGAGACTTTGAGGGCGGGCAGAGGCAGGGCGCACGGCGCATCAGGGAACAGGCTACGCACATCACATGACCCAGTCAGGCTGGGAGCTGGATGGCTGCAACAGTGCAGCCTGAAGTTTTAGAAGTGAGAGCAGCTTACTTTGGACCGGGAGCTGGCCATGGCCTGTTAGTCCTGCTGAGAGCTGGCCATGGCCTGTTGGTCCTGCTGGGAGCTGGCCATGGCCAGCTCCCAGCAGAACCTACAGGCCAGCGGCCAGCAGGACTTATAGGCCATGGCCAGTTTCCAGCAGAACCTACAGGCCAGTGGCTGGCAGGACCCACAGGCCATGGCTGGCTCCCAGCAGAACTTACAGACCAGCGGCCAGTGGGACCCACAGGCCATGGCTAGCTCCCAGCAAAACGTATAGGCCAACAGCCTGCAGGACCAACAGCGATGGGTACTGGTGAGGCTGCATTGATGTACACTGATGAGGCTGAGCTAATGGGCACTGATCAGGCTGCACTGATGGGCACTGGTGAGGCTCCATTGATGGACACTGCTGAGGCTGCATTAATGGACACTGCTGAGGCTGCATTGATGGGCACTGATGAGGCTGCTCTGATGGGCACTGGTGACACTGCATTCATCCTTAGATCTCAGCTGGGACTTGAAGTCCATTATTTTGGGAGGTATGAACTTCCTAAAAGTGAAGGACTGCAAGTTTCCGCATGAACCCCTCAGAGCTGAGGACGTGACACCCCCTCCTAACTAGCGAAGGACTACAAGTCCTAACACGAGCCCCTGAAATCTAAGAATGTGACACCTCCCAAAAGTGAAGGACTACTAATCCCAGCATGAACCCCTTAGAGCTGAGGACATGACAGCCACCCAACTATTTAAGGGCTATAAGTCCCAGCATGAGCCCCTGAGATTCAAGAATGTGACCCCTTAGATCTCACGGGTTCATGCTGGGACTTGTAGTCATTCACTAGTTGGGGGGGGGGTCAGATCTTCAGCTCTGAGGGGTTCATACAGGCACTGCTTGCACTTTAGTTCCTAAAGCCATGGTTTTAAATATTGTATTGTTTTTCCTGTTTTTTGTGCACTACAAATAAAATATGTGCATAGGAATTTGTTGATATTTTTTTCAAACTATAGTCCGGCCCCCAACAGTGTCCGTGGGAGAGTGAACTGGCCCCCTGTTTAAAAAGTTTGAGGACCCCTGAGGGAAAGTATGGTCCTATCGTGTCTCATTTACTAGCGGTTTGTGATGGAGTAAAACATTGAAAACTCCTGTCATCTCCACATACACGCTGGCCCCCTTGTTTTGCAAGTTCTCTCCCGGACTGACTCCGATGCCATTTCTATGGTGGCTTAACAAGGGGCTTTTAGGATAGGTGACTACCTCAAAGGGGATCAACCACACTATTCTGATACAATCAGCTTATTTCTTTTATATGATCTAAACTTAATTTGCTAATGAGATCCCTTACACTTATTTGAACTATCTTGTCAAATGAAAGGCCTCCTACGGGGACGGATGTCTACGGTATACGCCACTCTTACTGATCCGACTACTAAACTTCCTTATATGAATCAATGGGAACGGGACTTGAATACCACTTTTGAATTATCTGACTGGCAAGATGTTGCCTATGCATTATCCAAAATATCTTAATAACACAACACTAATTGAAGCAAACTATAAAGCACTCCTACAATGGTATTTAGTTGCTAAGATGCACCCATCTGCATCCCCATTTGCTTTAGGCATTGTGGCCAGATGGGTACAATGTATTGTATCATGTTTGGTGGCAGTGCCCTGTAGTCACCAGATTCTGGATTTGCATATTTAACTTGATACATTCAGTGACAGGGGTTAATATCCGAAAATCCCCGAAACCAGTGCTTTTTCAAAAGCTTCCTGAGTAGGTCCACAAAAAATCTCTAAAACTCATTACATATATACTTTTAGCAGCCAGAATAACTATTGCTAAATACTGGAGGCAGTCGATGGTTCCCCTTGAATTTGTGAAGAATAAACTTAACTGGTTTATGGTTAATGATAGAGTTACCACTTTTCGCTGCACCTCTATTAAGAAATTCTATGCGACATGGGATCCATGGATACGATACTTATCTGTAACCTAATGAATTCCTGACTGGCCCTTTATTTTCCTCTTTTTCTTTCTCTCCTTCCTTTACCTTTCCTTGATCGACTCCCCTTTTCTTTCACTCTTTCTTATAATTTGTTTTGGTTTGTCTGATTTCTTTAATAATTGCAAGATATTCTGATGAAACATATAGTTCTATACTTATGATACTCATATGAATGTTTTTTTATTCTTCCCTTCCCCATCCACTATCTCTTTTCCCTGTAACATAACCATTACCAGTATCACATAACGAAATGGTTCGATGGGGTATCATGCAGGCAATCCATAGTGAATTGGACATGTACTCTTTGACCCTATTGATAATAATCCATATTCTAATATACTGTCTTGTTATCCCTACTGGTGTTTCTACCGAGATTATTTAATTTTGAGATCTCCCTGTTTAATATTAGGAGGTCCTATGTCTATGAATATTTTTGAGGGAAACACATTCCTGTATTTAGATTCGGTTTTACATTTGTTTGCACTATCGTTCAAAAATTGTGCCTTATACATCATTGTCCTATTACTTCAATATAAAAATATTGAAACGTAAAGAAAAAGTATGGAGTATTTATAGTGAGCACATACTGTTTTTTAAGGTATAATTGTGGTGTTTATTGAGTGGGCAAAGCAATACAGCCTCTTTAAGTGGAAACTATAATGTTATGGATAATTTTATTTTTTATACTATTTGTTATGATTATACAGATCTAAACCCTTGTTTTATGTCTGTTTTTTATTGTTATACAATCTGTGTTCTTTAAATAAACCTTTGTCAATTGCTTAGCAGAGCACTCTTGGTTAGCTAAAAAGACAGCACCACATTGCTGTTTTTTGTTGTGTGATGTTCCCAACTAGATGGTTCTTCATAAAATACCATGGTTGATTTGTATGCACTGATACCCCGTAAGGTGGGCTCTTATCCCTCTCTCATATCTTTCCTGTGTATTGCACAGCGTCCTTGACCTGAACGCCTTTGAACGCCAGAATAAGGCAGAGGGACTTGGCATGGTGACAGAAGATGGTACAAGTGAGTAATGTGTGCCATGATGAATCTGACATTATAGATTCATTGGTACCATAACCTAATATTAAACTTTAAATCAAGACAGTAATTCCAGTTCCAGGGGTTATCCATCACTGGATAGCTTCTCATGCTGCAGCATGATTTATTTAATATTTAACATATATTTTCATTTTGGGTGAATGTTGAAATGTTGAGTCGCCCATTAATTTGTGGTAGCTGCAAATACAGTGAAGGAGTTTAAGCATGCATGGGATAGGCATAAGGCTATCCTTCATATAAGATAGGGCCAGGGGCTATTCATAGGATTCAGATATATTGGGCAGACTAGATGGGCCAAATGGTTCTTATCTGCCGACACATTCTATGTTTCTATGTAATTTCTTCTGTGTTTTATGAACTATGGGCAGGTGGACTGTGTGCCTAGATTTCAAATTTTATCCCCCTGCAGCAGCCTTTGTGAGTGGGTTTCCGACTCCTGGCTGTAGAGGACAACAAGGTACAGTGCATCCGGAAAGTATTCACAGTGCTTCACTTTTTCCACATTTTGTTATGTTACAGCCTTATTCCAAAATTTATTAAATTCATTATTTTCCTCACAATTCTACAAACCTTGCCCCATAATGACATAGTGAGAGAAGTTTGATTGAAAACTTTGCAAATGTTTTAAAAATAAAAAAAACAAAGCACCTTTGGCACCAATTACAGACTCAAGTCTTTTTGAGAATGATGCTACAAGCTTGGCACACCTATTTTTGGGCAGTTTCTCCCATTCTTCTTTGCAGGACCTCTGAAACACCATCAGTTTGGGTGGGGAGCGTCGGTACACAGCCATTAACAGATCTCTCCAGAGATGTTCAATCGGGTTCAAGTCTGGGCTCTGGCTGGGCCACTCAAGGACATTCACAGAATTGTCCCATACCCGCTCGTTTGTTTTCTTGGCTGTGTGCTTAGGATTGTTGTCCTGTTGGAAGATGAACCTTTGCCCCAGTCTGAGTTCCAGAGCTCTCTGGAGCAGGTTTTCATCAAGGATATCTCTGTACATTGCTGCATTCATTTTTCCCTCGATCCTGACTATTCTCCCAGTTCTTGCTGCTGAAAAACTACCCCACAGCATGATGGTGCCACCGTAATGCTTCACTGATGATATTGGCCAGGTGATGAGTGATGACTGGTTTCCTGGTTTCCTCCAGCCATGAAGCGTGCCATTTAGGCCAAAGAGTTCAATCTTTGTTTCATCATACCAGAGAATTCTGTTTCTCATGGTCTGACAGTCCTTTATGTGCCTTTTGGCAAACTGCAGATGGACTGTCATGTGCCTTTTACTGAGGAGTGGCTTTTGTCTGGCCACTCTATCATACAGGCATAATTGGTAGAGTGCTGCAGAGATGGTTGTTGTTCTGGAAGGTTCTCCTCTCTCCATGGGAAAATGCTAGAGCCCTGTAAGAGTGACCACCGAGTTCTTGATCACCTCCCCCACTAAGGTCCTACCCTCCCAATCACTCAGTTTGGCCAGGTGGCCCGCTCTAGGAATAGTCCTGGTGGTTCCAAACTTCTTCCATTTACGGATGATGGAAACCACTGTGCTCATTGGGACCTTCAATGCTGCAGAAAATTTTCTGCACCAAAGATCTGTGCATCAATCCAATCCTGTCTCTGGGGTCTACAGTCAATTCTTTAGACTCCATGGCTTGGTTTGTTTTCCAGCATGCACTATTAACTGTGGGACCTTATATAGACAGGTGTGTGCAATTCCACATCATGTCCAGTCAACTGGATTTACCATAGGTGGACTCCAATCAAGTTGTAGAAGCATCTCAAGGATTATCAGTGGAAACAGGATCCACTTGAGCTCAATTTTGAGTGTCATGGCAAAGGCTGTGAATACATGTGATTTTTTTATTTTTAATAAATTTGCAAAAATGTCAAACAACCTTTTTTATGCTGTCATTATATGGTATTGTTTGTAGAATTTTGAGAAAAATAATGAATTTAATACATTTTGGAATAAGGCTATAACATAAAATGTGGAAAAAAGTGAAGCGCTTTGAATACTTTCTGGATGCACTGTAAATCGCGCTATACACAAGCAGAATATCCTTTAAATTTTCCATTTTAAGAACATAAGTTTCAATTTCTAGTCATTATTGGGTCAAATCAACATTTGTTTTTAACCGCAGTGACCAGAGAAGGATGGAAATGTTTCTTGAATAAAGGAATTTACAACAGTGTATGTGGTTTTCATTTGGGAAAGTCCATTCTAAAATTGAATGTTTAAAACAATTTATAATCTTTAAGTATGGCATTCGTAAATTCATTGGAGAATCTTCTTATGAATGTTCATACGAACAGTTGTTTAAACATCTACTTGTGTATAGTACGGTCAGTTTATGAGAAGCCAGTGGGTAGTTCATACCTCCAGGCCTACCCATAAATCAAAATACCAATACTGTTAACATTTGACTGTTACTGGATTCCATGACTTATTTGTTTTATTCTTGGGTGGTCAGTTATCATGTTGCAGCCTATATATATATATATATATATATTTATATATTGTAGAACCAATGTAAATGATGTCACCAGGACACCAGCTATATTATCACGTAACTGTGAAAAATTATTTAAGGTCCCTTTTACACTTAAAGTGTTATTAAACCCAGGAGCCTGCATTCACTATATCTGGTCTCCCACAGTACACAGCACATGGAAATTCAACCATTTTAGTAAATATAAACTGCAAAATACCTTTTCTCATTACCAGTATGTAGCAGTCTTGTGACTTCTATCAATGCTTGGTTAAAGCTTGTAGAAGGACTTTTCATACTGCACTAGCTGTCCTATCAGGAATCAGGACCCCTGACCCTCTGTCTGAACAGTGCTGATTGGCCCTGTGCTGATCACATGCATTTTACCAAGAAAAGAAAAAAAAAACTCTGTATCAATACACTCCAAACTGAGTATGTGCAGCCTGACTCCAGTAACTCTGTCTTATCTGAATATGCTATGGGGGAAATGCAAGAAGACAAGGATCTGTGCATACAGGATCAAACAGCCTTTTTACACAATGCACAGGATTAACCCCTTAGGGTCCACAGTGAGTATAACAAGCATGCTTTACTGCATATACAGACTGATTTTACTCTTGTGGGTTTAGTAACACTTTAATCTATATTTTTTATGCAGCAAGCCTCATGCATTTTGCTGCATGAAGATGCATTGCAAGTAGAAGTTCTTATTCTTTCCTATGGGACAGGTTCACATCTTTGTGCTGCAGTTTGGTGTCAAAGAATAATGACAACGATATGGACCCATTGCCACCTAGGCGTGTACATAATCATGCATGCTTCAATGCACACACAGAACAGTGTAAATCCACCCTTAATGTTTTAAACTGTATGCTTGGGTTCAGATATGGTTAATTTTTATTTGTTTTAAGCAGAAAGTTGACTTTGCTTCATTAATATTCTAATTCAACGTTGTATTTTTTGACATTCATTTTAAGTGCTACTAAATAATGAAAATGTCTGTATTTGTTTTAAGATTTTTAAGCAACTCTGTGTAAAGTACATGGTTATAGTTCATTATATACATTTTGTTAGTTAATTTGATCAGTGAGATAATTTGCTTAAGTTACTGTTTTATTTCCAGTAGAACCAACGTTGATAGGGTCATACTGTTATATTTAATATGCCGCTACCTGTAAATTGATCTTCATGTATATCTGACATGCATTTTCCCCAACCAACCCATCTCTTTCCTAATCCTATCACCTCTAAACACCCAGACAATAATATGATCTGTATTACAGTTGTACTGTATCTTTCTCTTTCTTTTCTATTTTGGGAAGTGGGTGGGGACTGTTCTATTCTTGGCGCCATCCAATTAATGTGTTTGATATAATGATATTCACGTTTTCCTTCCTGTTCCCTGACATGTGGTTGTGCCCCCCTCCTTTTCCTGCCTGCCTCTTTCATTCCCTGACCTACTTGGTACCCAGTCATCAACCGTGAACAGGGTAAATGTTCATTTAAACCTCACTCCACCAGTGCTTCTACTAACAGATCACTCTCCTCCCTTCTCCTCGGTTCCTCAGCTCGCCATGGCCACCCCAAGAAAAGAGTATTTAGTCCTTATAGAATATTTGGTAATTATATATCAAATCTCTGGAGCACAAAAATAAAACTGGTCCCCAGGACACAGAGTGTTATGACTTTAAACACCACTGCTATATATAGGAGTTATGTGGTCAGTCCCATACAATGAGTATAAAGGCATTAATCATTTGTATAGCTCTATAATGCCCCACTTTAAATATAGTGATTCGTTCTGTACAACTGCTGTGCAGAATCAACAGGGGTAATATATTACTGCTTTATACATCATGGCTAAGAGCTTGATCTCCAGGGCATACAAAAGCAGTGTATTTCAGTTTACATGAAACTGCTGAGACTTCCCATGGAGTTTTGTACTTCTGTTACTTCTTAATGTATATGCATTCATATGTAGACATAATTAATGGATGTAGCCATGGTCAGCTCAGAGAATTCCATCACCACTAATTCACTTGCATTGTGGTCCTCTTACTTTCCCAACTAATCATTGACCCCCTTCCTACCAAAGCCTCAGGTGTCAGTGAATTATGGTGGCCTTACAGAAACCTGAGCCTTCAGACTTCATTACATGTCAGTAGTGATGACTGTTCTGTGCCAAGTCTTCCAATTTACCACATAGTAATCCTGTTGTCTTTCCTTCTGGCTACTTCCCCTGGATTCCAGTGGACCAATAATGTACATGAGGCTATTGGTTGGGGTTCTTAAATTGTATCTAACGCCAACACTTTTTTGGATAGGGTGGTAAGAGCCTTTGTAAACATAGTTGAAAATAAGGGAATTCCAACATTTTGAGATGTCAACGAAATGGGAGGTGAGGGGAAATATTTAAATGAGGACTACTTTTCCTGGGACAACTGTTTAAGAGGGGGGTTTCCCTTACTTTGTAAAGATTTTTACTTCATTCCTGTTTTATTATAGGACAAGAAATGCAGGGATATCTCCCTAACTAGCATTTTAACTATTTTATACTCCAAAATGACAAAGAAAGGTTTTGGTTTTAGGCATCAGCTTTTAACTTATCCATTCAATGGATGTTTAGTCTAGAGATCCCTATATATAAAGGTCTATCTAACTAGAAAATCAGTCTGTAAGGTTACCTCCCTGTTCTCCACCTGCTGGCAAACTAACTGGACAAGTTCAGTTTCTTCTGGTTTGTAGTGTGTTGAGTTTGGGAACAAACTAACTTCTCTCTGAGTGATTCTCACCAAGCTGGATTATAACGCACAAGCCTGCTGCTGTTTGTTCTTCTTTTGTCTTTTTGTTGTTTCTTTTTCTAAATTCTGTCTGTGGTTATCTTTGTATCTTCTCATTTTTTCTCTCTGTCCTATCAATTTTAGTGTTGCGTCTTGCTTTTTACCTTCTGCTTCCATTCTTTTTCCTCCTTCTTTTTTTTTCCTGTTTATATCTCATACGTATTCCACTACATCAGTTGGCGTATTGTTCTCATTCTTTCCTTTCCTTTCTGTTTCTCCAACCAGTTTTTTCCACCTCTTTCCAGATTTGCTTCTCATGTATTATGTTCTGCTCCTTTCTTTACTGTTACCCTTCGTTATATGTGTCCAATCTCTAATTTTCACCATTTTATATGATCAACAACTCCAGGAGAGAAGGTGATGGCGGACGACCAGTTCACTCAGGATCTGTTCCGCTTCCTCCAGCTGCTTTGTGAGGGACACAATAATGGTATGAAATGGAGACTTATTCAGCCATAAGACATACGTGTTTTATAGGATGGTTGTAAAACAATTCAGGGTAGAACAGAAACTTTGGAGTACATTCTCAAGTCTACGTGAATAAACTCCTGATCTGCCACAATATACAGCAACAGTATAATTTAAAATGCGGACTTTAAGATCCAGTCAAGTGAACCTGTAAAGAAAAAGAGCACCTTGGGGGAATCAGTTGTGGCAAGCCGGAGGAACCATTTTATCAGTCTACTCTCCCTCAAAAATCCCTTGCCTGGATTGTAATAACACTGTTACTTTCTAGTTTGAGATGACATGTAAGGCAGGGTAGCTTTTCTGAGTGAGTTAACTCCTCTATAGGACACTATTATATTTCTGGATTTTTTTAAATTGCTACAATAAAATAAACTAGACCACACTCATTCCTTGATAGGCATAAAAATAGATGCACAGCAAAGTGTTGGTATCATATAAATCCAACAAATAGCAAAAGCCAGCACACCATGATAAGATTCAACAATTGGACTGTCTGTCAAAAATAAAACATTTGCAGACACAGAGGTCAAGATAACAGATTTTTGACATTGGACTTCAGCAAAAATTTTGGACTTTATCCTGGTGTGGTTTTTTTTTTTTTTTTTTTTTGCAATTTGGTACATTTTAGTGCTATCTATGCCCGTGCTTATGAAGTTAAGATAAATATCTCCAAAAGGAATATGGGTAAGAACAAAAACACATACAGTATTTAGTAGAGTAGAGAAGGGTTAAAACAGATGAAATCTTTTCCAAAGGACAAAGACTCTCCTCATTTCATGTCCTGATTTTACAAGGACAGAAACTAAGGAAAAGTTTTCCCACTGGGGTTGTAGACAGTACTACAAACTAGACAGACATATTCACCCATCTGTCCAAAACCTTAACAAAATTTTCCCTGGATAATATCATATTAAAAGGACTTTGTTCTCCAAGCTACTGCTCCCTGGTGCCACTCGAAATCCAGGCGCAAGGAGCAAGCTGAGCCATCCACACGTTCTAATTGGGAGTAAAAGTAAAGGCTGCCATACACTGGATAGATCACATTTATTGTAGAAACTGTCCACAGACAAAGGCCTGCACGTGGACAGGACCGTAGAGGTCTGTGTACAATTTCTACAATAAATATGGACCCTTTTAATTATCCAGTGTGCGGCAGCCTTTTCTTTTACTCTAAGTTTGCCTTGCCATGTCTCATTGTAAAAAGTGTTGCAAAATCAAATGGTAGAACTGCTATATTATAGTTCCCAATTGGCTGTACCTTATGTTGCACATTCTTCTTGTACAGATTTTCAGAACTACTTGCGTACACAGACTGGCAACACCACTACCATCAACATTATCATTTGTACAGTGGATTATCTCCTGCGCCTCCAGGTAAGTTCCAGCACCCATATATACAATATCATTCTTTATCTATACAACCAATTTATTTGTCCTGGGACTTTAAATGATACCATTCTTTAATATATACAATGTTCTTTATAAAGTTTACTCATCACTTTTTTTTTTTTTATCGTTCCCAATCTCAGGAATCCATCAGCGATTTTTACTGGTATTACTCTGGCAAGGACATCATTGATGAGCAGGGCAAAAGAAACTTTTCCAAAGCCATGTCTGTAGCAAAGCAAGTGTTCAACAGTCTTACAGAATATATTCAGGTACCAGGAGTTAAAGGGTCTGCAGCCTTGTACTACCTACACTGAAGTGCAACCCGCACCTGTGACCTGGCACAAAAATGTTCATAACCACATGCCCCTTGCCGAGCATGAGCTCACCTGGGGAGCAGGTTATATAAACTGGGCAAGCGGTGCTGGCTACAATGGTGCTAAAATGTACTTTATTTTCGAATGGAGTGCTAAATCAGTACACACTATTTTTTTTTACCTCCTAGGGTCCTTGCACAGGCAACCAGCAAAGTCTGGCCCACAGCCGTCTATGGGATGCAGTAGTGGGTTTCCTGCATGTGTTTGCCCATATGATGATGAAACTAGCCCAGGTATGTGTCACTCCTGCTCTTTATATTACAGCCTTCTCTCACTGTTCCTCTACAGGTTAACAGGGACCTTTACCTTCATCTTATAAAAACCCAATTTCATCAATTTACAGAAATTTGCTTGCACATAATAAATACCAGTTCTGTTTGTTTTAGACTTTTTGTTAGAAGTTTTGTTTACTGATGTAAAAGACCTAACCACTAGGCACTCAAAGTGTAGCTTTATTTAAACAAGCAATATATCATTATGTGAGTGAATGCTCTTTATTGTGGTTATGTGAAGAATGAGTCTTTATATTCATTGTAAGAGTGTTGTTATTTTCAATAAAATAATAGGTTCTCCACTCTACTAAACCTTGCTAACTAAAGAGTTTTAGTGGGCATCACATATAACAGCTGGAGAAAAGGTAAAGTGTCTGTGTTGTCCAAAGTAATCAGTTTTCAGATTTTTCAGTTTTTCCAATTTCTCCAAGAAAGATTAAAGCTGTAGTCTGATTGATTGCTATGAGTGACATAGACACCATCTTTGTTGCAAGCATAGACCTTAGTTCTCTAAAGTTCTTTATAATGGCAAAAAAGTTGACCCCTGCACACTCCAGATCCCAATTGTAGATTGTGTTGATTTGTTCAAAGTTCACGCTTGGATGGAATAGGATTAAAAATCGATTTTTACAGAAGAAACATTTAGGTTGGGTTTTCCTATTTATAGAAAGGAATTCTGCTGGTTGTAAAAGACCCTTGATATAGGGATGTCCCTCTGTTGCATCCTGCCTCTCTCCAACTCGGTAGGGCTTATGGGGTTTCTAGTAATATGTCCATGCAGCTATAATGGTGTTCCCATGAACACTCTTATATCTGCATGGGTAGCCTTTTCCACCTCATTAATAAGGGCTTCCTTGGACTTAGAAGAAGGGTAAAAGAATTGGGGACACTTTTGTAGCAACAAAGGTGCATTTAATTTAAATGATGGAAATTCCTCTTCAGTTCATTAACTTTACAGCCAGTTCACCCTTTTACTAATTGACTTACATTGCTAAATGTTTTTTTTATATATGTAAATGAGAGTGTTTTATGGTGCACATGCATTACATTATAATTCGATTTATGTGTATGTATACTGTACATTATAGAATGTATGCTCTTCTGAAAGTTAAAGTGTATCTACTGTACAGTGAGTGAAAAAGGTATTTGATCCCCTGCTGATTTTGTACGTTTGCCTGTATAGAAGACACCTGGGAGCCAGAAATCTTGTTGATTGATAGGGGATCAAATAATTATTTTACTCATTAAAATGCAAATCAATTTATACTTTTTATAAAATGCGTTTTTCTGGATATTTTTGTTGTTATTCTCTCTCCCAGTTAAAATAAACCTACCATTAAAATTATAGACTGATAATTTCTTTGTCAGTGGGCAAACATACAAAATCAGCAGGGGATCAAATATTTTTTCCCTCACTGTATGCTCTAAACATTTTTTAGTGTTTTGGATAGAATAAGGAATGGTTTATTCTGCTGTCAGATTTTTTTTTTGCTTGTGTAATTATAAAAAGGAGGAGTGCTGGGTCCTTGGATAGAGAGTTTTGGTGGGTGTGTGTCCTGGTATTGGCTTGTGGGCTAGTTGGCAGTTTGCCACCCATACTGTTGCCTTTTAGGTGACCCTTGTAGAAATCTTCAAAGATAAATGATAACCCAAAAGGCCAAACCACTTGCTTTTATGAGGCATAGACAATTCTTGACACTAATAGCACTCAAAACAGTCCAGACTTTAGAACTACCACTTCTCAGCCCTGATGAAGGTGGACTCTCCTAACCCCCAAAATGTGTCTGCTTTCCTTTGTTGACTGCAATGACTAATTAAGACCATTCCAGATTTTTGTTGCCGCCTGAGTACCCATTTGGGTGATTTCCCTTTACTTCCTGAGAGAATATTTCTCCAAAGTGAGCAAAAATTCCTTCTTAGTCAGTTGTCATCTGAACAAGTATGTCCATAGGAAGATTCTGCTCACCTCTTGTTCCAGCATCAACTGTTTATAATTGCATTTCCCATTACTTACTGTCCCACTGGCAATATAGGGCAAATGGAGAGGTTGACTCTCCAGCGGGGACAAAGAGCCTTCAACCCTTCCCTACTCTATCCAAAACGAAAAAAAAAAAAAAAAAACGAAAAAAAAGAAATATACACTTTAATACTTAAATGTGTGAATAACATGTGAGTGCTTTCCACAGCTGCATGTTAAAGGATTGCAAGTGCTGCTTGCAAAGATAAAATTATAGTTTATCTGATGAGTGTGAGTGTGTCCTCATATCACAGCATGGGATGGTCAGCCTTCAGAGAGTGCAAGTTTAGTTCTGTTATGTATGAAGACCTTTATTACAAATGTGTGTTGCCCATATCAGTAGGCACTCTTGAGTTACAGCTGAGGTTCGTTTCCTTTGTAACTCAATTGGGTAGCAGTGTAATAAAGTTTGGTGTGGAGTGATTCTGAATAATACTTTTATTCTATAACATAACAGATGCCCCAAAATGGAGGACTACGAAATGGCGTAAGAATATTTCTCTGTGGCACGGCTGCGTTTCCTTATACTGTCTAAGCTAGACGTGCTCCCTTCCCGTCTTTGTGTCTGTTGCTCATTCTTCCTCTGTCTTTGTTCTCACAGACTGATTCACTCTGTCCTCATGATTTCATCTAGTGCCTTCGTATTCTATTTCTCCTCTTCTCAGAAAAGCTGCTAGTTAAAGTGGAAATTTTTAGAACTGGGATATAGGCAGTGGTTCAGGGCTTTCATTGCTAATATTGGATAACTGTGTCCATCCTGTGCCTGTACTCTCCAAATAACTTCAAATAGTTTATAGGCCAGTGATTAGCAAGGAACCAATTTGATAGCAGAGAAATGCATACCTAAGTATTTTGCCAGACTTTCTAAATGTTAAGTCCACTCACACTAATATTATAGTTATGGGCAGAGCATGGTGGACTCGGTTATCCCTTGGCTTCTTATACGCTATGGATTCTTCAACAGTGAGATCTTCCTTCCATACTTTCCAACTCTTCCTTTCCATCTAGGAGTTTTGGTTGCTCCCACTTACCTTGCCTGTTTTATTGCCTCCATTCTCCATAATATAAAATATATTACATTTCCATCAAGGAGAGTGGAGCCCATTCATAATGGTCATGAAAGATGTGCAGACCAAGGAACACAATGCAGATATCTCACTAACAGTTCTCAAGAGATATAAGAAAGTGTCAAGTGGAAACATCATCATATCCACCCATATTTTTTTTTTTTTTGGGTGGTTGACCCTTTACATACTCACTAACATTTCTGAGTAAGAAATATAAGCTGTGCTTCATTTATAGAAAAGGGTACTACTGAAAAATATGCACACTGTATGTGCTTGAAACATTTTTGTAATGTGAGAAATAGAAAAGTCCCTCAAGAAACCAATTACAAAAGTATGGCTTTTCCTTATCCTACTTTCAATGGGAACAAACTTTGAATAACAACTTTTTTGCTCAGGTGTCATTCAATTTTTTTATTTTTTTTTAAGTTCATGCCTGGGGTCTCCTGGATGCTACCAGAAAAAGTAAACCCATCCAAAACCCAGCTAGCCTAAGTTGGTTCAAAACATGCCCTGCGGCTGCCAAATATAGAGACACTTTAGGAAAGGTTGGGGGTTCTTTTCAAGCTGGCTTAGGTTATATGTTTCTTCAAACAGACCCTGTCACCAATTTAAAGAATTACAGTTAAAAGCACAAACAAATCAAGTATTTTATATGCCTATTTGCAGCATTTTTCCTTTTGATAAACAATATTTTTTATTGAACTTACAAAGTGTCTCTGAAATCAGTAACAAATTGATTACTTCAGAACAGTCAATTCCCTTGCATACACCTCTTCCACCTTGCACATCATAATCATCTCCTCTTCTTGGACTGTCTAATTAGTGTCTATGATGACCCAGGATCTCTACCTCTCCCTTCACCACTCTACCACTCTCTATAACTTTTTTGTAGCAGCTGGGGAAGAAAAAATACTATAGAGTGTCACTTGAGTGACAGCTCTGAGTCTGCTAGGGCCGCTGACGTCACATCCAAGATGATGCTATCTGTCCCAGGGCTTTTGCATGTCTACACAAAGGAGGCATTTACAGTTAAATAACATGCCTAACATATGTTTTTGCACATTGAATCTTATCGGAAAACGTTTGTTGATATGGTCTAGTGATGGAGTCTCTTGGAGCTCCTTAAGGCCACAGAAGAGGAAAACTAAGAAGGATGATGCAAATGTATTGCTTTTCAGATATACACCATTTAGAATATAATAAGTTATGATAAAAGAACATCCTCAAAGGAAAAAAGTCCCTATCACAAAGTGGGTAGTTTGTAATTGGCTCAGGCCTTCTGATCGGCTATCTGTTGATAGGTTGTAGTTGTAGGACTTTCTCTACTTAATGCTCTTTTTCCTTTATACCTCTATCATCACCTCTTTAACTTTCATCCTCCTATTTCTTTATTTTTCTCTTTCTCTTTCTCTCTCTCTCTCTCTCTCTCTCTCTCACAATTTCCCTTATCATATTCATCTTCCCCCTTGTTTTGCCAGCAGCCGTGTGACAGTACAGAATCGTGTGGGCATTGCCCGCTTTTTTTGGGGTGATCTCATTGCTTTCCTTGTGAATTGGCTCTTTTTGACATTTGTCAGTCACAGGGGGGAGGAAGGAAGAGGAGAGACAGAGTAATCCTAGTCATGTCAGCAGTTTGGGTGAACCCAAGTCTTGTTACCTGATCTGGTGTTTAACACTGGGACAAGACTGTGGGGTGCAACCCAAATAATGCATGTCTTGAGCACGTATGTGCTAGGGCAGTGGTCTCCAAACTGCAGTCTAGGGGCTGGATGCGGCCCTTTGCTTGCTTTTACCTGGCCCTTGGGAAACTATTTTATTCACTGAAACCAATGAAGGGCACAATTTCTCACAATGACACCAATGGTAGGGCACAATTCCTCCCAATGACACCAACGATTGGGCACAATTCATCCCAATGACACCAACGATGGGGCACAATTCCCACCAATGACATAAACAATGGGGTCTAATGACAACAATGATGGGGCACAATTCCTCCCGAAGAGACTAATGATGGGGAATCGTTCACTCCCACTGATGCTCTGACATTTTGTACTTCCGATGGCCACAGTCCGGGCCTCCTAAAGTCTGAAGGACAGTAAAGTGGTCCTTTGTTTAGAAAGTTTGGAGACCCCTGTGCTAGGGTATAAAGAATACAGGTAAACATTTGAGGCCTATACAGAACATACTGGCATCTCATGCAGCCAGGGAACAAGTGGATCCCAAGCTGGCTAGTCACTAGACACCACATCTCTCTCCCTCTTTCTCCTCCCCTCTCATGGTATCTGTCTGTCTGTTCCATGCAGCATCTTTTACTGTAGCACAATGTCTGGGGTGGAGAGGCAGGGAAAGAGAACATACTTTAAACTGCCTTCCTCACCCCTCCGTGCTTAACCCCTTCATTGCTGGTGTGCCTTTCGTCTCTCGTACTTCTGCAGCTAAGACTTCCCAAAGGTAGGGAAAACCTTTCTTAACAGTTATACATTAGCTGAGGAAGCTCTCTTTAAACAAGTCTAGATAAAGTCTAGATCCTTTATGAGAGAAGATTGTAGACTTTTTCAATTTAATAGGTATCTTATGGTCAGCATGAGATGATTGATAGGGACAGTTCCTGCTGATAGTAGTAGATTCCCAGTAGACTACAATATGTAGCAAGTAGCTGTACTGGCATAAAGTGCTGTTGCACTTCCTTAAATTGAAGAAGAGTGAGCAGTGGTCTTAGTATTTCTGTTTAGAGAGAAGGCTTCTGTAACCTTTGTTTTTTTTACCTTTCCCGTGATAGTAAGGCGCAGATATATGAAGGTAGTTGCATCACAGCAAAGATAGCTCAGGTATTATGTATATGATATCAATGGATCATGTGTAGGTGTTTTCTTCAAAGATAGTTTCTAGTCTGGGAGATATCTTTAGCCGAAGAACAAGTTTAGTCTGAAGGTTTCAGAAAAACCAAAAGCAGTTTTCGGTTCTCTAAGAATTATCTTAGTAGTGTTTTGTATGGTACTCTAAACATCAAAGTACTGTACTAGATAATGAGGCAATGCAAACTTCACTGTGCAAAGTGTAGTAAACCACAGCAACCAGGAAGCTTTTAGTTTTCTGTAGTTAGGTTGTCAGACAAAGTTTGATTGGTTGCTTTGGATTGTTGTACCTAAAGTACTGTAAACCTGTTAAATTGTCCTATCAAGAAAAAGTTACAGGTTCAACTAATAGCCCACCCCCTTTGTTGAAGATGCTTACCTTTGTAGCCCCCACTTCTCACCCTATTTGCCAGCCAAAAACTTTTGAAATGCCTGGTATATTCAAGTATGGGAATCATTTTATTAACTCACATAATACAGTGCCTTTAAAGCGGTTGTATACTCAAAAAAAAAAAACAAACCCTGCAGGAGAAAGGCATAATGAGCTAGTATGCATTGCATACTAGCTCATTATGAAATACCTTAAAACCAAGCCCCAACACGGTCGCCCGGACACCGCTGAGGGAGCCGTCATTTTCCCTTGGCGTCTCTTCCGGGTTCGGCGGCTCCGGGGCTGTGATTTGCCGGAGCCGCGATGACGTCAGTCCCGCGCATGCGCGCAGGAGTTACTATCCGGCAAGGAGACGACAAAGAGCTCTGAAGGTCTGCCGGACCTTTAGAGCGCATGCGCTGCTGGTGTCAGTGGCTGCATGCAGGGCGAATATCTCCTAAACCGTGCAGGTTTAGGAGATATTAATTTTACCTACAGGTAAGACTTTTCATAGGCTTACCTGTAGGTAGAAGTTTAATGGCGGAGTACACTACCGCTTTAACCCGATGGGCCAAGCACTGACAAATGGGGCAGTGAAAGGTCCATAGTTCTTTGTTAGCAAAATAATTTGTAATCAGGGCTTTAGCATGCAAGTAGGGTAATGGCAGAGTGTTGGAAAGGTAAATATTACTACTAGACAAAGTGGGCCATCAAGAGAACCTGTTGCTTTGTCCTGAACAGACAAAGTTATAGGTTCACATTCAATAAGCGCAAAAATATTTAAGAACAGCAACGTGCAATACTTCATGGCAACCAATCAACTTCTAGTATAGTGAAAAACATTAAAAATGTAGGTGTTACTGTCAGTGATATGAGAATTTTATTAATAGATATTAGCTATTTCAGCATTGCTTGAAGAAAATTAGAAACTTCTCCAAGATGGTAAGAAAGTGACACATTCACTAGTAAATTCCAAGAAACCAGAAAATTTGATATTTTGGTTTCTTTCTTACTGGAGGTGAGGGGCACTTTATAAAAACATAGGAAGTAATAGCCATGGTGTTTAAACAGTGTGTTTTTATTGCATTGCATACAAGGATCATTTCAAGAGTCGCTTCTATCCAGAGGTAAGATGGAGATCCATCATTGTACTGGTCATTTTTTTTTAAATACTTTTCCAAACATTTATAATAAAATTGTGTTCTTGACAGCTATGCTTTTGATTTTTTTACATGAATGCATGTTTCCAAGACTGTGCAATCATAGTCACTGCCACACCTTGTAGTCATTGCCAGTTTAATGGCCAGGAAGGGCATTGAGATGACATTGGATCTGTTCAACACTCTTGAACAGTGTTTGAAGACTTTGCTTTGGTCTCTATTGCCTCCCAGCAACCAGTCATATTATGTTTTAAATTCTTTCATACTACATATGCAAAATATGACTGCACTTGCCTCAGAGATATTTGAATGAAGCCCATACCCCTCATACTTGATACATTAAAATGTCTGCTTATATTGGATTTTACTAGAAGCCTTTTATCACTTTCAATCTTTCCCGGAGGTTGAGACGTGACATATAAGGATATCAGACTAGTGAGTTGTGCTCAAGACTGTTGTGTTGTTGTGCTTTTCTTCCAGGACTCCAGTCAAATTGGGCTGCTGAAGGAATTGTTGGATCTTCAGAAGGATATGGTAGTCATGCTGCTCTCTCTTCTGGAAGGTGATTATGTTTCACTCCTATTAAACATTTATAGGTATGTGCTGTGTACTGAACCCAGGTCTCCAAAACTACCAGAGCCAAAAACTAGAGGAAGAATGCTGATTAAATCCTAACAAGACATGTGCTCCAATACTGGTTTTGGGGAAGGTGAAAGTTCCCAGTTGAATGTTTGTGGATGAGTTACTGCCAATACATTTTAAAGCATTTGGCCATGTGTAAAAGGTGATATGGTACTTGGATACAACTATTGTTATGATGACACATGATTAATCATGATTGAGAAAAACTGTTCTGAACAGGTCCGATTAATCAAAAATGGGCACATATGATTAATGCCAAACAGTCAATCCTTGAAAATATCACATATTTAATTTTTATCTTCTGGTTGAGCAGTTTGATCTGTTTGGCAGGTCTTATGAACTGTGTCAGAAACCTTCAGGGAATGCAGCTTTTTATAGCTCTACTTTTGTTACCAGTATTTGTTAAGGTGGTATTTTCTAACAGAACATCCTGCAGTGATCTTACACCACAGAATTGGATGAAGTGTAATTTTCATTAGACATTATTAACTCTAGAGGTGTTTTTTTTTTTTTTTTGTCCAGGCCTTGTAATCTAAAATACAAAGCAAGCCTAATTGCACATACAACGTTTTATTGATTATAAAAGTAAGAACTTCTGTTGAGTTTTTATTGCTGTCTGTGAATCTATTTGGGAGAATTCCCCCCACTTTTTGTTCCTTGTGGCACTAAGACAAGAAGCAAGAGGAATCATGACCACAGATAAACTTAATTTATATTGTTACATTTCCACAATCTACTAAAATATATGTGTTTGGGCTAGAGCTGAATACTGGTGATAATTAGGTCGGGGAATACAAGGAAGATCGCTACAATCTAGCATGCTGCTGGCTTAGGGAGTATTTCCGAGAATTAAAATAGCAATGAAACATTTCCTCCAGAGATTGACAGCACTGGTAGTAGATGTCAATGTGTTTTAATGCCACTTGAAGATTTAGTACTAAAAGCTCCAGAAACAACATCCATTAGTTAACATTTCTTGGCTAGCCATAGTTTATAGAAGCTGTACAGTAAGAATATTTATTGGTGTCTTTAAACAGTCTAAACAAATACCCTGTATAAAAATGTATATTTAACAATAATATATTTCCATTTCATCTAGGTAATGTGGTCAATGGAACAATAGCTCGCCAGATGGTAGACATGCTTGTAGAGTCTTCAAGCAATGTAGAAATGATCCTTAAATTCTTCGATATGTTCCTCAAACTAAAGGATATAGTGGCTTCTGATGCTTTTAGGTAACATTAGTGTTTTATTCTTCCATTCTCAAACTAATTGAAAGAAATTATGAGCCACATACTGACATTTATAATGCATATTATTGTTTTTTGCAGAGACTATGTCACAGATCCTCGAGGTCTCATATCTAAAAAAGATTTCCAGAAAGCAATGGACAGTCAAAAGCAGTACACACCATCTGAGATCCAGTTCCTTCTGTCCTGCTCTGAAGCTGATGAGAATGAAATGATCAACTTTGAAGAGTTTGCTGACCGGTTCCAGGAGCCAGCTAAAGACATTGGTTTCAATGTAGCAGTTTTACTCACCAACTTATCAGAGCATGTCCCTCATGACGCAAGACTACACAACTTCCTGGAGCTAGCAGATTGTATAATAAACTACTTCAAACCTTATCTAGGCAAAATTGAAATTATGGGAGCAGGCAAGAGGATAGAGCGTATCTACTTTGAGATTAGTGAGGCCAATAAAACACAATGGGAGATGCCTCAGGTTAAAGAATCTAAGCGTCAGTTCATCTTTGATGTGGTCAATGAAGGTGGTGAGTCTGAGAAAATGGAGCTCTTTGTCAACTTCTGTGAGGACACCATATTTGAGATGCAGATTGCCTCACAGATTTCTGAACCTGAAGAAGAAAAGGCAGAGGAAGAAGATGAAGATGATGGAGGAGAAGGAGCTGGAGAAGGCGAGGAGGCTGAGAATGGGTCTGGTCCTCCTGAAGCTTCATCTGCTTTTGTAGAATTTATGAACAATGTGATAAATTTCTTCAAGATGTTTACCTACAAGAACCTCAGAAGACAGTATCGAAAGGTGATTAATATTTTACTGTAATTTCTGTGACTTGCAGTTTTCTGGTAAAAGACAAATAGCATAACGGGTAATGGGTTCCTATTGATGTCTTGCTGACAATTAATGTGGTTATATGAAACACAACATATTCACAAATTAGGGTTCATATCCCATGTTTCCAGGAGCTCCAATCTATTTACAATACCAGATTTCATGTGGCGCTGAGACCACATTTTATACCCACCATGGTAGCACAATAAAAACAGGCAACGTCTCACAGGAAGGTAGCAAGTGATTTGGGCACAGTCATAGATATCTGTATCTTTACTATGTCAACTGTCTGCCAACTGTCTGCCACAAAAAAATTAGAAAGAGACATACCATGTGACAAATCATTCATGCCATTTGTAGATAGAGGTGCTATGTGGTAAAAGTCTACACCTGATGATTCAGCATTTTAATATACTGGATGCAGTGTAATCTAACTCTGATTTCTGGTCGCATGATGACAATGAACCTTGTCCATAATGACCACGGAAGATGGAATTCCAGCTTGTTGAAGGAACAGGTCCGTTTCTAGCAGGTAACATTTGTATCACAATCCACCCCTCTAGAGACAGTGTATGGGAGCAGTATACTGCCAGAAGTCTGTACCTTGTAGAAGCACTTATAAAATCATCATGTATATTAAATGTTATTATAGCCATGCACCCCTTATCCTAATTGGGTGAAACATTACCTATTTTTTCTTGTCTTCAACTAATGGAAAGCATAAGTTCAGCAAGGTAGGTTATGTATAAGGCCTAGTGGCACAGAGTGGCCAATTAGGAGTAATTATATAATAATGCATAATTCAGTCTTGAAGCAGTTTCAGCATTTGGCATTTTGCTGAATAAATGTAATGTATACATATTGTAATTTAGGCACCTTAATTCATTTTTTGTGAAAAAGCAGTTAGCATTCAGCAGTGAGGGCTATTGTTTCAAATAGAATGTAAAAATAATTACATATAATTTTTACCTATAGAAGGTAAAATTGCTAGTTCCCATAAGTACAATGTAAATACTGTGG
The DNA here is from genome assembly GCF_965119305.1 of Pelophylax lessonae. Lineage (NCBI taxonomy): Eukaryota > Metazoa > Chordata > Amphibia > Anura > Ranidae > Pelophylax > Pelophylax lessonae. The sequence continues at coordinate 77,414,343 of NC_138774.1, forward strand.
CTTGATAACCCATTTTGACCTTGCCATAAAGACATGGGAATTAGCAGGATGGTTTTGGGTTGTTTAAATCTGTGAGTCAGTGAAGGGTCAATAGACCTCTCTGTTATACTGAGGTGGTTAGTTCTGATACGATATTCCTGTCATAGTGCAGGGGCACTGACATATGTAAGATAACACACTTGCATATATGTGTTGGAGGGGGCACTTTGTAAGGGAAGTGTAATTCATGAGATCTAACATTTTTCTAACATTCAAAGCACAGCATTCATCCACAGGTTTGTGATATCACTAGGAAAGCCTCTATGTATGCTATTTAAGAATATGATAGAATATAATAGAATCCTGTATGTGTTTGCAATGTTTAAGGGCAAAAATGATGTAATTGCGCTAGGACAGTCTGAAAGTGAATTAAAATCCAAAGGTAAGTAGAGTAGACCATAAAAGTAAGGTAAATCACAGAATTAATGTTTAAAAACATAGCCAAAAATATGTTCATTCATTGGAAATTTTGAATGGTGTACTGTAAATTGGGAGATATACTATGTTTAAAAATTTGAACATACATTCTTAATTTTCTACAGATCAAGAGGATGACAATAAAGGAAATGGTCATGGCTATTGTCTCCTTTCTGTGGACCTTCTTTATTGGAACCCTTCACTTCATCTACAGTGTCTGCAAAGGCATCTTCTTCTTGATATGGCACACATTGTTTGGAGGCAGCCTAGTAGAAGGAGCTCAGAAGTTAACTGTGACTGAACTCTTGGCTAGTATGCCAGATCCTACACAAGATGAAGTTCACGGAGATGGTCTTCCTGTGTTGGTTAGCGACGAATTACCTGAGGCTGGTGATGTGACGGACTTCACTGATGTAGGCAAAGAAGAAGTGCAAGAAGAAGGGGCAGAAATATTTGGAATGGAGCTAAAGAAAGATGGCGGACACTATAAACTCAGTGCTCCAGATGCTCCTGGTGGCCTGGGTGATATGGGAGACACCACTCCTGTGGAACCACCAACTCCAGAGGGATCACCCATCTTGAAGAGGAAATTTGGAGTAAGTATGCTGAAGGAAATTAAGATTAATATTTACCTTCTATGTAAGCAATAGGTATATTTTTATGTAGATATGAACTGGACATAGGTTGATTGTGTAGTGACAAAAACCTGGAAATGCTTGTGTTTTCCTATAGGATGATGAAATCTCACAACATCTGGATGGTTCTGAGCAACCAGCAGAAGAAGAAGAGCCAGCACCAGAACCAGAGAAAGCTGAGTGAGTAGGAATTTATGAGCTGTGGATCGCACTAACCTCTACATCTTTAGGTCCTTCAATACTGGACTGTGGGACTGAATCATTCATATTATTAGACATATTCATGTGCATCAATGCTCCAGTAATAAATACACCAGTGACAGGAAAAAGAAGAGTGATCAACCAAATAAACATTGACTCTAATTATTTTATAACTATTAGTGGAAAGGTGCATGTGGGTGGGGCAATCACAGCAAGTGAACATTACAAATACTCTCCAACATCCAGCTATTTAGATAGCTGATACTTTTAAATGTTCTTGTATTTGGTGTAGGCACACACTGAGGGCATCAGTTGCCTAGCACAAGTGTGGATTTCTTGGGGGTTGCTGTACCTTTAAAGAAAAACCCTACACTGACAGAAATACGGTGACTGCCCTTGGGGACCACCACCTCCAAGTTAGAGTGGAATCCAAACTACTTTTTTGTATACTTGCTCGAGGTCAGTGACTCAGACTGTACTGAAACCCCTGTATTTGTATGACAGCCAGGTAATTTGTATTTTCAAAAGAAACCTTAGTATTGGCAGCCCATCTGCTTCCTCAGAAATAGATTTCTTAACCAGGGTGGGGCTACCTCCAAGATGAAGCTCCTTTCATTTTGTTCATTGCTATTTATTTGTCCGGGTTTAGGATGATTGGGATTATAGTGTTAGGGATTTTTTTAATATATTTTTCCATTACAATAAATGCACAACTATTTCGCGTTTATCATTTTCTCCTCTGGTGTAAGGCAAAAAACAGTTTTATAATTGTGTGGCTGTGTAGGTGATTTGGTAGATAGATCTGGAACCTAATCACCACACTGTGATATTAAAGTCCAGATACACGTTTATTGCAATGTTAAAAAGCCAGCACGTTTTAGGGGTTAAGCCTTGCCCTACCCATCAATGCTCCAAAGAGGGAATAGTGTAAGTGGCCTTAAATGTGTTCTTTGTTGTAGTATTTTTAACTTCGGTTGGAACAAAGCTCATCAGCAGCAGGTTAAAGATTTGGTTTTTCAGCATTGGAATAAATCTTTTATCTGAGCTTATCTTTAATATCAGTGTGTGGCACTTTGATTTTAAATCTATTTGTTCCTGTCACAGTACAAGGTGACTGCAAGGCCTTTGGTGTGTAGAAGCTGCCAGCCCATCGCCCAAAACGCTCTACACTTGTAAAAAAAAAGCCTGTATGTTTTCAGAGATCCATTGCCAAATCTTCCACCTAACTAAGCAGGTAATTGGGTTTTCAGAGGAAGGGCAAAAAAATAGGGCTCATGATTAACCAGGATTGGTTCTGACAGCATTCTCTGTTTTAGCAAGAAAACCAGAAATCTTCAAGCAGAAAATGATAAAAATCAAAACAAACTGAAGATAAACAGAAAAAAGTAAAAAGATATAGCTATATACTGACAGAATGATGATGTAGAAACTATATTAAACCTTAAAAGTTTAAATGTGAAATAATAAGAAGTAGCTGTTCTTGTGCAGATATATGTAGGGACAGTTTGAAATCTCAATACAAATTGGAAATGCTTAAAATATGAACTACCTGTTCAAGTAAAAATATATTTTTTATTTTTTATATCTATGACTGAATAGTAATAATTTTGCACCTAATTACAAACTTTACATTTTACTCGATCTTAATATATTTATTAATATCTTAACTTCATTTGAGCAAAGAAGAAATATTACCCTTGACATTGCCCACTATTATTTTCAGTTTGGAGAATGGGGAAAAGGGTGAAACTGCTGTGGAAGAAGAAACCGTTCCTGCTCCTGAGGAACCTGAAAAAACACCAGTTGAGCCTGCCAAGAAAAAGACTCCTCAAAAGGAGAAGAAAGCAGAATCTGGAGAGGGAGGTTTTGAATTCTGGAATGAGCTGGAGATCCAGAGAACAAAATTCTTGGTCAGTGTTTAAAACATCCAATAATGGATTCTTCATTCTAAATCACTGACATTTGTCTTTCTGTTGATATTGTCAAGATTCTCTATATTTCTGTTATGGTTACCATTTATCTGTGTTTCTGTTCAGAACTATCTCTCAAGGAATTTCTATAATCTACGTTTCTTGGCACTATTCTTGGCCTTCGCTATCAACTTTATTTTGCTATTCTACAAGGTGAGTTCTTTTAGAGATGCCTCCTTCAAATGTGTGCTGGTCCATTTCCTCTTGCTGTTTCATACTGGGATAATTTCCTGTAAATATCTCATTGGATTGGCAATGGTTACAGTAGTATCTGTTTTGTAAGGTTTTCTTGGAGTTCAATCAAGGCTAATCTCAAGGAAGTCCTAATGCAAATGTTGGAGCACCAAATGTAAAACATCTGAAGGCAGGATGTTTAAAGCAGTATTAAATGCAAAACCAAAAATGCAATATATTGCAGCTTAAAAAGTGCAAAAAAACAATATATCAATAACTTTGTAATAAGTCATATATAATCATAACTCATAAAATACTTCATACACAATATATCAAAATACATAGTGAAGTGTCCATCATAAAACATATAATTAAAACTTGTGTGTACTAAAACATATATTCAAGTCTACTTGTGAAATCTTGAAAATAAGTGAAAATCCACGTGCAAAAGTCCCAACCCACCTTTAAATCAAGTGTGCTAGTTCCCCTACCAAATGGTAATGATTTCCAGATTATAAGAGATCAACAGCTCAGAAACTATCCAAATCAGGGGCCAACAAATGAAATACTGCAGACTCCACAGTCTCCAGGGTCCTCCACTAGTTATTCAAAAACCCCTTTAAAGAATAGGGATAAATGGAGCAAAGAGCAAAAGGACTATAGAGGGGTATTGCTTAAAACCACATAATTTACTAAAAGCAAATATACCCACAAATATAAAAGCATCTCATTGGCAAAAAAAAACACCACATCAGAGAACATCAGCAGCTGTATAACATCATGAGCCACTGGCCTCACCCTAGGCGTTTTTCATCTGTACAACCAAAGACTTCAAGAAGTGTGTAAACCATACAAGTCTCTGTTTGCGCACAGTTATTGAAATATATATAATATTTATAATGGACTACATTACAATGTGTCACCATTGTTAGATGGAACTTTTTGAAAACCATATATAGATAAAGGGCCAGTAAACCCAAAATAGCAATTTCAGTTTTTGTGTAGCTTTTGAAACATTGAATCATAGTTTCTTATATCTCTTGGGGGATCTGGGGGGCTCCTTCCTTAACAACCGTCTACAAGAAAATGGTAACAAAACCAAATATGTTGCCCACAGTTAACCAATCGGGTCTTTATTTTTCTGGCAAAACGCAACAGCAGTCTGATTGCTCGAAATGGACAACTATGCTTTTGTTTCCTTTTTTTCTGAAATGTTTTTTTTTTTGTTTTTTATTACTTCCCTAAATTTACTTCCCTAAATGGCTTTGATTTCTATAAACTTGATAAAATTATCTATTTTTAAGTTTTGGCAGCATTTTGAAACCTAGGTGACCAGTCAAATGGATTTGGTAAGCCTCACATTACTACATTAGGTTACTAACATTGTAACTATTGTAAAATCGGTCTTTAATAAAGTGAAAACCATAAGGTTGACCTGTCTTTTAAATCGACAGGCAACATTCACAACATCAAGTGTGCCAAAAGTGACAACTGATAATTAGTACAATGCAATACTTCACCAGGTTGCAAGTTCTTCCTTTTTTCTACAAAAAGCATGGATTTCAATATATAATAATATTAACAAAGTAGTGTGTTCAGTCCGTGTTCTAAATGCAAGGAATATTGAACTGACATGACAAGTCCTGTGATCGATCTCCTTAGGTGTCTGATTCTCCCAAAGGAGAGGAAGATTTTGAGGGATCAGGGATGGAAGAGGAACTATCCATCCTGGATGAAGGAAGTGGTGCTGGTGGAGACGAAGAAGATGAAGATGATGGCATAGTGTATTTTTTCTTGGAGGAAAGCACGGGATACATGCAGCCGACACTATACTTCCTTTCCATTGTTCACACTCTCATTTCCTTCTTATGCATCATTGGCTACAACTGTCTGAAGGTGAGGTTGATTATTACAAAGACCATACTCCTTATTCTATGAATTATCTGTACTAAGTTGTTAGCCTTTCTCATTCTTCTACTAAGGAAACTGTACACTGACAGCTGGGATATTGACACTGGTAGTATTACATGTACTATGAAAAAAATACATTCTCAAGAGACAGACTATTCATTTTGGACTGTACTATCGAGTACATTAAAGGGTTTATTACAATTACTCAATTAATTCATACACAGAGAAGTTGCTAAATTTGGCATAACATAATATATTTGTTAGGGCTCATGTACATGGAATTCAAGTTTAGAAGCAAGTTTAATGCAGTTTTTTTAATCTACTCCTGAGTTGCTTTGATTTGCCTTTTTTTGGCCCCTTTAACACATGCGGACTGTTCATTTCATCAGTTCAGCCACATCAAAATGGATGAAATATTCATCAGGTTTTCATCAGTTTGTTATCTGTTTTTCATCAGTGCTCATCAGTTTGTTATCCGTTTTTCATCAGTGCTCATCAGTTTTTCATCCGTTTTTCATCAGTGCTTATCAGTTTTTCATCCGTTTTTTATCAGTGCTTATCAGTTTTTTTATCCGTTTTTCATCAGTGCTCATCAGTCTGTTATCCGTTTTTCATCAGTTTTTCATCTGTTTTTCATCAGTGCTCATCAGTTTTTTATCCGTTTTTCATCCGTTTTTTTATCCGTTTTTCATCAGTGCTTATCAGTTTTTTATCCGTTTTTCATCAGTGCTTATCAGTTTTTTATCCGTTTTTCATCAGTGCTCATCAGTTTTTCATTTTTTTTTTTCATCCACTACCAATGCAAAAACGGATAAAAAACTGACCATTTGTCAGTTTACATCTGTTTTCTCGTCCGATCTGTTTTTTTAACAGAAGAAAAATAGAGCGTTGATCAGTTTAAAAAAAATGGATGATGATGTAAACTGATGTAAATAGATGATCATCCATTTACATCTGAGATGCATTGATGTCCGTTTTTCACCCGTCAACGGATGGATTAAAACTGGACAAATGTATAGCATGTGTGAAAGGTGCCAGGGTTGTTTCATTCTGCTTCTAACTTGCTTAAAGCTGTTTCAGGCTGCCTTTGTATTCACATATACTTATATAGTGAAGAAAAACAGCTTAGATGCAAACAAATTTCCATGTACACAAGCCCTTAGGTAGCGTTCATTCTACTGCGTGATGTTGATGTAAGCCTACTCTAACGCACCTACTTAACATCACCATAAGTTGAATTTTTGGCAGTGCAGGGGTACGTTGGCAGCCCATTCAAAACCATTGCCTTTAATGCCACACAAAATATAACAGGTTACTGTACCGTGATGGTGTAACTGGTCATAGAACAATTATACAATGCAATTCAGCTACATTTGGGATTTTTGTTTCAATTTTGCAGAATATCATCATGGAATGACTAGTTTCTTATTTTTAGGTTTTATGCATGTCTTCTTTGTTCGCTAGGTTCCTCTGGTTATCTTTAAACGGGAGAAGGAGTTGGCACGTAAGCTGGAGTTTGATGGCTTCTATATTACAGAACAGCCAGAGGATGATGACATTAAAGGACAATGGGATCGTCTGGTCTTGAACACACCGTGAGTGTAACCAACAAGTAGAATAGAAAATTAGTTAAATATCTGGGTGTATTTATTAGAGTCATGAGAGTATGCTTTGCCAAGTAAAAACCGACCAGCTCCAGATCTACAGAGTAAAATGAGAAACAATGAATAGACAATGGTGTGTACAGTCTGTTCTGGATATATATTTTTTAAAGCAGAGCTCAGAAATAGTAATCTCTGGATCTATATTTATGCTCTGATCAGGACTTTTCCCTCCCTAAACTCATGGTACCCGCCTTATGGGTAACTAGAGGGGAAAATGGTTAGGTGAAGTCTTACTTCTGTGTTCATCTCTCCTCCCCTGGGAAAATGACTGGATATTGAAGGATTAGAATCAGAGGCGTAACTAGAACCTTCAGGGCCCCGGTTCAAGAAACCATAAAGGGCCCCCAGGACCCCTGGCCCGGGGACCTTCCCTTCAAGCCTGGGGCTCTTCCCACTGATCCTGGGGCCCTTTACTCTCGTTTCAGGGTCCTTTATTATGGTCCCACAGCAGGACCCTTTCACAAGTTCTGCAGTGGGCCCCCTTCCTGCCATCTTGGGGCCCCCCCACGGTGGTGGAATGCCAGGGCCCGGTCGCAAGTGTGACCTTTGCGATCCTGGAAGTTCACCCACTGGTGTCAGTATTTTTTATTTTTTTGGTATTTTAATTGTATTATTTTTTATCGTTTTATTTATTTATTTTTTTACAATGTCACTGACTATGACTCTGTCCATTCAGAAAAGAAAGGAGCTGGTAAATTACATATTTACCGCCCCTTCCTGGTTCTCTATTGTGACACATCCCCTGCAGCAGCCGGCAGGAGAGGAGGGAGCACAGTAGGGGGGGCAGCACAGTGGGGGGGGGGGCGGGAACAGGGGAGCACACAGGGGCCCAGAGACAGCAGAACACAAGTGAACTGGATAGGAGGAGTGGCGGGGGCAGCATACAGAGGAACCAATCTCCTCCATTTTCCTTCTGCAGCTACAAAAGGAAAAAGGAGGACAGTGATTTCTCTACATGCTGCCCCTGCCGCCCCTCCTATCCCGATGTACAGGGGAGCCGCATAGGCCCCCTGGAGCATGGGGCCTGGTTGCGATTGCAACCCCTGTAGTTACGCCCCTGATTAGAATATTGATGAAGTTCTTCTTTTGCTCCCGTCTCTTGTAAGCATGTGTGAGCAACAGCTATAGTTGTCAACATCAAAGTGACCACACTTTCCAACTTCTTCTGTGCACTCCCTTTCCCTTTCAGCCACCCAAATTTGTATTCTAAAACACATTTAGTCTAATATACAGATAATGTGTAATGTAGCTACATAGCATAACATACTTGGTTGTAAAATGGCACTGAAACCAAAAGCCTTGCAATAAACTGAGACACTCAAAATTAAAAGAAGTGTCTGTTCCAGTCAAGTAACACTGCTCTCCCTGTGTTGGTGGTCCTTCACCATGATCCCTTCATCCCTTGATTTATGCAACTCCCCAGGTGCCCGGAGCTCACCCTTGTGCAAGGCCTTGCAGAATATCATGGTTGCAGGTTAGGGCTCCATGATCTAACCAAATGCCTGAGGCCCATGAAACATGGGGGCCAAGGCCACCTGGTGCATGACCTACTAAGGGGAAGCTTGGTTTCCAGCACCAGAAGGATGACTACTTTTCTAAACCACCACCAGGTCCGTGGCCAATCAGGTTTACGCTATTTTTTTTTGCCGTGCACATTCTTGCCTTTGTCTTAGCAGTGCATTCACTTAAATATACAATTAGTAAGGAGGAATTATAGTGGCTTTGAGAGCTTTTACTAAGGTATGAAGATAAATTAAAAATTAACAGTTTCACATTGTTCCATGTGGTTTGCAATACATTCCAGTACACGTGTCAAGCATATTCCTAAATTATCCAAGATGCATAATGAGGAACATTCAATTCTTGGCCATAAAATAATCACACTAACTATTCAGGAGGGCTTTCTGTGGTGCTCACCTTTTGTCAGTGCTGAGTAAAAGGTATTCCTCTACTGACCTGGGGCCTAGTTCATACATTCCTGCAGTGTGGGACATGCTTTAGCTCTGTCTTTTCTTCATAGCCCCACGTGCTACTCACAGACCCAAACCCTGAACTGCTCCTCATCCTGACTAATATAATGAGAGAACTACGCGCATCACATACAACCAGAGGGAGGTTACTATATCCTAAAGAAATTACCCCCCTACAGGCATCTAGAGGTCCACATACCATAAGTCAGGCATTCTCAACCAGGGTTCCATGGAACCCTAGGGTTCCTCCATAGGTTTCTAATGAACTGTGACTGATTTACCTTCCATCTAATTGTGCCTGTATAGTTCTTGGGCCAATTCCACTTGCTAGAGCCACCAGCATGACAGCAATCATTTCTCTTACATCCTCTGACAGTCGCCGCCCACTCATACAATTTGCAAGTCTGGGTATTGGTCTTATCCACAAGAGTAAGCTAGGCAGAAGATTTTGTTAGAAAACATTCACAAAACCTTTGTATAGACACACCTACAGGGGGCCGTCCCTCTGGTACAATGCCCCCATCTAGCTGCATTCCCAATTCAGTTTGTCTCTGCCTAGCATAGGAGTAGGCTGGCTTTTCCCTGGCTGGGGCTGCATTCTCAGCCTTTTTTCTTTTTACTTTTTTCTCTAACAAAGTGTTTTTTCTTTACAATGATAGCTTTTTATTTGTTCCTGCGACTTCGGAAGACTACAGCGTTTGCGGAGCTGGGATTCGCACTGGTTATCCTAGAGCCTTATGGAATCTCGGCCTGCCATCGAGCGTTCGCAGGCTATGTGTACGCCCAGGCCTCGCAAACGACCATGTCCCTGTCCTCAGGGACGAGCATGCGGAGTGGCTACTTCGCTGGGATGTCTCAACTGCCGTACGCCACGTGTTGCTAGCGTCCCTTTCGGATGACGGCACCACCACCCAGAGTGGGAGGCTTCCTGTCACAGAGCGATACCCACGTTTTCGCTGGACCGGTGAGTACCATGCTACCCCTCTGTCTATGGCATTGTCTGTCGGGGTGTATATGTGGGCCCTCTGTTTATGGGGATGGCAGTTTGGTATGGATCTGTAATGTCCCCCTCATGTCTGTCAGTGTAGTCCCTGTGTGTCCCTTCCCGGTCCCTGCGGGGGCGCTGTGGCGGTTCTACCACTGTATGGGGGGTTGCGGGGGTCCCTGATGTCCCTGGGGTGCTTCGGCATCTATTTGTGAGTACAGACATGGTGTGTGGGGGCCGCAATCGGCGAATAACGCGCGGCCGCCATTTTAGCTGTGGGCAGGCTGTTTTGGCCTCATTGTGAGGGCAGCAGCCATTTTCTGCAATACTGTTGGCGCCGATTGGGCGCCATCTTTGTTGTGGGCACTGTGTCTTTATGTGGTCAGCGGCCATTTTCCTGGAGCTTTCTCCATAGACTGGTATGGGCTGTGTTCTGCCTCTAGAGGCGTGAGGTCTCTTCCTTTCTTCTCACATGCAGATCGAGTTGGCAGCGTGTGGCAAGTATAGGCACACTTTGGGGGGATTTTATGGTGTTTCCTGGCCTGCATTCCTGCTAGCATTCATTTTCCTGCAGTTTCCTGTAGCACAGGACGTGCATTTGCGGTGGGAACTGCGGAAATCGCAGATTTAAAGGGCCAGTGTCATTTAAATTTGAGATTGCTATTATGGAGTCCCAGAATAGCAAATTCCCCCCAGATCTGGTGGAGGATTCAGGTACTCCCGAATCCTCTTCTATAGTCTCACTTACTGCTGCACTTGCGACTTTAGCGTCTAAAGTGGATTTGTTGATGTCTGACCGGGCTTCTAAGAAAAGGCCTATGCCCTCTCAGTCGTCTGACTCAGAGCCAGATTTGGTTGCCACGGACAACGTACCGCCTGAGGGGTCTCAGTCGGATGTGGAGGAGGATTCCCCCTCTGGATCAGCGAGAGAACATGCTGCAATGTTTGCGTTTATTAGCTCTGTGAAAGACACTTTAAATTTGGATGATGAGCCCCACCTGTCGGGTAAGCAGTCTTCCTTTGGGGCCCGCAAAGCCCAGAAGTCGGGTCAGGTTTTTCCCTGTCCGGCGGAGTTTCACAATATCGTGAATGACCAATGGCGCAATTTAAAACTTAATTTTGTGGTGCCCAAGAGATTTCAGTACCGTTATCCCTTTGCGGATCCGGTGGATTCTCGCTGGACTGCGGCTCCTAAGGTGGACCACACTGTGTCCAGGTTGAATAAAGACACTTTAATGCCCGCAGAGGATTCTCCGGTGTTTAAAGACCTGGCGGATAGGCGGGTGGAAACTCTTACCCGCCACATCTACATGGTAGCGGGTTCCTTACTGAAACGCGTGTTTGCTTCCGTAATGGTCTCTCAGGCTGTTGTGGAGTGGGCCAAGGCGCTTAAGCGCACTCTAATTGCTGACTTCGCCCCTCCTGCTACTCTGGAGATGGTGGATCAAATTGGTCAGGCTGTTTTATACCTGTGTGATGCGGCCTTAGATGAGGCCCTTTTAGTCGCACGACTGTCTGAAGTCGCAGTTACGATTCGTCGGGTCGTTTGGTTAAAAAGCTGGTCGGCGGACCAGTCTTCCAAGAAGACGATGTCTGACATCCCTTATGCAGGTAATCGTCTTTTTGGGGACTCTCTGGATTAACTGGTGAAGGGGATCAAGGGGGGCAAGAGCACTCTGCTGCCCCAGGTGTCCCGGGGCAAAACCTTCTGCGGTAAGCGGGGCCCTTCCTTTAAACCTAACCAGGGGTCCTTTCGTGCCTTCAAGGAACAAGACAAAGGTAAGTCCTTCAAGGCCTCTGGTGGCCAGAAGAAGCCTTGGGCGGGCAAGTCAAAAGCCGCCCACACTGGCACGGCGGCTCAGTCCGCCTCGACCCGAAGGGGCGCCCTCACCGGTTTCAGGGGTGGGGGGACGTCTGCGCTATTTTCCCGAACCTTGGCTGGCCAAGATTCAGGACAGGTGGGTTCTAGGACTCATTCGGTCAGGGTACAAGATCGAGTTTCGATCGCGCCCAGCAGACAGATTCTTTCCCTCAAATCTTCATTTGACCCCAGATCGTTTCTGAGATCTCTATCGGGCGGTTCAGGATCTCCTCACCCAAGGGGTGGTTGTCCCGGTTCCACACCGGGACAGATTTCGGGGTTTTTACTCAAATCTCTTTACAGTGCCCAGAAAAGAGGGCAAGGTGCGTCCGATTCTGCACTTAAAGTTTCTAAACCGCTTTGTGCGGGTCCAGAAGTTCTGAATGGAGTCCCTCCGGTCGGTGGTGGCATCCCTGATTCCAGGAGATTTCCTGGCTTCCATCGACCTAAAGGAAGCGTATCTACACATCCCTATATACGAGGGTCATCAGCGGTACCTCCGATTCGCAATAGCGGAGGAGCACTATTAGTTCGTGGCGCTGCCTTTCGGCCTCGCTTCGACTCCAAGGGTGTTTACCAAAGTTTTGGCTCCTGTTCTAGCCTTGTTGCGGGTACAGAGGATTGCCGTCCTCAGTTACCTGGACGATCTCCTATTAAGGTCGAGCTCCAGTGCCACTCTGTTGCGCGATCTGTCGATCATGGTTCAGACGCTCCAGGAGTTCGGGTGGACCATCAATCTTCAGAAGTCGACCTTGTCCCCTTCTGTTCATCTCCCTTACCTGGGGATGATTCTGGACTCTGCCCAGGCGAAGTTCTTTCTTCCGGAGGACAAACTCCGGATCCTGCAGGCCGAGGTCAGGTCCCTCAGGTACAACGCTTCGGACCTGCATGCAGTCTCTGGGCTTAATGGTGTCGGCTTTCGAGGCGATCCCATTTGCACAGTTTCACACGAGATCTCTTCAAGCGGAGATTCTCGCCAGGTGGGACAGACGTCCTCACTCTTTGGAAAGAAGGATTTCTTTGAGCCCCCTAGTGAGATCGGATCTCCTGTGGTGGCTCCAGTCTCCGGCTCTGACGGTAGGCAAGTCCTTTCGACCGTTGCTATGGACAGTGGTCACCACGGACGCGAGCCTGTCCGGCTGGGGTGGGGTTCTGGGCAATTTGTCTGCCCAGGGCACCTGGTCGGTGGGAGAATCCTCCCTGCCGATAAATGTCTTGGAACTGCGAGCAATCAGGCTCTGTTTGCAGAGTTGGTCGGATCATCTGCGGGGCTGCCCAGTGCGGGTGCAGACGGACAACGCCACTGCGGTGGCTTACATCAATCACCAAGGGGGCACCAGGAGTGCTCAGGCAGCCAAGGAAGTGGCCGAGATTCTGTCCTGGGCCGAGACGCAGGTCCCGGCGATTTCGGCAGCTCACATTCCAGGTGTGGAGAACTGGCAGGCGGACTATCTGAGTCGCAAGACCCTGGACCAGGGGGAATGGTCCCTACACCCGGAGGTGTTTCAGATGCTGTGTGCGCTGGCCATTCTTTTTCAGCGCCCTCTGGCATCGAATTCCTTGATCCGCACTTTCATTCAAGGGGTGCGTCATCTGGCTCCCCCTAGGAGGGCACCCTTGCCTCCTTGGGACCTGAATTTGGTTTTGTCCGTGTTGCAACGTCCTTCCTTTGAGAACATCCGGGAGATGTCACAAAAAGTTGCCTTTCTGGTGGCGGTCACATCTGCTCGCAGAGTGTCGGAGTTGCCAGCCCTGTCTTGCCGCTCCCCCTATCTGGTTGTTCATAGGGACAAAGTGGTCTTGCGACCTCATCAGTCCTTTCTTCCGAAAGTGGTTTTGGATTTCCATCTCAACGAGGACATTGCCTTACCTTCGCTGTGTGCGAAGCCTAAGCATCCTAAGGAGTTTGCCTTGCATTCCTTGGATGTGGTAAGGGCGATCAGGGTTTACCTGTCGTCTACTGAATCCTTCAGAAAGTCGGATTCTCTTTTTGTCCTTCCTGAGGGACCTTGTAAGGGTACAGCTGCGTCTGCGGCAACCATTTCAAAATGTATCAGGCAGACGATTGTGCAGGCCTATTCAATTAGGGATCAGGTTCCACCTTTCCCTGTCACAGCGCGCACTACCAGAGCGATTAGTGCGTCTTGGGCCTTCCGCCATCAGGCGTCGGTGACTCAGGTGTGCAAAGCGGCGTCCTGGTCGTCCGTGCATACCTTTACAAAATTTTACAAACTTGATGTCTTGCCATCAGCGGATCTGAAGAAGGAGGCTACGCCTCCGAAACGTTGTCCTTAGCAACCCCATGCAAGTCATGCTCTGGGTCCCGATCGTGGAGTCTCCCTCTGCTTAACCGCATTGTCATTTTCTCTGAGCGGCTGTAGCATCCGGCTCTTGGAGGGTGTGCGGCGGCGGCTGGACCGTGCGCAGGCTCACCACATCGAGTCTCCTTGAGTAATCCGAGGCGGCTGGCTTAGCCGTACGATACTTACTGACTAGTGCAGGACGAACAGCTGAGCCGCCGAGGCTAGGAGGAGAGAGCCCTGTACACATCATCGGGGGATATTTATTTCCATGCATGACTTCCTATCTGTTTGTGAGTACCTGTTTTTATGGCTTCTATTAACTTCAAATAAATGGTGTTACACTAGGGCGGTGTGCGCTCTGTTCCTTTATTTTTTGTACAGCTGCTTTGCCTCATATCCCATGGAGGGTTAGGAGAGCTGCCAAGCTTCATTCATGTGTTTCACCACAGGCCATATTACAAGATTCCCCAGCTTGAGAATCAATCTCCAGGATCTGCGCAGGGACTGGTAATGTGTGTTTTCTCTGTGCCATCAGCGGATGCCTCTTTTGGCCGCAAAGTTCTGAGTGCGGCAATGCCTTAGGGGAGACATGGTGGTTTTAGCCTGTCTCCTCCTGTTGGGGTTTTTTTCCCCTTGTTTTGCCTTTCTGGTTCAGAAGAGGTTCTTTTCTCTGACCTGGGTACTGCGTTGCCTTTTTGACGGTTACGTTTCCCACCCCTCACATCTACACTGCTTTAGGACGTCCCAGACATGCAGATTGTATGAGTGGGCGGCGACTGTCAGAGGACGTAAGAGAAAATTGAATTTTTGTAAGAACTTACTGTAAAATTCTTTTCTCTTTTGGGGTTTATGGATCTCTATACTGCTTGCTACCAAACTGAATTGGGAATGCAGCTAGATGGGGGTATTGGACCAGAGGGACGGCCCCCTGTAGATGTGTCTATACAAAGGTTTTGTGAATGTTTTCTAACAAAATCTTCTGCCTAGCTTACTCCTGTGGATAAGACCAATACCCAGATGTGCAGATTGTATGAGTGGGCGGCGACTGTCAGAGGACTCAGGAAAAGTAATTTTACGGTAAGTTCTTAAAAAATTAAATTTTTTCTCTTTCGTTCATCGACGGACACAGCGCTCCATAAATAATAACTAGTGGGTTATAGTGTTTCCTCCAGGAGTAGGACTAGGCAGAACAAAAAACACCTGGCTACGCCCATGGGTCATCCTCAGCTGGTATATAACCCACCTCTCTGCTCTAGGTAATCAGTTTTAATCTGTCTAGTCAGGAGTAAGGACCTAGACCCCCGGCTGGAATCTCTGGTCCTAGCAATTTTCTCCTTCCTTGCATCTTTTTTGTTTTTCTCTTGGGAGACCTACAATCAACTGCTGGGCTGGGTGATGGACTGGATAATCTAGATCCACTGGTCTCCCAGCCCAGCCTGCGAGCAGCAAGCCGCAACAAAACCTCACGAACAGAGGCTGGCCTGCGAGTTAAACGCTTAACTCACAGGGTCGCATATGACCGGGTTTGGGTCTGAGTCGCAAAGGTCCCTTGGCCGACAACTCCCCTACTTTGGTGGCGAGGAGTTCTGTCTGGAGCATTACCCGCACCATGGAAGGGTAAGTACAGTCCCCCCTCTCCCCTTTTTTCTTTGGGGGGGAATGCAGGTAACCTCCAGGGACGGTCAGACCTGCCTGCAGGTTCTCTCCTCCCATCCCTAAATCCCTCACTGAGCTGGGCTTCTCCCACTCTCTTTCCCCCCTGTCTGGACCTGGAGTCTAGTGGGGGTCCCAGGGCAGAAATGCAGCAGAGATCCCTGGTCCTTGGATAGTGTGTGTCCCGCCCTGTTAGTCTGGAGGGGTCCCAGTGTAGGAGACCCCTAGGTGCATGCCCTGCTGTTTTGCAGTGTGGGTATAGTGCAGGGGGGTCCCCATGCAGAGTGCACAGCAGAGTCTCCCCTAAACGTGTGTCCTACCTTCGGGGGAGGGGGGGTGCAGAGGGTCCAGGAAAGATCCTGGCAGCATGCTACAGTGTAGCTGATGGGGGCCATTTTATCTTAGTCTAGCTGGTCTCCGGTTGGCAGTCATGTTTGTGTAGCGGATGATGTCACGGAGATGCTGGAGGACTGAGTCTTCATGGAGATGCTGAAGCTCCTCCTCTTCCTCCTTAGTTTCTTCTTCCTGTGGTCATATGAACATATGGGTGGAAGTGGCGTGTGAGTAAAGGCCCAGGAGGAAGCGTTCCCCGCCTTCCCCTGCTCAGTCTGTCTCATCTGATTCTGAGCCTGATGCTGCCGTGGACGCGGCCCATCCAGGGGGACTTAATATCACACCCTCAAATCCATCCGATAGTAAAGATGATTCCACCATGGTCGCAGCAGCGAATGAAAAAGCACTGGTAGACGCACTTATCACTGCAGTGCAGTGCAGTGTTGCCACAGACATGCTAGCTAGCTTCTCCGGATCCGCAGACAAGACCCCTTCAGCATAAAGGTCTGCCCTCACCCATTATTGGGGTGGGGGGACATCTGCACTGGTTTCCGGCCCCTTGGACTTCTTTGGTGAGCGTCAAGGAGATCCGCAAAATCCTGCAAAGGTTCAGGTGATGTCCATACTACCTAAGGTTCCCTTTATCCCTATCCAGGGAATTGAATTAACTAGGTCTGATTTTAATTCTGACCAGGGTGGTCCTTCCTCTGGACAAATTTCAGGAACCACAGGCCGTGATTCACTGGCTGCTGTCACACAGACAGTTCTCTCTCCCGATTTGCATACAGGTTCTAAATCTGGTGGTATCCACCTTCAAGACAGTTCTGTTTGCACAGTCCTACATGCAGCTCCTTTAGCAGGATTACTGAGGTTTGTGGCGGGATCACAGGTTCCTTTGGCAGACGCCGTAGGCATCCAAGGGCCTCAGTAAGGCCAGCATCATCCTTGGCTCAGGCTTCTTCCGCAGTCCCTGTGAACAATCATGAGCGAGGATCTTCCAATCATCCTGGTGGCCGTAAACATCCATTGGGGGCTTCCTCTCAGAGAAGACCAGTTGTCCCAATGGGTAATCTACCATCTACCATCCTGCTTTACAGTCGCTGGTTTTAACGGCTTAGCTATTGAAAGCCAGGTACTGAGGGATAGAGTTTTTGTCTGGATCAGTTATCCCTACTATGGTGAAGGCGAGGAAGTTGTCTTCCAGCAAGATATACCATCGTACGTGGAAAGCGTACATTTCTTGGTGTGAGGCGATTGGCACTCATCCTCAATCCTTTTCTTGGGCTCGGATCTTAACCTTTCTTCAACAGGGCGTTGATCAGAAGTTGTTGCTGAGTACCATCAAGGGTCAGACATCGGCCCAGAGGGTATCAGAGTTGGTGACGTTATACTTTCGCAGTCCCTATTTAGTGGTCCATAGGGATAAAGTGGTTCTTTCTCCCTGTCCATCATTCCTGCCCAAAGTTGTCTCCGACTTCCATTTGAATGAGGACATTGTGTTGCCTTCCTTGTGTCCCAAGCCGGCTCATCCCAAGGAATTTGCTTTGCATACCTTGGATGTGGTTTGTGCGATTCAGATGCATCTGGCAGCTACGGAGTCCTTTCGGAGGTCAGACTCGCTTTTTGTGGTTACAAACGGACCAAGAAAAGGGCTGGCTGCTTCTTCAGCTATTATCTCCAGATGGATCAGACAGACGGTGACTCATACCTATTCCATCAAAGGTCAGGTTCCACCTTTCCCTGTCACGGCGCATTCTACTTGGGCACTGAGTGCTTCTTGGGCTTTCTGTCATCAGGCTTCAATATCGCAAGTTTGCAAGGCGGCCACTTGGTCCGTCTATAACTTCACAAAATTCTATAAGATAAAATACTTTGGCATCTGCGGATGCTTTTGGCCGCAAAGTTTTGCGGGCTGCTGTTTAAAGAGGGGCTGTTCCCTCTTGAGGGGTGTTTTTTCTTTAAACCTTTATTTTTCTGACAGGGCTCCTGTGGCCAAGTTAAGGCTCCTGTGTCCTGGTTAAGGGCTCCTATGTTTAGCCTTGGGTTATTTTCCCCACCCCTCATTTTTTTCCTTTTGGCACTGCCAGTATGATTTATGGAGCGCTGTGTCCATCGATGAACAAAAGAAAAAATTGGATTTTTGTATTTACCGTAAAATCCATTTCTTTGAGTTCATCGACGGACACAGCACCCACCCCTCTATGGAGTTCTGATACTTCTAATACTGCTTGCTACTAAACTGATTACCTAGAGGAGAGAGGGTGGTTATATACCAGCTGAGGACAACCCATGGGCGTAGCCAGGTGTTTTTTGTTCTGCCTAGTCCTACTCCTGGAGGAGGCAATATAACCCATTAGTAATGATTTATGGAGCGCTGTGTCCGTCGATGAACTCAGGGAAATGGATTTTACGGTAAGTACAAAAATCTCACTTTTTTAGCTGTAAGGATGGCATTCTGAACACCACTGGAAGGAGAGAATTGTTCCCCACTGACCACCAATGTACGGGGCATTTTCCTAATGACCCCTCCATCAATTTATTTTAGCAGAGGTTGCCCTGGAAATTAAAAGTTTTTTAAGTATTCCTCTAAAGGCAAAAAGATTGAAAAGGCATGCCTTGTGTGCTCTTCAGAGTCTGGAGCTTTTTAGGGCTGGACTTTTTTTTTTGTTGTTGTTGCTGAAAATGGCCAGGCTTGACACAGAATGAAAACACCTGACAGGCAGGGGTCATGGAGGTTGAGGTCCCCCTATTCAGAAAGTAAGATCATTTTTAAAAGGCTGATTTACTGTATTAAATAGTAGTGATGAACTTAGAAGTGGGATTTATGAACTGACTACCTTGTTGTATTTTGTATGATTTTGCAGCTCATTTCCAGGAAACTACTGGGACAAATTTGTGAAGAGAAAGGTAAAGGTTTATGTTTCTATACAAACAATAGCGAGGTTCTGCCCTTTGCTTATAGTTTCACTGATTATATGCTCTTTTCCCCTTTCCTTCTTAAAGGTGCTGGACAAATATGGAGACATTTATGGTCGGGAGAGGATTGCAGAATTGCTGGGAATGGATCTGGCCAGCTTAGAAATCAGCTCCCACAATGGAAAGAAACCAGGACCCGATAAATCTATGTTGACTTGGTGTGTTTCCCTGTGAATCTATGCCTACAGTATATATTCAATCACTTCCCTCTGTTCTTTATTACAGCATAACTGATCATCATTCTTTCTTAACCCCCATGTTTGGAAGGTCCTCTTTCTAATCAAACTGCCCTTTCCATCATGTTTGGCCATTTTGATATTTGACATCTACTATCTATAACACTAGTCTCTCGTGGATTTTCGAGCACCACTTTCCTTTAAGCAAACCTGTTATGAAGGAATTATGGTGGAAGTCATTGCTTATCTCCTTCTGAAAAATCCTAGCTGCCTGGCTGTCATGCTAACTGTTTGGCCTGAAGGCTTTATGGGTTTTTGACTATGTACAAAGTATGTACATCAGGCGTTTTAACTTTTACTTGCTGCATGTTTGTTCCAGGTCAGTCAGGCAGCTAGTGTTTTTAGGAAAATAACAATGGAACCATCACATATGTTTCCCCTAATAGATGTCCTTTAAAGGGACCCTTTCGTCAGACTATTTATTCAACAGCAATCTTTATATATGTAATTTACCTGTAAAAGCCTCCCTTGTGTAGACGTTCAAAAGCCTTGATACTGCTGCTGGGTGCCACCATCTTGGATGTGATGTCAGCAGCCCCAACATACTCAAAGCAGTCACTCAAGTTGCACTCTATAGCAGTGATGGCGAACCTTGGCACCCCAGATGTTTTGGAACTACGTTTCCCATGATTCTCATGCATTCTGCAGTATAGTTGAGCATCATGGGAAATGTAGTTCCAAAACATCTGGGGTGCCAAGGTTCACCATCACTGCTCTATAGTATTCCTCTTTGCTGCTTTCACAGCAGCTACACATAAGGTTATGTAGAAACAAGAAAGATGAGGGGTGGGGCTGACAAGCTGGGCCAGCACAGAGAGTAGTTAGATGCTCTCAGGAAGAGGTGAGGTCTGTGACATGGAAGCAGAGAGGGGGCAGTGCAAGGGACTGACTTTTCCTGGAGTGGTCTCATT
This sequence comes from Pelophylax lessonae, assembly GCF_965119305.1. Lineage (NCBI taxonomy): Eukaryota > Metazoa > Chordata > Amphibia > Anura > Ranidae > Pelophylax > Pelophylax lessonae. The sequence continues at coordinate 77,434,582 of NC_138774.1, forward strand.
TTCTAGCAAGTTCAAAGGCACATTGCAAGTGAATAAAATTATTACTGAAACGGAAAACCCTGCAAGTATCCTTTTTAAAATGTTTTAACGTTTTAACAAAGCTTTAAACACCCACAACTCCTATCTGTGATATCTTGCATGTTGTATCTGTCTGGAACATGGACAGTGTTGCTCTCAGATAGTGTATATGTAGCACACCCCTCGTAGAAGCTGCGGATGACAGGGTTCACCACTGCTGCACAGGCAAGCATACAGCATCTTTCACTTGCATTCAGCCACAGAAAACAGTCCTTGAGCTTTGCTTTGATGTTTTATTAGGGATTGATAACTTAGATGGGGATAGGAATTTAAGGGATGCCCACTTGACTGTGACAAGGAAAACCAGGGACAATGTCTTATTTACAGCTCCACTTCTGCAGAAAATACTAGCCCACCTGGCCACTAGTTCACCAGCCCACCTGGTAGACTCTTTTTACACCATTCCACCCGACTGACTTTTTAACAGCCCACCTGGCTGACTCTGTACACCAGTCCACTCGACTGACTCTCTGGAGATCTCCCAGGGCGCAAAGCCAAAGACTTTATCACATCGCTGTCTTCAAGGGAGACCTGCTACATGTGGCAGCCTCCCCCCTTTCTCAGCCCCTGCACCATGCTGAATTACTCAATCTGCCTTCTTGCTCCCACTGCCTCTCAGGAAAGCCTCCTTCCAGCTTCTTCTGTGGTAGGATCCTTCCAGGCTGGCACCCCAGCCCAGAGTAACCCCCAGACTAGGGGGTTCTCCTCAAGGGCCACCAACAGCCTCCTTAACACTGCATCTCCAGCTTCCACTCAGCGTCCCTCCTGGCATTGCCCATGTCTATTTTTGGGTTATTCTCAGTCCCCTGCCAGCCCACACCTGGGGATTGGCTGAGCTCTCATAAATATTCAAGGCATCTCCTCCTTACCCTCACCCACTAGTTCCAGAACATTCTCCAATATTCTGGAAACAGGGGGAGGCGCTAGAGAGCTGCCAGGATGAGTCATCTAATAACCCTGACCCAATTAGGACTTTTAGATTTTCAGCATGAGTCAGTGTTAGATTTTCCTACACTACACCAGTAGCACACACTAGAGGGTGCTACATATATAGAACAGATTTTCTGCCATCTGCCTTCTGTACAGTTGTGTTGCTGACGGGAGGATTATGGCTTAGGCAACATAGGACCCAGACCCATGGCAGTGCGGCTTCCAAGGGTCGCACACAGCTATCCACACATCATCTAAGCATTGGTCAGTGGTATATTTTCAGACTATCCCCCCTTCTGCTAGTCAGAGGATAGCATCCAGGTCTCCATATGACATATGCACTATTTTATGCCATGCAGCACAGCACAATGGTGCATTAGTATGCCTTGCTGTGTGCTGCAACACATGTGCATTTCCTAGTGTATTTGGAGGCCATTGAGAATAAATGGTATCTCGTTGTGGTGATATATTTAACATGCACTGCAGTAAAACATGTGCTTCACCACAATGCAACAAAATGAATGGGCCCCAAGTGTGATACTAAAGTTAGGCAATTAACTGGATTTAGAGGCAGAACAGTACAAAATAATAACCTAGGAAGGGATAAGTCCAATCGTGATGGCTGACAGTGTATTTCACTCTGATATAATAACCTAAATAAAAAGAATAGTAGCGCAAAAAGTCACTGGATGTGGCTTTTAAAATGTAAAACAATAAAATCATACATAAAAAGGGTGTTACTGAAAACACTCTCATAAGGGTATAAAAGTCCTTTAAAGTCCATAGACCGTCCAGGAATGAGTGATGTTACTACCGGATCACCTTTTTTGTCCACCACCAAGTGTCACACCAAGGGGTCAGCAGAAATGGCAACTCACCAGATAAAGTGGCTCAGGTGTTCTCACACAAGAGCAAAATGAGCAGATATCCAAGATACAGATGATGGGTGTAGACAAACGACCTGGATATGTCACCGCTGCACACACTTAATCAGACCTCCTTTCCACAAATGTCCCTCAGCATAGTGATCACCTTTTGCAGGTGCTGGCAGGTGGAGTCGTTATGGAGTGGACACCCGGCCGGCTAGCCTGTCACTGTCTGTGCCGCCGCCCAGAGAGGAGAGAGGTGGGTGGAGGCGGCACAGACAGTGACAGGCTAGGTGTGCCGCCTCCACCCACCTCTCTCCTCTCTGGGCGGCGGCACAGACAGTGACAGGCTAGCCGGCCGGGTGTCCACTCCATAACGACTCCACCTGCCAGCACCTGCAAAAGGTGATCACTATGCTGAGGGACATTTGTGGAAAGGAGGTCTGATTAAGTGTGTGCAGCGGTGACATATCCAGGTCGTTTGTCTACACCCATCATCTGTATCTTGGATATCTGCTCATTTTGCTCTTGTGTGAGAACACCTGAGCCACTTTATCTGGTGAGTTGCCATTTCTGCTGACCCCTTGGTGTGACACTTGGTGGTGGACAAAAAAGGTGATCCAGTAGTAACATCACTCATTCCTGGACGGTCTATGGACTTTAAAGGACTTTTATACCCTTATGAGAGTGTTTTCAGTAACACCCTTTTTATGTATGATTTTATTGTTTTACATTTTAAAAGCCACATCCAGTGACTTTTTGCGCTACTATTCTTTTTATTTATGTTTTCCAATATATATCGTTATTTGGTGAAGTAGCAGCAGTTTTGTAGTTTTAGCAGTTAATGAACTGACTCCTCCAACAAGCGCAGAGATATCCTGTTTGACAAATTTGTGTCCAGATATATACTTTACTGATATAATAACCACTTGAGTTCCAGAAGTTTTTACGCCCTTTATGACCAGGCCATTTTCTGCTTTTTGGCACTGTGCTACTTTAACTGGTAGTTGTGCGGTCATGCAACGCTGTACCCAAACAAAATTTATATCATATTTTTTTCTCACAGATAGAGCTTTCTTTTGGTTGTATTTGATCACCACTGGGTTTTTCTTTTTTTTTTTTTTTAGATATTCACAACAAGATTGAAAATTTTGAAAAAAAAAAAAAAATATTTTGTTTTTACTTTCAGCTATAAAATGTATCAAATACATTTTTTTTTTTAATCTAATTTCTTCATTAGTTTTAGCCAAAATGTATTCTGCTACCTTGTCTTTGTTAAAAAAAAAAAATAAATCCCAATAAGTGTATATTGATTGGTATATGTCCTGGAATTTTTATTTTTACATTTTTTTATACTACTAATGGCGGTGATCAGTGACCTTTAATGGGACTGCGATAGTACAGAGGGCAATCTGGCACTGACTCTGGAGGGAACTGACTAACTGCCACTGACATCACCAGTGTCATTAATACAATGATCAGTGATAATACTGTATATTGTCATTGTACTAATAACACTGGCTAGGAAAGGGTTAACATCTAGGGTGATCAAGGGGTTAAATGTGTGCCTAACTATGTGTAATGTGTGCTGCTTTTACTAGGGATGAGAAACTGACAGATTGCTCCCCCGATGCATAGAGCTATGTGTTGTTTGCCAACGCAGAACTCTAGGCTGTGATTGTACACAGTCGATCTGCAGATCCTGGCTGGTATAATCACAGCGAGTGACGGGCGGGCAGGGGGGCATGCGGCCTTAACCTGGAAGTAGGCAGCCAAGTACAGGCAAGTCACTTTGCCTATACCAGCCGCTCGCCTGCAGTAAATTGTGGGGGGAGGGGGGATGCGTTGGATTATACATGGTTATTAGGATCCAGTTTGGACCAGTGTAATTATGTATATACCATACCTGGCTGATGGACCTGGAAGCTGAAAATCACTGAAGTAGGCACCGCTATTCCAGTGATCTCCACTTGCTTCTGGGTTCTGCGCCAAATGTGTGGCCTGCTGTATTCTAAACACAAGAGGTCGGCTGCTTGGCATTGGTGCCACTCAGAGAATGCTTTGCAATTTCTGAATGAATGCAAACCATTCTCTGTTTGGACAAGGTGGAGAGTCAGGGCAGTGATGTCACACTCTCCACCTTGTCCAATCAGAGAATGCTTTGCATTCATTCAGAAAATGCAAAACATTCTCTGAATGGTGCCCTTGCTAAGCAGCCAACCTCCTGTGTTCAGAATGCAGAAGGGCAGCAACTTTCCACAGGACTTTGAAGCAACTGGAGATCACTTGCATAGCTGTGTTTTTTTCAGGGATTTCCAGCTACCTGGGGGATCAGCTAGGTATGGTATATACTATACATATTTTCACCGGTCTAAGCTGCACCAATGTAATCATATATAAAATATCCATACCTGGAATTCATCTTTAATAAATATTACAGAAAACACATGATGTTTCCTTTTGAGGATTTCTAACTTTAAGCTTTTAAGCATCAGTTATCGAAGATGTGACATCTTTCCACATCAAAATCCACATCAATAAGCCAACACCCACATATGGTACCATCATATTGCACCACTAAATGTTAGTGTCTTCATTGCTTTAATTACCAACTCATTAGACATGTCTAGACTTATCTGTTATTCTCTCCTTCAGGCTCACCTCAATTGATATTAAGTACCAGATCTGGAAATTTGGAGTGGTCTTCACTGATAATGTAAGTACTATTTGATGTAGGCATTCACAGGTTTTGACACACCAGCGGTTGACAACTGTAATTCCTAGCATAGTCAACATACTTTAAGTATAACTGAAATCTCAGCAACAATGAAAGTTTTGACAGCAGTGGACTGGATATGCTGGCAGGCCAAGATCAGTTTAAAAGAAAAAGAAAGCAAACTAACCCCCTCCTACTCATCTCTCTTTGCCACCAATGAATTGAGCAACTATGTAGCAAATTAGGTTTAACGTTGGTAAATGTAAAGTTATGCACTTGGGGGCTAAAAATATGCATGCATCATACATACTAGGGGGAGTACAACTGGGAGATTCAGTGGTGGAGAAAGAATCTGGGGGTTTTGGTAGATCCTAAGTTTAATAATAGCATGCAATGCCAAGCTGCGATAGCAAAGTCCTTTCTAGTATTAACAGAGGCATGGATTCCAGAGAGAGAGAGAGAGAGAAATATAATTTTGCCCCTGTACAAATCATTAGTAAGACCTTATCTGGAATATGCAGTTCAGTTTTGGGCACCAGTTCCCAAAAAGGATATCGGGGAACTGGAGAAAGTGCAGAGAAGGGCAGCTAAACTGATAAGCGGCATGGAGGAGCTCAGCTATGAGGAAGGATTAGAGGAACTGAATTTATTCTCTCTTGAGAAGATGAGATGAATGGGGTATATGATCAACATGTACAAATACGGAAGGGGTCCATATAGTGAACTTGGTGTTGAGGTATTCACTTTAAGGTCATGACAGAGGACAACGGGGCACTCTTTCTGTCTAGAGGAAAAGCGATTTCATCTCCAAATACGGAAAGGTTTCTTCACAGTAAGAGCTGTGAAATGTGGAAGACTCCCTCCAGAGCTGGTTCTGGCCAGCTCAGTAGATTGCTTTAAATAAGGCCTGCATTCTTTCCTAAATAAACATAATATAACTGGGTACTCACATTTTTAAGTAAAGTTGATCGAGGGAATATCCGATTACCTCTCACGGGAATTTTTTTCCCCTGCTGGAGTAAATTGGATCATGCTTTGCTGGGGTTTTTCTCCTTCTCTGGATCAACTGTGGGTGTAGGATTGTGTGTTTTTTTTTTTTTTGGCTGAACTAGATGGACTTGTGTCTTTTTTCAATCTATGTAATTACTATGGGATGGTATGAACCCTTACTTTTCTCATACAATCGTGGTGGTTCCCCTTTTTGTCATGGATTGACTGCATCCATGCAGTCAAAATGACCACCCTCCCCAAAGTTTTACACTATTTTTGTAGCCTGCCCATCCCATCCTTCTTTTTACGCTTACTTCAAAATAGGATCCTATCCTTTATCTGGGCTTACAAACGCTCCAGGGTCCCACGTTCACTCTATATATGCACAGATAATGGGGCTGGAGATTCCTAATATAGCGAAATATTACAAGGCTGCTCAGATTTCCCAACTGACCCTACACCATGCAACCACAGATGCCCCTTTGTGGCTTCTCCTGGAACTTCCCAACTGTGCTCCAATTTCTGTTTCGGTCCTACTGTGGCTTCCTCATAGGGCCCGTCCCCCTGCCCTTAGCCCCCTCATGCTTCACAGCCTGAAACTCTGGGATTCAGTTAGCTATTCTGGTAATCTTATGTCCCCTTTCCTTCTGCTCCTCCCTCTTTTTAATAACTCTCTTTTCTTGCCGGGCTTCAAACGAACAGGATCTTTTTCCTGGTGGTCATCCCATGGGTTCACAGAGGAACGTCATTTTCTATAATTTCGCACCTTCCCCCACCTGGCCTTCCTTTCAGGAAGCCCACGAGGTGCCGCCCGCAGATTTTTTTTGGTATGCCTAACTACACCACTTGGTGTGTTCACTGAGACGCAACTCCTCTTACCCTTTCAAAAAACAGCCTCCAAACACACCTGCCTTCATTCTCTCAGCTTCCCAGGCACCATCTCGAGGATCTCTCAATGCTATAGACCTTCCTGCGGCAGCTCTCTATGAATTACGGTGGGAACACAACCTGGCGATCTCCATTGACCCAGAGGAGTGGAGTAAAGCTTGGTCCTCCATTGTAAACTGCTTCTTCAATGCTGCAATCTTAGAGGTTGCATACAAGGTCATCTTAAGATTGTATTGGGTCCCGGCCCAGATAGCGAGTTCAAACCCATCCTATAGTGACAGGTGCTTCAGAGGCTGCAGCCAATGAGGGGACTTTTTCCATACTTAGAGGTCCTGCCCCCGTCTAACGGGGTTGTAGTCAAGGGTGTTCGGGCTCCTCTATTTCTTGTTTCATATAACAATTCGCAAGGATGCTAAAGCAGCCTTGCTGCATTGTCCAAACCAGGGCCTGTTCTAATACAAACAAAAGTTGGTGACCTATTTGTTTATTGCTGCGAATCATGCATATGCCTGAGTCTGGAAGAAACTCTCTGTTTCGCTTGCTGTGGTGAAGATCATTTTGACCAACCTCATGATCAATGAAAAAATGTCTAGTATCCTACATGACTCTCATTCCAAATTCCACAAAGTTTGGTCACCTCGGTGGTCTTATGCTCTCCCCACCCTACATCCAAACAGCCTGGACCTTTCTTAATTGATTTTTGATATAATTACCCCAGCCTCTCTTTCTCCTCTCTTTCTGTTTTCCTTTCTTCTATCTGCTACAAATACTGGGCATACATATGCCCGCACCCTTACTTCTCCACAGTATGCCCCTAAGTCTTCAGACTTAGGGCACTCCTGCTGACATGCAGCTAGTGCCACAAGATCATCATTTTTGGCATTTACCCCACAAATTTTTCAGGTCATATATATACTTATCAATATCCTTAAATGTTACCTTCTCACTCTGATCCCCCCTGTGTGGGTGTCCAGTTGATCTGCTTATATAAATCTTTCAATGCAACTAGTGCACCTGAAACATGGGCTCCCCCTCTAGGCCTTGGGGCTTAGATGACTTATGTGGACCTTTGGCTCATACTGTTAGGTCGCTCAGTGGACATTTTGCACTCCCAAAATATTTAGTTAAACGTGCCTTTGCCCATGCTAAATATATGTTCTGTGTAATGTACCCCCTGCGTGGGTGATCAGTTGTTATGTTGTTTTGCTTACTACAATAAAAACTATTGTACCAGAAAAGAAAAGAGGGTTTAAAAGTTTGACATAGAGTTTAATTTCTATGGTTGTTGTACCGACAATTTACACGTTTTATTACCAAAGACCTAAAAAGATTTGCACAAATTCCATTGTTGGCCATAAATTGATCTCTGTTTCATTCTGATATGCTTTTGATTTATAGAAATAAATTAGACATACAGTAAAATTGTATATTGACTTCCATTGTCTTTTTCCTTCCAGTCTTTCCTATATCTGGTATGGTACATGGTCATGTCTGTGCTGGGTCACTACAACAACTTCTTCTTTGCTGCACACTTGCTGGATATTGCCATGGGTGTGAAGACCCTGCGCACAATCTTGTCCTCTGTCACACACAACGGTAAACAGGTATGGCAGCAACATCATCATTCAAACAGCTTTGTTATTCAAAACATATCCTGTTTTTAGAGAAAATCTTGCTATATAACAACACTGTATGGGTCCTAATTACTTAGGACAGATTTATTGAAAATAATCTCCTGTCCCCGTTTTTGTTTAAAATGTTCTGCACAGGGTCTTTTAACCCCACTTCCTTCTCTCTAATCCTGCAGCTCATGATGACTGTCGGACTGCTAGCTGTGGTTGTGTACCTATACACAGTGGTTGCCTTTAACTTCTTCCGCAAATTTTACAACAAGAGCGAGGATGAAGATGAACCAGACATGAAGTGTGATGACATGATGACGGTGAGCACATGTTTCTAAATTGTCTTCCTAGTTTGGTTTGTGAGTGCAAACTGCTTTAGGACCAGGTCATATTCACAGTATTATTATTACTCTCTTTAATTATTTCTTCTTTTTGGTGTCCTCTCTGTAGTGCTACCTTTTCCATATGTATGTTGGGGTGAGAGCTGGTGGTGGCATTGGAGATGAGATTGAAGACCCTGCAGGAGATGAATATGAATTGTACCGTGTTGTCTTTGACATCACATTCTTCTTCTTTGTCATTGTCATCCTGTTGGCCATCATTCAAGGTAAGCAATTGTCACCTCCAAGTAATTAACCTCATTGAAATTTTTGACAAGTAAAATTAAGGTACAACTCTATGAACTGGCCTAAGTTTAGTATACATTTGAATAACTCACTAATCACATCTAAAACGACAATGAGAATAAAGGTTTATAATTCATGACATCCCCTTACAGGTTTGATCATTGATGCCTTTGGAGAACTGAGAGACCAACAGGAGCAAGTAAAGGAAGATATGGAGGTAATTGTTTTATTCACAATCCCAATAGCTTAATCTTCTACTTACTACTTACTTTTACATTCTGTTCTCACACAAGGCTTTTTCAAGTTGAGCCCCTAATCAGATTTGTAGCAAGTTTTATTAAGCACCACTCTCTTACACCAGTGCTGGTTAGCTTTCTCGATATAGGGGGCCACAAGTGCAGCCCCTGACATCTATACAGAGCTGCAGTGTAATGCTAAAGAAAACTGTCATAAGAGTTTAGACATGGAATAGGAGTTAGTAAAAGATTAGCGCCAAGGTGCAAAGGATGACAAGGAACTGCAATTATTCAACAGAGGTTGTTCAGATACTACAGACATGCTACGAGAGATGGTTGAAGACTGCAGACATGCTACAGGAGAGGGTCAGAGAGGCATGTTTTAGGATTTATTGAAGACAATGGTTCAGAAGACAGTCACAGACTGGAGCCACATTTCAGGAGACAGTCTTAGATTACAAGGGATTGCTGAAAAACACTGCTAATTACGACTTCTGCATTTCGCACCCTTAAAAATGACTGGTGTTATGTGATATTTCTGTAGCGGACCCTTGGAACCTCCTAGGGCCTGGTGGCGACCCTCAGAGGCAGAGAGGGCCAACATACCTCCTTTGGGTGTGGATTGTCAGGCATGGTGGGTAATGATACAAGTAAAAGAAACAATGGGCGGCAGTCACTTTTATGCTTGAACAACAGAAGAGTTTTATTTATTCTCAATTGGACAACAATAAGATAAGGGAGAGAGGGGTAGGGCACAGGACACCCTTAGAACAATGTAGAAGGCAGACTCATGGTTCACAAATGACAGGCACTTAGACAGCGGTACAGGAAAACAGACCTTGAGGTTCAGACTGACCTGGAAGGCAACTCCTCTCCCCTAGATCCAGTCCCTTTCAGTATCCATGAAACCTCAGATTGATCTGGGAGGCAACTCCTCTCCCCTAGATCCAATCTCTTTTAGTGGTCTGCGCTGGCTGGACAGCTGTCTTATTTAGTAAACAGGCAGGTAACTCACAAAGGTTACTGGATCTCTTTGGATGCTCACTTCCATACAGATCACTGGCTCTCCTCAGCAGAGGCATGTGGCTAGGCCCCAGGCTTCAGGCCTACCCAGCAGCAGCAGTGGCACACCCCCACCCCAGACAGGGGTGGGTGGCAAGAGAGCGAGCATTGGACTTCCCCCCAGTTAAATAGCCTCTCCCAGCATGCCTCAGCTGCACTGTAATTGGCTAAGAGAGACCTATATATTTCTAACCTGTTTAACCGTACTTCTCACTCTAATGTCAGAAGCAACAGTGCCACCTACTGACAGAAGGGAGAATCACAGCCAAACCCAGATTAAGTGGAAGTCCAATTTACCACAGTGCTATAAATCAGCCAAGTTAGTTACTGCCCAGCAAACTAAATGTTACTAGCAACCCTGCTTAAGACAAGGGTGCTACATTTCTTTTACAAGATATATATTCAAAAGCTCAAAGGTAGAACAAAAACATAAAAAGGGAAAAGGTATGACCAGCACAGAATAACAGTAAAACCAAATCATTTAACTACGTAGTAGCAAGTCTCAAGCATATTTTTTGTTCAGTGGTCCAAGTAAGCACCTTAGTAAGGAAAACGAAAAGTCTAGGGCCTAGGGCCATAGGTTAGGTACCAGGACCCTAGACTCTGATATGAGCAGTCTACTATTGGTAAAAACAACAATATTGACTAGTTTAATAGGGATTGATTCTACAACTAAGTGCTGCTCTCAAATCCGGCCTGGTTTTCCATCCTAAAAGCCCTCTCCTCTGTATTGTTCTTATTCTTGTTCTGTCCCTACGTCATCTATATTTATTCACATTAGGAATTTGTGGGTTGATTTTCTGAACAGAATAACAAATGCAGACGATAAAGAGTTCAAGGTGGCAAAATAACAGGAGTTTCCCATTGTTTGCAAATGATCTATGCACAATTATTTGTACCAGATGAATTATTTTCCCAGCTGTGGAAGGCAGCCCATGTATGACTTTCCTTTCCCTTTCTCTTTCTTAGCTTTGTCTCTTTTTCTCTGCTTCTCTGCTCATCTCCATGATTGCTCCTTTTCTATTATTTATCATCAATGTTCTTCATCTGGCTTTTCTTGCAGTTATGTTATACATGATATTCTGCCTAATTCTCCCAATATCATGTTCCATCTACTCATTGCCTTCTTTGTTGTGTCCTCCAGACCAAATGCTTCATCTGCGGCATCGGCAGTGACTACTTTGATACGACGCCGCATGGCTTTGAGACTCACACATTGGAAGAACATAACTTGGCCAATTACATGTAAGCTTTGGGGATTAGAAAAAAGAACAGTATATTATTTCTGTGGGTGAGAGATCAAACAATGTTTAAGGTGTTCTTGACTGATCTATGCTTTCCTTCAGGTTCTTCCTAATGTATTTAATCAACAAGGACGAAACAGAACATACTGGACAGGTTAGTGCATTAGTTCAGCTATTTACATCATCATTTTGAATATATTTGTATTCCAAAATGAAACCTCTTTGGACACTTCATGCCGTCAATTATTAGCTATGCCTCCAAGTTCAATAACTGACCCTACTTCCTCTCTTTTGCAGGAGTCGTATGTCTGGAAGATGTACCAGGAGAGATGTTGGGACTTCTTCCCAGCTGGAGACTGTTTCCGGAAGACGTATGAGGATCAGCTTGGTTAATGACTAAGACACACACATTATATTTGGGTCTTTCAGACCTTTAAAGCTACAAGAGACATTGGCAACCATCTTCATTATATAGTAGGTTTCCATCTCTACTGATCCTTTTCAGTGATCCCGTAGAATATTAATTAGAGTGGAGACTGTTACATCTGTATAGTCCAGATGCCCTTGAAGAGCATCAAACTGTAATTGCAGAGATAGCTGCCTGACTGTCACATCTTGATAGCCTAATTGCTGCTGTAAAGCAATGCATTTTCAGAGACTTCAGTTGAGTATTGCTTTTTACTCAACGCCTTCTTTTGGAGCACTGATGTTGTTTGCTCCACAGGAGCTTATTGCCTCACTGTCCTTTCACTGCCACCAAAAATAATACCAACCTATTGATATGCCAATGTGTTCACTGCCAAAAGAGACTTAATAGAGAGACATGATTGTCTTCCTTTCTGCAGAGCATTGCACATTTATCTTTGGTCAACCGGGTAATAATGTCCCTTTTTTGCCCCTAATGCTGCTGATCATGTCTACACACAAAAAACAACAACATTCAAGTTAAAAGTAAAGCAATAATATAATCTTAACATGTTGTTGTACACTACAGATCTACAGCCCACAGAACAATTCTAATTCTTCGATAAATGTTTTAGTTATGTGTTAAATATGCAAAATGTCTAAGCATATTAATTGCAAATAAGCAGCTCACAATTCTTAGGAACCACCAGTAAAGACTATTTTTAAAAGACTGCTTTTGGATTGGTGGGTATTTGTGAACACTCTTGATCAGTTTATTTCAATGTACACACAGCAAGCCAACATTGGCCCAAATTCAATGCAATAAGCCATGACTGGGTAGTCAATGTCATAGCGCCCAATATTTAATATTTTGCCCCAGTATGGGAATATTTTATAGTATTTAAGATGTTTTATATTTATTAAGAGCCTGTGCACAAAAAAACTGATTGTGATGCTGTTGGCATCACCTGCTAAGACCGCAGTGAATTTCAATTGATCATCCACCATGAACCCTAAATGGATAAAAGCATAAAGTTCTTTGGCTGCCTCTAGAACACCTAGTCTTTATTGCTACTTGGGATGTGACTTGTGTACCGCAATACTAGTGCCTTATACCCCCTGTGAGGGAGGCGTACCGCAGTGTCACAATGTGGGGTTATTTGTGAAATGTATACTTTGTTGCTGCTGCTTGATTCATTGGTACACATATGGGTTTAGTAAATAACACAATGCAAAGACCAGTACTGTTTAGTGCCCTGTGGCAGCCAATCAAAATTTAGCTTTAAGGAGCTTGTGCCTGTGATTGGTTACTGTAGGTTATTGCACACCATTGCTTTATTTGTTAAGTTATTATCTAAGCCCATTAATGTCTGAATGTGTAGGTGAGAGGCGAAGGGGTCACTTCCCCAACCATCTCTTTTCAGCACCTGGACAGGGGATCACTCCTTTCACCGCCCTGAAGTTTATTTCCTTTATTCTCTGTCACGTTTCCTTAATACAGAGACAATAGATATTATATGGGATGATACTGTTTTGGGGAAAGCTGAATTCTTACTTGTGCTACATTTCTGTCCTGTTTGTCTGTAATAAAATATTTATTGATGACGCTGTAAGACTTGCAGATGATTGTCTCTGAACCTCAGTGTACTCTAAATCCAGATGATTCTTTGTATAAGGTCAGATCTATGTAATGAGAATGGAAGATCATGGTTTATTAGAAAGAATAAACCTGCTGCCAGAACATCCACTCTACATCCACCTTCTGGTGAGCATCTGACACCATTGCCTTGTCTAGCCTGAATTTCAATACATATGCAGCCAGGAAAAGGGTCCATGCGGCACCTCGTAAAGCTGAAGAGAGTCCAGAACATTTTTTGCTATGCTCACACTCCCCTCCATTTCTGGAGGGGCCACATGGACTCTTTGTCTTTGCTGCATATGTATGTTTTTAGAATTGGTGAAAGGAAAACATGTTTTCCAAAATTATAGTAAATGGACAATAGAGGGACAAATTTTGCAGGGCCCAGAAGTGTCAAAGATACAACCGCCTCATCACAAGTTTATATTTAGGCCTCATGCATATATGACATTAAAAACACCACTTTTAGAGGTGTTTAGCAATTTTTCTGCCTCTAAACGCCCCCCTATGTTAGCCTATGTGTCCATTCACACAGGCAAGTCGGCACGTTTAGGAGAGCGTTTAAGCAACACAAATCAGAAAATTTGTTCATTCCTGTGGCGAAAATAAACAAATATTCTGGCAAAATAAATGAATGAATGTCCTTGCATAAGACACACCTAATTGTGTCTGTAAAATGCAGCTTCAGGCATGTTGGTAATGCTGCTTTTTCCCCTCTTGGAAAGGAAAAAAAAACATCTTGTGTGCATGGAGCCTCAATGGGAAAAACACACTGCAGTACATCATAGCAGTTAACCAACTACTTATTGTGACTACTCTAAAATGATGAAAGGATACGTGAGATGGCTACTTTTGATTTTGACCGGTTTGAAAAATAGAGGAGTTGGCAATCACACTGTGTACCCCCCATGGGTACAAAGATTTATTTTCGACTAAGAAAGGCTTATAATGTCTGCCAAGATTTTACTGCCGTCTGTAGCCTCTAGAGGAAATTTCCCCTTAGTTTCTATCCAAGACAAAGCAGAAGGAAACCATGTCAACTTTGACAGACTAATAGCCTGAGTAGGGATGGGTTCGGATCATACCCGCCAGGAAGCCTTTACTGCACACTGCCAATCTCAGGCAGTGAGGCATTTCCTGGCCTACAACTGTACATACACATCCCTTGCCAAAATTCTTTAAAGCCCAACCTCCAGCTCAAAGACCCACCATCATTCATAACATCTATAATTTAATTTTAATTTACTTTGTTTAGGAAAAGACAAGCATCACCATTAGCTCCTTTATTGAATCTAACTTTTGCTTTTTTGTTGTTGCAGGCACCGCTAAAACTTCTCATTCCAACACCTTCAGGCGTGTTATATCTCCCCATTGCTTGCTCTTGTTTCCCCCCCCCCCCCCCCCCATTTCACTAAATCACCTGAAGGTATTGGAATGAGAACATCATAGCAGCACCCATAACCCACCCAAGTTTTGCTTTTCCTAAGAAATAAAGCATAGACGTTACTAATAGTGATAGGGCTTCATTAAGCCTGGATGATCCACCGCTGTTTACAATGATACACAATATATTTAGTTGTGCTCTGTACAGGACCCTTCACTTGTAAAAATCAGAACAACATTTTGGTAAAAGTGCATAAAAGTTTTACTGCATAGACATTCAACCAGAGTCTCCCATAAAACTGTCCACCACAGTGCCAATGCATGAAGCTTATACTGCAAAGAAGGATATTTGTCAGTCCAATTGGGAAAGAGGCGAGCCTGTTATGAGAAATTCCATGCATTGTCTCTTATTGGGGCCAAACTGCTCCCCACTGGCCATACAGTGAACCAGCAGAAAAACCAAGTGTCTGCCTGAAGGTTGGGTAGATTTGTAACCAGCTCATTACTTGTCACTGTCCAAATCCCGAGTGTGTCTGGCCAGCACATTCATGGATGTATAAATTGGTTGTGTTGCTGTTACCGGACTGAGGAGCCTCTACAATGATCTTCCTGCTGTAAGAGAGAAGTGAAGAGGATTTAGAACTACACATAGGACATATTTGGCCATAGATGGACAAATGTCTTCCTAAGGACCAGATGCCTGGCTGTCGTGCTAACCATCTTCCATTCGTACTTTGATTCACTGACCTCCAATAAGGGTCCTTTCACACGGTCAGCTACATTTTTTGTTCCGCTCAGTGACTTTTTTTTTTTTTAAACGGACACGGGTGACACTTTTGTAGGGTCTGTTCCGTATGTCTGTTTTTCATCCATCCGTTTGCAGATGAAAAATGGACATAATGTATGTCTATGGGATTTCGGATGTTAGCGGATGACACCGCTGACATCCGTTTTTGCGTTTGTTCTGTTTTTTTTAACGGAAGAAAAATAGGGTTCTCTTCAGTCTCAAAAAACTGAACTGAATGGAATGGGCGCAAAACGGATGTCAGCGGATGGTCATCCGCTAACATCCGCAATCCCATAGACAAACATTATGTTCGTTTTTCATCCGCAAACGGATGGGAGATACAACTAACATACGGACCGCCGTATAGTCAATAAGTAAAGTAAGGTGTTAATCCCATTACTGCCCAAAAAAGCATAATAAAAGCTCAAACATATTTCCAATATTTGTGCCAAACTTCATTTTAAATTACCTCCACACTAAAGTGAAAAAAACATGAATATTCTCTACCTGCAACACTAAAGTGTTAAACATGCACAAAACTAGTGAGATGACCCCACCCATTTCAATCCCTGTGTGCAAATTATATTTAAAAAAGATAACATATGAAAAAATATTGAAAATGAAAAAATTAAAAAATTGTGCAAATGAAAAATAAAAAAACTTCATAGTCCTTCTGCGCAGTCCTTTATTACTCCAATCAATCACTTAATCCTATCCACTGGGCTGTATATAATAAACCTAAAGTATTCCCAAATGAACAATGCTCCACCATGTGTAATAATGCAGATACAGTCACCAGAGTCATATGGCCATGAAGACCAATGTAGCCTTTCTGTTAAACCAATGAGACCAGATGTGATGATTTCTCCATCTCTTGCAATCTCCACACGCACTTCCCCAGCATATAGGTTCTCAAGTCTGACTTAGATCACCAAATCCCCAAAAGACAAACAACAGGATGATCGTGCAATACGTTTATTAAATTTGTTTCCTAAAAAACACATCCAATAAATTGCGATTACATTAAAAAATGCAGAGACTGGCACCAGTTTGATTAGCCTGTATGCATCCACAATCTATTCAAAACCGCTTGAACAGCCACTATGTGTAAACAGCTGTTCCTTTTGGAGTGGAGAAAGTTCTTCAAGTGTAATATATACAGCACGGTGAATGGGATTAAGTGATTGATTGGAGTAATTCAGGACTGCACAGGACTTTGAAGTTTGTTTGGTTTTGGGTTTTTTTGCACAATTTGTATTTTTTCATTTTTAATATTTATTATTTTATCACAATATATACAGTGCCTTGCGAAAGTATTCGGCCCCCTTGAACTTTGCAACCTTTTGCCACATTTCAGGCTTCAAACATAAAGATATAAAACTGTATTTTTTTGTGAAGAATCAACAACAAGTGGGACACAATCATGAAGTGGAACGGAATTTTTTGGATATTTCAAACTTTGTTAAATAAAAAACTGAAAAATTGGGCGTGCAAAATTATTCAGCCCCTTTACTTTCAGTGCAGCAAACTCTTTCCAGAAGTTCAGTGAGGATCTCTGAATGATCCAATGTTGACCTAAATGACTAATGATGATAAATAGAATCCACCTGTGTGTAATCAAGTCTCCGTATAAATGCACCTGCACTGTCATAGTCTCAGAGGTCAGTTTAAAGCGCAGAGAGCATCATGAAGAACAAGGAACACACCAGGCAGGTCCGAGATACTGTCGTGGAGAAGTTTAAAGCCGGATTTGGATACAAAAAGATTTCCCAAGCTTTAAACATCCCAAGGAGCACTGTGCAAGCGATAATATTGAAATGGAAGGAGTATCAGACCACTGTAAATCTACGAAGACCTGGCCGTCCCTCTAAACTTTCAGCTCATACAAGGAGAAGACTGATCAGAGATGCAGCCAAGAGGCCCATGATCACTCTGGATGAACTGCAGAGATCTACAGCTGAGGTGGGAGACTCTGTCCATAGGACAACAATCAGTCGTATACTGCACAAATCTGGCCTTTATGGAAGAGTGGCAAGAAGAAAGCCATTTCTTAAAGATATCCATAAAAACTGTTGTTTAAAGTTTGCCACAAGCCACCTGGGAGACACACCAAACATGTGGAAGAAGGTTCTCTGGTCAGATGAAACCAAAATCGAACTTTTTGGCAACAATGCAAAACGTTATGTTTGGCGTAAAAGCAACACAGCTGATCCCCCTGAACACACCACCCCCACTGTCAAACATGGTGGTGGCAGCATCATGGTTTGGGCCTGCTTTTCTTCAGCAGGGACAGGGAAGATGGTTAAAATTGATGGGAAGATGGATGGAGCCAAATACAGTACCATTCTGGAAGAAAACCTGATGGAGTCTGCAAAAGACCTGAGACTGGGACGGAGATTAGTCTTCCAACAAGACAATGATCCAAAACATAAAGCAAAATCTATAATGGAATGGTTCATAAATAAACATATCCAGGTGTTAGAATGGCCAAGTCAAAGTCCAGACCTGAATCCAATCGAGACTCTGTGGAAAAAACTGAAAACTGCTGTTCACAAACGCTCTCCATCCAACCTCACTGAGCTCAAGCTGTTTTGCAAGGAGGAATGGGCAAAAGTTTCAGTCTCTCGATGTGCAAAACTGATAGAGACATACCCCAAGCGACTTACAGCTGTAATCGCAGCAAAAGGTAGCGCTACAAAGTATTAACTTGAGGGGGCTGAATAATTTTGCACTCCCAATTTTTGACTTTTTTATTTGTTAAAAAAGTTTGAAATATCCAATAAATGTCGTTCCACTTCATGATTGTGTCCCACTTGTTGTTGATTCTTCTCAAAAGAATTACAGTTTTATATCTTTATGTTTGAAGCCTGAAATGTGGCAAAAGGTCGCAAAGTTCAAGGGGGCCGAATACTTTCGCAAGGCACTGTATATATATGTTTATACACTTTTAGACCTTAATATGATTTGCACACAGGAATTGGAATTGGTGGGGTCATCTCACTAGTTTTGTGCTTGTCTAACACTTTAGACTTTAGTGTTGAAGGTGGAGAATAATGTTTTTTTTTCACTTTAGTGTGGAGGTAAGTTTAACTGTAGTTTGGCACAAATATTAGAAAAAAGTTTTAGATTTTATAACATATTTCTTTGGCTGTAATGGGATTAGCACCTTACTTTACTTATTGACTAAATTATTTTAATTCACTTTTCACTTAAAAGGGCAGCTGTCACACTATTCACTTGGTCCTTTAGGTTAGCACCATTTAGATTTGAATTACAGTTTACTTTGATATAGTTGACCTGCATAATGGTCAGCATGAAAGCCAGGCAACTTGCTTTTGGCAGCCCCTGTATTTGTCTCAGGATAAGTTTTCTTTCATGGTCAGATGTACTTGTTATTGCCCCTTAGAGAAAAACCTGAAACAGCCTGATCAATGGTGAGTGTTATGTAGGACAGTTGAACCTAATCCCCCTAAGCTGAATTCCCTTAAAAATATGTGTATTTAAACGTAATACCAGAAGAAGCCCAATATTTGCTCCAAAAAAATGTTCAAATTTACTGTATTTGGATATCAAGACAAATATGAACAGTCAGCAGCAGCTGAGCAGGCGCCATACACAATACAGAAAAAGTGCTTGGACATAAAGGTTTGGCACATTTCTGCTAATTAAAGGGGGTTTTCACCATAAACAAAAACTGTATCCTTCTAGCAATATCAGGATATCCTCATCCTCTACATATCCCAAATTTCTCTTGGAACTGCAATCCCATTTACATTTCAGTGTTGCCCCAAGTAAGAATAGTGTATCTCATACAAATATAATGGTAATATTGTGTGTTTATGGTTCAATGTGTAATTGGGAAATTGATGTAACTTTAGGTCTTATTGTTACTCACAATACCTCTCCCATTGGAACTAGGGGTCAACATTAATGTTGCAGTGGAAAACACTTTTGAAAAGATTGATTAGGTGGGTGTACAAGTGGTATGAAGATACACTATATTGTCAAAAGTATTGGGGCACCTGCCTCTACAAGCATATGAACTTTAATGGCATCCTTAGCCCATAGGGTTCAATATTGAGTTGGCCAACCCTTTGCAGCTATAACAACTTCCACTCTTCTGGGAAGGCTGTCCACAAGGTTTAGGAATGATGGATGAGAAGGCCTGGCTGGCAGTCTCCACTCCAATTCATCCCAAAGGTGTTCTATCGGGTTGAGATCAGGACTCTGTGCAGGCCAGTCAAGTTCCTCCACCCCAAACGTACTCATCCATGTCTTTATGGACCTTGGTTTGTGCACTGGTCCAAATCATTTGGTGGTGGGGGAATTATGGTGTGGGGTTGTTTTTCAGGGGGTTGGGCTTGGCCCCTTAATTCCTGTGTTAAAAGAACTCTTAAGGTGTCAGCATACCAAGGCATTTTGGACAATTTCATGTTACCAAACAGATGGTTCCTTACAGCTCCAACATGACTGCGTGCCTTCTCATCCAATATCAGTGCCTGACCTCACAAATGCACTTCTAGAAGAATGGTCAAACATTCCCATAGACACACTCCTAAACTTTGTGGACAGCCTTCCCAGAAGAGTTGAAGCTGTTATAGTTGAAAAGGGTAAGTCAACTCAATATTGAACCCTACTAACTAAGACTGGGATGCCATTAAAGTTCATGTGTGTGTAAAGGCAAGTGCCCCAATACTTATGACAATATAGTGTATAATTCCTGTTGCTGGATAAGGCTGCTTACCTGTCCGAGGATAGCAGACGTAAACTGCGGTCTGAACATTCAACAATCACCTAAGGGTAAAAACAGATAATCAGCAATGTGTGCCGGCAGGTTACAGGTATATATACTACAGGATGGTAATTCCTATTCTGCACTCATTTTATAGGCTGTAATCTTTTTTGGCAGTGGAGTCAAGACAGTAAAGTGCTCACCTTTTCACAAAAAACGAAAAGGTGAACTAACACCCTACACCCCTCCCAACACCTACCCCCGGACTTTGCTGAACACCTCCGTGGGTGATTAGCTGCCACTGCCCATGCAAACAGTGTAGTGGTCTGGGGATTGAAAGCTCCCCTCTTTTTCCCTTCTTTATTTAGGGCCTCCAGGATGGATCGTAGTGATACCATTTTGTCAAAGGGGTCACATGTCAGCAAGTGACCAATCAGAATCGACCTGATCCATTTTGGAAGCTAAAAGGAAAGAAGAGGAAGAAAAGTGGGGCCTTTAAATCCCCAGACCACTACACCAGCCGAGTAGGCAGCGACAGCTCATCGCCCATGGGGGTAAGTGCAACGGGAACCAGTGTTTGGGGCAAGGAAGGTATAGGGAAAATTTACACTTTAAAGTTGTTTTGTTCTAGTTCAGTGGTCCCCAAACTGCGGCCCTTCACTTGCCTTTATCCGGCCCTTGAGGCATTATTCCTGCCACTGATACCAACAATGGGGCAAAACTCCTTCCACTGACAACAAAAATGGGGCACTATTTCTCCCCCTACTATCAAAGATCAGGCATTTTTTACTCCCACTGGGCACAGTCCGGCCCCCCTAAAGTCTGAAGGACAGAAAACTGGCCCTTTCTTTAGAAAGTTTGGAGACCCCTGTTCTAGTTGATCCTTACGCTGGACCTAGGTAACCAATGGATACCCAATTTTACTGCCTAAATGCTCAGAACTCAATCATAGTTGAGCTAGTTTGTCACCAAATTTGTCTTACAACAAACTGCAAAAGTGAGGAGTATGGTTTTTATCAGCATTTTCAGAAGCATTTGATTCAATAAAATCAGGCTGATTACACTTTGAGCATACCCTTTAGATTTGTATGCTCCCTATGATAGCTTACGATTGGTTGTTAGCAACAAGCAAAGCACATTTAAATTTTTCTAAAAACATCAAAAAACAATGCAGCCTCTTATTCTGTACCTTTTAAAATCATCATGTATCTTCTAGGTATTCTACTGAAGTGTAGTGACCATGGGTCATTATGGGGTGTAGTGACTGTATGAATGTAGTGTGAATGTAGTCACTATGGGGTGTAGTGACCATGAACATTTTAGAAAGTTATTACTTTTGGGTTGATGCTGAAGTATTATTTTTTACAAACACGCCATAACGTCTTACCTCTGCAGTCTGCAGCCTCAACACCTGGAAACCTTTGCTTCTCAAAACAAGGACATACTCCCCAGAAACCGCTACAATAAAGAAAGAACTAGTTTAAAAAAAAAAAAACTGCAAGTGGGTTCCAGTTGGTACAGGCAAATACAAATATAATCTGGAAAGTACAAGAACACCTTGACTAACAGTTAAAATTAGGAACGCATTCCAGTGTAACTCCACTTTTGTTATAAAAAAATTATTTGTTATAGTCAGGGTTTTCTTCCACTTTAGGAAAGTGGGGGGGGCAAAAATGCAGCTCAATTACCTATTTCTAATGCCCCCCCCCCCCCCATCCCACATGTGTAAACGGTGTATGGCCAGCCTTACAGTGTGTTTTATGTAGATAGTGGGCCACAGCGTGAGTGAAAAAAGCCTGTTCTCTGCCAGCATACTGCATAGAAAGACTCATAGTCTCTGAAGTGAAGCAGTAGAGGTGGTCATTTTGCAGAGGTCCAATAATTGTGCTTGCTGTGTCAGAGCTGGAGCTCTCCAATCAACAAAGCTCATGCTCCCTGTTGATTTTAGAGTTTTAGTTCTGACACAGTAGAGAGTGTAAAAATCTCTTCTGAGAGACCACTGCTTCCACACAGAAAGGTCCTTCTCCAGAGGATGCTCAGAGGGGACAGGATCTTCTATTCTAGATAAGATAAAAAGTATATACACGGTGGCGCAAGCAGATAGCATAAAACACTAAATTGTAATCTATGGGGTAGCCATGTAGGCTGCCCTAATAGCAGTCCATGAACTCAAGGCCAACCTAGTGGGGAGCGGAAGCAATCTCCAGACATGCAAGACACAAAGAGAGAAGACAGGTGCCTCTGAGTAAAGACTGCAACATTTAATGAGCGAGGTACATTAAAAACGTAAATCTGAGTTAGTAAATTATAGATAGGTGGGTCCTCCGGCGTCCATGATCTGCAAGGGGCCACTGCTGATATTCAGTGATCCTCTGTGTCTTTCCGCTTCCAGTCCAGCAGGAAGTGAGGTGGTGTATCTGGAGTCAGACTGAGGCTAGGACCGCAGGGTGAGCCGCACTCGCCATCTGAGGATCTTCCGGCGTGCTGATGAAGCGTTTCGGAGCATGCACACTGCAGTGGGATACCAGCGCGTGCTCCTTTATCAAGCTAGGTCTAGTGCGCATGCTCTGAAACGCGTCGTCAGCGTGCCGGAAGATCCTTAGACGGCGAGTGCCGCTCACCCTGTGAACCTAGCCTCAGTCTGACTCCAGATACACCACCTAACTTCCTGCTGGACAGGAACCGGAAAGACACAGAGGATCACTGACCATCAGTGGTGGCCCCTTGCCAATCATGGATGTCAGAGGACCCACCTATCTACATTTACTTACTCAGATGTAAGTTTTTAATGTACCTCGTTCATTAAATGTTGCAGTTTTTACTCGGAGGCGCCTGTCTTCTATTCCAGAGGTGCCTGATATGAAAATAAAATGAACGTTGAGACTTTGTAAAACATTTTAGAATGTGTTTAACAGATGTAAATAAAGTTTTGGGCTTTAAAGGAGAAATACAGCCAACCTTTGTTTGGCTGTACTTCTGTGGATCACAGGAGTGCAGTTCATTTAGCACTCCTGTGACCCATTTTTAGCACACAGCTTGCTTAAGTCCGCTGTCTGCAGACGTCACAGAGCCGGTCCAAGATCGTGACCATGGAGTCAAGAATTGCTCAGATGCCTGGACCGGAAACCCGGCTCAGCCTCGCAGTGAACCCCTGGGAGCCTGAGCTGGCCACTCCCATCCCCTTCTGTCAGTAGCTCTCTGCTCGGGGAGCTGTGAGAACTGAGCAATCAGCTGTATTAGATCACTTGGTTCTCAGTGTTAGAGCCGGCAGGAGACAGATAAAGCTGGGGACCGATGCTGCATCCACCTAGGTAAGAGTGAATAAAAAATAAATAAATAAAGTCCATAATTCTCCTTTAAACTCTTTATGCAGTAAATGACTCAAATTTGACTTGTAGCTCTATGCAGATTTTTGGGAAAAGCAGTGAGCCAATCACACAAGCAGGAAAGATTTCCTGAGGGAATTCTGTATACAATGCTCAGGAGACATCCAGGTTACATTATAGCATGTAAGACACTTGAAGGTTTTAGAAAATCACAGCAGCTGTAGATTGAAACGGAGGAGTTTATGAGTTATTTGTTTTCTTTGTAAGAAAAGTGTAGTTTACTGTTAAATTAAAGACACTCTGGATTGTAGGAACAGAATCCATGCTCACCTACTGAGTCCACCGGAAAAGTGAACAAGATATGCGGGACACAAGATGCGTGTAGGGGTTCTCCACGGTGATCCACTACATTTAGTGTGTCTGGGGATAAAAAAGTAATCAACATTTGTGAGATATAGTGCATTAAAAAAGTATTCATATCACTTTAAATTTTCTACATTTTGTCATGTTACAACCAAAAACGTAAATGTATTTTATTGGGATTTTTGTGATCGACCAACACAAAGTGGCACATAATTGTGAAGTGCAGAGAAAATAATAAATGGTTTTCAAAATTTTTTATAAATACATATCTGAAAAGTGTGTTGTGCATTTGTATTCAGCCCCCCTGAGTCAATAATTTGTAGAACCACCTTTCACTGCAATTAAAGCTGCAAGTCTTTTTGGGGATGTCTCTACCGGCTTTTCATATCTAAAGAGTGACATTTTTGCCCATTCTTCTTTGCAAAATAGCTCAAGCTCTGTCCGACTGGATGGAGAGCGTATTTCCAAATCTTGCCACAGAATCTCAATTGCATTAACTGGGCCATTCTAACACATGAATATGCTTTGATTGTAACCATTCCATTGTAGCTCTGGCTGTATATTTAGGGTCCTTGTCTTGCTGGAAGGCGAACCTCCACCCCAGTTCCAAGTCTTTTGCAGACTCTAACAGGTTTTCTTCTAAGATTGCCCTGTATTTGGTCCATCCATCTTCCCATCAACTTTGGCCAGCTTCCCTGTCCCTGCTGAAGAAAAGCATCCCCACAACATGATACTGCCATTAACATGTTTCACGGTGGGGATGGTGTTTAGGGTGATGTGCAGTGTTAGTTTTCTGTTAAACACAGCATTTTGCTTTTAGACCAAAAAGTTCAATTTTGGTCTCATCTGACCAGAGAGCACCTTCTTCTACATGTTTGCTTTGTCCCCCAAAAGGCTTCTTGCAAATGGGACTTCTTATGGCTTTCTTCTTTCCACTCTTCCATAAAGACCAAATTTATAGAGTGTATGAATAATAGTTATCCTGTGGACAGAGTTACCATGGGCCTCTTGGCTGCTTCTCTGATTAATGCTCTCCTTGCCCGGCCTGTAAGTTTAGGTGAACGGCCATGTCTTGGTAGGTTTGTAGTTGTGCCACACTCTTTCCATTTTTGGATGATGGATTGAACAGTGCTTCATGAGATTTTCAAAGCTTGGGATATGTTTTTATAACCTAACCCTACTTAAACTTCTCAACAACTTTATCCCTGACCTGTCTGCTGTGTTCCTTGGCCTTCATAATGCTGTTTGTTCACTAAGGTTCTCTAACAAACCTCTGAGGGCTTCACAGAACAGCTGTATTTATACTGAGATTAAATTACACACAGGTGGACTTTATTTACTAATTAGGTGACTTCTAAAGGCAATTGGTTCCACTAGATTTTAGTATTGGAGAATCAGAGTAAAGGGGGCTGAATACAAATGCACAACACACTTTTCAGATATTTATTTGTAAAAAATTTTAAAAACCATTCACCATTTTTCTTCCACATCACAATGATGTGCCATTTTGTGTTGGCCTACCACATAAAAGCCCAAACAAATACATTAATGTTTTTGGTTGTAACATGAAAAAAATTTGGAACATTTTTACGGGGTATGAATATGAAAGAAAGCATATGTTTAACCTTTTCAATACCGGGCACTTTCCCCCCTTCCTACCCAGGCCAATTTTCAGCTTTTAGCGCTGTTGCATTTTGAATGACAATTGCGTGGTCATGCAACACTGTACCTAAACCAAATGTCATTTTTTTTCCCACAAATAGAGCTTTCTTTTGGGGGTATTTGATCACTGCAAGGTTTTTTCTTTTTTGTTAAACAAATAAAAAAAGACCGAAAAGTTTAAAAAAAAAAAAGTTTTTTGTTTATGTTATACAATTTTGTAAATAGATACGTTTTTTCCTGCGCTGATGAGCACTGATGAGGCCGCACTGACAGGCACTGATGGGGAGGCACTGATAGGCGGCACTGATAGGTAGCACTGATATGCAGCATTGGTGGGCACTGATAGGGGGCACTGATGAGCACTGTTAGGCGGCACTGGTGGGCAATAATGGGCACTGGTGGGCAGCACTGATGGGGAGGGCACTGGCGGGCAGCACTGATGGGTAGGGCACTGGCAGGCTCCCTGAGCCCTGATTGCCATCCCTGGGGTCATGGGTGGGCATCCCTTGGGTCATGGGTGGGCATCCCTGGTGGTTCTAGTGGCCCCCCCAAGGGTCTGCACTGGTAATCAATGCTCTGATTACCAGTGCAGACCCCCCCCCCTGTCAGGAGAGCCGCAGATCGGCTCTTCTCTACTCGTGCCTGTCAGGCACGAACTAAGGAAAGCCGATCAACGGCTCTTCCTGTGTACTATGTGACCAGCTGTGATTGGACACATCTGGTCACATGGTAAAGGGCCTACATCATACTCTTTATCAGTAGGCTCAGCACCGTTCGCCGCTCTGCGCCCCCCACCCAGGGGGCACGCAGAGCGCATTATCCTGCCGCCGTCAAATGACGTCCGGTCAGGATAATGCAACCACCTTCCTGCCGTCAATTGCCTATAGGGCGGACAGGAAGTGGTTAAAGTGGACATAAAGGATCAGCTTTTTTTTCTAAAAATAACAAACATGTTATACTCACCTGCTCTGTGCAGTGATTTTGCACAGAGCAGTCCTGTTCCTCCTCTTCTCGGGTTCCCTGCTGGCGCTCGTAGCTCCTTCCCCTTGACCAGTGCCCCCAATAGCAAGCCCTTCTCTATGGGGGCACTAATGCGTGCTCACTCCCACGCCCTATTCTATGCGTCCATAACATACATTAAGCCGTTGCTCGGCCCCACCCTCGCTTTCTCCACATTGGCTCAAATTCTTCTTTATATCTGTTCAAAGTACTGAGTTACAAAAAAAAAGGGGGAGGATGGAGAGCTGAAGTTACACTCAGAGCTCAGTGAGGAGAGCTTGGACAGCTGTTTGGAGAAAAGGGACACCCCCCCCCCCCTCCTTCACACAGGAACAGAGCTAAGGCTGTCAATGAAATAGAGGTCCCTCCCTGTCGCTATTTTCTCTTGGTGTCAGGAAAATTTGGCAGAAGCGATTCATGATGATTACAGACAAAAGTGACACTTAGCTTAATTGAGACAAGTACACACTATAAAAGGATATGCTTTGTTCATATTTCATGTTTGAGGTTTACAACCACTTAAAACTTCAGCTTTAACCATGATAGAAATGACTGAATGTAAAACAGACTTACTGTTTGTGAGTACCAAGAATTGGTCACAGCCAATCTGAGCCACCTGTACTCGGCCTGAACATGAGCCCTCTAATAGGAAAACACAAGTTAATACATGAATTACAGATTTCCTTTCAGTCTTGCACAGTAGTACAAAATTATTTACATGAAGTCCACTCGCTAAGAAATAAGACCCCCTGTAGAGGGAATAATCATGAAGACACTGAATGTCCAAGAGAAAATCCCTTTGATGCTAGTCCCAGGCAGAGGATGTGGATGCAATGAATTGTCCACAAATGTTGGATGCCTAGAGGTGATGGCGATAGAGGCTATTCCCAAAGGTACACTTATTGGCAACGAGCGTTCTCCCTCCTCTGTATGAAGGACGTTTTTTGGATTTACAACTTTGGATCCTTGTCGCCCAATGGTCCAAATGAGAACATTGAAATACATAATATATTCTTAAACACTGAATTTTACACTGTCTGGGGAGTCTCCCCCCCCCCCCCCTTTCCCCTTTGTGAAGGGTATGGCCAACCTAAAATTCTATTTTCAATCATGACACCTGCCTTGCAATAAATTGGTGTATGAGATGGACTGTCTTGGAGCCCATTTTCTCAGTAGCGGTTTGGTAAATCACCAGATGTCATGGATATCTTGTTCTGCCTCATAGCAATTAATCACATTAAAACTTACACTAGAAAATACATTCTAGTGGACATGGGTGTCACTAGTGTGGGCACCCGGCTCACATGTCCCAGGTCCAATGCTGTGACTACCAAGCTTTTTTTTTTAACACCCCTGGTGAATGAAAGAGTGACGGAAAAATCCAGACACAGTCTTGTGCAATGAAAATATAATCAACGTTAACGGAATGTATTTGTTGAACAAGGAAAGTGCTCTACTGTTTACAGTTCAAGTTTATATTTATACTGTTTTCACCATCTATGTCAATCTTTTTAACCAGAGGATCCCCTAAAACAATTTTCAGGTCTCAGGAAACCCTTGCTAAGACCAATTCATTGGAGGTCAATGGGAAAAATGTTCCTTACATTGGTGGTCAGGAAGAATGCAACCCTTACAGACAACTAAAAATATGGTGTTCATGATGGAACTATGCAGGCACGATCAAATGGGAGGTCAATTAACCCCAGCTCAAGGAACCTCAAGCATCCTCTTGAGGAACCCTAACTGTCTATTGAACCCTGGTTGAGGATGCCCACACATTCTTGTTTATTAACTCATAATCGCAGGGACAGAGGAGCATATGGGAAAAGACTATACCCACTTATGTACACCTAGAAATCTCAACTCGTGTGAACCTCCAGAAGACAATCTCATTGCTCAGCCATAACAAGCTCACAAGCTAACCCAGTCTCCCAAATAATCAAGTTCACATGTCCACACATTATGGTTATTAACTCATAATTGAAGAGGTAAAGAAGCTATATGGACAGAACTTTTACCACCAAGCCTGTAGCCTGACTGAAGCCATGTTTGAAAATTCCTCAACAAAAGTATGTATTGCCTCACATTCACCAACTAGATTTAGATAGCCCCAGACACTTTTCCTTCAGACCTTATACAATGAAAGCAGAACTGCACTGCATCTGAGCACCAAAAACGCAATTTAATTCATTTTTAATATTCAAAGCAAACACAGTTATCCATTAATGTCTCCATGCTTTATTTTGCTGAGAAATCACTTTGAAAAACTCCCCCTAGTATTTCTGGCTGTGGCCATTTTGAGTAAGGGCAGATTATTCATGTAGCATTTACTTCCTGGAATCCATCTGCCCTTGCAGGCAGAAGGGTATGCTTAGCTGAGGAAAAACCCTCCTCCCCTCCTGAAGACACCTGGGTTGTATGACATCATTTGCGTAGGCAAGGGAGCCAGGAATTAACTGATGAAATGTAAAAAAAAAATTTTTTTTAAATAAGTAAATATAATAAAAATAGTCAATGTTGATTGAGAAAGTGAAGTTCCACTTTAAAACCCATTGAATTGCTGTAGACGTTTTTGCTAGGTATTGTATGCATCAACCATTAAAAAAAAAAGCCCATGCTTATGCTCATAGCTCACCTTCTCCACTGTCTGTAAACCAGGAGCTCAGAGAGCTGAGGTTGATGGTCTGGAGCTGGATTCTGCCAGTAGTGGATGACCCTTTGCGGATCCCAATGCAAACAAGAGGGTATTGTTCTCCTGGCACCACCAGCATTTCAAATATTCTCAGGGGACAAGGCAGAGGAAAATCAAAATGCTGCAACAAGGGAAAAAAAATTGTGAGGACAACAGGGTAAAAGAAAATTCTGGAAAGATAATAAAAGGAGATGGTCAATGTGTTTGTATAGGCAAAAACAAAAAATACTTGTGACAATCTGACAACGTGCCATTGAAACAGCAATTGAGGATTGCCCAGCAGGCTTACATGCAGCTGCTGCAAGTTAGTTTACACTCCCCCATAGAAGTTCCTGGAATTCACCTTGATTCTTTTTTTCATTTTTGTTTGTTCTCCCTTAAATATTTTAATGATGGCATTTCATATACAAAACTGTTGTTTCTGCTTTTATATTCTTTTTCAATGTTAAACGCCAAACCTTTTGCATTTGCCTAAGTGATGCCCTTTACTAGCTAACATAAAGCAGAACTTCACCCAAAAGGGGAAGCTCTGCTCTTCCTCTTCCTCCTTTATTTTTGGCACTTTTTTGGGGGGGATGCTTACTTCCGGCCAGATCACTGTGGCGATGTGAGCGGAAGTTCACCCCCCCCCCCCTACTTCCCTCTCAGCCTTCTGTGACATATCCCAGGTCCCAGAAGAATGCAATCCCAATCACAAAGCACAGCGCGGCTCATGCATGTGTAGTTGGAAGCTGGCCATGAAGCCGCAAGGTGAGGACAGTGCTGGATCCAGGGGCAGGTAAATGTCCTTATATTAAAAGTCAGCAGCTACAGTATTTGTAGCTGCTGAATTTTCATTTTTTTGGGGGGAGACAGGAGCTTCAGTTGGGCATGTGAGAATTACAAGTCAGCAGCTACAAAAACTCAAGCTGCTGATTTTTAATAGACAGACACTCACCTGCCCAGGGATCTATCCTGTGCTTTACCCAAACTGGTTTCTTCACTGGTCTTGGGTCCCTGGTGCACCCCCACCCAAAAAAAAAGGGCTAAATCTATCAAAGGAAGGGGGAGTAGGAAGAAGAGCGGAACTTACCCCTTTGGGTGAAGCTCTGCTTTAAGTCAATGATAATGTAAGTCTAAACTATTTTATTATGTGTTTGGGTTTTTTCCAAGAAGGTAATAAAAAAATGTCATGGTCTGAGAACGTACACTGGAGTTGGTGACAAGCTAAACCTGCCCTGGTAAAACAGAAAAAAGAAGAATCCAGGTGGATGCTCTTACCTTCATTAACATAAACTTTTCAAGTGGTTGATACCATTCCAACAAGAGTACACTGGTTTCCATCGCTACACACAAAAACCAACTATCACGCAAACCATCTTGAGCTAAGAACAAGAAGACAGAAAAGACAGACACATTAATGTGTATTTCAGGAGAAAAAGATTGTCAGTGGGTAGTTTTTTTCCTTGTTCATTTCTGTTATTGATCTAATGTTAATCTTGATTCCTTGATTTTAGCATATCTTGATTTTAGCAAGGCATTTGGAAACAGTTCCAAATAATGATCTAATACAACGTTGTACAAGCTAGGACCTAACCATTGGGTGGTTGAGTGGATATGCAGTTGGCTAATGCCTCGTACACACGCAACGATTGTTGGCCGTGAATTTTCGGCCAACGTCCGATCGGCCGATTTTCGGCTTGTTAGTATGATGCTTCCGACAACTGACTGCGACTTTTCGGCCAAATAAAATCTGGTGTGCATGCTATAAAATTTTTGTTGGCCGTCACCACAACGGCCGATTTTTCGTCAGTCAGTACAGATTTCGGCAGACAAAAATCTGATTAGCAAGACTGGGCATGCTCAGAGAAGAAAAAACACACGGAAAGTAAACCAGAACATGACATCACTTCTGAAGTTGGTTTTTGTTGGCCGAGAAAATTCGTGTGCAGTCTAGAGCACATTTCATCCAACACAACAACACTGGACAAAAGTCGACCGATCGGTCGGCCGATAATCGTTGTACGAGGCATAAGGCTCCATTCACACTTGTGCTACTTGTCATGCAACTTTGGACATGACAAGTCGTTCCCCATGTTTTCCAATGACATCCATTCATATATCCCCGATTTAAAGTTGCAGCACCTTCAAAGTAATTCATGCACTACTTTGGTCCGACTTTCATGCAACTTGAGGGCATTAGACTTCAATGTTAACTCTCAGAAGTTGCATGATAGTTGTACCTGAATGTTATACAATGCAACTTGTGTGCAACAGTTGTCCATAATCACTGGTCAAAGCCAAAGTTATATCCAAGTTGCACACATCCAAAGTTGTGTAAAAGTTGTATCAAAGTTGTACTCCAAAGTCGGAGCAACTTTGGAGTCGTACAAGTGTAAATGGAGCTTATAAGGAAAGATACCAGAGTGTGGTTGTAAATGGGGTTTACTCAGAACAGAGAGCAGTCACTAGTGGTGTACCACAAGGCTCTGTACAAGGTCCTGTTCTATTTAATCTATATGTAAATGATATAACCAAAGGTTTGTTGGGCAAGGTATGTCTTTTTGCATTAATGACACAAAGGTGTGTGAATAGGGTTGATATCCTTGGAGGTGTCTGTAACATGGAACATGATTTGGCATTGCTGGAAGATTGGTCAAAGCAGTGAAAACGGCAGTTCAAAGTTTCTAAATGTAAAATGATGCACCTAGGGAAAAATAATTCCTTGAGAGAGTACAACATTGGGGGTACAGTGTTGGTCAGCACTACAGAGGAAAAAGATTTGGGGGGTAATTATGTCAGATGATTGCAAAATGAGCAAACAGTGTGACCAGGCAGTGGGGAAGGCAAATAGAATTCTAGGATGCATCACTAGAGGAATCACCAACAGTAGGAAGGAGGTTCTGATTCTGATCTTTAGTGAAACCTAATATTGTGTCCAGTATTCTAACATAGAGCAAGTTTAGAGACAGGTAACAAAAATAGTAAAAGGTCTGAGGGATAAAACATATTGAGAGGGACTTCAGGAACTTAATATGTACAGTCTGGAAGAAAAAAGGGAAAAGGGAGACATATTTTAAACTTTTAAATACATTAAGGGGGCCAATAAGGCTGAGGAGGGCAGTTTTTCAATACGAAACCAAAATCAAGAACCCGTGGGTATGACCTCAAACTCACTGGAGGAAAGTTCAAAACTAATTTTAGAAAGTATTATTTTACTGGAAGGGTAGTTTATGCTTAGAATGCATTTCCAGCAGAGGTAGTGATCCAGTCAATAGTAAATGGATTTAAACATGCTTGGGACATCCATAGATCTACTTTATACATCGAGACTCGATGGGCTTCTGTTTTTTTTTCTGCCGTCACTTTTTCTAATGTTTCTAATGTCTTTGGAGACCTTAAAACATTATTAACCACTTGCCGACCAGTCACATTGACTGTACAGCGGCAAAGTGGTTCGTTATCGTCCAGCGACGTAGACCTACATCGCTGGACTCCTCCCCCTGTAGGTGGCGCTCGCGCGCCGCCGGAGGCGCGCTCCCGCTGTTGTCAGTCACAGCGGGAGTCGGGCCAGGGGAGGATCGCCGCTGTTCTTCCCCGATCGTTGGGGAATCTAGTTTGGAGATCCGCCCACTTGTGTAAACAGAGCGGGCGGATCTCCTCAGTGACAAGCAGTGACAGATTGCAGGGTTCAGCATAGCTGAACATGCGATCTGTCCTTGTGTCACTCAGTCACCTCCCCCCCCCACATGTTAGTAAGCACCAGGCATACATTAACCCCTCCCTCTCCAATAAAATTAACCCCTTCCCTGCCAGTGTCATTTTTACAGTAACAGTGCATATATATATAGCACTGATTACTGCAGTAATGTCACTTGTACCCCCAAAATGGTCAAAAATGTCAGTCAAGGGTCCGATCTGTCCACCGCAATGTCGCAGTCCCGCAAAAAAAAATTGCAGATCGCCGCCATTACGCGTTAAAAAATAAAACACCAAAAATAACAGAAATCTTTCCCTTAGTTAGTAAACGCAATAACTTTTGTGCAAACCAATCAAAATACGCTTATTGTGATTTTTTTTTACCAAACATAGGTAGCAGAAAACAAATTGGCCAAAATTTTTTAAAAATTTTGATTTTTACATTTTTTTGGGGGGGAATTTCATATAAAAAAATGTTAAAAATATTGTTATTTTTTCAAAATAAATGCTCTTTTTTTGTTTATATCGCAAAACGTAAAAATCGCACAGGTGATCAAATACCACCAAAAGAAAGCTCTGTTTATGGGAAAAAAAGGACGTCAATTTCGTTTGGGTACGGCGTCGCACGACCGCGCAATTGTCAGTTAAAGTTGCACAGCGCCGAATCGCAAAAAATGGCCTGGACGTAAGACAGCAAAATCCTCCGGTGGTAAAGTGGTTAAAGAAGCAAAGAGTGGAAATCTTACCCACACAACAATTCTTGCACCCTTTAGTGTCTGGAATCTTGGTGGATGCAGATTTTTTTCTGGAGAAAAGAAAAAAGGAAAACATTGAGGATTGATCCGTCTCTTCTCATTTCCTGTTTACTTGCATTGTCCTTCTACTTTATTTTTAGAGAGCATGCAGTCTCAACTTGTACCATCTGATAATACTGCTATACTTACTTCTTACCATTACCATACCCTTCTACTGTGACAGTCCCTTAGACGTAGTCTACATTCTGTCATTGTACTGATGAGTATGACTTTCATATAATACAGGGGTCTCCAAACTTTGTAAACAAAGGGCCAGTTTATTGTCCTTCAAACTTTAGGAGGGGCGGACTTAAGTGGAAATTTTCCTGGCATCAGTGGAAGTAAACATCAGCACACTTAGAGAAGGGTGCCCCATCGTTGGTATTATTGGGAGGAATAGTGCCCCATTGTTGGTGTCAATAGGAGAAATGATGCCCT
Source organism: Pelophylax lessonae (assembly GCF_965119305.1). NCBI lineage: Eukaryota > Metazoa > Chordata > Amphibia > Anura > Ranidae > Pelophylax > Pelophylax lessonae. The sequence continues at coordinate 77,468,738 of NC_138774.1, forward strand.
ATTGTTGATGTCAGTTGGCAGAATAGCGTTTCATATCAGTGGGAGAAAAGTGCCCCAAGAGCCAGATAAAGGCAAGCAAAGGGCCACATATGGCCCTCGGACCGCAGTTTGAAGACCACTGCTATAATATGTGGGCAAAAGCACCAACAAAATGCAAGACAGCTCACCCACATTTACTTCCGGTGCCAGACATTCATGATTTGTGTTCTCTACAATATTGTAACACAGCAGCAAATCATCACCAGACTTAAAAGGGTAACTCCACTTTTGTGGGGAAAAATAGCAAATAAATAGTATAGCATATACAATTGTTACACAAGTTATATTGTAATTAAATGTCATTAAAAATTGCCTTTCGTTTTCAACCTGAAGCACTGTAATTGTCTGTAAAATGTAATGCAATGCGGCAACCTGGAGGCATTCTATACACAAAGGTTGTATAGAACTCCCGCCCAGAAATGTAATTTACTGCTTGTGTGATTGGCTTACAAATTTTCCCAGAAGTCTGCACTAAGATACAAGTAAGATTGTGGACATCCCCTGAAAAAAAAAAATGTCATTTTTGGTGACATACTCCCAAAAGGGAAATCACGTATAAAGGGATGAAGACTCTGCCACTTTCCTAATTAGAACCCTGCAAGTGCAGCAGCTGATTGATAATTGTAAAATCACTCCCATTAGATTAATTTTAGTTTCCACATGGACAGAGAAACAAGCTGCTATTTCTTCAGAACAACAAAAGGTAGGAATCTGCAACAAAATTAGTTAAAATCCCTGCAATGTACAGAGATCACCCAGAGGGGAATGTTTTTTCTCAAAAAAAGTGGAGTTACTCTTTACAGTGGTTTTATACCCTTACATATACCAATTGAAATGACAAGTCTTTAGGTGATACACAGAAATGAAACAAATCCTCCTACATAAGTTGTGCCTGTTTATCTGCAGCCTCTCTCCTCTACAGCCTTCTAAAGCACACATTTCACACAGCATTCCTGTGTAGAATGTGGGGGGCTGGGATCTATTGCAACACACTGCATAGCATACTGCCAAAAGTTGAGAGTAATCTGAGACCTGAGTTGAGGGAAAGGACACACCTCTCTATATACAGTCCCATATGGAAACATGCACAGCTGAGGGTGTCAATCACCTGCTGTGTGCTGGAGGAGGGGCAGGGCTATCTCTGGGGATTGCTTGGAGTCAGCATAGACTTGGCTGGTGCATATAGCACAGGCATGAGGAAAGGAAGAGCAGACAGAAATTGCACCAAGTATTTTGAATCAAGGCAAGTCTTTGTTCATTTTTAATTTTGGAGGTTTACAACCACATTATGTTCAAAGGGCCATGGTAACAAATGTAGTTAAGGTGCAACAGAATTTCAGGACTGGCAAACTTGGCTGAAAAGGAGGGGAGCCAAAGTGTAAAATGTGATCATTTTTAACACAACAGTATACAGGTCTGGACAACTGTTACCTGCATTAAATACACAATACAAATGCTAAACAATATATTACTGATAAAACTAGTAATAAAAGACACTAGGGTGAGCTGTCCAAAATTATTTTCTTACTGCAATCTCAATTACAAGTAAAGTGAGACTGCACAATTATTTGCCCTGATATAAATTGCCCTTCGGGAGGTTCTATAGAGTTGCCCACAGGAAAAGGTTAAAGCCCAACTCCAAGCAAATGTGAAATTATCCCCTGCAGTGGAGCTGTACCCAGCACTGCAAGGGTATATTGCTAAGGGGAGAGAAGAAACACTTTTACTTACCGGATCCTCTGTATCCCCAGCAGACAGCACTCCCCATGCTCCGGCAGTGGACTGTCCCTCAACATCAACATGTCCAATGCAGAGCTATCTATGTACCCTGCATAGGACTTGAGGACATCAAGATCCTAGACTGTGGGAGCGGACGATCAGTAAAGTAAATCTTCCTATTTTGTTCCACTGAACTATAATGAGCAATTAACCCTTGCATTGCGGGCACAACCTCCACTGCAAGGGATCATTTTTAGTTGCCTATAACTGGGTTACAATGTTCTGCTTTCTGCAATGGGGAAAAAAAAAAAAACTTGTCCTCTAGGCAGGGCAGCCATCAGAAATGTTGAGGCCCCTTACACAGCTTTAGGCCTCGGCCCTTCCGGGACTGACCACCAATATTCCCTAGGGCCTGCCCAAGGGCCATCCCACCCAATATGCTCATGTCCCATCCCACCGAGTCCAATACCATGACCTCCTTCTTTCCATGTGCTCTTCTCCTCCTTCAGTCCCATCTCCCCATTCTAGGTCTTCCTTACAATCTCATCTCCCCCATCCCATGTCTTCTTCCAACCTATTTCCCCTCCTCAATCCCATGTCCTCCTCCATCCCATGCCCCCCTATCCATCCCATGTCCCCCTCCTCCTCCATCCTATGTTCTCCTCCTCCATCTTATGTCTTTCTCCTCCATCCCATGTTTCCTTCTCCTCCATCCCATGTCCCCCTCCTCCTTCATCCCATGTCCCCCTCCTCCTCCATCCCATGTCCCCCTCCTCCTACAACCCATGCACTCCGCTCTCCATCTCCTCCATCGGCAGCCGGGATGAGCTCTGTGGCATGTGAGAAACTGATCCCTGTCTCATTCCATCTTCTCCTCCTGCTGCTCTCCTGGTGCCATATCCCCTCAACGTCTGCAGCTATAACACTTGTGATGTGAAGGAGATGGGGCGCCGGTGGAGTGGTGGCAGGAAGGGAAAATCGGATGAGATTGACAGAAACCCCCCCCCCCCCCCATAGTTTGTCCTGTTCCTGGCACTAGGAGCTGTCTCATGGCTGTAAGACCCTCAATTTTTTCAACCACTCCGCCACACTTTCTGGGTGCTAGGGCAACGCCAAGCTCACTCCTCACAGGGGCTGCCAATTAGACACCTCGAGATGCACTCCTGCTGCGACTGGTGGAGGGGAAGGTGTGCGGAAACGAGTAGCTACCGTGGCTGTCAATCATTCAGCCTTCAGGCAGCAGATAGAAATACGTCCGGGGTTTGAGCCTCTTGGAATGTCCAGGCCCCTTGGGATGTTTGGGCCCCTTTCGTGTGTGTTGCCCCCCTCTTGGCAGCCCTGTCTGTAAGGAACAGCTGCGTTTGGTTCAAACTTATATCTAAATGCCAAATGTTTAGGGCATTCAGCCTGGATGAACGTGACTGCTTCCTGTTGTGAATGGTTGCTAGTGAAGCAATGAGTGCCTGCACCTGCTGCATCCTCAACAACCACTGATGTCATATGGCCCATTCACTAGCACTACTAGGAATCTCCAGCCGTGTAAGCATAGGAGCAAGAATAGAGGTTGACACAATTGCCTAAATATGGCCATGTTTGAGGAAAGATATCCCCACTATCCTTGTCCCTTTCCTTATATATTATGACGCAGGGAGTGGCATCATCTTATTTGGTTGATGTTTTTTTTTATTTTGGGGGCTATCAGGCATTGCGATAGATATGGATCTACATGATGGGACTTTTTTTGTTTATTTAATAAAGGACTTGTCAAAAGATAGTTTTTTTTTATACATCAGAAAATGGTCACCAAGTACTGTGCATAATGAACCCCAGTGCGTTCGGTTCATTACTACTATCCTCTTATAACTATGGCGCCCACCATACCCTCCAACCAAGGCTGTACCTGGGCAGCAGTCTGTGTGTTGGGATGTGAGCCAAACGGGATTCTTTCCGTATCTGTTCATGAAGAGCCAGGAGACTGTGTGAATACAGTTGGGAGACTTTACCTATGGACAGACAGATACACACTGAATACTACACCCCTTAGTAAATATGTTTATTGTTTTGTCAGTTGACATCTCCATCTTACCAGTTATGGACATTAATACATTGTTGATGGAATAGACCCAAGTTGTCCAGCCAGTGGTCAGCTAGAGAAGATATAAAAAGAAAACAAAAAATGTACCTTGGTCTATGATAATTATATTTTCAGGAGTAAGAAGCCATTGGGCATTTTAATCTACTGGCAATATCCGTTTTGGATGGTGACAGATTTTATGCACAATATTGTGTTCTTATTTTGTCCCATGTTAAGCATTTGGGAAAATCAAACAAAGATTTGTGTCATGTACAATAGCTGAATTCTCACTTACCAGGTCAAGGGAGGCCTGTGATTCTGAGAGGTTAAGCGTATAGATCCCCTGCTCAGCTCCCAGGATGACATGAGTATCTATAGTATTAACAATAAACATTTTAGAGAGTGAAGGAAGCAAAAAAAGTGCTACAGAGAGAAGAAAGAAAGCTGCATACCTTTCGTTGTTGGATGTCTCCAGGTAGTTGCTGAATGAATTTTCAGAGGACATCCATTAAAGATCTTTTTCAGTTGGAACTCTCCCTGACATGAGAGATATAGGGTTAAAAAAAAGGAGAACTATACAATGCAAAGGAAGTCTCATATATTCAGGCGGCATGTAATTGACGGGGACATGCAACACATATTTAAAATTTTATTGTATAGGGCAGGGATCCTCAAACTACGGCCCTCCAGCTGTTGAGGAACTACACATCCCATGAGGCATTGTAAAACTCTGACATTCACAGACATGACTAGGCATGATGGGAATTGTAGTTCCTGAACAACTGGAGGGCCATAGTTTGAAGACCCCTGGTATAGGGTAACTCCACTTTCATGGAAAAAAAATGTAATACATAAAAAAATGAATATAGCATATGCAATTGCTACACAAGCAATATTTTAATTTAATGTTAATAAAATGACCTTTCCATTTAAATCTGTAGCCCAATGCATTTCTGTAAAATTCAATCCAATATGGCAACCTGGAGGTGTCCTATACACTGTTGGTGTACAGAACGCCTCCAAAAATGTAATTCCTGCTTGTTTGATTGGCTGACTAATTTTTCAGAAGGTACAAATTTAATTTTAGGCACCCTCTGTAACAGAAGTTATATTTTTGTCAAGATCTCCAAGGGTAAAACCAATGCAGAAATTGCAGCTTTTCACATTGGAACACAGAGTGCACCAGCAGATTATAATGAACCAGACCCTCCCATTCAAAATCAGTCTGCAAAGGACACGGTTAAACAAACAGCTATTTCTTCGCAGCAGAAGCAGGTAGAAATTTGCAACAAAGTTTGTTAAAATCCTTGCAATGTACATTGATCACACAGATGGGATTGTTTTTTTCTCAACAAAAGTGGAGTTACACTTTTAATAAGGAGAGAGGGAGAAAGAGCGAGACAGAGATTGATAGATAAGTTGCAGCACCTTGACACGTCAGATTATAAATGTACCAACAATTAGAGGGAAATGTAGGATGCAATTATCCTTTGAACATTATGTATATTATGCCATGGCACAGAATAGGGGTAATTGTGGCTCTCTAAGTGAATATGAAGTGAACTTGAAAAGGATCTAAGTTTCCAATAATGCTGAAGAGCAGGCACCAAAAAAGGAAACCAGTACTGAGAAACCTTTTACAGAGTACATAATTTTTAATGCTGGTTCTCTAGATGTATGGTTATCAAAATGATTCAAAACTTTCTGACTGACTGACCAAAAGGAAGGAATTTTTACTTTACCTGATGCATACTTGCTCCAGGTCAGTGACTCAAAGTAATGAAGCCCAAGATAGCCCTGCAACAAACATTCTCAAAGGGAAAAAAGCCAAAGGTAGCCTTCATAAGTCCCTTGCTACAAGTTTATTTTAACCTTCAAATCAATTTATGTGTCCTTCTGGGGCCCCTGAATCATGGAATTAAGCTGAACAAAAGACCTTGACTACTGCCCTGTCAATGGATGCCCTCTCATGTCAGCCAACTGTGGAAAAGTCAGAGCCTTGTTGGTCAGTGGACTATTGAATGTCAAGGGTGGAATGGAGCAATGAGTGGAGGAAGGAGTTTGTGCCCTCAAAGGTCAGCAAATCCAAATTTAGATTCTGGGCCTAAAATCCAAGAAATGACATCAAAAATTTAGAATGAAAGAAATTTGGCTTTAAGTCACACTAGCGTTTTTTAAGAGCTCTAAAAATGTTGATAATTGCTTTTTTTGTTCCGGCTTCTGATAGTATTTTAGTAGCTTTTAGGAGCGTTAGCATTTTATTAGCATTTCTACAGTACATGAAGAAGAAAAAAAAAACACTAGAAAAAAAAGCTGTTACGTGCTGGAACGTTTTAGTGGTATTTAGGAGTATTTAGTGTTTAGCGTTTCTTTCTGCTGGGAAAACGCTCCCAAAAACTCTACAAAAATTATTTTTCTGCTTCTAAATGCTAAAGCTTGAAAAATGCTTCTAGCATAAAATAATGTGCATGGACACATAGGATAACACTATTATCTTATAGGAGCAGAACAAAAATGCTCATTATAGCTTCTAGAAACTAAACAAAAAAAAGCTTGTGTGCATGGAGCCTAAAGTGTAAGAGCTGTGACGAAAAAGTTTGGTGAATGGTCCGATATCTCAATGGCAGCACAGGCCAGGTTTGCGTGCATGCACATGGCTAGCCAGAGACACGTCGAGAAGCTCCACCTAGCGTGGAGTCCGCATGGCCATCAGGGTAAACCCTCCTGCAGGCAGTCGAACGTAGTCAGTGTGAGAGGTAGGGTCACAGTGCAATGGAGCAATGAATGAACATCAAGTTTTGCTACAAATTGGGGAAAACAGCAACGGAGATGCATGAAATGTTGTATGCAAGTTTACGGGACGGAAGATGTGAGCAGAAAATTTGTTTACGACTGGTTCAAACGCTTTCAAGTTGGGAAGGAAACGACTGAGGATGAGCCACGTTCGGGTCTGCTGTCGACATGCAGAGTCCCAGACATGATCAAGCGAGTGTGACAAATACTGGCACGAGATCAGCAACTGACTCCACGAATTCACTGTCTTCCACTGTCTTTCCTGCGGCCCAAAAAGAGTCGCCAGCACGCCAGCTAAAGTCCAAGGCCAATGAAAGGCGCACGTTTTAGGGATGTGATGGCAATCCAAGAATGTGTGACAGCGGTTGTGCGATCGATTCCTAAAGAAGCCTTAACTGATCGTTTCCAGAAGCTTTATGAACGTTGCTAAAAGGGTGTTGTAAAGGATGGCGATTATTTTGAAGGCCAATAAAGGTAATTTCTTTGCATCTTCTGTTTTGTTTGTTTTCTAATACCATTCACCAAACTTTTAGACACACCTCGTATGTAAACACCAACAAAAAAACTTTCCTTATTGGCTCCCTTTGGTCTGTAAAACAGACCGCCAAATATGTTTTGTTATATCTTTTTGAGAATTGGAAAAAAAAAAATGATACTGCCAGAAATCTTGTGAACTGAAAACTTCCTGCGTTATCTGACTCTGCCGCACTCTTATCAGTTAGCATTGTTCTCAGTTCTCTCTAAGGACTACAGAACACCTTCCACCCCAGGACAGAAAGTGTGTTACTGGTAGGACCACCAGCTGAAAAAAGGTAAATCTAGCCACCACATCCAAGGACTGGTAAGCTACAGAACATGATATTTTCTTTCTTGGGTTTAGATACACTTTAATTTCCCTGTATTTCTGCGGAACTGGTTGCTATTTAGACCATGGCAGGTTTTCTTTAAATGCACAATATTTATGTAACCAGAGTGTATTTTTAGAGAAGTAGACTTCTCACTGGATAGTGAACTGCTCTACTTGTGACTCAAGGCTAATTTTAGGTGCTGCGGCTCAATAAATCAATCTGAGATCTTACCCAGGAAACCAATGCCTTTGGCATTCAAGCACAACACATCCATCCAGAGCATTCAAAACACTCAGTCCACGCACAGCAGCCAGAGCTGTGGCATTGAAATAGTTTTTCTGCAGGCAAAAAGGCTGTATACTTTGCAAGGAAAGTTGCATTTTGCATGGGAAATGTCCCCAAAGCTTAGTGAATGTGGGGAAATTTCACTTTGCAAAGAATACCCAATCACATGTAAGGAAAGAAAAACAAACCAAAAAACAGTGCTTTTGCTTGAACATGATTTGGTGATGGAAGTCAGTGAAGCTTCACCTCATGCTCAAGCTCTGAGGAAAATTCTTATGCAAAATGCAACATACTTTGCCTTTAGTGAATCAACTCCAGTGTATTTAGCATGGCTTAGATGCAGAGTTGTAATGCAACATGAACTGCGTACCTGTTTTGCTGGTGTTCTTCCTTGCTTTGGTGGTAGAGAAGGGGGAGACAAAGACTGAAGGTCACGTATCAAGAGAGATGGTTCTAAAAGGAAAAAGACAATGTTGAGGATATGTAGTCAGGAGCAGAACATATGGCCATGACAAGGGGCAGAACTGACAAGGAGGTCAACAGAAGGAACTGGTGAGAGTTGCAGTGGACCCAGGAAGTCGACACTACAGGAAGTGTTAGGTTCCCAGCAGACTTTGGGGGAATAATGTTGTAACAAACAGACCAGAGTTCAGCAGCACACACAGTTGGAAGGTTATGAATTTTCTCTTCTTTAGGGTAAATGAATATGGACGCAAAAAAAACCTGCATTTTTATCAGTACAGCAAAAAATAAATGGAAGAAGAGTTTTACAGGTGTTTAGTCATACACAAATTTACATGTCTATACGTATAAAAACACAAGCTCTTTTTGAACCTTTTAGTAGGAGCTGTATGCCAGCAACTTCCTATTTAACTACATCAGTAATTTATTTTAAAAATGTATTGTATTGTTAAGGTAATGAGGAGGTAAGCAAACCCTTAGACAAGGAGCGGCTGTGGACGTAGTATACTTGGATTTTGCCAAAGCATTTGACACAATTATGCACACACGGCTAATGTGTAAGGTAAAGTCTACAGGCTTGGGAAAAAAAAGTTTGTAAAAGGATAGAACACCAGCTAAAAGACCGTATTCAGAAAGTAGAGGTAATGATTCATACTCTGAATGGTCAAGGGTTGTTAGTGGTGTACCCCAAGGTTCAGTGTTGGGACCCTTACTTTTTAATATACAGTATATATAAATTATATCAGGTCTGAGATTAAAGGTACTATTTCAGTCTTTGCAGATGCCATTAACCACTTGCCGCCCGCCCGCCGTCAATTGACAGCGGAGCGGTGCGACCATTATCCTGGGAAGACGTCATATGACGTGATCCCTGGAAACAGGGCAGGCGCGCGATCGCGTGCGCGCCGCCCTGCACTGCCGGTGTCGGGGGGTGTCCCCTGGACACCCCCCGTCACCGGCAGGGGGGAAACAGCCAATGGGCTTGGCTGTTTCCCACGTGATCGGCTGTGTTCCAATGACACAGCCGATCACAATGGAGGCGCCCACAAGATGACCGCGCATGCGCGATCGGGAGCGCGCAGTGCGGTCATGTCGGTTGGCACTGTGTTCCGTAGGAACACAGCTGTCACCGGCGGTAGTAAACAGTCACTGACAGTGACTGTTTACTATGTGATCGGCTGTGAATCCATTCACAGCCGATCAGAAAATGTAAACAAAGAGCAGTAACTGACTGTTACTAGCTCTTCTCCCCTCATACAGCTTCCAGTGTGAGGGGAGAAGAGCTAGAAACAGTGAGTTACTGCTCTGTACACATGTAAAAAGTAAAATCACACAAATAAATGTCCCCACACAGTCCTCAGCCCCCCCCCCCCAATGTCACCTGTCACCCAACAGTCACCTCATCAGTGCCCAGAAATTGACACCCATAAGGCTACGTTCACATGTGAGCGTAGCGATCGCGGGCAGAATCACCGTGATTCTGCCCGCGATCCGGAAATCATTGCAAATTGCGGGATGCCTGTCCGTTGCCCGTTTTTTGCAATAGCACCCCAAACGCTGTGCGATGTTGCAGCGATTTCCACCTGCCGAATCGCGGTAACATCGCGCAAACAACGCATGACGCCCCAAAGAAGCTCTTGTACCTTTTTTGGGCGTCATGCGTTGTTTGCGCGATGTTACCGCGATTTGCAATGATTTCTGGATCGCGGGCAGAATCGCAGTGATTCTGCCCGCGATCGCTACGCTCACATGTGGACATAGCCTAAAGTTCACCGGTCACCAGAGGCTGTCATCAGTACCGCCGTGCACCATCGCCCGTCACCTGTCACCCATCGGTGACCATCGCCCGTCACCTGTCACCCCATCAATCACCGTCACCTGTCACCCCATCAATCACCGTCACCTGTCACCCCATCAATCACCGTCACCTGTCACCCCATCAGTCATCGTCACTTGTCACCCCATCAGTGATCGTCACTTGTCACCCCATCAATCATCGTCACATGTCACCCCGTCAGTGATTGTCATCTGTCACCCCATCAATCATCATCACTTGTCACCTCATCAATCATCGTCACCTGTCACCCCATCAGTCATCGTCACCTGCCACCCCATCAGTCATCGTCACCTGTCACCCCATCAGTCATTGTCACCTTTCACCCCATCAGTCATCGTCACCTGTCACCCCATCAGTCATCGTCACCTGTTTGCCATATACATGCAATCACTTACTGACCGCCTAACGACTATATGCGTCGGCCATTAAAAGCTAAATACTGGGGTTATGGCTGCAGATAGCCCCCATAACCCCGGTATTTTTTGAAACGGCGAGCGGTCGGCTTTCAGATAAGGGTGGTCCCAGTGGCGGATTCACCACAGAATTACCCTTACGGTGCAGGGGAAGAGGTGCCCCCCCCTCCTGCCGCGTCCCAGATGTTTTCCCAGCTTACCGGACCCGCCGGCAGCGGGGAAAACTATCCGGTCCCGGATCCTCAGAGACAGGAAGTCGAGTGAGGGCAAGATGGCCCTCACTCGACTCTATGGTCTTGGAGGACCGGAGCTACCTCAAAAGATGTTGCCTAGCAACCGGTTTAAAGGGCCGCTTTTTTTTTTCTTTTTTTTTTCCTCTTTCAACAATTTTTTTTTTTTTTTCTTCTTTAGTGTAGTTGTGAGGTGTGAGGTCTTTTTGACCCCAGATCTCACAATAAAGAGGACCTGTCATGCCTATTTCTATTACAAGGGATGTTTACATTCCTTGTAATAGGAATAAAAATGATCAAAACATTTTTTTTTTTAAACTGTGTAAAAATAAAAAAATAATAAATAAAATAAATAGGAAAAAAAAAAATTAAAGCGCCCTGTCCCCGTTAGCTCGCGCGCAGAAGCAAACGCATACGCAAGTCCCGCCCACATATGTAAACAGTGTTCAAACCATACATGTGAGGTATCGCCGCGATCGTTAGAGCGAGAGCAATAATTTGAGCCCTAGACCTCCTCTGTAACTCTAAGCTAGTAACCTGCAGAAATTTTTAAAATGTTGCCTATGGGGATTTTTAAGTACCAATGTTTGGCGCCATTCTGTGAGCATGCGCAATTTTGAAGCATGACATGTTGGGTATCTAATTACTCGGCGTAACATTATCTTTCACATTATGGAAAAAAATTGGGCTAAATTTATTGTTTTCTTATTTTTTAGTTCAAAAAAGTGAATTTTTTTCAAATGAATCGCATTTGGAAGACTGCTGCGCAAATATGGTGTGATAAAAAATATTGCAACGATCTCCATTTTATTCTCTAGGGTCTCTGCTAAAAAAAAATATATAATGTTTGGGGGTTCTAAGTAGTTTTCTAGCAAAAAAAATTATTTTAGCTTGTAAACACCAAGTGTCAAAAATAGGCCCAGTCTTAAAGTGGATAAATGGACAACTTTGTGAAAAGTGCTACTTGAATGTTAGGCGTCTGTATGTGGCCAGGCTGTGAAAAAGTGTTACATATGTGGTATCGCCATACTCAGGAGGAATAGCAGAATGTATTTTGGGGTGCAATTTTTGCTATGTACATGCTATGTGTTAGAAATATTGCATAAATGGACAGCTTTGTGTAAAAAAAAATGTGTTTTCATTTTCTTTCCACATTTTCCAAAAACTTGTGGAAAAAAATGACATATTCAAAAGACTCATTATGCCTCAAAAATTATACGTTGGGCTGTTTGCTTTCCAAAATGGGGTCATTTTATGGGGGTTTCCATTGTCCTGGTGCTCCAGGGCCTTCAAAAGTACGATAGGTTGTCAGGAAATTATATGTGTAATTTGTGCTCCTAGAATGCCGGACGGTACTACTTGAATGTTAGGCCTCTGTATGTGGCCAGGCTGTGAAAAAGTCTCAAGAAATACTCAGGAGGAGTAGTAGAATGTGTTTTGGGGTGTAGTTGCAAGTATACATATGCTGTGTGAGAGAAATAACCTGTTAATATGTCAATTTGTAAAAAAAAAAAAAAAAATCTTCATTTTGCAAAGAGTTATGGGAAAAAATGACAACGTCAAAAAACTCACCATGCCCCTTATTAAATACCTTGGAATGTCTACTTTCCAAAAAGGGGTCATTTGGGGGGTATTTGTACTGTCCTGACTTTTTAGTGTCTCAAGAAATGAGATAGGCCTTCAGTACATCAGGTGTGGTCAAGTGTGATCAATTTTCAATGATTAGCACCATAACTTGTGGACTCTATAACTTTCACAAAGACCAAATAATATACACTTATTTGGGTAATTTTTACCAAAGATAAGTAGCAGTATAAATTTTGGCCAAAATTTGTGAAGAAAAATTACTCATTTGCTAAATTTTATGACAGAAACAAAGAAAAATGTGTTTTTTCACAATATTTTCAGTCTTTTTTTATTTATAGCACAAAAAATAAAAAACCCAGTAGTGATTAAATACCATCAAAAGAAAGCTCTATTTGTGTGAAAAAAAGGACACAAATTTTTTTATGGGTACAGTGTTGCATGACTGAGTAATTGTCATTCAAAGTGTGAGAGCGCTGAAAGCTGAAAATCAGTCTGGGCAGGAAGGGGGTGAAAGTGCACTGTAGGCAAGTGGTTAAGCTATGCAGTAGAACAACGATAGCAACCTTGGCACCCCTGGATGTTTTGGAACTACTTTTCCCATAATGCTCATGTACTCTGCAGTGTGGTTGAGCATCATGCAAAATGTAGTTCCAAAACATCTGTGGTGCCAATGTTCGCCTTCACTGCAGTAGAATACCATCCTTACAGGATGTCGCCAACTTTCAAGCTGACCTCAGTGCACTGTTTAAGTGGGTGACTATGTGGTAAATGAGGTTTAATGTTGATAAATGTAAAGTTATGCACTTGAATCAATGATGGAGAAGGGAATCAATGACGGAGAAGGATCTGGGTGTTCTGATAGATCATTAGCCTAATAACGGAATGCAAAAAATTGTTTCTTGTATTATTAGAGGCATGGACTACAGCTAGAGAGATATCATTTTACCCTTGTACAAATCATTAGTAAGACCTCATCTGAAATATGCAGTTCAGTTTTGGGCACAAGTTCTCAAAAAGGATATCGGCAACTGAAATAAGAGCAGATATAGGCATCCAAACTAATAAGAGGCATGGAGGAGCTCAGCTATGAGGAAAGATTAGAGGAACTGAATTTATTCTCTCTTGAGAAGAGGAGATTAAGGGGGGATATGAGCAACATATACAGTATCTCACAAAAGTGAGTACACCCCTCATATTTGTGTATATATATTTTTTTATATCTTTTCATGTGACAACACTGAAGAAATTACACTTTGCTACAATGTAAAGTAGTCAGTGTACAGCTTGTATAACAGTGTAACTTTGCTGTCCCCTCAAAATAACTCAACATACAGCCATTAATGTCTAAACCGCAGGCAACAAAAGTGAGTACACCCCTAAGTGTAAATGTCCAAATTGGGCCCCAAGTGTCAATATTTTGTGTGGCCACCATTTTTTTCCAGCACTGCCTTAACCCTCTTGGGCATGAAGTTCACCAGAATTCGCAGGTTGCCACTGGAGTCTTTACCGTGCCTCCATGGCGATATCACAGAGCTGGTGGATGTTAGAGGCCTTGCACTCATCAACCTTCCATTTGAGGATGCCCCACAGATGCTCAATAGGGTTTGGTCTGGAGACATGCTTGAACAGTCCATCACCTTTACCCTCAGCTTCTTTAGCAAGGCAGTGGTCGTCTTGGAGGTGTGAGATGCTCTGTTTTCAGTATGTCACAGTACATGTTGACATTCATGAATTTCCTCAATGAATGTAGCTCCCCAGTGCCGGCAGCACTTATGCAGCCCCAGACTATGACACTCCCACCACCATGCTTGACTGTAGGCAAGACACACTTGCTTTGTACTCCTCACCTGATTGCCACCACACACGCTTAACGCCATCTGAACCAAATACGTTTATCTTGGTCTCATCAGACTACAGGACATGGTTCCAGTATTCCGTGTTCTTTGTTTGCTTGTCTTCAGCAAACTGCTTGCGGGCTTTCTTGTGCATCCTCTTTAGAAGAGGTTTCCTTCTGGGACGACAGCCATGCAGACCAATTTGATGCAGTGTGTGGCGTATGGTCTAAGCACTGACAGGCTAACCCCCCAACCCCTTCAACCTCTGCAGCAATGCTGGCAGCACTCATACATCTATTTCCCAAAGACAACCTCTGGATATGACGTTGAACACGTGCATTGTTCTGAGTGGAACCTGTCCTGTCCTGTATGGTCTTGGCCACCGTGCTGCAGCTCAGTTTCAGGGTCTTGGCAATCTTCCAATAGCCTAGGCCATCTTTATGTAGAGCAACATTTTTTCTGATCCTCAGAGACTTCTTTGCAATGAGGTGCCATGTTGAACTTCCAGTGACCAGTATGAGAGAGTAAGAGCGATAACAACAAATTTAACACACCTGCTCCCCAGTCACACCTGAGACCTTGTAACACTAACAAGTCACATGACACTGTGGAGGGAAAATGGCTAATTGGACCTGATTTGAAGATTTTCACTTAGGGGTGTACTCACTTTTGTTGCCAGTGTGTTGAGTTATTTTGAGGTGACAGCAAACTTACACTGTTATACAAGCTGTACACTCGCTACTTACATTGTAGCAAAGTGTAATTTCTTCAGTGTATACTGTATAAATACATACTGTATATACTCGAGTATAAGCCGACCTGAATATAAGCCCAGGCATCTCATTTTACCACAAAAAAACTGGGAAAACGTATTGACTCCATTATATGCCTAGGGTGGGAAATGCAGCAGCTACTGGTAAATTTCAAAAATAAAAATATAGATACCAGAGGCTGCGGGCATGCTACAGGGAGGAAGAAGCTGTAGGCATGGTGCAGGAGATGCAGGGGCTGCGACATGATGTAGGAGATGCAGGGGCTGCGGGCATGGTGCAGGAGATTCAAGGGCTGCGGGCATGATGCAGGAGATGCAAGGGCTGCGGGCATAATGCAGGAGATGCAGAGGCTTCGGGCGTGATGCAGGAGATGCAGGGCTGCGGGCATGGTGCAGAAGATGCAGGGCTGAGGGCATGGTGCAGAAGATGCAGGGCTGAGGGCATGGTGCAGGAGATGCAGGGCTGAGGGCATGGTGCAGAAGATGCAGGGCTGAGGGCATGGTGCAGGAGATGCAGGGCTGAGGGCATGGTACAGAAGATGCAGGGCTGAGGGCATGGTGCAGGAGATGCAGGGCTGAGGGCATAGTGCAGGAGATGCAGGGCTGAGGGCATGGTGCAGAATATGCAGGGCTGAGGGCATGGTGCAGGAAATGCCTACTAGCTTTCCCGAGCAGCAGCGGCGCATGTGCAGTGTACATGTCGGGCCGGCAGCCACTGACGTTCGGTCAGCCCCAGGGAGAACTGGTAAGTGACTGGAGTATAAGCCGAGGGGGGATTTTTCAGCATAAAAAATGTGCTGAAAAAGTCAGCTTATACTCTAGTATATACAGTAAGTGGTCTATATAGTAAACTTGGTGTAGAGTTATTGACTTTAGGGTCATCAAAGAGCAAAAGGGAGCGCTCTTTACGTCTGAAGGAAAAGAAATGTAATCTCAAAGTACGGACAGGCTTCTTCACAGTAAGAGGTGTGAAAATATGGAACAGACTCCCTCGAGAGCTGGTTCTGGCCAGCTCAGTAGATTGCTTTAAAAAAGGCCTGGATTCTTTCCTAAATGTACATAATATAACTGGATACCAATATTTATAGGTAAAGTTAATCCAGGGAATATCTAATTGCCTCATGGAGGATCAGGAAGGAATTTTTTTCCCCGCTAGAGCAAATTGGATCATGCTTTATTGGGGGGGGGGGGGGGGGTTGCCCTCTTCTGGGTCAACTGTGGATATAGGATAGTGTATATTGAGGTTTTCGATTTGTGTGTTTTTTTTTTCCTCTATTGTTTAAAAATTTGCTTATACACTTTACTGATACAACAGAGTCACTTTAAAGTGTTTTTAAAACTACATACCCATCCAAGACAATGCTGCTACATGACAACTAGACTGTGATAACCCCTTCTCTGTGGAAAGCAGTGCATCCTTTCAGGAAGCTCGGGCATTATGCTGCACAGACCCCCTGGGCTGACTCAAAATGCATTCCCCTACTCTGCTACCCCTTAGCCCCAAATTCAAAGACCCTCAAAGATTTTTCCAGTCCTAGCTGCCCTTGATCACTTGAATACCTGCAAATTAAAATAAAAATGAATTATTATAGTTTCTCCTATTTACTAGTATATTTATGGGAATTAAATACAGGACACCTCTGATAGAAAGCAGTGCACATTTTTTTATACTCTTTTTCCTCCATATTTAGACAGATAACAATTAAGTGTCTAAGGTATAGCTATCAGCTAACATTCCTGTGTAAAATAATGGCCCAAACGCAAATCACCTGTGTCCTTGCCTAGTCCACTTTCACCAAAGATGTACTGAAAATAAGAAACTGTTAAAGCTTACCTAAACCCAAAAACAAACAAATAACCGCTTGCTGACCGCCCACCGCAGTTGTACGGCGGCAGTCTGGCGCTCCCAGGCAAAGTACCGTACATGTACGACGCTAGCCTGGGAGGAGCTAGGGGGCGATCGCGCGCCGCCGAAGGCGTGCTCCCGCCTCCGCTCTGCCGCTGGGGAGTCAGTGTGTGTGACCGGCGGCTCAGACGGCCGCCGGCCACTCGCGATCTCCCGCTGCAGTGAAAGAAGGACAGACGGCTGATGTAAACACAGCCGTCTGTCATTCTCACTAAAGTAAGCACAGAGGCTATGCGATCCTGCTATGTAGGATCGCATGTCTCTGTGATTACAATCACAAGCCACGCCCCTCCACAGTTAGAATCACGCCCCTAGGGACACACTTAACCCCTTGATCACCAGTAAAGTTAACACCTTCCCTGCCAGTGTAATTTTTACAGTAACAGTGCATATTTATAGCACTGATTACTGTAGTAATGTCACTGATACTCCAAAAAAGTGTCAAAAATGTCAGTCAGGGGTCCGATCTGTCGGCAACAATGTCTCAGTACCGCAAAAAATAAATTGCAGATTGCCGCCATTACTAGTTAAAATAAAAAAACAATAAAAATGACATAAATTTTTCCCGTAGTAGAGCAGCCAAATCTTCCGGGGCTAAAGTGGTTAACATATTGCACCTTAACAACTTAAAGTGTTTTTCTCCCCTTATTTTCACCTAGTAATCCAGGGAATAACACGCTTTCTGTCCCTCGGTGGCTACGCTCACTCACTCCATTGTATCTATGGTTGACATCCAGGCTGCGCTTCAAATATGTCTCTTTCGCTTCATCTCCTTTAGGGTCCATGCACACTGGGCTTAAAAAATGCTGCTTCTACTGGAGTTTAGCCCTTTTTCTGCTTGTAGAAGCAGCTCAATGTTATTCTATGTGTCCATGTACATTAGGATGTTTAGAGGCATATTTTAATCTCACCTTTCAGAGGCAGAGAAATAAAAACCTTTTGGATTGTTTTTGAGAGAGGTTTTCTGGCAGAGAAAAAATGGTAAACGCATGTACAAAAACGTTTATATGAGCATTTTGTTTCTGTTTTTTTAAGCCCAGTGTAGGTGGACCCTTACATTGCAGTTTGGAGGATTAGATAAGGAAGGTGATATTTAGTTTGTGCTTTTAGCTCAGCTCATAGAAAGCACATTTCAGGCAAGATCAACAGGTATTTTCTTTATCTGAAAATGTTCTTATTAAATTAAAAATGTAAACTAATGCAGCTACTAAATCAAGAGGCTGGTAGACTATAATATATTACATTTTTGATCTTGGGTTTAGATATTCTTTAAAGCATGTATGTGTAATACAGAGGTGTCCAAACCTTTTTCAAAGAGGGCCAGATTTGATGAAGTGAACATGAGAGAGGGCTGACCATTTTACCTGACATTCTTTGGACCATTCAAATTAAATACAAACTAACTATTTTATGCAAAGTTTATTGCAAACAGCATACTTTTCCTTTCATCACATGGATGACAAATCTAAACGGATGTTAAATCGCTCCGCCTTTCATATCTGAAGGCCAGATGAAAAAAATCCAGAAAGCTGAAATATATGTCAGGAACATTGTAAATTACATTACATATTATTGGTAATAAAGGTTGTCTGTCAACTTTTAAGTTAAAAAAAATATGAACAGGAACATAACACAGAGTATACATGTTGTGTTCAAATATATTGATAACTGATTTAGACCAACTGACGTTAACTGAGATTTTACAATGTATTCATCTCAATCCGGAGCATGTATGCTCCCTAATCAGTTACACAAGGGTTAACCACATATAAGCGCTATATGAACCCACCGATGATGATTAATGATGGCAGCAAAAAACGTCATGAATGATGTCAATGTATTTTTCCAAATTACCTGTGGGGCCGTATTAAAGCAGCCCGGGGGTCGCATTTGGCCCGCGGGCCGGACTTTGGGCATGCCTGGTGTAATAGAATCATGCATCACATACTCCAATCCGTTTCCAAGTTGGCTTATCCAACTGCTGCTCTCTGCTTAACACTACTCACCAGAGCTAGCTGCTGACAACTGTTTCCTTAAACTTTCCTGAAAGGCTTGTGCCACATTCCTGGGTGCACTGGGTCCACTGGAACATCGTACCAAAGTGCTAGGAGTGTGTAGGCGATCCGGATCCCTTTTTACATCAGCAGAGGAGGTGCGAAATCTAGGCTGCAGTAACAAGGTGACAGATTAAATGAGAAAGGGGAACAGGTGCTGTTCTGTATGTAGACTAAATTCACAGAGATGAGTGTTACCTTAGGGGGAAGCGGAGGGGGAGACTCATCAGCAGATATCTCACTGTGGAGGTCCACACTGCCAGGTCTTGGGGAAAACAAAAATAAATTAGTTTAACACTGATTATTTTAAAAGCAAATGCAAACAATACATAGTTATGAATACAGTGGCACAGACACAGGGTAATAAATATACTTCTGAAATATTTAATGTATCAACACTCATGAGATAAAAGCTGGTCACAGAACAAGTGATCTGAAAAGGCGAGCTGTTTTAGACCATGGCTCTCTCAGCGGCATCTATATTTATACTTCAAAATCCTAATTAACACCACAACTTGGTCAATGAAAATGCGTTCATGACACTTTTCTTATAAAATTGGATAAAAAGTTGCTTGCCAAATCCTGGCCAGATGCCTAAATCCAAGCCTGTATGCATTGGTTGCGGGAGATCAAGCGGGGTAATTCCATGGAGACAGGCAATAGACAATACTCACTGTAAAAACCCTCATTACACATATGCAAGTCAAGGAAAACTCTCTTCTGGCTCCTATTTTTGGATGTCAAAGAAGCATTTGGCTTTTTCTCATGTTTTCTTAGTATTACAACAATGATTTGGCAAACATTTTTTCCTGGGTCAGATCCCTCTATTTTAATACAACTGCACACATATAATATGCAGTCAGTCTGAACCACTTAACATATGTAGTACCCCCCCCCCCCCAAACCTCCAAAGGCCTGGTTGTGACCCCCAGAGACATGGAGGGCTGAAATTCCTCTTTAGGGTGCAGGTTACTAGGCATGGTGGGTGGTGTACAAGGTAGAAAGTTGAGCGCCAGTCACTTTTATGCTTGAACAAGGAGAAGTTTATTTCTCACAACAGGAAAAATGTGGGAGAGAGGGGTAGGGCACAGGACACCCTTAATCAAAAACAGCAGCAGACTTGCAGATTGGCAGACTCCTTTGACAAAAATGTAGAAAACGTAGACAGCAATACAGAAAAAGAGCATTTAAGCTGAAGCCAGCAATCTGTACTTTATAGCATAAGCTGTCTCCTATAGCAGTGGTCCTCAACCCTGGCCTACAGGGCCCACTAACAGGCCAGGTTTGCAAGATAACTGAAATACATCCCAGGTGATATCATTTGCTGCTCAGTGATTGCAGTACTCTAGTCTGCATCTCCCCAAGGTAATACTTAAAATCTGGCCTGTTAGTGGGCCCTGAGGACCAGAGTTGAGGACCACTGTCCTATAGCAACAATTTTCAACTCACAGAAGGTGTGGGAACTCTCTGGATGATTCCATATTGATGCTTTCCCAGGCTCTCCATGGATCTCCAGTCCATGCAAGAGTCCCCACTGGTACTTCATTTCAGGTCTCCATCCTTTCCTTCATGATTCCAGGTAGTGAGCAGGCTCTCCCTTGCAGGGCCTTGAGCACATGGCTAGGCCTCAGGCTTCAGGCTATCCAGCAGCAGCCGTTCCTCACACACCAACCCAGACTGGGTGGAAAAGAACACAGATCACCTGACTTCCTCCAAATAAATACCTTCTTCCAGCATGCTCAGCGACCAGTATGATTGGCTGAGAAGAGTATAAATATTCATAACCTAGACTCACTGTAATTTATCACACTAATGCTAAAGGTAACAGTGCCACCTATTGACAAAAGGGAAAAAACACAACTAAGCCAGGCTTAGGAGGAAAATCCAATGATCACAAAGACTTCAAATTAGCTAGGCTAGCTACCACCTAGCACAACTAAATTTATTAGCAGCCCTGTTTAGGACATAGGTGCTACACATATGTTGAGGAACCAAACAGGGATAGCCACTGTCTTAGTTCTTGTTGATTTTCACTATTGAGCATCATGCCTGTTTAATTCAACTCTTCTCCAATATTAGCAGATTGGTGGTCGGCACTTCATCACAATAACTCTATTTATTTGCAAATTACATTTTTTCCCAACTCCTCAAATCATGTTGTGTCTTTCCAACCGTATGCAGCTTTTTTTCGGTATTTGGGGGCATAAAAGAGGATAGACTTTTGTCTATCTGCTAAAAGCTAGGGTTTTTAAAGCCCATATCTAGGAAACCTAACATTCCTTCATTGCAGTGGGGCTCAACTCTAATAGTTGGGAATAATTGGCCTGGTATAGACACCTACAGCCTACCTACCTTCTGAAATCCTGGAATGGGTTTGTTTCCTGCATGGACAGAATAGCAGGGGTGAAGATGTCACTACATTTTAACTACATTTTTTTTTTTTTAATGCATGGGCCCTACCTCTGGGCAGTCCCATATGTCTGTTTTTAAAAAGAAACCCTGAGTGTTACTCACAACCAATGCTTTTATGTGCTAATCTTTTTGGAGGCCTGGGACTACCTCACATCTAAAAATATTACTATGCTGCACAGATAGAACAAAGTTCACTCTGGCATGCTATCCATTATGTCCCACTTTGAGTGACCATGCTTATCTTGACAGCCCAAGGCAGAGGCGTAACTAGAGCCTTCAGGGCCCCGATGCAAGAAAACATGAAGGGCCCCCCCAGATCCCTGGCCGGGGCCCTTCCCTTCAAGCCCAGGGCTCTTCCCACTAATCCTGGGGCTCTTTACTCTCGTTGCATGGCCTTTTATTATGGTCCCGCAGCAGTACCCTTTCACAAGTTCTGCAGTGGGCTCCCTTCCTGCAATCTTGGGGCCTCCCCACAGTGGTGCAATGCCAGGGCCCGGTCGCAAGTGTGACTTTTGCAATCCTGGAAGTTCACCCACTGGTTTGCTACTGGGCCCCCTGGAGCATGGGGCCCGGTAGCAATCGCAACCCCTGCAACCCCTGTAGTTACGCCCCTGGCCCAAGGTTCTACCACCCCAGTGACCATGTCTCTAACCCCATTACAGCTCTCTCTTTAAAATTGTTGGTTGACATTAAATATTCTAGTGGTCTCATCTCCCCATTTCCCTTTATTGTCCATTGTAGGGAACTTCATGTTTATTCTTAGATTTATGAATGCTGCTGCATTTTGCAATATGATTAGTTGCAGTATAACAACAGTTTCTTGACTATCAAACTCTTCCGGTATTAAACCATTTTCCAAAATCCTCTCATCCAGACAGATTTTTTTTTTTTTTATTTTGCGATCTCGGGGTAAACTCTAGCTGTGCCGTTTACGATGTCACACTAAAGACCTAACTAGAAAACATGACTGAAATCATGCTGTGCCTCTGATTCCCACAGCCCAGGAATTATCTCCTTTTATTCGCAACAATTATGAACCTATCAATCTTCTTTACTTCCTTATGTTTCTAAATGGGATGTGGACTTGAGAAATATAGTTACTGCCAAATACTTGAGATGGGCTTCCACCTCCAAATGTTCTAGCACAGTTTCAGCCCTGGAAAGAAAATTATAAACTTCTCACAAGATGGAATTTGGTACAGATTAGTATGTCCAGGGTCTTACTGTTCTACACATCTACCTCTTTTACAGCTTATCGAAAGGTGAGCACTTTCAGCCACATTGGGTGGGAGTGTTCTTTTGTGAGGTACTACTAGACTAAGATATGCTGAAACATTCTCAAGGTCATGGGCTCAGCTGACCCTTACAGAAAAAACCCTTACAAAGCCACACTCTCCCTCTGACTTTTTTTACTTATAGGTCCTATACACTGTTTTTTTAATAACTTACTGCAAAAAAATATCCTAAACTTGACAACATCTGATTCGGTGAATGGTTGACTGCTTGTTTCTTTCAATCTTTGACAGATATTCCCTATGGCTGCAAAGTGCTTGCATTCTGTCAGATTTCTGTTGTGCCAGGGAAAGTCCACCATCCCCTCTGCCCTTTTCTCACACTTTTTTCCCTCCCTGTCTCTCCATCTCCCCCTGAACCCTACTCTCACCCAACTACTTGACCTACTTTGTTCAACCCCCACCAAGTTGAATAGCAAGACTATTGACTAGCTTTAGCTGTTTTTTCCATCTCCTTTTTTCCGAGGCCTTGCTTGTTCAGTGGCAGACCTATAGTTACCAGTTTTTGACCGTTACTTTCCTTACACTTATAGCTGTTTGCATAATCTACATGTTGGAACTTTTCCTGAACAAGCTTAGAGAAGTGTGTTTATTTATTCCCTTATTATCTGTTTTTATATGCTGTAATATTGGTTGGATTCAATTTACAAAACTAATAAAAATGTATTGAACAAAAAAAAAGAAAAGGTTATTATCCAAATTTTAAACATGTAAAACATACACCGCAGGCTGGCTGCTCCAATGAGAATAGCTGAATGGACAGGCTAGAAACCTGTTGCAATTGTTACTGTCACCTTCAAAAATCTACACTAGCAGTGTCTTTCTTCTAGTTACTTCCTGCTCATCCCCTAACACTTTTGTTCACATAAAGATTAGTGCAGGGGTGTCAAACTCAAAATCATTGCGGGCCACATCAGCATTTCGGTTGCCCTCAAAGGGTCCGCAGTATTTGTAAGACTATATAAATGTATCTACTCTTTATCATATTAAAAAACTGCCTCTGCATGCGATTATTACTGGTTTTAGACTATAGAGATGAGCCTCTCCATTCGATTTCACTTTCTGCACCCCCTACATCTCCAATACTCCAACACTCTCTGTACCTCCTAGATCCCATACTACTCCACCCCCTTCCTCCCATATCCCCAATACCTTGACACTCTGTACCCTCTGCATACTCCAGCAATTCAACACTCTGCATCCCCTGCATCACGCACAACGCCACATACTGCACCTTGTGCATCCCCCATCATATCTCTCTGCAAAAGCTTCATACCCTTTACTCCAATCCCTTCATCTCTCACTACTCTTTCTGTACCTCAATGGCACCTCACTCTGCATCCCCACTACTTTATGCATCACCTGCACCCCCCCCCCCCCATTGCACTGTAATCTGCACCTGTGACCCCAATTACTCTTTCTGTACTGTTTCTGTAGAGGATCTCTGTCCTCCTCTCTGCTGCCGACTACTTAACCGCTTAAGCCCTGGAAGATTTTACCCCCTTCCTGACCAGGGCCTATTTTGCGATTCGGCACTGCGTGACTTTAACGGACAATTGCGCGGTCATGCGACGCTGTACCTAAACTAATTTGACGTCCTTTTTTTCCCACAAACAGAGCTTTCTTTTGGTGGTATTTGATCACCTGTGCGATTATTTGATCATGCGCTATAAACAAAAAAAGAGCGTAAATTTTGCAAAAATAGCAATATTTTTCACATTTTTTTATATGAAATTCCCCCCCAAAAAATGTAAAAATCAACATTTTTTAACATTTTCGGCCAATTTGTTTACTAACAAAGGGAAAGATTTTTGTCATTTTTGGTGTTTTTTTTTTTTAACGCGTAATGGCGGCGATCTGCAATTTTTTTTGCGGTACTGCGACATTGCGGCGGACAGATCGGACCCTTGACTGACATTTTTGACACTTTTGGGGTTTCCAGTGACATTACTGCAGTAATCAGTGCTATACATATGCACTGTTACTGCAAAATGACACTGGTAGTGAATGGGTTAACTTTATTTGAGAGGGAGGGGTGGTGTGTGTCCCTAGGGGCGTGATTCTAACTGTGATTGGCTGTGGCTTGAGCTGTAGAAACAGTGATCAACGGTCCTACATAGTAGAACCGTATGATCACTGTTTCTACACAGGGGAGAATGACAGGTGGCTTGTTTACACTAGCCGTCCGCCTTTCTCCCTCTGCAGCGACGATCGCCGAGTGACTGGCGGACATCAGGTCCGCCGGTCACGCGCGGGGGGGTCCGTGACCACGCGGGAACGGGAGCGCGCCTCCGGGGGTGCGCACTCGCTCCCTAGACCCTCACAGGCTAGCGACGTAGATCTACGTCACTCTGCCTGTGAGGGGCTGACTTCCGACGTAAATAGTCGTGCGGCAGTCGGCAAGTGGTTAAACAAGGTGGGGGTGGAGGCGAGGGGGGGGGTGCTGCAGGAGAGGTGCAAGGGCCACATAGATTTGGCCTGCGGGCCTTGTGGTTGACACATGTAGATTAGTGCATACAAATTTATGGAGTAATTAGCAGTATTTGGAAGATACTTTTGCCAGTAATTAGACTGAGCCTGCATGTTTAGCACTATGTTAAAGTCTAATGCTTGCTTTACTATCAGCAACAAAAGTTCACGTGTCCAATATAAAACGTTACATTACATCACATTGTTAAAATGGAACTGAACTTAAAAAAAGTTAAGATTTGTTATGTTATAGGAAACACTTGGAGAAAATGTATAATGTACATTTTGTCTGGAATTCCTCGTGTTAGTGCACTTCTTGATATATGAGGGTACCTAGGCATTCCAGTGCCTCCAGCCTCTTAGCTCTATACCTGCAGTGCAAATCACAGGAGCTGCTGCCTCTGACTGCTAGTCTCAGGAGATTTTGAGTTGGATTTGTTTATGTGGCTACTGTGCTGCTCACTGTTCTTCTTGCTGGAGGCTCTGATATAAGGAAAAAAAGACCTACCTCAACCAAGATGGCCACCTTCACACAGAGGCACAGTGCAGAACAAGGCATAGGAAGTAATGGGGAAAATATCAGCTGTAGGGGGGCCATAGTCAATACTGGTGACTAGTTCTTTGCCCTCTTCCTGCTTTTAGGGGCAACAGGTTCCAGAGTTCAGTTCCTCTTTAAGCAACTGGGGAACTGGCAAAATGTAAAGTTAATGCAGGTAAAAGCTTCAGTACATTAGTTGTTTGCTGGGTGGCACGTTGAGACAAACAAGGGGCTAATCTATACTCCTTTATGGCATTTTAAAGTATCTTAATGCTAGCTAGACCTCCAAAAAGATTAGTATTAGCAATAACATACTACAGCAGGGCATGCATCAGCTAAGACACAATACTTATTATTTGTTGCAGTCTCACACTTACATATCAACATCATCATAGTCATCATCATCGTCATCATCATCTTCATCATCAGAGCAGAAGCTGTAATATAAAAGTCAGTATTAAATACCAGCCTTTTCTACATGCTAAATAACACTTTTGTGTTTTTTTTAAAGGAATGTAATGCTGAGAGGAATAAGGGCATATCATTTCTGGGATACATGGTTATGAATCTAAGTCAGGAACCTTGATCGGTTAACCCCCACTGCTGGAATGTAAATTTGACTTAAAAAAAATCTTTTATCTTTATCATTATCATCCATGATGACTGTTTCCATTCTGTGGAACTACAAATAACAGCCTACTAATAACAGCCAGCAAGTGTGGGCACATGTACTATGATTGGGCTGGACATACCCACATCCCCCAGCGCTCCACATAGAGGTTGTTTTGTTGTTTGTTCTGAAAAAAACAATAGACCCTCAAAGAGGACCAGGTCCTCTAAACAGAAGCCTGCAAAACCTTGCAGCTAAAGGAAGCATCTGCAGATGCCAACACATTCACCTTATAAAACTTTGTGAAAGTGTGCACAGATGACCAAGTGGCCAACTTGCAAGCCTGCAGCACTGACACCTGATGATGGAAGGCCCAGGAGGCACTAATCGCCCGAATAGAGTGCGCCTTAACAGGGAAAGGAGGAACCTGACCCTTAATTAAATAGGCCTGAATCACTGTTTGTCTGAACCATCTGGAAATGGTCACAGCAGAAGCAGCCAACTCTTTTCGAGGGCCATCCGTGAGTACAAATAGTGAGTCTGACTTCCGAAAAGACTACGCAGCTGTCAGGTTCCCCCTGATTGCCCGAACCACATCCAAGAAATGCAAGGCAATTTCCTTAGGGTGTTTAGGCATGGGTTATAGGGAAGGCAACACAGTGTCTTAATTCAAATGGAAATCAGAAATTACCTTTGGAAGGAACAACGGACAGGGACGAAGAAACACCTTATCTCTGTGAACCACCAGGTAAGGTGAATGACATGACAATGCCGCCAGCTCAGACGCCCTTTGCACAGAAGTAATAGCCACCAAAAAGGCCACCTTCTGAGACAACGTAAGCAGGGAAACCGCCCGAAGACTTTCAAAGGGAGGCTTCTGAAGAACAGACCTCACCAAATTGAGGTCCCACAGTGGCTTTTATGAGCCAAGAAGAACGGCCCCATCTACGACGGGCTCGAAGCCTATGGAAGAATTGTACTCTTCCCCCCTGTGAGGCATTTTAGCATTTTAGCCAAATAGTACACCGAAGGACCACTGCTGAGGCAGACAGTCTGGAAAGCAAGGGAGACGCATCCAAAGAAGCATCACAGACAAACTGTAGACCCTGGACCAACTGATCCACCAGCTCTGCAAAGGCAGGGGGAAGCTGTTTCCCCTCCAGGTTTCTGGCGTAAATGTTTAGCCCACTCGGTTAGAGTTTGTGACACCAGGGCAATAGTAAATACCAGCCTAAGTGCCAAACCAGCCACAGTGAACATATGGCTGGTCAGAGCCTCCGATCTACTATCAGCTGGATCCTTAAAGGCCGGCGACTCCTCAACCGGAACTAAGGTGGCTTTATTTAACCTGGAAACCGGTGAGTCCACTACAGGTGGGACCGTCCAGTTTTTAAGCAAGGAATCCTCGTAAGGATACCTCATAGCAAAACGCTTAGGGACCTCAAAGGTGCGTTTTGGACAACCCCACTGTTTAGTGACAATATAATCAAAGTAAGCCTGAAAGGGGAACACCCTTATCACCTTGAGGGGCTTCTGGATGTAAAAAGGGACTGGTGCCTCCGACGCAGCATCAGTCGCATTCTCCATCTTTAAAGTTTCACGCACTGACACAATCAGCGCATCCACCAGCGCCTTTTCATGCGTGGCTAGAGGAGCAGAGGAATCATCCTCACTATCTGAGCATGCAGGGTGCGTGGAAGCAGACCCAGAAGGGTAAATCGCATCCACGGTGGCCGAATCAGATTGAGGATCTGATGAGACAGAGGAAGGCGGGGGACGCTTCTTTCCACACAAAAAAGTGTATAACACTGCTAGAGGCACCCCCACTGCACTGGCGGTACCACAGGGTTCAGCACAGAGCACTACCGCTGCTATAACAGAAAGAAGGAGAGAAAAACTCCACCAAAAGACTCACCACCACCAATCAGGCACTTACAACACCAGATAAACTGCACGCCATGTGGCGTTTAGGAAGAGAAAGATCCAGGAGTCAGCACTAGGGGATGAGGAGGTGCTCCCACTGCCGAAATCACGGCCCCTATAGCTTCAAAACATGGCCGCTGTTATTTCCAATGAGAATCCAATTGTTGGATCTTCTAAGAGCATTTGTTCAACCCACTAATTTCACAAGCTTGCACTTTCTTTGTGGTCCTTAGAGTTTTAACAATTAGCCTCTTGCCCCCACCCCTTTTACCTATTCTACCTGATCTCTGCCCCCAATATCTCCTATTGCCCCTCATTGCCTTCTCCCTCTTGTCCGCCCCTCATTGCCTTCTCCCTCTTGTCCTCCCCCCTTTTTTTTTCTTATTTCGGTATCATTTGGCTGCATAGGTTTATATTGTTCTATGAAAACTGGGCGTTAGTGCTGCCTTGTGCTCTTTCTGGCTGGATTTTCTGGAGGTGTTCCTCTGGATGATGGGGAAGAGCCCTACGGGGGTGTTCTATCATAGTGGATAACTAATCAGGGTTCTATTCCGGGCCCCCTTCTTTTCTTTAGTTGGAGGCTTCCCTATTTTGCATGGGATCGTTCAGATCATGCAACCTATGTCTCTTATGCCTGAGCTCTTGGGTCCTTTAATTAATTTTTTCCCCCTTTTCTTCTTTGTTTGTTTTGTATGACTCCTTATTTTTGTGTTCAAAATTTTTTACCTTTTTACTGTACATTATGATATTGTATAAATAGAGAATTTTGTGTTCCGCACCACACCTTCATATTAGAAAAAACAAGCCTCCATCCCTAATTTGTGTATACAAAATTCTTATCATTGGTTTGCGGGACTTTAAATGAGGCAAATTATTCCTTACGTGTATAAAATAAACAGTATAATAAAATTCGATCAAATTTTTTGAAATTTTGTTATAATGTTTATTTATTTTTTTTTCCATAAAGAATCTTTATTTTTATTAAAAGATATAGAACAAAGGGTAAACAAAGTGTGTTACAGAAAATTTTCAAGAATACACGATAACATTTTAGCATTGTCAATAGCAAGAATAGAATAAACACTGGTGATATCGCATGTCGCACTCAAAAGAGAGAAAACAAAAATAAAAACATATGAGCAAACACACTACTCTGACCGTTACACAGGCTCAATTACTAAACGCATGAACCCAACCGGGGATCAAACTACAACATACGTGCATGATGATAACCATCCTTAATGAAATTACGATTATAGTATAAAGACATTGTGCATTAAAACGGCAAAATAGCATAGAAACAATCACCCATTTTTTTAAGGCATTCTTAAAAGTAGCGAGGTTTGGCCAGTTTAAGGTGTAATGTGTTTTAATTTGCTAACGGATCCATATCATGGTACGGGGTTCCAGCAGAGGCAATACGCCGTCGGCTTGGATGGGGAATGAGACTAAGTGGCAGGGCTGCTCCAGCTTCAAACGATCTGTGACTTATACCTCAGTATAATGTTTATTTTATACATTTAAGGAATAATTTGCCTCATTTAAAGTCAAGAATTTTGTATTATGATATTGTACTTTCTTTGTGCAGTATAATCTTTTTTTTCTTCAATAAAAATACTTTATAGGGAAAAAAGTGAATGAGGCTAAGCTGTTCTGCAGATAGCAAAAACGTATACTTCCTAATGTAATTTTGCAATTCAATATTTCAGGAAATGTTTATGGTTAATTTTAATGCAATAAACATTTTGATTGCTACTATTTTGTACTAAAATGTTTCAATTTTTACCCCTTATAATTAGGTTGGTGTGGCCCTCAGTAGAAAAAATGTCAAACCTTAAGTATTAATTCCACTCAGTTCAGCCCACTGTTTCATTTGTGTTTGAAATGCCTGGTTCAACACCTAAAAAATACTTTTTTTTAGTGGGTTTGACAGGTGTGTTATCATATTTTGCACATTTGAGAAGGCCTGCTACCTACAAGCCTACTTTATCAAATAAGGCAAAGGTATAATGGATACTAAAATGCATATTTATCGTCGTGTATTTATGGATGTTTGACAAGATTTCTGAAAGTTCTGTAACAGTTTTGCAAACACTTGCTGAATATTTCCAGGTCCATTAACATCACAATATGTGCATTGAGCCCACGCAAACACATGTAAGCTTTATTTGTAAAGGAAAATTCAGTTGACTGTTTGGACTCTTGCATTTATGCACATTGCGTTGCTCTTACATTCTGGTGGTTTTTTTCTACACTTACCAATGCATGTAAAGGAAAAAATAGATGTGGTTTTCAATGAGACATGTTCCTACCAATGCATTTTATTACAATATTTTATAAAAAAAAAAATGTTCTAAAGTGAACATGGTCATCTGACAACCATAGAATTATATTTTAGACATTTATGAGTACTCTATGAGTACACTCATTACTCTTTATAATTACTATTACTGCTGAGAAGGTGATAGGTTTGGCTATGCAAACTTTTGTTGACAGTGTAATAGCTTTGATGTATTGTCCTGTTGGCAGAAAATTACACGAAAACATACACACTCACCACTAATACAAAAATAATCTATGCATTCTATATAGTTTTGTCTGTATTTTTTGTTCCAGGAATGGGGAAAAAAATGTTGACCTTTCCTAACTTACCTTATGTATGGTGGTGGGCTTTGAGGTGCCTGGGGGCCCAATTCTGGGTCAGCCTTAAAGACAAAAAGCAGCTGAAATCAGTTACTGTTCCAGTAGAAGTAATGTCCCAAGAACCCTTTTTTCACTTTCATATTCCACTCTATATTAAAAGGAATGAAAAAACATTTTCTCTCATTTTAAATGGTCTGCCCACATGAAACCAGTGGACACTGGTGGGCTAGATCTTGTTTTAAACATCTATATTTTTTGCGGAAAGATCTACCAATTTAAAGAAATTTACACTACTCCTCTACCTTCTGACCTATTATGTAATTTTATTTACCAAGAATGAATGGAGCTGTGTGAACACACATAAGAGAAGGTGCTCCTGTTTACCACAAATAAAGAATATATTCTGCATCCCAGTTTTGTCGTAATTTTTTCATGTGAAATCGTAAAAAGCTATCCCAGATGGGGTTCCTGGGTCTGCAGATCCAGTGTATACTATCTTTTCTGAACATAGGAAAGATAAAAGGTTTATTAGATAGCATGGGGAAGGCTTAAAACCGCTTTCTTCTGTATAATGAAGACATTTCCCACCTTCGTGCTCTGTCACTGAAACAGGTAATTAGGGGAAGACATCCCAGGAGGGATAAAGACAACAATAAAACCGAGATTCTGACCTTTCCCACACTACAAAAAATGTATTTTTATTTCTGTTTATGCCTCCCTTTCCTTCTCATCTCGTTGACACAGGAACAAGAAGCGAGGGCAATCTTTCCAACAGAGATATAAACAGCAATACAAATTTGTCAGAGTTTCAGACCTTTCCTAACTAAATGAAAAAACAGAAAATGTTTTCAAACCCGGTGATGGGTGAATCTGCCCGAGTTTAATAAATCTCGTTCAAAATTTGGCAAAACTGAACTTGGAGGCAAATATCATTGAAATCTATAGGGGGGGGGGGAGGGGGAAACATCTTTTAGTTAAATTCTGGCCATTTTTAGAGATAATAGGGAAACTACTGTCAAAAATGATACGTGAACTTGGGCACTGCCAAGAAGCACATGTACCAATAGCAAAATAATTGTGGGCATCAGTACTTGTGTAACTGAATACATGATCTTTGTTGGTTATAACTTCTTTTTCCTCAATAAAGTTTTTATGAAATAAAATAACTTGATTTTCTTGGTCTCCATGGCTGCGCTCTCTGTTGGTTTGACGCTTACCTGTCTCACCGCACCTTCAGTGTCACTTACAAGTCTACTATACCTCTTACCCTTGGGGTCCCCCAAGGTTCTGTCCTTGGACCCCTACTATTCTCAATCTACACCACCTCCCTGGGTCAGCTGATAGCCTCCTATGGCTTCCAATACCATTTCTATGCTGATGACACCCAAATCTATCTCTCTACCCCTCAGCTCATTCCATCAGTTTCCTCATGCATCATTGATTTACTAACAGACATATCTGACGGGATGTCATACAACTTCCTCAAACTCAATCTATCTAAAACCGAGCTCATATTATTTTCTCCCCCACATGACCCTTCCCCTTCTTCTCTGTCAAGTTCAATGGCACAACTATCAGTCTGTCCCCACATGCCAGGGTGTTAGGGGTAACCATGAACTCTGAACTGTCCTTTTAGGCCCGCATCAAATCCCTGTCCAAATGATGCTGCCTTAATCGCCGCAACATCTCCAGAATACGCTCCTTTTTAACCAATGATACCAAGCTTCTAATTCACTCCCTGGTTATCTCTCACCTCGACTACTGCAACTCCCTCCTCATTGCATTACCTTTACATAGGCTATCCCCCCTTCAGTCCATCATGAATGCTTTTGTAAGACTCATCCACCTTACCAACCTTTCAGTGTCTTCCACCCCTCTCTGCCAATCTCTCCATTGGCTTCCACTAACCCAACAAAAAAATGTCAAAGTTCCAACAATAACTTACAGAGCAATCCACAACTCTGCTCCCAGCTACATCACTAACCTAGTCTCAAAATATTAACCAAGCTGCTCTCTTTGATCCTCCCAAGACATCCTGCTCTCTAGCTCCCTTGTCACCTCCTCCAATGGTCACCTCTGGGATTTTTCCTGAGCTTCTTGCATCCTTTGGAACTCCCTACCCCAATCTGTCTGACTGTTTCCTAATATAGCCATCTTTAGACAATCCCTGAAAACCTGTCTCTTCAAAGAAGCCTATCCTGCTTCTAACTAATACACTGTTTTACTTTTTCCATCAGCTCATACCCCACAGCTATT
Source organism: Pelophylax lessonae (assembly GCF_965119305.1). Classification (NCBI taxonomy): domain Eukaryota; kingdom Metazoa; phylum Chordata; class Amphibia; order Anura; family Ranidae; genus Pelophylax; species Pelophylax lessonae. The sequence goes on from NC_138774.1 coordinate 77,501,735, forward strand.
ACCTTTTGTATCAATTGACCCTCCCTCTTCGATTGTAAGCTCTAATGAGCAGGGCCCTCTGATTCTGAAGAGCTCTGAAGAAGAGGCTAAGCCTCGAAACGCGTTAGCCGCTAACTATCATGACTGTAGTTTGCTTGATTCTGTCATACGTATCTGATATGCTGGCTTACAACTTATGTTTGTGAGTATATATATTTGTATCTGATATTAATAAAGCTCTATTGAGGATAATGCGCTAGGCCAGTGCGCCCTCTTTTTTTTTTTTTTTTTTGTAGCTTTTGGACCAGAATCTCCTGATGTTCTGTTAGGGTTTTCAGGTTTCAGGCTACTAGGAGGACATCTTCCATATAGTGGAACACTTGTAGACCTTTTGTGCGCAACATGGCTATGATCGGGAGTAGCACCTTGGAGAATATGCTCGGTGATGTTTACAGGCCAAATGGTAGGCAGATGAATTGAAAAAGGTATTACATTATCGCAAAACGTAAATATTTGTGACATTGTTGATGAACTGGACATGTAAGTAGGCATCTTTAAAATCGAAAGATAACATGCACTCCTCCTGTCTGATGGTTTGTATGACTGACTGCAGTGCCTCCATTTGAAAGCTTTGCACTTGGATGTACTTTTTCAACTTCTGAAGGTCTAATACTGGTCTTAGATTGCCTGTTTTTTTCTTTATTAAAAAAAGAGGAGAATAGAATCCTTGACGTATTTACCGCATAGGGACTGGTTCTATGGCTCTTTTATGTGGGAGCGATTGACCATATTAGAAGATTATCTGTATCTTCTGTCGACACTGAGAGCTTTGTGCAGGTATTATCTTTATGGCTCAAGGGTCCTTGATTTGCTGCACCCAGACTGGCGCAAATTGGTGTAGTCAGGTACCAACTGGACCAGTCTGGATGGAGGAACCTTCAAAAGGCTTTTTGCGTCGTGCTCTGTCTTGATTTGTTCAACTGAGCCACCAATGTCTCGGGGCTCTTCCAACCTCTCTTGGTATCTTTGTTTGTTCTAAAGGATCTTTATCAAAGGTCCCTTATCTTACTCATAAATTGACTCCTTTCTAGCTGGCGCTGGCGTCTGGGTCTCAAATCTTGGGGAATCAACCCTGACTTGCCCCCTGTCACCTTTGAAATAGTGATTTCCAATTTGCTGCCAAACAAGGCTGCTCCGTCAAAGGGGTTAAGCCTCGTACACACGCAACGAGTTTCCGACGACCGGTCGTCCGTCTTTTAACCAGAGTGGTGTCTGTTGGTTGGAATGTGCTCTAGACTGCACACGAATTTTCCCGCACAACAGAATTCTATTCAGAAGTGATGTCATGTGTTGGATTGCTTTGTATGTGTTCTTTCATCTCTGAGCATGCCTAGTCTTGCTCATAAGATTTTTCCCAATCGAAATCTGTACTAATAAGACGAAAATCGGACGTGTTTTGATGGTCGACAAAAATCTTATAGCCTGCACACCAGGATTTTTTCTGCTGAAAAGTAGGAGTCGGTTGTCGGAAGCATTATACTAACAAGCCAAAAATCGGCAGATCGGTCGTCGGATGAAAATTCCCGGCCGAATTTCCCCTCGTGTGTACAGGCCTTTACGGTACCAGTTGGATTTGGACAATCCATCTGCCATCCATCTCTTCTCGCCATCATTGATGATAGTATTACTCTGGCTGAACACCGCAGTGTGTCAATCGCTGCTTCACCTACAAAATCGCCTGCCAGTTTGATTTTGTTCAGTATTTTCGGTACTGAGGCACTTCCTGTCTCTGTGAATAACTCCGCTTCTGTGCTCCCTGCCCATGTTGTTATTGCCTTGGCTACTGATGTCAGTGCCAATGATGGCTTGCAGGCACTTCCTGCTGATGCATATATATTCTTTAGCTCTATATTGATCTTCCTTTCTGAAACATCTTTGAAGGAAACTCCAATCTAATGACAGCTGCACTAAGTAGTGGGGGCACCTTCAGTACATGGACCTCTTTTTCCTTGAATGGATACATCTTCTCAAATCTGTTGGAGAAGAACGGTTTTCTGTCTGTCTTCTTCCATTCACCATAGAAAATATCTATCACCTCCTCAATCAACGGAAATGAGAGTATCAACCTTTTTAATTGTGGATAATATTTTCTAGTTTTTGCGGGTTGTGTGATTTCCTCCTCCCATTTAAGAGGTTCTCTTATTGCTCTTTCCAGGGGTTGCACTAAGGCGAAGTCGAATCCGGCAAACAACTCCTCTTCTACGAGGACCCATCTCCTGAGCCAGACACTGGTGATGGTTCCCTTAAGGAGCTTTTCTGAGCTAATGGTGGGCTGGCTCCTGCTGCCTCTGGTTGGCTGGTTTTGACCACCATTTCTTGTAGGGAATCTTTAACTGTTTGTTTAATTAGGGAGATCATATCTGCCTTTTCCACTTCCTTATCTGTTGCTGGTTCTAGAAGACAAGACCGATATAATATCTTCCTAAGTAATACCCTTAGGCCTCAGGCCAACTTTGATCCTACGCCCCTTCCTCAGCCTGTGTTTCCAACATTGCTTGCCGGCTTTCATGACGGGCTTTTGAATGGCTTGCAGCCATGGAAGGGCTTCTGTCTGCACGTTTTGCGGAACGGTGCTGGTGGTGAGGGCTATAAAGATTTCCATTTCATTAGCCATGCACTCTCTTAAATTGGATTTATTACCGATTTACCTGACCCTCACCTTATATTGTGTGACTGGTCTCTGCGAGAGCTCATGGTATGCCTTTAAAAATCTGCAACAAAAGGTGTACTAAGCGTACTATCTCTACTCCTGCATGTAATCAATAGGACATGTCAATAGGACATGTCTTACTGCCACAGGAGCTCTGAACAGGAACAGAACAAAACAGGCACAATCTGTTCAGACAAGGAAGATTCTTACAACAACCTGCATACCACACATTTCATACTACCTAGCAACCCTGGATCCTCTCCCCCTTACCTGGCCTCTGCTGCTTGCACCTTCTCCTATCTTGTGCACTTGGCTTGTCTCGTCCTCCCCACTATAAAGGGGAGGAGAGGGGATCCTGCCCACTCTCCAAGTGTCCCCTAATTGCTGCCTAAGCATCTCCCAGAGCTTCCTGACCGCCAACGGTGAACCAGAATTCACCTGGCACCATCTTGGTGCACCTCCGCTAACTAGAAGTCCGCCGGGCGCCATTTTGGATAGGGTAGTCTGCAGCACTGCCGCCGGAAGTCACTGGACACTATTTTGGAACTGAGCAGCCGCCCTGCCGATTGTCTCTCTGCTGTCTGTCTGGACTTTCACTCCAAACAGCGCATCCGTGACCCCAGCAGCCTGAGGGAACCTTACAGCCATGGAGAGCCAGGATGAAGGAGAGAGAATCCCATGTCAATGGAGGAGTTACTTACCTGTCCCCAGAGACCAGTATCCTACTCCCAGTGCCTGGACCTATAGGCGGTTTACACCTGAACGGAGGGAACTTTGACACAGGAGAGGCTGAACCTGGGTGGCTGACCAGATGAAACCCGGCAAGGTGAGGGCAAAAATAAAAAATCTTGTTTCCATAGTAAAATCGGTTGAGCATTTAAGGAACAAAAAGAGAATTCCGCCTTGGGGGGAGGCGACTCATTTATATAGTATAACCAGTCCTGATTGGGTGAGGGGGTGGAGCCTATACCCATACGTTTATGCTGTCATGCTTGTGTCAGGAAAACTCTATTAGCTTCTCGAAGCTGAAAAAAATGCTCATATAAGCTTCTAGGAGCTTAAAAAATGCTAGTGCGTATGAAGCCTAAGCATATGTGGACAGAAACACTCCACATGCTGTCTTCCTATAATACATTTTGCCCCTGACGGGTTCCAATCTCAAAGTGTCTCTCCACTATTAAAAACAAGTCAGAGAATGACAGCCTGTGGAGTGTTTCTGGCAACGTGAGATTGATAAAGTTGTAAAGGCATTACAGATTTGAGAAGTACAGCTAGAAATTACATTTCACTAACATTTGGGAGCTGCTGGGGCCCAGAGTGAGCTTCTACCCGCGACTGGTTTCACTAGGCTGCCTAGCGGGATGGTTGAGCAGTGTCAGAGGGGGAGATCTGTGCAAATACTGAATAGATAAGTGTCCCTCGTTTACAAAAGCCCATGGGGACTTGAATTGCAACCTACTGTGTTCACCAGTAAACAGTATGAGACGTATGAGGATGCAAAGGGTAATTCTATGCCTCATGACGTCATAGAATGCAGAACAATCATATGTAAATACTATGTAGTTGAGTGAGACAAAGCAAATATTATAATATCCAATGCTCCAAAAACTCCCAGAAAGTGTTGAAGAACTGGGGTTAGCATAGTAAATTACCCTTGTAACTCTTGGCTCTTCCTTTTTTGTCTTGTTCTTTATCTGGCGCACTAAGGAGAGAAAAAATAAATAAAAATCAGCAGACAATACAAACACATTTCTCCTCCCCATCTGTGACCACTGCTACTCACACTGAATGTCTGAGGATGAACGGTTAGCTTTGGGTTGCCGTTTTTTAGAGAGGATACGGGAGAATGCTGAAAAGAGCTGTGTGACATAAAATTTGTGTTAATCAGGTAATTTTAAAAGTAATAAAATTAGACGCTGATGATAATTCCATGACACACACTATACACTTCACATTTTAAAAAATTGAAGGGAATTTCTCTACTATATGCTCTTACATGAGTAAATGGTTCACACAAAACCATAATTCAGTTTTTGTTAGTCACTGGAGAATTGAAGCATGAGCTAGAATATACTTTTAGCAACTTGAGTGGTAAGGCCTTGAAATCAAATGAAATGCCTGGAAAAAATACATAAGAGTGAGACTCTCTCATACTTGTTATAGCAAGGGGGAGGAACTGCAATCTCAGGCATAGATATCTTACCAAGGATGTCCTAAAGTCACTATCAGAAGCAGCCAACATATGATTCAGCTTACCATTATTGGTAAAAAAAAAAAAGAAATATTGGTTTGGGATGGAGTCACCTGAGTTGAATTATAGCAAAGAGCTACTAAGTTGATAGAAAACGATAACCATGGGTTTTGATATTTAGCAGGGCTTTTTTTTCAGCGGGAACGCGGGGGAGTGCAGTTCCGGCACCTCTAGCACTGAATGCATGAAATGGCAAGGGGTGCTGAGGTGTGCTGGAGGATCTATTGTTGCTGGGAGGGATCTACTATTGAGGGAGGGGTCTACTGTTAGCTGCTGGAGGGTCTATTGATGCTGGCTGCTAGGAGATCTATTGTTGTTGGTGGGGTCAATTGCTGTGATGGATCCATTGTTGCTTGGGGGGTACTTTGTTTTGGGGGTTTTTTTGTTGCTGGGGGAAACTATTGTTGAAAGGGGGGTGTATTATTGCTGGATGCACGGGATATATTTTATAGCTTATCATTAACAAATTCCATAAAATTACTACAAAATGATACTTGGTTCTGTACTCTCTAAAAGGGGTGGAACTGGGAGGTGGATAGAGGGAGGAATCAAGGGATGGTGCTCGGAGGTGGGTAGGGGTGGAGACAAGGGGTGACTTAAAAGGGGAATTCCTGAACGTTTTCTCTGAGAAAAAAAGCCCTGATATTTAGCAAAATAATTCTTTATTCATACTAATGCATTGTCTCTGGAAACCCCTCAAAAATGTCTATATATACACTCACTTTCTGATTATTACTCAAGATAGTTGCCAACTGCTTGGGTCCCACACAGCAATTACTACTTTCTGTGCAACCTATTGTATTGGCCTGGGAACTGTCAATGGGAAGTACTGTAGGTGTGTCTTAAGCACTGACTTTCAGAAAAGTAGTAAATGCAAAGGTTTTTCATTGGGCAATGAAACTGAAGGTGTGGCACTCTGTAGTGATTTAATTCCAGTAAAAGTATTGGTTTATAGAGTTGTGTTTTAGTACAATTTCACTTTGGGCTCTTATTTAATTAAGCTACAACAATCTAACTAAACTTTTCAGTTTACAAATTGTATACAAAAAATTGTTTTATAAATTAATAACTTAAAATTAAATTATTCAATAATTCCATAATAAGACCTTACCTCTGTGTCATCCTCTTCAGGATTTGAGTTTTCACTGTGTTTTTCTGGGTTTCTTAACTTCTCCAGTAATTCTTGTGTTAGAAAATGACAGATTCCTGTCTGAGCAACAAATTGGTGCTGTGGAAAGTCAGAACGTGAAATAAAGAAGACAATGATCAATAGACAAAGGACATGTCACATGAAGGTCTATGAAGTAGAAATGTATGTAGGGGGAAGGTAACCATATAACAGGTAATAAAGGATATACATATATATATATATATACATATATATATATATATATATATATATATATATATATATATAAAATAATATAGGGTTCATTTGTAGTGCATGAGAAAAACACTTTAGCCAAACCTTTACTGATTAGCAGAAAATGAAACATTGCTATGAACAAAAGGAACCTTTTTTATTTGCCTCATTTATACTGGAGGCACAAATAACTGTGTTGAAAAGAGTAGCAACTGGGCCTCAGAATTGTCTTTGTTGGCTATAGGAATCAATCATTTTTTTCCTTCGTAGTTGTAGAGGAGATTAGAAAATGAAAGCAAGAAAATGTTAGGCTAATGTGAGCAGGGACAGTTTTTCTTTCAGGCACTGCATTAACCTAAGCTAGCAGAAGCACTATGTTTAAGATAAAAAAAATAAGACCATTACCATATATCCCCAATTTGTAAAAAAGGTAGGTAAATGCCCGAACCAGTTTTTTCTTAAGTACGCAATGCTAGTGTAGCACTGCCCCCTAGAGGACTGCTGGTGATTGACACTTTTGGATTCCCCTGGGTTACCCGTAGCAACTGCATGCAGAATTCTTAGCACTTTACAATCTTAGCTCAGTCAATGATCAGTCTAGGGGTAGATGTTTTTGTTGTTTTTATTTTATATTGGGATGGGAGAAGGGATGAGTGGGATACTCCAACCTTGAACTATATACAAATTCTGAGGACTCTAACTTGAGGATGCGGCAAGGCCGCTACTTCATCCTGCCACTTGAATTAAGCTGAAGTAAATGTTCCTGTTTGTATTTCTCTTCAGGGTACTCCCCCAGTACCCTCTTTCTCTGTACTAGCCGACACCCGTCCACTAACTGCACTACCCGGAGTGGTCCCCTACCTGGGCAGACCACTGGGCAAGATCCTCTGTAGTCACGATACTGCTTTCCAGATTCTCGCAGTGCCCCAACTCCTCAGTCAGCTTTCCTGGACCTCTGGGCTCCACTCCACACTGTAGGTTACCAAGCCGCCTGCCTGTGACCATCACCAACTGCTACAGAAGAGGAGGTAACCGCCACCCTCCTTTTGGGACTCTGCTTCCCGCCAAAGGCCTCTACCTCATGTGCCCCTGCCTTTTTTACCTATACCCCACAATGCACTGAGACAAACAGTCTGTGCCAATCCCTAGAGCTGTATCAAAAGCCTGTGTGTCATTGGCCAGGTTCCCTCCACTGTCCAATGTGCCTCCCCATTGGACACAATGGGGACACTCCCTCAGACCAGATGAATCACACACTGGACATACTGAGCAGACCTAACTTACAGAACCTGCTCCCTGTTAAGCAGAGTGCAATATAGAATTTACCTGCTGCTCCTCTGATAGGCAGACAGAGCCAAAACTACACTCACTCTCTAGCACCTATCTAGGAGGGTGCTACACAAGAATTCCTGGGTTTGACTCTAAACATGGCAGAAGTCTGCAGAAAAAGTATAAGAAAAGATGTCCTCCTGCTTGAAGACCAGTCATTATAATATGCTTTAAAGCATCAAAAGCAGGAGCATTCCTCTTATCTACTTTAATTAGCAACTCCAGCTTTAAAGCACACATTTAAGTTTCTTTGGATAAAAAGAGAAGCCAATGATCTGCAAGATTGGCTGACCTGGTTTCTCAGAGCTCAATACTCTGCAACATACCCTGATATAAGCATTATTTCAGATAATAAAGTATATATATATATATTTTTTTTCCTCTAGATTTAATCTGTTGACATTGATGTTGTCTCTGTAAATGATATACAGTAACTATATTGGAACTCTGTATCTGGATACTTAATAACTGCTTTGAGGCACATGTGTATATTCAGATGGAAAAGAGGACATCGGGTATGTTCTCTCTGTCATATCATTATTTATTCACTGAATATTAATAAATATTATTTAAACTGTAAGACTGCAGTGTAATGCTTGTGCGCATTGGGCCCTTGAAAAGCTGTATGCTGCGTTCATTTTGTTGATGTCTCAGCTCTTCTCAGCCATGTTGTCATGCAAAGGGCATAACCACAGTGACCCCCCCCCCCCCCCCACACACACACACACACACACACACTTTTCTTTCATGAATGCAATACACAAACTGTTAACTGATGCAAGGAACTTATCAGTCCATTGATAGGACACACACAGACCCTTTCCATTACCAATCCACATTCCCATCTGGAAACCCTAAAAAGACAGTCACCCTCTTGCAAGCTTGAGCAATCCAGAGAACTAACAGTTATGGTCAAAAATAGCTCAGTTGAAGGGGATAGCCAATACACATCTGTTCTAGACTGGTTAGCAGTTACAACTCTGGACTTCAGCATGTTTCATAGCTCAAGATATAATAACAGCACAGCCAGAATATAGACATATTTACTTCCCTCATTTAATTTTAGCGTTATGAGCCCAAACATCAACCTAGAAGCATTGGGAGCAGAACCGGCCCAATTAATCTCCTAAGCGAACTGGGCATCCAAAACCTATCAAGTATATATGCATTGTGATGCCAAATTCAGGCTGGACAATAATCTGCATGTTATCTGGATGTACCCAGTAGGTACTCCGAGATATGCGTACCTATAAGAAAACTGTATTTGGGACATAGTCATAAACATAGTGACCTCCCAGAAACGGCTCCTCAGGCACCTAATTGGTCAGATGGTATCTGTCAACACCTCTTTGATCCCAGAGAAAAAGGGAATGCCTGGATAGTTTGACAGCTCTCATTAACATCAAACCAAGGAACACCTAACATGACTTTTGAGAGCCACTGTACCATTTTTGCTTATTGCCTGGACTCTGCTAAAAAACAGGATTTGCAAGTATTCTTCCCTTTCAACTCCTTTTTTTTTTCTCTCTCTGTTATTTTATTGTCTCTTTATTTCTTTTTCTGTAAATATTTTATTGCCACCATTTTACCTTTTTAACCTCCCTGGCGGTATGATTATGTCAGGAATTCTGTACCAAAAGCGGTACAAATTTTTTCATGGAAATTTGGCGTTATGTATTATAGGCCTACAATTCTTAGTAATTAGTGACTTAAACCTGACCAAAACAAGACTCTAGTAGACATCCCAGATGTGATAAATTTGAAACACAAACGCATGAATTATAATCGAATCAATAATATAATTTTATTATATAATATAATATATGTGTATATATATATATATATACACACACATATATATATATATATATATCCATATATATATATATACATATATATGTGTGTGTGTATATATATATATATATATATATATATACATACATATATGTATGTATATATATATATGTATATATATATACACATACATATACATACATACATACATATATATATATATATACATACATATATATATATATATATATATATATATATATATAATATAAATGTTATGTGTGTGTTTGTGTTTTGTGCAACGTTCAACATTTGAATTTCCCTCCCTAGTTCCGCTCCCATGCAGCATTGCTGCTGTAGGGAACTGAACTAGGAAGTCATCACACCGATGGAGGACGGACGAGCGGCGGGGATCTCAGATGGCTGGCGATCACAGCAATGGGAGATCATCGTTGGAACACCAGGAGCAGGTAAGAGACACCGCTGCACGCTCTGCACATCCACCCCGAGCGTGACTCGGGGATACCGATAACAGCATGGAAAATCCACCCCGAGTCACGCTCGGGGAGACCGCTAGGCAGGTTAATAATAAACCCTATTTTAAAAAGTGTTAGTGAAGAATTGCACAGGAACACAGTCTAATTTCCCCTGCAGTGTAAAGGCAAAACAAGTAGTGCATGGTCTACTTTTAAAAAATTCACTGCACCAAATAGCAAGGTACTGTGGTACCATGCAATCTGGTGCCTGAAAATGCACTGCATTTGCGAACTGTATTTTCGATGCCCTTGAAGTGATACTAAATTCGGTTTTGTTTTTAGTTAGGTTATACTTACCTGCCCTGTGAAGTATTTTTGCATTGAGCAGGTCAGATCCTCCTCTCTTCGGGTCCCTCTTCGGTGCTCCTGGCTCTTCCCTCCTGCTGAGTGACCCCACAGCAAGCAGCTTGCTATGGGGCACCCGAGCCGAGCCACAGCTCCCTGTGTCCATTCAGATGAGGAGGGGAGTCAAGACAGTCCTACAACATTACTGGATATAGATGGACCTCAGGTAAGTATTAGAGTGGCTGAGAGGAGCTGCTGCACACAGAAGGTTTTTTTTTATCTTAATGCATAGAATGCATAAAGATAAAAAAAAAAAAAAAAAAACCTTCTGCCTTTACAACCACTTTAACCACTTGTCTCTAAAACGTTTAATGCACAATAAAAAGAATCCCTATCTCTTGAAGAGATCTACTCTATAGTATACATCTCTGAACATACCTGTCTGTGGTGACAGTGTGTGTACGGACATTTTATTTATTTTTTTCATAATTGATATTGCTAATCTTGTGGAAGTTCCGGCTCTTCCGTAAAAGTCGGGCTGGCAGTTAAAGGGTTAGTTGCTTAATAAACCTAACCCAGTGACAATCACTCTTAGGCTAGTTGCAGCTAGATTGTGGTCCGGCAAGCTGGAAGATCTTTATGCAGGGTGCAGCTGAAAGTGGCATTGTTGCGTAAGTGACAGCACGATGTGAGATTGGCCAGTCCTTTTTCACAAGTTGGTGAGAAGGGCAGGGGTCTGATACTGAATTATGTCACATTCAGTACCTACTTAGATCCTAGAAAAGGATTTTAAAAAGACTTGAATTTAAGATAAGTAAACTAAAGCATGTAAGTCATTCCTCAACCCACATACTTTTCCCAAAGCTTCCCATATGTAGGCAAAAAGCACAATATTTTTTACCCCTTCCCTTTTTCTATCCTAAAATCAGGACTATGCAGCAAGACACTTTGAAAAGGAAGGATTAGAATGTTTTTCATCGCCATGATCCAGTCTGGTATAAAGCATTATAGAGGACTTACTGTCAGCATCTTGGAGGCACTTGGTCTCTTCTTGGGGTTTTTAGTCAATGTTACTTTGATAAAATTGTGGAAAGCTGGGGACCTAACAGGACATAATAACAGAGAGGAGAACACACAATTAGACCTAGGCCCATGTTGATCATTTGACATAGCAGCAGCACCTGAACACACAAGAAACTGGATATTTTAAAGGTCTTTGTTAAAGCAAAGCCCTAAGAAAAAAATCTATAAAATATGGATATGTTTTACTCACTAAAGCACTTGAATTTCTGAGCATTCAGTCCTGAGATTTGCAAAGCTCTGCCACAAAGCACAGCCAGGTGTATGACACAACTTACTCTGTTACCAATTAGGAAGAGAGTGGTGTCACCTCTGTGCCCCAGACCTGCTGATTGGACAATGTGGGAGCAGCAGAATTCGATCAATTTGGCTCCCAGTGCTGACCTTCCCTCTCCTCTCTGAGTGTTGCTGTACAGGGTATTAAACAAGGTTTAAAGTGTATTTAAGCCGTCTCCTTTACACAGCAATGTGATCAGCCTTACATAAAACATAGAGATGAAACAAATCTCCCTGCATAAGTTTCACATGTATATCTGCTGTCTTCAGCTTTCTACACTCTTTAGAAAGTGCAGATAGTGTTACAAATCTTTTTTTCTCTTCCAGCAGTAAGTGTGGAGTCTAGGCTTACACTATGTGAGAGCTGATTGGAGGAAAGGCACACAACCCCCTCCATAAAGGCAGAGGAACGAAGAAACATGCAGAGCTTCAGTCTGAATAGAAAAGCTCTCTGCTAGTTTACCTCTAAACTCCTTACCCAGACACAAATCTGCAGCTGCTTTTATCTCCTGTGTCAGAGAAGTTGTCAGAAGTTATCATGCTGATAACAGAGGAATGGAGCAGCAGAAAGACATGGCACTTAGAGCTTTAGAGAGACAGCGAAGTAAACACTACAGATATATGTGCCCAGGTCAGATTTCATGAATAGGGTTTACAACCACTTAAATCAAGTTAAGGACTTGGTACATTTAAGAAAATAATCTCCTAATTAAGTAAGTGTTAACAGATGGAGCATATAAATGCTCCTGACCAGATACCATTTGCCACCTTTGGGTCACTGCAGCGATACCTGTTGTTACTTTGCATTGAACTCCCAGCTGGGTAAGCCGCTCACCAGTATCCCCTCCCTTTTCCTCTCCTTATCTTATCTGCTACACTATATGCTACCTGTTATAGCTAATTTCCCCTCATTTCCGTACTTATGTTAGGTGTGGATCCATCCCTCCCCAGGCGCTCCTTGTGACCACTGCGTGGACACGGCCATTCGGGAGCAGACTAAACTGGCAGTGGGGACACCCAAGTACTACCATGCTGTGAAGGAGCTTACACTCCCTTGCATAGTATATTACATTTGGTGGATTTGGTTACACCTATGTACCTTGGTGCAATACAAGTGGACTCCATGAATGAGCTGTACCCTATGGCTACATAGATATCCATCTCTATTCTCTTCTAAGGCATTGCTGTAAGGACGCTTTCATTCCACATCCTACTGTTTGGGTAAGCTGATGCCTTTTTCCTTTTTATGATATTATCCATATGGGCATATAATGGGCTCTGGGGTATAGATGCGTATACTTATACATACATGTACTATTCAATATGGGTATACCTTGTTCATGCCAGACCATGGGGACTTCCCCTAGTGATGAAGAGATGATTTCTACACATGCACTCTTTCATTATAATATTATTTGTACTTTGTATATTTTCCTAGATACGCAAGTGGTGATTGCATGGTTGTGTATATTTTCCCTGAAGAAGGAATTTTCAAAATTCCGAAACATGTTGGATACACTTACCTGTCTCAAGAACCCTTGACTTGCTATTCCTCACCAGGATATGTATATTGAACACTGTATATCATCATGTCTTTCAATGTTTTTATATATTTTTTGTATGTGATTTGCTGAATTTTAATAGAGCTTAATAAATGTAAAATTTTATATACTCTTCCTATACGTTTCTTACTACACCTACTATTCCAGCCTTATCCATTTAAATTCCCCAGGGACACCATTTTTTGTTTCTTCCATGAATAATTTTGGGGAAGGGATTGTAGGCTGGTTTGGCGTATCCCTGTACCAACTCTCCATTTTTTCCATTTAAGAAAATACAGTGAAAGTGATATTAAACCCTCAGTGTTTTAAGCACATCCAGCAGCTGAAGTAATCACTTAAGCCGCCTATACGCTAGTTGAATTTTATAAAAAATGTTTCTTGTTAAGAACATTCATATGATTCTCTAATCATTAGTGGAGTCAAAACAACATTAGTTTTCAACTGCAGTGGCGAGAAAATGTGAAGGAGCAGTATGGAAAACTTTTCTTGAGTGAACAAATTTCTAACAGTGTATGTGGTTTTTGTTCGGTAAACTCTATTTATTCCAAAATCCCATGATAAAAGCAAATTAAATCTTGAATTATTTTCGAGCGCCATTCATTAGGCCATCAAATGTACTGAAAATTTTTCTACAAATATTTGTTTGAGTGCTCATCCAAAAATGACTAGTGTATGGCTAACTTAACTTAGTATGTAGCTTCTTTTATCTTTTCCTACATATGAGTTTTAGCTGATAACATGATCACTGTCTTGGGTTTCCTGTTTCAGGGTGGCTCCCTTGTCTTGCAGCATCCCATGGAGCCACCCTTGCATGCAGGGACTAGAGTTGTATCTCCCTACACTGTGTGCATCATTTGGAACACAGAAACCCATAGCTTAGGGTGGCAGGGCACTCCCCTTCTCCTCCCTCCTTCCTTCTCTGAGCTAACAGACTATCTGCTGTCTGCATTGTCCACTATTAACCCTTTCCTGTGAAGACCAAAAATTCAGGGAAGCAGCACTGAACCAGCAGAATTGAAAGGTGTAAACTGAAATTGACAGGGTGAGCATTTTAACTAATAGTTTACTAAATAATGTTGAGTTTATTGTGCTCAATGTTAAAAAAAAATAAAAAAATTGAGGGTTTAATACTACTTAAATGATTTATCAGTGAATACAGAGCGATTCTGCCTGGAGTTCCGTTTCAATGCTCACCATTTTGACTTGTCCTTCAGTTTAGGGGGTTGGTAGCCACTTTTAGACATCAGAAAGAGAACCCTGGATGGAGAGAGGAAGACAGACATGAGAAACAGAGGCAGAGAACATCTTAGAAATTAATTGCGAAGAGGAGTGGAGACCATAAACACAATTGGGCTAAATGTAAAAATTATAATAAATGTTCTATAAGTGTGCATATTGAAAAGGCTGAAGGAGCAAAACGTGTGAACAGGAACAATCTCTATTCTATATATACGCCTAATCCTACTATTCACAAAGCTTGCAGTAAGGCCGGTGTTCCGTGAAAAATCCATACCCGTGAGAAAACCATACCCTCGTCACTTCCGGTTCCGCTACGGAGGGTATGGATTTCTCACGGTAGTTAAACTTGCGGCGCTTACATTAAAACAGCTCATCTGAAACGTAAATCATCTCCGCTCTTCGCCCTGTCACTGCCCTCATCTCCGGTAATAAATATAAAAGCGGATCACGTAGCCACGATCGCCGTCACATTTACATCTCATACACCCGTCACCGCTTTTATATTTATTACCGGAGATGAGGGCAGTGACAGGGCGAAGAGCGGAGATGATTTACGTTTCAGATGAGCTGTTTTAATGTAAGCGCCGCAAGTTTTACATTAGACACAGTGCCGTGAGAATTTCATGCCCACCGAGCATGCGCACTTGTCTAATTCTTTAATGTTCAATCACGTATCCGGGGCTCTGAGCATGCGCACTGCTGCGCTGCTCAGCTGTTTCAGCCCGGAAGTGACGAGGGTATGGTTTCTCCACGGGGTATGGTTTTTTAACGTTACACCGGCTATAGACGGTTCAAATCTCAGCTGGTTCACCAGCAACCAGGCAGATTGGAACCGTGTGTGGGCAGGCTGAATGTACCAAGTTGATCGATCGATCAATCAACCTGGGTAAAATCAACCTGCCAGATTCATTTGCGATTATCGCTAGCAGCCGCTATCTGTAAATCATTGCATCATATATTGCCATGACTGTGTAAATATAGGAAACAACCACCAGATTTCTTCACCAGTCGGATGTGCAAATCTCTGCTGCCAAACTGTCTCAAACAGAAACACGACAGGGATCCATATTCCCTAACGCAGCAGTAAAATGTAGATTGTTTTATTTTAAAACATACGACCAGTTCCCTTTTCTATTTATTTATAGTGATAATTCCCTTTTCAACCGAATGTTTAGGCAGACCCGCTGAACTGGGCGAGATTCGAACCGTGTGTAGGCAGGCTGATTGTACAAAGTTGATCGATCGATCAGCTTGGGTATAACTAGCCTGACGGATTCAGTTGTGATTATCCCTAGCAGCTGCTATAGCACTGTCTTCTTCCACCGGCAGCAGACAATTGCTTGGCAGGAGGGATTCCCATGTCAGCACTGTCTGTGTTTATGGGGGAATCATGTGAATTTCTTTCCTGCCACCCATGGTTGAAAAAAGTAATTTGCACTGTCTATGGCCTGCTTAAGCATTCAGTTGAAAACGCATTATCACAATAGATAAATAAAAAAGGGAGCTGGTCAAATGTTTTGAAATAGATCACTAAAAACCATAGTCAATGGACTGTGGGACTTGTGCCAGTGGAGTCAGTTTGAGATGCTTTTGATGTCATCATGACAGGTGCGTTTGTCCTGCAGTTGGCCTTTTTCTGATCTGCAGGTGACCTGCTGCAAGTGGGTATGGCATTTTCATCAGCATTTATGGGAATGCAAAACCCATTTGAAGGAAAAAAAAAGCCCATCAACACCGGCCCTAAAGCAGGTTGACACACATTAGAAACCAAATACAGTTTAGAAGAAGGTTGATTGCAGGTTAAATGCACTCGTCACTGAATTCTTAATGTATGAGAAGAAAATTGTCGCACACCACCACGGGATCCAATGCAGAAAAATTCCTTTTTTCACTTGAATGGTACAAGGTACAGCAGGGTAGGACAGTAGACACCTTTCACACGAATGCTAGGTGCTTGTTCACTACCAGTGAAGTAGTAGTGGTAGTGAACAAGCACGTAGAATTCATGTGAAATGTGTCTACTGTCCTACCCTACTTTACCATTCAAGTGAATAAAGGAATGTTTCTTCATTGGATCCCGTGGTGGTGTGCAACCATTTTCTTCTCATACGTTTCTCCCGGTGGCGAACCAAGGTTCAGCACCCACTGTTGGATAGTGGACATTGACTAGCCTGAGTGGTGTCATCCCTTCTTAGCAGTGAATTCTTAATGATTTGAGAAGTGTCCAACTTATGGAATGGATTAAGCTGCAAATAACATAGTTCAGAAATCTCAGAGACTTGGTTGGTTTGTTGGTTGGTCAGTTTCTAATTGAAACTTCTTCGCATGTGTGATCAAGTTTGGTTGTTACTGCTCTGTATGTATGTGGGATGTCTGGAATCCTTATATAATAAGCCTTTATTCCAGTAGGGGAGCAAAGAGAAGAAAATCAGCAATAAAATAATAGGGATCTGGTTATCTAAGGACTTGTCAGCTACAACGTACTACATTTTTGTTCTTGGATTTAGATAAAAGTTAAGAATTTCTGTTTAGTTCTGTTATATTTCATTGTTATTTTTCTAGATAGTAGTTTGTATGTTTACCTTAAGGGGTGTACGTGAAACATGGGGGGCTGCAGTTCAATTAGCTCAATGGCTGTAATTCCAAGAGACCAAACATCACACAGCTCTGTGTATCCCCCCTTCAGCTCTACTGCAGCCACTTCTGGAGCCATCCTGAAAAATTAAAAAAATTTAAAATCTTAAGAAAAGGCATAATTAAAGGTAATTATACTCAAGTTAAAATAAATTCTTTAGTTTTTACACTTTCAGTCTGGATAGTCATGAGCTATTTAGTTTTCCTTCCTACAGATTAGTCATAAGAAATTACGATTATGATGCACTTGCAAAGTAATTATCAAGAATGAATAGGCGCCTTGTTCAACAGGCTTGTCTTGATATTCTGCTTTCAAATTTCCATTGGCACTCTAGGCTGGTAAGCAGAACTGGGTTTAATTACTTTGGCAGCGCATAGAAAAAAGACAATGTCCAAAGTACAGTAATTTATGGTAACCAATCAGATTTTTAGAACATTCTGTCAAGTTTTATTTCATTTTTAATATATTACCAGTATGGTGTTCCAATGAAGGAGTTTCTCCGGGCAAAAGTTGCTGTGAGCTGAGCTGAAATTCCAAAATCAGCTGCAAAAATAAGACATTACCGGTTAAATTTCAGGTGTGCCCACTGAAAGATTTTAAACAGGTGTCCCCATTGCAAGATCCCCCTCTGACCTTCTGTTTCAGTGTGTTTCAATAGTTACCAAGACAAACAAGGGAGCGTAAATCTCCCCAGCAATAACACAAACAGCAATAAAAAAATGTCCAGGAGAAATGATCAGTAATAAAATTAACTTCTGGATTTTAGAAACATGTCTAATGCTTTCCTGTTCAACCACCAGTATACAAAAGACATGTGCCAACCCTTGGCAGGTACTTTTTGGAGCGGCCTAAATTGAAAACCCATTCCTCTTTTTGGAATAAATACCTGACTAAAGCTCGTTTGGATATACTTCTCCTGTGGATCACAGGAGTGCAGTGTTTTCTGAACTCCTGTGACTCGTTTTCAGCAGACAGTGGGCTGAAGCACATGGCCGGTCCAAGCTCTGGAAAGATCATGACCATATGGTTGGGATCTGCACACATGCCTCGACTGAAACCTGGTTAAGCTGAGATCCTAAACCAGCTGATTCTGCCCTCTCCTCAGCCCAGCACTCCAGTGAGGGCAGGGGGGGCAGAGCAGACAGCGGTGACTGACAGTCAGCAGCTCTCTGCTCAGGGAACTGAGCAATCGGCAGTGTTTGATTGCTCAGTTCTCAGTATTAGAGCCAGCGAGGGACAGATGCAGCATCAAACCAATACTGCATTCACCAAGGTAAGTATGATTCTAACATTTTAATAAATCCCATCTTGCCCTCACTCGACTTCCTGTCTGAGGGGACAGCAGACCAGATCGTTTTCTCCACTACCGGCAGGTACGGTAGAGCGGGGAAAACGACCGGGAAGCGGCGAAATGGGGGGGTGGGGCACCTCTCCCGCCACCCATAAGGATGGTCCTGTGGCAAAGCTGCCACTAGGACCACCCTTATGTTAAAGGGGACCACCCGCAGTTTAAAAAAATACCAGGGCTATCTGCTGCCATAACCCAGGTATTTAATGTCAAAATACCAATGTACAACTGTCAATGTACAGTTGACACCAATGTACAATTGTCAAAGCAAACTCACCCATCTATCCATACATTCAAGTCTCTATGCTTTATATTGAGGAGAAATTACAGAAAAACAACCCCCTAACATTTCTAGCTGGGTGCAACTTGAGTAAGGGCAGATGATTCATTTAGCATTTACTTCCTGGAATCCATCTGACTTTAGCTCAGGCATGCAGGCGGGGGGATTGCCCCATTTCCTGATGAAATAAAAAAAAATGCCCATATAGACTTCTGGGATATATGACATAATTTAACCTAGGCCAGAAACCAGGAAGCAACTGAAGAAATGTAATTTAAAAACGTAAAAAAACAAGTAAATATCTTATACCTTCTTGTCCATTTACTAAGGCTTACCGCATAAGGAATAAAAATAGTTGTTGTTGATTGAGAGAGTTTAGTTCTGCTTTAACAGAGGTTTTAGCACTTTTACACTTTATCCAAAACTGGAAGCTAAAGATACACTTGACATCTTTTTTATGTTTATGCCACTGTGACCTTCAAGCGAAACTTTGCTCAAAAGGAGAAGTTCCGCTCTTCTTCCTCCTCCCCCCTCCTCTGACATATTTGTCACATTTTTCTTTTTTTGGGCATGGGGGGGGGTTGTGTGGGTAACTGGTTTTAATAAGTACCAGCCCCCCGATATGCATATGACTGAAGCTCCTCTTAGAACACTTCTCTTTTTAATCTCTTTTAGACCTAATCAAGTGTGGTATAAACAGTAAATTGGATGAGCATTTGATTCTTTTATTACACAACATTTTTCGTCATTTGTTGAGCTGGTAAAACATAAATATCTTGTATTCAGCAATATGCACTTACCTAGTTTAACATCTCCATTGTCATTTAGAAGAATATTGGCTCCCTAGAATAAGAGGAACAATATCATGGCTAACCACACACAGGTACATTTAAAAGAGATCTAGCTATCACTGTAACCACAGTTGAGAAACATTTTTTTTAACACTAACAGGGGCACTTCTACACTACCCAACCCATGTGCAAAGGCAGCCTTAGCAGTATTAGAATTTTTGTTTTATATACAGCAAGTATAGAAAAGAATCACCCCCTTTAAAATAATTACATTTTGTTGCTTTGCAGCCTGAAATGAAGACAGAAACAGTTTTTGTTTTATCCAGCTGTATTTACTAGTGCAACTTATAAAATCCAAATTCGCTTTTCCACTGCATGGAACAGAACGGTTCGGCTCGCTTTTGTGCTTTTCCACTGCTGGTACCGCATGGTACGGTGTTGGAACGGTTCGGTGCGGTACGGTACGGCGGCCCTTTTCCACTACTTGGAACCGAACGGTATGGCTCGCTTAAACAGTACCACCTCAGTTGTGGTTCCAACAGGGCCGTACCGGTACCATATCCCACAATCCTTTGCATGCAGCCTTGACTGTTTGTCACTACTAGCCACTAATTGGTCAGAGAATCATTGTTATTCCACCCACTTACTTTAGTGCTACTTTAGTGGAAAAGCAAACCATACCAAACCATACCGAACCGATCCAACACCGTACCATGCGGTACCATGCAGTGGAAAACCAAACAGGGCCAAGCAGGGTCAGGCAGGGCCAAGCAGGGCCGAGTAGAGCCGAGCCGGTACTTGCAGTGGAAAAGTGCCACAAGTGAAAGAAATAACACCAACATGTCAGAATTAAAAAATAAAAAAAACAGAAACACAGTTGGAAAAGGATTATTTCAGTATTTTGTTGGACCACCTTTTGCTTTAATTACAGCCTTTAGTCTGCTGGAATATGCCTCTACTAACTTTGCAATATTTGCCCACTCTTCTTTGCAGAACTTCCCAAGTTTATTTAAATTTGATGGTGACCATTTGCGGACTGCAGTCTTCAAGTAATTCCGTGGATTTTCAATGGGGTTTCTGGGCTCTGACTAGGTCATGCAAGGACATTCACCCTTTTCTCCCTCAACCACTGGGTGGTCATTTTTGCTGTAAGCTTTGAGTCATTGTCATGTTGGACCATAAACCTTCTTCCCATTGATAATTTTCTGGCAGAAGGCAGCAAATTTTCCTCAAGAATTTTAGGGTATTTTGCTCCATCCATTTTTCCCTCTATCCTGACAAGTGCTCCAGTCCCTGCTGCAGAAAAACACCCCATAAAAGGTTATTATACCACCTTCATGCGTTACTGTAGGAATGGTGTTATTTGGATGGTGAGCTGTATTGGATTTCCGCCAGACATTTAGTTTGGTGTTGAAGCGAAATAATTAAATTTTAGTCCCATCTGACCAGGGTACCTGGTTTTGACCAATTCAGAGAAGTTCGGTCCTCCTCCTTCTTCCCCTGCCGCTGGGCCATTCACAAAGTGCAGCACGCTTCGCGGATGCACAGTCGGGAACCGGCGCAGATGGGTGAAGACCCTGCTGGAGTCTTGGACAGGTAAGTGTCCCGATATTAAAAGTTAGCAGCTACAGTATTTGTAGCTGTTGATTTAAAAATTTTCTGAAGGTGCCTGGAGCTTCACCTTAACCAGTGCAGTCTTGGATGGGATGTGTGTGTGTGCTGTTATTTAGCTGTATCCTTTCTTTATCAAAGAAGAAATATCAGCCCAATGTCAAGTTCTAAGGTCCTAATAGAGCCTGCCCTTTTCACTACCCAAACCCAGTGCTAAATGCAGGTGAACTCTACAGGCTTCCGAAGGAGAGTATATGCATCAATTAACAAAGCATTTAGTTTTCTTTCTTTTAATCCTAAATGTTATCAATAGTTTACACATTGAAGCATATTTCTTTTTTAGGCATTTCAATTACTGATTTTTCTACTGCAAGCTAGTAAATGAATGTATAGTTCCCAGTTTCAGAAGCCTATGCCCCTGTTCTCCTTTGGAGGCCGAAGATAAAGCATTCTGAAAATTCTTGGGCAGCGGCAGCTGATCCATAAAGGGCGCAGCCCCCCTAATCTCCATGCTCTGGCCCGTAATCTCCATGCTCTGGCCCGTAATCTCCATGCGGGGTGTCGGACGCATATATTTCTACAAGCTTTTTTTTTTTTTATTTTAGAAGCACACAATTGGAGCCTGAGGCTCTAATTGGCTTCAAAAAGGTTGGGCTTGGGGTGCAGAACACTGTGTCCTGAGCCCACCCGCTTCTGACCTTAGCGAATTAACACTCGCTATTGTCTTCCTGTTTCTTCTTCCGCCTATCAGGACAGTAAGTGAGTCTTAAAGCGGAGTTCCAACCTAAAAATAATTTTTTGCTTGTCCGCTTGCTTTAAAGTACCTGAAAAAGAATTGGATAATGACAATTTTCTTTTCTTTTCACTTACCTTGTTTTTAATGCAAATATACTTACCTTCCTTCCTCTTCCTCCCTGCCGCCGAGGTCCCTTCCTCCTTCGCATTGCATCCTGGGAAATGAGAGTTATCAATCCCAGGATGCAATGGGAACGGCCGTCAGCTATTCAGAATGCCGATCGCAGTCTACAGCGCATGCGCGAGATTGCAATCGGCATTCTGGGTAGCCAGTTCCAGGAAGAAGGACACAGCGGGGGACACAGCTGATTCAGACGCCCACAACTGATATGGCCGCGCTCTGCACTCAATTTTAAAGGTAAGTATTTATCTTTATTTGTTTACTGTAATGACCTGTAATGTGGGGTTAGTGTTAGGGTAATTAGGGATAGATTAGGATTAGGGGGGTATTTTTATCTAAAAAAAGTTGGATGTGGCCGGAACTCTGCTTTGAGACTGAATTGGCCAGGAGGAAAAGCCAGGGAAGCCGCCTGCGACCTGGATAGGGTAAGTGCGGACCAGACGGGGGACCCCCAAAAAATGGAGCACCAGCCGCCACTGTTCTTGAGTAAAGATACTGCTCTATGTCAATGGGCCTCGTGTTTCTTTTCAGTTTGAGTACACAGCTACTCTTCTGTGGGCTGCAATTTTCTAAAGAGGATTGAAACAGTTTAAAAAATTATTCCGAGTTCTATTTAGATATGAAGTCTCAGATTTCTGCCTGACGGCTCTTGCTTTAGATTATTGCTGTATATTGTTTGGACTGCATTTGTGCAGTGCTTACCCTCATCATTGGCCCCTGACCTCTGCTTTCATCCATCATTGCTCTGTTTATTTGTCTGGAACCTATACTATGTTAATCTGCGCCTGGCCATCAGACAGCTGATTCCGCTATTTTCCACTGTTTGAACTGATTATCTCTCTAAGGCCTTAAGCTGACTATACACTAGTAGAGTTTTGTTCACATTTTTGTTTTTTTTTTAAGAATATTCATTCGATTTTCTAATCATTAGTGGAATCAAATCAACATTTGTTTTTGAAAATTAAAAAGTGCAGGACAGAACATTTTTCTCTAACAGTTTATGTGTGTTTTTTTGGTTTGGGAAATGTGTACATTTTTTTATTTAGTTTTGGAGAGGGATTGGAAGGTTTTTCAGTTCCTCATTGCTGTCTGTGCTCCCATTAGGGACATTCGCCCTATTTATTGGTCTGTTTACCATTAGCATTGAAAGTGAACATAAAAGAAAATCCAAAATTTTGGGTTGTCCCCAAAAAAGTAGCAGAGGGGAAATCTTTCAATGGGGACATTAGTTCTGGTGGTCTAGGGGTCCCCAAGTGATTGCCTTAATTTTCAGGGATTTCCTCTCACTTCCTGTTTTGGCTATGGGACAGGAAATTAAGGTAAATCTCCCCAATCGGGCACAAATGACAAAAAAATAACTCAACAGGGCTTATAACCCCCTCACTACTCTATCCAAAATGAAAAAAAACAAAGTTTTGCCTATAGTTCTACTTTAACCACTTAGCGACCGCTCACCGCAGTTTTACTGCGGCAGGCAGCCGCTCCTGGGCAAAGCGACGTAGTAGTAGGAGACTCGAGGGGGTGAGCGCGTGTGACTGGCGGCTCCAATGGCCGCCGGCCACTCGCGATCTCCCTACGCTGACAGAGAAGGACAGACGGCTGATGTGAACACAGCTGTCTGTCATTCTCCCTTAGATGATCACAGAGGCTATGCGATCCTGCTATATAGGATCGCATGTCTCTGTGATCTGACAAGCCACGCCCCTCTACAGTTATAATCAGCCCGGCAAAAAATTGCAGATCGCCGCCATTACTAGTAAAAAAAAAAAAACGATAAAAATGACATAAATCTTTCCCGTAGTTAGTAAATGCAATAACTTTTGCGCAAAACAAATCAAAATACGCTTATTGTGATTATATGTAGCAGAAAACAAATTGGCCTAAAATGTTAACATTTTGATTTTTACATTTTTTTTTTTTTTTTGAGAATTTCATATAAAAGAATGTGAAAAATATTGTTATTTTTTCAAAATTGTCGCTCTTTTCTTGTTTATAGCGCAAAAAATAAAAATCGCAAAGGTGATCAAATACCACCAAAAGAAAGCTCTATTTGTGGGAAAAAAGGACATCAATTTCGTTTGGGTTCACCGTTGCACGGCCGCATAATTGACCGTTAAACTAGCGCAGTGCCGAATCGCAAAATAGGGCCTGGTCATTGAGCAGCCAAATCCTCCGGTCTTAAAGTGGTGAAAGGGATTGTAAAGGCAGAAGGTTTTTTTATCTTAATGTAAGGTGACCAGATTTTTAAAATGAAATCCGGGGACATATTTTTTTTTTACTAGTAATAGCCACAATCAGTGACTTATAGTGGGACTGCGATATTGCGGTTGACAAATCAGACACTAAGTGACAACTTTGACACTTTGTGGGAACCAGTGACACTAATACAGTGATCAGTACTAAAAATATATTATATACTGTCACTTTTTCTAATGACACTGGCTGGGAAGGGGTTAACATCTAAGGCAATCAAAGGGTTAAATGTGTGTTTAACAAGTGTTTTTGCACTGTGGGGAGGTGCTTTTACCATGGAAAGGCATAGATCCCTATCCCTGCCTTTGCAGGAACACAGGATCAATGTCTTCCATACTGACGGAACGGGGATCTGCCTTGTTTACACAGGCAGATTGCCTTTCTGCCTGTGTACCGAACAATCAGCGGGAAGTCCACTGGAGCTGCTGATCGGCTCTGATGCCCAGAAATGCAGGATCACGTATATGTACTGTATATATATGTGATCCTGCGCAGCGTGACCGCCCTGTAGCAGTAAATCTGCTATGGGCCAGTCGACAACTGGTTAAGATCATCAGCATTATGATAACTCACAGGCAGCGGGCACTCTACCATGGCTCTGTCTGGCAGCGCTCTGTCGTAGTGTGTCACATGACATGACCGCTGGGTGCTGATTTTGTTAATTTATGACCAATAAGTTAAAGAGGTTGTAAACCCAAGAAAAAAAAAATATTGCATACTAGCTCGTTATGAAATACTTACCTTAGAACAAAGCGCTCCAGCCACGACTGCACACCGCTGAGACAGCTGACATCTTCCCCGGTGTTTTTTCGGGGGTTCACGGGCTCCGGCGCGTTGGATGGCTGGAGCGGCTTACCGTGCCAGACCTTCAGAGCGCATGCGCCCATGATATCATTGGCTTCATGCCCTCTGAATATCTGTGCAAGTTTAGGAGATATTCACAGTACCTACAGGTAAGCGATATTATAGACTTACTTGTAGGTACAATTAAAAAAGAAGTCTACTCTTTAACAAAATCAGCACCCAGCAGCCATGTTATGTGACACACTGTGGCAGTGCACTGCCAGCCAGAGCCATGATAGAGTGCTTGCTGCCTGTGAGTTATGATACTATCTATTATGCCAGAGAGACAGACAGTGCAATGTAGTCTATTTACAGACACCCCCAAAGCACACCTGGGTTGAAGCCTGGAAGTACTGGCAGCCCCACGATCGGATCTGCTTCCCCTCTGTTTCTGCTGCTGGACACCGTCAGCTGAGCTTAGCTGCCTCTCACTGCCTGTCGCCGCCGCCGCCCACCTCACAGCCTCTCAAGTCTCACTCTCCGGGCCCCGGCTACCACTGGCTGGGGAGATCACTCCACCGGGGAAGCCAAGGAGATGGGCAGGCAGGTGGCTGGCCAGGATTTGAGCCAAGGCAGAAGAACATGTGGAGTGGGAACAGAATGGGCATGCGCCCTAAACTGATTAAATAGTCCCTCCGCTCCAACCAGCACATGATCATCAGAGAGGGGCATGGATAGTGGAAAAAATACACCAAGCTAATAGGAGCACCAGAGCAGGGGTGTGTAATTCAGATTTTTTTTTTTTTAATTCTGCACTCTCTTTGAAATTGTCTGGGCCCCCGTTTAAATCCAACCTGGGGACAAATCTTGGAGACAGACTTGGTCCGGGGGATAGTGTCCTCAGTCCGGGGGTGTCAGGTCATCCTATCTTACCGCATTCTTTGCATTAAGATAAAAAAAAAAAACCTTCTGTGTGCAGCAGCCCCCTTCAGCCCTCTTAATACTTACCTGAGCCCGTCTTTATCCAGTGATGTTGCAGGAGTGTCTAAGCTACCTAGGACTCCCCTCCTAATTGGCTGAGACAGCAGCACGACTTGACTGGCTCCCACTGCGGGCAATCAAAATCTTTCAGCCAATCAGGAGAGAGAGGAGGCGGGCCAGGTCATGGCTCCGTGTCTGAATGGACACACAGAGTTGTGACTCGGCTCGGGTGCCTCCATAGTAAGCTGCTTGCTGTGGGGGTACTCAACAGGAGGGAGGGGCCAGGAGAGCCAAAGAGGGACCCGAGAAGAGGAGGATCCGGGTTGCTCTGTGTAAAACCAACTGCATAGAGCAGGTAAGTATAACAGGTTTGTTTTTTTTTTAAAAAGGAGACTTTACAATCCTTTTAAGTCTTTTCATGCCAAATTTAAATGTCAAAAGCAAACAAAAATTGTTAGGTACTCTTAAATGGCATTAGTTAAGCCATTGAATGTAGTGAGAATTTACGTGCACATTTTCATACAAATGTTAGTATGAAAATCTACTAGTGTATGTGCAATCTTAAGCTGGGTGTACACATGCTGAAATTCTTCCAGTTGAGTAGGAACCAGATGAATTTTAGATATGTGTTTACTGCTCTCTGTTCAACAGAAGCCAGTAGATGTGGGGATCTGTAAAGCTCTATGTGTATACCCAGCTTTACACTGATTTGTATCTGTTTTGTTTGTTGTAGACCAGGAGCGTAACTACAGGGGTTGCAGGGGTTTCAGTTGCAACCGGGCCCCATGCTCCAGGGGGCCTGTGTGGCTCCCCTGTACACCTCGATAGGAGGGGGGCGGGGGCAGCATGTAGAGAAATCACTGTCCTCCTTTTTCCTCCTGTAGCTGCAGGAGGAAAATGGAGGAAATTGGTTCCTCTGTATGCTGCCCCCGCCACTCCTCCTATCTATTTCACTTGTGTTCTGCTGTCTCTGGGCCCCTGTGTGCTCCCCTGGTCCACCCCCCCCCCCCACTGTGCTCCCTCCCCTCTCCTGCCAGCTGCTGCAGGGGATGTGTCACAATAGAGAACCAGGAAGGTAAATATTTAATTTACCAGCTCCTTCCTTTTCTGAACGGACAGAGTAATAGTCAGTCACATTGTAAAAAAATAAAATAAAATGATAAAAATAATACAATTAAAATACCAAAAAATACTGACACCAGTGGGTGAACTTCCAGGATCACAAAGGTCACACTTGCGACCGGGCCCTGGCATTCCACCGCCATGGGGAGGCCCCAAGATGGCAGGAAGGGGGCCCACTGCAGAACTTGTGAAAGGGTCCGGCTGCAGGACCGTAATAAAGGGCCCCGCAATGAGAGTAAAGGGCCCCAGGATCAGTGAGAAGAGCCCTAGGCTTGAAGGGAAGGGCACCCGGCCAGGGGGTCCGGGGGGCCCTTCATGATTTTTTGCACCGGGGCCCTGAAGGATCTAGTTACGCCTCTGTTGAAGACTGTTGTCCCCATGATTGGAGTGCTTGGACTCTTTGTTCAGTTACATTCCACTGGGTTGGCATATTTTCAGGAATGATTGAGCAGTAGGTCATATTTACAGCCACCCCTATACCTGTCTATTCTAGAGTACAGTGCTTACCTTAATATCTCTATGTATCTTTCCTTGATTATGAAGATAAGCCAGACCCTGTTAAAGAAAAATAATAGGTGACATATTTTCATTTTTATAAATGAGAAGCAGAATTGTTTTTAAAGCCTTTCATGCTGGCAACCCATTTTGATTGGCCTGATATTTGCTGGTGCTCATAGCAAGATACTGTCATCCAATCTGGCTGAAATTCGTCCAAGGCAAGCTTAGGAAAACCAAGGTGTTTCAAGGGCCATTCCACTCCAAAAAGTTTTTCTATGTTTGGAGTCAGTTGAGTTGAGTTGAAGTTGTTTTCTTTTCAACAGTAAGGTCCCCTTCCATAATTTACTGACATAGTTCTTGCTCAACTGGGAGTTTTGGGGGTGCCAGCCCACTTTTGTGTGTTTCAGCGTCTCCTGGTAAATTTTCCATTATATAAAATGAAAAATCCAGCAGGAAGAATGTGACTCCTTCATAAATACAGTATCTCACAAAAGTGAGTACACCCCCCCCCCCCACACACACACACATTTTTGTAAATATTTTATTATATCTTTTCATGTGACAACACTGAAGAAATGACACTTTGCTGCAATGTAAAGTAGTGAGTGTACAGCTTGTTTAACAGTGTAAATTTTCTGTCCCCTCAAAATAACTCAACACACAGCCATTAATGTCTACACCGCTGGCAACAAAAGTGAGTACACCCCTAAGTGACAATGTCCAAATTGGGCCCAAAGTGTCAATATTTTTGTTGCCACCATTATTTTCCAGCACTGCCTTAACCCTCTTGTGTATGGAGTTCACCAGAGGTTCACAGGTTACCACTGGAGTCCTTTTCCACTCCTCCATGATGACATCATGGAGCTGGAAGATGTTAGAGACCTTGCGCTTCTCCACCTTCAGTTTGAGGATGCCCCATAGATCCTCAATAGGGTTTAGGTCTGGAGACATTCCTGGCCAGTCCATCACCTTTACCTTCCAGCTTCTTTAGCAAGGCAGTGGTCGTCTTGGAGGTGTGTTTGGGGTCGTTATCATGTTGGAATACTGCCCTGCAGCCCAGTCTCCGAAAGGAAGGGGATCATGCTCTACTTCAGTATATCACAGTAAATGTTGGTATTCATGGTTCCCTCGATGAACTGTAGCTCCCCAGTTCCGGCAGCACTCATGCAGCCCCAGACCATGACACTCTCACCACCGTGCTTGACTGTAAGCAAGACACACTTGTCTTTGTACTCCTCAACTGGTTGCTACCACACACGCTTGACACCATCTGAACGAATAAGTTTATCTTGGTCTCATCAGACCACAGGACATGGCTCCAGTAATCCATGTCCTAAGTCTGCTTGTCTTCAGCAAACTGTTTGCGGGCTTTCTTGTGCATCATCTTTAAAAGAAGATTACTTCTGGGACAACCGCCATGCAGACCAATTTGATGCAGTGTGCGGCGCATGGTCTGAGCACTGACAGGCTGACCCCCCCCCCCCCCACCCCTTCAACCTCTGCAGCAATGCTGGCAGCACTCATACGTCTATTTCCCAAAGACAACCTCTGGATATGATGCTGAGCTGATATGCACTCAACTTCTTTGGGCGACCATGGCAAGGCCTGTTCTGAGTGGAACCTGCCCTGTTAAACCACTGTATGGTCTAGGCCATTGTGCTGCAGCTCAGTTTCAGAGTCTTGACAATCTTCTTATAGCCTAGGCCATCTTTTTGTAGAGCAACAATTCTTTTTTTTTTTCTTAGATCCTCAGAGAGTTCTTTGCCATGAGGTGCCATGTTGAACTTTCAGTGACCAGTATGAGAGAGTGAGAGCGATAACACCAAATTTAACACACCTGCTCCCCATTCACACCTGAGATCTTGTAACACTAACAAATCACATGACACCGGGGAAGGAAAATGGTTAATTGGGCCCAATTTGGACATTTTCACTTAGGGGTGTACTCACTTTTGTTGCCAGCAGTTTAGACATTAATGGCTGTATGTTGAGTTATTTTGAGGGGACAGCAAATTGACACTGTTATACAAGCTGTACACTCACTACTTTACATAGTAGCAAAGTGTCATTTCTTCAGTGTTGTCACATGAAAAGATATAATAAAATATTTATAAAAATGTGAGGGGTGTACTCACTTTTGTGAGATACTGTAGCTAAAGCAGATTCAGGAACTCAATGAAAAAAACTGTCAGGTGGGTTAAAGTGATTGTAAACAACCCATTCAGTTTAAAATATGAATGTAATGAATGGAAAAACATTTTTATATAGATATAAAAATGCATTATAAATACCTTTTTTCACTTTTTATAAGTAAACACATTTCCTCTGTTCTCAGCTTCAAAAGAGCGGGGGGGGGGGAGAAGCAACAGAACACTGAGCTTCCCAGTGAATGGCTGCACAGCAGGGGCATGACAGGACATATCTGATCATTAGAGGAGAGAGAGCACACTGAGTTCCCAGCATTGCTAGAGAACTGACCATGCTGTGTGCCTAGTGTGGTCAGTTTTTAATAGCAAAGCAGAGGGAATTGCAAGAACATCAGGGATTTCACAGAAAGGAAGCAATACAAAGAGAGCAGGATCATTTCTCCTACAAATACATGGTACAGCAGGCACATATATTAGGAATGTGAAGTTTTGGTGTAACAAATGCTTTAACTCTCCAGCATCTGCCAAAAAACTGAAATATCAGTTCTGAGTGGCCTGACCTTTTAAAATATTGTTAATTTCAGGCTGGTAATAATGAGTAGGAATGTAGTCATTTGGGTGGTAACAAAACAATAATTAATGAGATAAAATCATGAGGAATGATGAATAAAATAAGGCTTTCAGATGGTAAATTATATTTAGTGGAAAACTAATATGAAATAAATTAATAAAAGGCATTAAAAAAAACTCACCCATGTGACTGAAATAAGCTTTATTAGTCTTAGTCTCAGCTTCTACATTAGCAAAAGCTTAACATTCCATATGGGCATAAAAACATCTCTTTGTGCACCTGTCTGTTTTTATATGCTTACCTGGAGGGTCTCTCTACAAACATATGCCACCTGAAGCTCGGACAAGGCTCCTGTGACTGAGGGGGGAAACAAAAAAACTTTATTAGCATCTAAAGCACCTCTGATAATGACAATTGTCATGTAAGTGGGAATTAATCCTTAAGGGAACCTTCCTGCAACATGGTTGCCTGTCAGAGCCAAGATTTTTATCCAACAGTAAGTGGAGCCCCTGGCCAATGCCAGGAAGCAGCCTGGGTATATTGTCAGGTGTGATGCTACACAGGTGTGTTCCTCAGATAGTTTTGCTCTGATAGGCAAAACAGTAACAACCTCAGGCACTGTTTTGGGATCTTGGCTACGACAAGTAACGGCCATGTTCAAAGGGCTGATATAAAGTTACTTTACCTTGATATATGTCCTGAAGTGAACCGCCTCCACAGAACTCCATGCAAATCCACAGCTTACTACCCCTGAATTTAAAGCGTAAAATAAAGTCAGTTATTTGACATTGTCCTAAAACTGGGGCAAAGGCAGCCAACCTGTTCCAAATGCCTTCCATCACCACCTGATCTATGGAAACCAAATGTTGATGGAGTCCTGACAGCGCAGGTTTTGGAGAGCATTTGATCGTGCTTGCATGCCTCACTTTCCCCCTTTGTCTTTGAATACCCATTTACAGTCCCAACAAGACCATCCACTCAAGACACCAATTCCATCATTTTTTTCTTTTTTTTAGCTTTGGATAGTATGGAAGAGTTACATTTTCCAAACAAGAATTACGGGGTGTGGGCATCACTGGGACACATTACCCATCAGGGAGATTTCACATCACTTCTTATCCTGATAAATAATGAAGGCAATTCTCTCTAACAGAGACAGAGGCAGCAATAAAAAAATCAACTAAGGTTGTAATGTTTCCCTGCGCTATTCAAAATAAAATAAGTCCCTCCAAGAGATGGCCTAATCTCCCATTAAAACATGGTTATTCAGTCTACTTTGGTATTATCAGCATCTATGTGATGGAAGGGTCTAGCTAGTTGGATTTAAATCAAATTAACTATTTAGGTATGCCCTAAACTACCTAGGTTTTTGCTAAACCAAAAAAAACTAAACAATTGTGCAGCCAAGCTAAAATTACTGTGTCATAATACTGGACTGCGGTTTAGGTCATGTTTGGCTGTTTCTTTAAGAACTCTGTAAGGAAGATGGGTTTCTCCCATGGAGTAGTGAACTGGATTATGGGGGGGCTGTAGTTTGAAAGAAGGTGGAGACCATGCATTGAGGGCTGGACTGGACCACACTCCCAGGGAGCTTTGAGGGATCCGCGGAGAATCATGGGAGGAGAGCTAAATTGGGGGTGGAGTCGGATGCGCGCTTCGGGAAACTCGTGGAGAGCGTGTGTGCGGAGAAGAGCTGCGGAGAAAGACTGACTAGTAGAGAGGCCTGAGAGCGAGGCCTAAAGTGCGGAGAGCGCCTTCCTGATTGAGGAGGACAGCGGGAGTCACGGAGAGGTGACCGGTCCACTGTAGAGGTTGGAAAGATAGTGAGCGGCGCTGAGAGAGCGGCCTAGTACTGAGAGTGCTGAGAACATTGTCTGTGACGCAGCACAGGAAAGAACAGTATTCCAAGAGTATAAGAAGATCATTACTGGACACTGACGCTGCAGTAAAGTGCCTGATGATCTTTGGGAAACCGCAAGTATACGCATAACTGTACACAGTATACATCTGCCATTAGGATCCTTATAACACCTACTCCCTTTGTGGATTACAAATATCACTTACGCAAGTGATTAAGAGCTCCAACTGCCGGCGAAGAAACGCAAGGCCTTGCTAGTGTAGTGACTACATTGGTTAATCCTAAAGGGGGCCCCCAGTTCTAGAGTGTCTGTTCCAGTTATCCAGACTGATTCTTATAGCTAGAAAGGAAGTAACAGTTATTAGCTGAGGATATTAAGTCTGAGTTGCCTTGTAGTGAATATTATAGTATTAAATTGCAATCATTCTCATTTACTATAAACACATATATATTGCTAAGTGTTTGATTTAAACTGGTGTTTGTCCCTCAGGTCCCCTGTGAACTACTGGGATTTGGGAGACTGACACCCTTTTTCTTGATTACCTATTCTGGTGTATTATTATTGTATCTGTTGTCATTACTTTGTTCCAGTAAACAGTTACACTGATATTTAAGTGTCAAGAGTATTACTATCTGGAAAAATGACTGAACCTGTAGTGCCAAGCGGGTCGGAGGTTCCTCAGGGTCCAGGGAGTGCAGAGGAGGTTCTATTACCAAGCAGCCCCCAAGGGGGTTGTGCTACAATTGAACAATCATATTGTAATGTTGTTAAGTTGTAGACACATCCACCCAACACTGCCTGATTCAAACCCCAAAATATTAGTATCCAGTCAGAAGACCATTCTGTACGTTATGAGATACAAGCACAAGCTTTTGATCTGGTCATATTATCCAGCAGTAAGATATCATGAACTCATAGTTGGTTTATTTAAATGGGAAACTGCCTTGTTAAGGCTTGGTTCTTACCTCATATAGCTTCCATAATACGCTACTATGTTTTTGTGAGCACAGCTCTTCAGCATTATAACTTCTTGTTGAATTACAGAGAAGTCTTCATCTGTCAAATAAACAGAAATATTATTCAGCCTGGACCAACATTCATAATTTTAAACTGGCCATACACCAGTAGAATTGAATGTGAACATTTGCATGTACATTTTAAAAAATCATTTGTCAAAGCATTAAATCTTGCCATTATTGGGTCTATTTTCCCTTTGTAAAGCCTTTAAAGTGCCTTCAGACCCACCACATCAATAAAATCTCAGGCGTTTTATTATTAAACAGGTTTCTTTTGTGCCTGGAACATGTAATACTTTTTCCCAAACAAACGCTACATCCACAGTTAGAATTGCCTTTGTTTGCGAAAAAATGTTCATCCCGCTCCTGTCACTTCAACTCCTTCTCTTGTCCCTACAGTTGAAAATGATTATCAATTGACTGAACCATCCATTAAAAAAGCAAAAGAATGTACCCAAGATAAAAATTTTTGAACAAACCTCTATTAATGTATGGTCAGCTTTGTTCATTCATCAATGTAACCATAGGCGTGCGCACAGGGTGTGCCAGAGGTGCCTGGGCATACCCTAATTCCCTCCTCTCCTCTCCCGCCTGCTGCTGCGGGGGATATTTCAGGATGGATGGATGAATGAATGAACACAGTGAATGATCTGTATCAACTGCTCCTGTGTTCATTCCTAACTGAAGCATAGTACGGTAAACTATTTACTTGCTTCAGTTTGCGAATGAACAGGAAGCCTCTCAGAACAGAGCACTTCCCATTGATTCACTGTCCAGTGCAGCTGGGGCTGCAAAGAAAGGGACTGGTGGTTCTGTAGTCTCAGGAAAAATGGCATCCTCAATGTCACCGGCGCTCTGGCAAATGCTGCTGTGAGGAGAGCGGCGGCGGCACTGCTGAAACCGAGCAGGTCACTGAACCCTTCCACATGGAGGCTGGCACAAACCCAAAGTCAAGACACGCAACTCATCACTGTGGATGAAAAATTGGATATCACTACATTGACTGGAGTTCCAGAGGAACAAATCAAAACTAGGAAAGTCAGAATTTTTGTTCCAGCTCGCAATGCTATGCAGTCTTGTGTACAGAACACAAAGAAGTGGAAGCTAGACTTTGATACTCGGGAACGCTGAGAAAATCCCTTAATGGGTTGGGCATCAACTGCTGATCCCTTATCTAACATGGTCCTCTCATTCCCCTTTCAAAGAAGATGCCATTGCTTTTGCTGAAAAGAATGGATGGAGTTATGAGGTTGACGAGAGGAGGATTCCAAAACAAAAATCCAAGTCTTATGGTGCAAACTTTTCTTGGAACAAGCGGACCCGGGTATCCACTAAATTAATTGTTATTGGCCATCTGTAAGTCTGACTGTGAGCAAAGTCAGCTGTGCTGTATTTATAGAACAAGTATAATACAAATCTTGCTCTCCTAATAAATATGACCTTTAAACTACAAAAAAAAAAAGAAAAAAAAGAAAGGGAGTGGTGAAGCTCTGTCTTCAGTCCCTTTCTCTCTGTTTAAACCTTTGATAATTCACCAAAACCCCCCAACGGGCTCCTAAAAAACATTGTAAAGAATAAAAACTACTGAGACCATCCACTGTGCTACTGACACCAATCTCTGCTCTGCTGATATACACATATATATATATATTTGTGCTTTGGGGTGCACACCCTAATGCAATAGCCTGCGCACACCAATGACTGTGACTATAAACAGTCAGTATCACAAGGTTATGAATCCATAGACTTTTGCCGAATCCAGCTAATCTAAAGCTGGCCACACAGTCTTAGATTTTTTTTTTTAGTTCATGCCACAGGCTAAATTTAAAGAATCTTAAAGATTCCTTCATCCATGCTATACATCGCAGAAAAATGAATCTCTTGTTGCACCTATTGTATGTTTACAGACGGCGCGGCAGCTGTCAAAATATCCTAACAGTAGAGGCATTTGATTGGATGCAGCCGCTTTTCGGCTAAAATTTTGTGTCAGGTGCCTTTGATTTTTTTTCAATCAAAGGATGTAGGGTGGGAGAGGGGCTACAGAGCAACCCACAAAGCACATTTTGACTGGTTCATCAGAAATCAGATGACATTTGCATAGCATATGGCCAATTTAAGGTGCAAGTTCTCCTTATAAAACTGATAGCATCATTACGTAGTTTGTACAATTCAAATCCTTTTTTGATATTGTAACTGAATGTTTAGGCTAACTGAAAATTATGAGAAAGCTAGGAATAGACTTTATTGGCACATTGTGACTGACAACACATGTCATAAAATATATTTCTTTATTTGAATAAATCATTAAAAGTAATATGGAATTTACCAAACATTAAAAAATATATGCAACAACATCACAAAATGTCATATAATTGGCGTATTGCTAATTGACATATAAACACCACCTAACCATTTGACGTTGGCGAACAATCTACAATATAACAAACCCTGTATCTTAACCCTAAACCATGGGGTATTACTGGAAAAATAGAGGGTAGTGTCCAACGGAGGAAGTGGATTCAGTATATGACACTAATATCTCTACATGTTTCCGCGCTTCTTCAGGAGAGTATTAAGTACAATTAGATAATTTGTCTATGAAGGTAAGGAAGAACGATAAAGACAAAAATCAAGACCTTATACGACATGGTAGTCATCTGAAATCTTTAATATATAAATCAATACTTAACCTACCAGTCATAACAATCTTAATGTTGCAGGGGTACAAACACATAGAAAATTTCAGCTGAACGGATAGATGGTCATATTCATCTCAAACAAGTGGAGGTGGGGGTGCATCTAGAGATACAATATAATCTTCTATCATATAATATTAGAAAGATTCAATCAGTATATGTAGCACCGATTAAAGATTAAAGATTAAAAGATATTATTGCATATATGGTACAAGTCTTTTCGACTCAGAGAGTTGTATATCTGATGTTTTGCTGATGTGGAGCTTTCTACGTCGGCAAAACTATCAGAACACTTAGACAAAGAATCTATGACTATATCTATTACGCTAGCAGTGGTAAAATGATTACACCCGTTAGTCGTCATTTAAGCTTATACCACTGTTTCCTTCATTGTCCTTGAAAAAGTCCCCCCCCCCCCCGATCCAAGAGGAGGAAATTGGGACAAAAAGATTCTCCAAAAAGAAACCTTATGGACAGAAAGACTCAATACTACATCAACACCCAGGTTGAATGAAATTATCACATAAAAACCTTTTCTCTAACTCTAGTTAGTTTTATTACTGATTTGAAATTAGGGACCTAATAGTGTAATTGCCAAATAGGGATTAAATCTCATTTACTATTCTATATCGTTGGGTTTATAATGTATCTTTTTTACTATATGATCTTTATTTATAGCCCCTATAGCTGGTTTTGATATTTTATATGAATATTATAAATTTATAGGATTCCCTAAACGATGAATGAGCTTTTGAACAAATATGTCCACATAAATGTTTGTACAAATTGGTGGAAAGCAATGAGAGTTTTCAATGAGAGAAAGACACAGTGTATTTAATATAATGAATTTATGCATATTATTCTAATTTCATGGTGTATTTAATGTGACACTTTGTTATGTACTGAGAAGTTGGAGGTGTGTATGTTCGTTTAGAGAGGTGCGGCAGGTAGCCCCGTTCATTGACCCTGCGGGGATCTCTGGTGTAATGGGGAGCATTTTGTGGATTGTGGGAGATGTTTCCTATCCACATTCCCTAGATTTGTATGCTCTACCCGTTTACGCTGTCTCTGTACTGCAATACCATCTGCGCATGCGTGACACGTAGCACGAGACCAGCCGGGCCAAGTGACGCCGGACGCCGTTTCTGGCGCTCCGAGCAACTCGGTTTGGGTGCATTTAATCCGGAAAGACGCCGCAGACGGTCTGGAGACTAGACATAGATACCACTATCCCAATGTGAGGACCGCTACTATCACGGACTTCCAGGCTAGAAAACCTTTGAGGGCAGGGACACCAACATCAGCAGGTCTTTGTTCACAGGAAAATTAAATGGGGATATTTGTGTTAACACACTCAACCCTGCATATATATGCCTATATATTATGGCTATATGGGTCATGTATTTATTTTTACATATACCCTTTTTTTTTTGTATCTACCCCAAATTTCATTAACTCACTGGGCTGTCTGGTATATTTATACTGGGACATCCGTTGCCTGGCCACTGCTGTGATATAAAGACTCACTGGTGGAGTGAACTTGTATTACCCATAATACTAATTCAATCCAACTGGATAATACTATATCTATCTATCTTGGCGCCAATAGGAGCACCAGAACGAACTTGTCTATATGAATGCATTATATGGGACTTGTACCATATATGCAATAATATCTTTTAATCTTTAATTGGTGCTATATATACTGATTAAATTGTTCTAATATTATATGATAGAAGATTATATTGTATCTCTAGATGCAACCCCCCCCCCCATGAATTGTTTGGGATGAATATGACCATCCATCCGCTCAGCTGAAATTTTCTATGTGTTTGTTTCCCTGCAACATTAAGATTGTTATTACTGGTAGGTTAAGTACTGATTTATATATTAAAGATTTCAGATGACTACCATGTCGTATAAGATCTTGCTTCTTGTCTTTATCTTTCTTCCTTACCTTCATAGACAAATTACCTAATTGTACTTGATACTCTACTGAAGAAGCGCGGAAGCGTGAAATATGTAGAGATATTAGTGTCATATACTGAATCCACTTCCTCTGTTGGACACTACCCTCTATTTTTCTAGTAAAACCCCATGGTTTGGGGTTAAGATATAGGGTTTGTTATATTGTGGATTATCCTCCAGCGTTGGATGGTTAGGTGGTGTTCATATGTCAATTGGCAATATGCCTTTTATATATCATTTTGTGATGTTGTTGCACATATATTTTAATGTTTGGTAAATTCCATATTACTTTTAATGATTTATTCAAATAAAGAAATATATTTTATGACATGTTGTCAGTCACGATGTGCCAATAAAGTCCATTCCTAGCTTTCTCATAATTTTCATATAACCTAGAACGAGACATTGGTCTACCATAGTGCCACTTTATGATGACACTTTAGAAGTTAGTTTAAGCTAACTGATCACAATGCAGTTGGCATAGTTAATATATGGAATTGGTATAGATTTGTTTAATTAATCAAAAACTCATCTATGTGGTCTTTTACTAAACTCCTCAGTATTTTCCCAACTATAGAAGTTAAACTAACAGGTCGATAGTTATTTGGTGTTTGCAGGGACTTTGATCCCTTTTTAATTACAGGCACCACATTGGCCTTTTGCCAATCCAGTGGCACTATGTCGTCATTAACCACTTAAGGACCAGGCCTACTTCTGACACATGTTGTTTACAAGTTAAAATCTGTAGTTTTTGCTGTAAAATTTGTTAGAACCCCCAAATATTATATATATTTTTTTAGCAGGTACCCGCTCCCACTTCTGCTCGGATCGCTGCGGCGCCCTGAGCGGAAGTTCTCCTCTCTCTCTCCCTCCCTGCAATCTTCTGGGACACGTCAGAGGTCCCAGAAGATTGCTGGCCAATCACGACGCATAGCGCAACTCGCGCATGTGCAGTGCTTACCCGGCTGTGAAGCCACAAACTGTCACAGCCGGGTGCCCACATCAGTGATGCCGGCGCCGCAGAACAGAGAAGGAGAAGACGGCACATCACTGGACCGTGGGACAGGTGAGTGTGCGGTTAGGCTGGAACTCCGCTTTAAAAATTTCAATAGGCGACGCTTTAAAAATTTCTACAGGTTTACCAGTTACCAGTACCAGTTTAGAGTTACAGAGAAGGTCTAGAACTAGAATTATTGCTCTCGCTCTAACGATCACAGCGATACCTCATGTGTGGTTTGAACACCGTTTACATATGTGGGCGTGACTTGTGTATGTGCTCACTTCTGCGCGCGAGCACGGAGGGACGGGGAGCTTTAAATGTTTTTTTTTTTTTTTTTTATTTAATTTACCTTTTATTTATTTATTTATTTTTACATTGTCCCTTTAAAAAAATTTATTTTGATCACTTTTTTTCCTATCACAAGGAATGTAAACATCCCTTGTAATATAAATAAGCAGGACAGGTCCTCTTTAAAGCGGAGTTCCAGCCATTTACTCACCTGTCCAACGGTCCAGCGATGCGGCCGCCGGAAGCCTCGATCCTCTCCCTCGGCGCCGGCATCACTGCTGTGGGCACCCGGCTGTTACAGTTTGCGGCTTCACAGCCGGGTACCCACTGCGCATGCGCGAGTCGCGCTGCGCGCCGTGATTGGCCGGCAATCTTCTGGGACCTCTGACGTGTCCCAGAAGATTGCAGGGAGGGAGGGGGAGAGGAGAACTTCCGCTCAGGGCGCCGCGGCGCTCCGAGCGGAAGTGGGAGCGGGTACCTGTCAAAACTAGGTACCCGCTCCCCCCCCCAAAAAATGACATGCCAAATGTGGCATGTCGGGGGGTCAGGACTCCCTAAAGCGGAAGTTCCACTTTTGGGTGGAACTCCGCTTTAATGTGAGATTTGGGGTCAAAAAGACCTCAGATCTCACATCTACACTTAAAAGCAAAAAAAAAACGTCATTTTTTTTCAGCATGAAAAAAATAGGCCCTCACTCGACTTCCTGCCTAGAACCTGAAAGGACTGGATTGTTTTCCCCGCTATAGACTTCTCCAGAAAGTGGGGAAAACGACGGGAGGCGGTGGGAGGGGGGGTCACCACTCCCGCCACCCATAAAAGTGATCCCACAGCGAACCTATGGCTAGCACCACTGTTATGTGAAAGAGGACCGCCCACCCTGTAAGAAAATACCAGGGTTATGGCAGCTATCTGCTGCCATAACACCGGTATGTAACGTCAAAGTAGTGACGTAAAACTGCGTCAATACCATTCCTATATTGGAATTTGTATGTGTAAATTTCAGCTTGAGCTATTATGTGTAGTGCATATATAGTAAAAACATTTTTCTTATGTTTGGGTAGAGTGGGGAAAGACGAGAAGTCCTGGTAAGTTACAGCCTCTTATGTTATTTAATAATATTATTATTAATAATATTTGTCCTATTGGCTATTGTGGCCAAACCAGAAAATTATTTGAAATTAAAAAAAAAAAAAAAACCCCAACATTTTAGAATTGTGCCCAAAATCGGGAGTAGAGGTTACATATTCCAATGGGGACACTTGTACTGGAAACAACCATCTGGTTGGGGTGTATTCCCTTCACTTTGTAGAGATTTACTATCACCTCCTGTGTCTGACAGGGGTTTTACAATATATATATATATATATATATATATATATATATATATATATATATATATATATATATAAATAATATTTTTAAATATGTAGTTTGGCTTTGAACATAAAAAAATGAACAACAGAAATATGTACAAAACTTCTCTACATTGCTTTCAACAGTCTGTTTCATAACAATCTGATTCTTCAGTCATTCCAATGCTAAGAAAGCAGAAGTAAACCCTTCTATCAGCCAAGGAAGCTGCCATCTTAGCCACAGTATGATCTGCAGCTGCCATGGCATTGCATATGTAATCTGTTATGACACCAGACATTTAATGGCTTGACAGTTTGGTTGAGAGCACAATCAACTGTGACAGTTATCATTCACTGCACACCTTGAATGTAATGTTTTTCGGTGAGATACAGTATCGTTATTAACTTCCTTTGCTATTTCCAGAGTAAAAA
Organism: Pelophylax lessonae; assembly: GCF_965119305.1. Lineage (NCBI taxonomy): Eukaryota > Metazoa > Chordata > Amphibia > Anura > Ranidae > Pelophylax > Pelophylax lessonae. The sequence continues at coordinate 77,542,686 of NC_138774.1, forward strand.
CTCATTTTACAACACATGAGCCTAAATGGTTGCTGCTGCATTCCTGAGATGGCATTGCTGCTGATAACCTATTCTGCATAAATTCCTTACTTCAAGTTGGGAAACAGAGTGGCAGTGCCAATATTACTGAGCACTGTTCATTGCAAAGCAGACCAGTACAGAGGCAACCTCTCCATTTCTTGAGTGGAGACTAGGATTGAAGTGGACACACATGTGGAGACCAGGGGTCAAGCAGAGGAGAGGTCTACAGAATCTTTACAATTTCTTAGTAGAAAAGGCACAATGTTCTAAGACACATTTAAAGAAAGCAATTTATTTCTGCGCCTGCACTTTTCTCAAAGAAAATATTCTTTATATCACTAATTGCCTTCTATGGGTAAGAAACATTGGTGCCAAGCTATGGACCATAAAACAATACTAAGGGGAGAAGTGCTGTAATTCTCGTGTAGATACCATCGTCCAGGAGAGACTTGTAGCTTAGTGCAAAACAACCAAAATATAGTTGGTTTATAAATATATTACATGATACAAGAAACATGTGTAGCGCTCCTCTGACCCTCGGCATCAGGGAGAGCTGACATTTCACCTCAGGGTGCTGGTCCCTAGGCATGGTGTGTGTGGGTGGTTGCAGAAAAATGGGCGCCAGTCACTTTTAAGCTGAACAAAAGTGAGTTTATTGCTCATAATAACAAAATGTATGGAGAGAGGGTTAGGGCATAGGAAACACTTAGACAGTAGGCAAACAGACCAGCAGACTCCAAAAGCAAAAACAGCCAGGTAGACAGCAGTACAGAGTGAGGGCCTTAGGCCTGCACCCAACATTCTGTACCTACGTAGCAACAGCTGTCTATAACAACCAAAGACTTACAGCACAGCACCATGCAGGAACTCTTTAGATCAGTCCATCTTGATGCTTTCTTAGACATCTCACAACTCCATTCCTTTCCTCAGGCCTCCAGGCAACAAACAGACTCTCCCTTACAAGAACCTTAAGCACCTGACTAGGCCTTAGGCTTCAGGCCTACTCAACGCAACTGCTCCTCAAACATCCACGCTACAGACAAAGGTCTGCGTGAGAGGATCCTGATCACTTGCCCTCCCTGAATATATATACTGTATATATATATATATATACAGTAAACCCCCGCTCCATCGCGGTTCAGTTTTTGCGGTCCCGGTATATTGCGTTTTTGTTTTGTAATGTTATTTTACTATATAAATCATTAAAAATGAAATATTTTTGTGTTTTCCATAGCTCTTGCTATGTCGCTCAGTATCTTTTATGTGTTTAAATGAGTTTCTATTGTTTTAAAAGTGTGTTTAAAGACCTTAAAATGCTTTTACATGTACAGTGACAGTAAAAAAAACATGCCCTACAATGCATTTTAATAGGGTTTTTCTATTTAAGAGATTTTCACTTTTCGCGGCTGGGTCCGGAACCTAATCCCCACAATGGAGGGGGGTTTACTGGTATATATATATATATATATATATATATATATATATATATATACTCCCAGCATGCATCAGTGACCCATTAAAACTCCTAATGATTGGCTGAGAGAAGTATGCATATTCACAACCTAGCTTTACTGTAGCTCATCATACTAATGTTAAAGGTAACAGTGCCTTATACTGGCAAAAGGAACCACAACTATACCAGGCTTAGGATAAAATCCAAATGATCACAAACACTACAACTCAGTCAGATTAAAAGAGAAGTTTGGGTTTTTTTCTTTTTTTAAATCATATTAACCTAGGTCCCCTGCCATCTCTAAGAGTGCGAACCGAGCGATCAAACCCTGCTGAAAGCTGAGTTCTCAGACCTCCCTGAGCAGAGAGCTGACTCTCAGTGGCTTGCTGAGAGGCTGAGCAAGGTGTCGGTCCAGGGTTGTGGGAGGATCCTGACCATATTGTCGCTATCTTTCCCCAGCCTTGACCAGCTCTGTGACATCAGCCGAAAGCGGGCTTCAGAATAAACTGCACTCCTGTGATCCACAGGAAAAGTACAGCCAAACAAACTTTGGCTGTACTTGTCCTTTAACTACAACCTAGCACAGCTAGATTTACTGGTGGCCCTGTTTAAGACAAGGAGGCTTCACATGTAAAGACTTCCGTCCTGCACTAAATCTCAACTTCACCTTTTAAAAATGAAAAAGTGCCTCTGGCTGCAATACAAACCTTCAATCTGGAGTAGCACCCCACCTTCCCCAACTTGCAGTATCTCCTCTCTGCCAGGCATTGCCATTCTTTTAGTTTGAATGATATCTTACATCATTCAACCACTTCTTGTCCAATACATAAGAAGCATAAGATGAAGGACCTTTGATATCCCCAGACTAGACAGAAGATTGCAGGGAAAAAAAAGTATGTATAATGGGACAAAAATATATCAGGGCAGGAGGGTGGAGATTGGGGGGCAAAGTATAGCTGAGCAATAAAATTACAACTCAAACATTACAAATATGTAATTGCTTAAAACCACACTATAGTTTCTTTAACTTTCCTTTACCGATAAATGAAACATGAACATGTAGATCCCAGCATTATGTAGGAGACAGAAAGATTCTATCTTTCTTCTACTATGTTGTACAAGCAGATATTTTCTCTGATAAATGGGGCTGTGGGGCCTATATCGCACATTGACAACTTGAGCTAAATGACACCATCCCCACATAAATCCTGCAGAGCTGCAGTCAAGGTATGCGTAGGCTAGAATCGTCTGCTAATATGGGGCAGTCAGCTGTGTATAGCTGGGTGGAGACTGGAGAACAAAACTTGATAAGGAAGTCATCTGAACCACAAGGAAGTCACTTTAGCATGTCTTACATTTGTATTAGCACCACAAGATCGCGTAATTAACATGTGCCCTGCTGGAAAATGTTGTGTGCCATGTCTGTGATTTCGTTTGTGGGTCATGTCCTTAAAATACTTTTGTCTGCATTTGGGCAAAAAAACATACTAAGAACCACAGTTATGATATGAAGTAAATCACCAATTAGAAGTTATCTTATGATGGTACTGTATACTAGCTTGTTTTCCACCATGGCATTTGCTAAAACCTTGCAGCCTAATCTTCATTTATAATCTTTCTGCCAACACATAAGGGTTCTACAATATACTAACCACACTAGTTCAAGGTAAAAAGACTTAATAATTCAGCAAGACTCTCTTCCAAACAAACTGCCACCATACCGAAGTACTGCTCACTTGACTCAAGATCACTTCTCTAAATGAGCATTTTCCCACTTTCTCAACCAGTGTGTTATATTCATAATGGTCCCCAAAATAGTTATTTTCTAACTTCATAAATGCTTTGCTTCGATTTAAAACAGGCATCGAGCAGTCCTTTGCTCAGCAGTATGATGACATGTAAGCCTACCTCCCGACTTTACTTTACAAGATGGGAGGAGTGGGAAACCTTTTATCAAAAATAGGGATGACCTAAAGTTTGGGACTCTTAGCCCATTCGGCAGGAGCCAAACGTCATTTATAGTAGCATTTTTTATATTGCTATTCTCTATGACAACTGTCAATGGTTGTTATAGAATGGAATTAATTTGCTGGCTGGGAATCAATGTTGCAAACCGCCTGTAAATTTACAGGCAGCCAGTAAATTTCAGCCAATTTTCGGCCTGCCCATAAATGCTTGTTATGGGCAATTGTGCCAGTAAAAAATATGGCTGCAGGCCGACAGTGTAACTGCACATGCGCCGTTCCAATGCCCGCCAGGCTCAGAAAAACTTGTACAAGCTCCGCCGGGCAGGGCGGACGATGTGCAGTTATGTATTGGCGCCGCCTGAGGCCATTTTTGAATGTAAGGCACTTGTTCTCGGCCGCCGCAGCAGAGGAGGAGCCAAGGAGGAGTGAGGATACTCATGTAAGTGAGGGGGAAGAGGAGGACAATACTGCAGAGTGAAGCCGTAAAGGGGCAGAGGAGGACACTGATGTGCCTGTGGAGAGTTGAAAGGGACAAAGGAGGACACTGATGTGGAGAAGTGAAAGGGGCACAGGAGGACCCTGACGTGGAGAGGTGAAAGGGGCACAGGAGTGCACAGGAGGAGGACACTGATGTGGAGAGGTAACATAAAGGGGGACAGAGGAGGAAACTACTGTGAGGGGGTGATCCAATGAGGTGCCAAACAAATGCTCTCCCAGAAAAGGGAGATCTGCCAGGGCCTTCTTAGAAGCTTGGTCAGTTGACCAGCTCTTCAGCCAAACCATACGTCTTAAGGCAATTCCCACAGCCAAAACTCTGGCCACCAGTGGAGCCGTATCCATAGACGCATCACACAGGAACACCAGGGCCTGGATTACCTGGTCCAAAAGTTCCAACTGTTCCGGGGGAACAGTGTCAGGGTCCAAGGACCTCTGCAAACCCCTAATCCATTCCGTAATCATCTGTGAGACTAAAACAGACACAAAAAACTGTTTCAAAACGTGAAGATGGCGGGAAAGGGATTTTACCCGCCTATCCACCGGGTACATAAAGACCAGGGAATCTTCCACAGGCACCACAGTAGATGTGTTCAACCTGGAGAAAGGATGGTCCTCTTTGGGAGGCACTGTCCAACGGTTGGAGACCGTATCATCAAAAAGGATACCGGCGTTTAAAGCATTTTGGCACCACTAACACATGCTTAATGCAACGCCTTGGTCATTCCCAATATCGTGAAAGGTGTCGGGACAAGGAAAAACCTTGCTGGCTTTCTGAGGCTTTTTGAATCTAAAGGCCACCCGTGTCCTTGCCGGCGTGGGCTCATCAGCTAATTTTAAAGTTTCCCATACTGAAATAATCAGGGCTTCCACCAAAACATGCTCCTACTCTGCAGCTGAAGGAGACAGGTCGTCCTCACCATCTGACTGTGAGGACAGGGACCCCTCAGGTAGGGGAGCATCTGGGACAACCTCATCAGCCTCTGAATCAGAGGACAGCACCAAAGATGGAGAAGGCAGCAGCTGTATCGACCTATTTCGTGACCAAATCAAAAAAAATTTTGCCAGGCTTGCCAGAGCTGCTGAAATTGTGGCCAGCGACTGCGATCCGGACTATCTGGGAGTTGCACAGAGTGGGTCTGAGGGTCAAATCACAGTCTGGGATTCCATATTGTAAGTTACAAAAAACAGAGTACTGTCACTTTAAGAAGCGCCGATCGCGGTCCCCACCACCGATCGCAGCAGTCTGCAGAGTCCCCTTTAAACTACACTAGCAGCAGAGTGTGCAGGGATATGCCCGCAAAGACCCCAGTACTGTACCACCTCAGAGAAAAGACCTCCTGATCGTTCCCAGCAGCATGGAGAAAAGACAGGAAATGACCTGGATGGTGCTAGATGATTGGAAAAAAGCCAACGTGGTACCAATATTTAAAAAAGGGCTGAGATATATCCCAGGTAACTATAGACCTGTCAGCCTAACATCAGTAGTCTGCAAGATTTTGGAGGGGATGTCAAGGGACTATATACAAGACTTTAGTAATGAAAACGGTATTATTAGTAGTAATCAGCAGGGGCGGCCAGTCCATTGGGGGCGCAGGGGTGCCGCCCCCCCCATCCATGCATCCGGCCCCCTAATCTACATGCAGGGTGCCAGACGCATGGAGTTCAATGAGGTTTTTTTTTTTTTGAAGCACGGGATTAGAGCCAGAGGCTCTAATAGACTTCAAAAAAGGGTGGGCTCGGGGCACAGAGCACTGCGCCCCGAGCCCACACAGTTGTGTGACAATAGCGAATGAATATTCTCTATTGTCACACGGATCCTCCTCCTGGCCAATCAGGAAGTGGGTCCTGAGATCCGTTTCCCGATTGGCCGAAAGCAGAAACCATGCCATTGGCCATGGAGGAGGGAGGAGATGCAGAAGACTGAGGTGGAAGAAGCCGGCGCTGCTGCTGCCTGCCCTCCCTCCACATGTCCAGGCAGGGTAAGTGAGCTGGCGACCAGGGGGGGGGGGGGTATGGTGTTTCCGGCACAAGCAAAGTTTTCCTACTCAGATCTGGCTGGATAGGGGAGGAGCTGCTGGTGATTTGAAGAGCCTAGTGTACAATGGTCAGTTGGTGTCTGGAGCCAAAAGAAAGAGGCTGTTATGGCAGGCAAGCTTCAGCTACAGAATATGTAAAGAAATCAGGTGCGCTGCCCTAGTGCATATGTGCAACATACAAAATGATGCAAACAAATGAACCAAAAATGCAATAATAATGCAAAAAATGAAAACGTATGCAATTCGTGTAAAACAAAAAATGTCCAGAAGGTGACTAGTGATACACCAATGTGCAATAAACGTCCATGTTATAAGTCCATAAATAAAGTGCAAAAAATGGTGACATAAACTTCCAGCTTGGGGAAAGGTGAACTGTGATTGGAAGGTGCAAAGTCCCACCACCAGCTTGGCCTCCTACCAGAAGTTAAACGTTAAGGGCATATATGAATATGACCGCTCCTGGCTGCATGACCTTTGGAGCGGTCATATTAATATATGCCCTTAACGTTTAATTTCTGGTAAGAGGCCAAGCTGGTGGTGGGACTTTGCACCTTCCAATCACAGTTCACCTTTCCCCAAGCTGGAAGTTTATGTCACCATTTTTTGCACTTTATTTATGGACTTATAACATGGACGTTTATTGCACATTGGTGTATCACTAGTCACCTTCTGGACATTTTTTGTTTTACACGAATTGCATACGTTTTCATTTTTTGCATTATTATTGCATTTTTGGTTCATTTGTTTGCATCATTTTGTATGTTGCACATATGCACTAGGGCAGCGCACCTGATTTCTTTACATATTCTACAACATACACTCTAAGGTAGCAGGACACCCTATATTGAATCAGCGCACTTTCCTACCGACCACAAGCTTCAGCTACAGGTTCTAACCTTTATGGGATGGTATTTTGAATTCTGAACACCGCATGCAGAGGCAGGGGGTACAAACACAGATAAATAATTTCACTTTGTGTATTAGAAAGTTCTGTGCTTTTGCATTCTGCATTTTTAAGGTAACAGCTTTTACCATCAACCTATTATCCAAATTTGTCATAGCCCATTTAAAGCCATCCCGCCAACGAAGGACTTCAGATTCCAGCAGATACCCTTAAAATGAAGTTCTCATTCAGAGGTTTTTTCCATCTACATCAGCCATTCTCAATCGTTTTAGCCTAGAACAGTGGTTTCCAAATTGTGGGCCTTTGCCTGCCTATATCTGGCCCTTGGAGCACTATTACTCCCAGTGACACCAATAAGAGGGCACAATTCCTCCCACTGACACCATTTGCAGTGCATTATTCCTTCTCCCAACACCAATGATGGGTCAATATTCCTCCCACTGATACCAATGATGAGGCACTATTCCTCCTACTGACACCAATGATGGGGCACTATTCCTTCCACTGACACCAATGATGGGACACTACGCCTCCCACTGATACCAATGATGAGGCACTATTGCTTCTACTGACACAAATGATGGGGCACTATTCCTTCCACTGACACCAATGATGGGGCACTATTCCTCCCACTGACACCAGTGATGGGGCACTATTCCTCCCACTGACACCAGTGATGGCGCACTATTCCTTCCACTGACACCAATAATGGGACACTATTCCTCCCATTGACACCAGTGATGGGGCACTATTCCTTCCACTGACACCAATAATGGGACACTATTCCTCCCACTGACACCAATGATGGGACACTATTGATCTTTTATTGAAAAGAATCAAGCAACAAATTTTATACAAAAGTAAAAAAACAGAACTATAATACAATATTCCAACCGAAAACAAAGGAATACACATCCATGTGCAGAATATATACAATATATACATAATCCACTTCCAACATTTTTAGAAAACTATTTATATAAAGCAGCAGAGAGGGCCTAAGAGGCACAACCCATCACCTATGTACGCAGCCATTTATCAAAAACTAAGCATTAAGAAAAAATCTAGGGTGAAAAGAGACAGAAAGCCACACTCGGGAAAGAAACTCCTGGCAGTCAGGGAGGCTTGAAACCCCTCCACACCTTCAACCAAGCCCTCTGACCCCACTTGTCTCTCTCAACACCCGAATCTTCCCCACCTCATGCAGAATGTCACACACCACCACCTGAACAGGAAGGATTTTACACCGAAGGGTGACCTGACACCGTGCGTTCCAGGTGTAATAACGGACTACTAAGCTAACTAAAAAAAGTGTATCCAAACAAAAGCCCCCACCAGTATTGAATGCTCCGTACACCCACTCAGCATAACCCAGCCTGGAGAGGAAAGGAACACAAGGGCCCGCCCAACCTGTTTGTATACCTCTATGTTAAAAGGGCAATGAAGCAGAAAATGGTCCATAGTCTCCTCCTCACCCGTACATTCCTCCCGAGGACAACCACGATCCATCCCACTGCGGAATTTCAAATTGCCTCGAACATAGAGCCTCCCGTGGAAGCACAACCAGGCCAGATCCCTGAATTTAAGGGGGACTCTAGCCAAATTAATCCGTCTTAACCCTTCCCTCAAAATTGGGCCTGGGCAATCCCTTAAGGCCAGTGGGTCATGAAAGACTTCGCTCAAGACTCGGCTCATAAGGACTTTCCTCGGAGCGGATCTGAGATCTTCAGCCGACAGTCGCCACTGCCGCAGCAACTTCAGACACGGAGCGACATAGGCTGGAAGCTGATCACGATGACCCCTGAGATTCTTCACTTGGCCACCTTCTTCCCAAAGTCGCAGAAAAGGCCTAAACCAAGATCTAAACATGCCTATCCATCCAGGAGGCTCCACTGCAAGCATACTACCAATGTTAAACTTGAGAAATAGCAGTGAAAAGAAAAGAACGGGGTTAACCATACCTAAGCCACCATCCCTCCTGGATAGATAGGTGATATTCCTCTTGATGGGGTTCAGTCTGTTCCCCCACAGCATCTGGAAGAACACACTATAGATCCTAGCATAGAGAGACACTGGCAAGATGCAGACAGGGCTGACATACAAGAAGATAGGTATCAGGTAAGTCTTAATCAGATCAACCCTTTCCCTCAGAGATAACTTCCATCTCTTCCAGCTGACCACCTTAGTATTGGCAACTTCCAGCCTGCCTTCCCAGTTTTTGAGGCCATAATCGCCAGGTCCAAATTCAATGCCTAATATCTTAATTTTTTCCAGGGGCACTGGAAAGGTGTCCGGGAGATCAAACCCCTCACCTTCCTTTACCATCCAAAAAACTTCACTCTTTTCCTGATTGATCTTGGAGCCTGATGCTTCAGAGTACCGTGATGTCAAAGAGACCACCTCCTCTGCTTCATCTGTCCCAGTGACAATCACTGACACATCATCCGCATAGGCAACAACCCTCAAAGGCGGCTCACCCGGGATTCCCACTGGTACCCCACACAACATGCTGCTCTCTAGCCTCCTGATGAAGGGGTCAATTGCAAACACAGAGCAGGGGACTCAAGGGACAACCCTGGCGCACCCCAGAGCCAACCTCAAAGGACTGTCCAACCCAACCATTAACAAGAGGGAAGCTTTCTGCCCCCTTATACAAGACTTTTAACCAATCGACAAAACCACCCGGCAGACCGTACTTACTAAAGAGCAACCACAGGTACTCATGGTTGACACGATCCAAAGCCTTTGCCTGATCCAATGCCAGTAGATACTTTCCCCAGCCTGCAGCCCTGCACTGCTCCAAGGCCTCCCGGACAGCTAAAACCGCTGTGAAGGTGCTCCTACCCTGGATCGAACAGTGCTGTTGGCGAGAAAGCAAAGACTCTGCTACTGCTGATAGCCGCCAGAAAAGTATCTTCGCCAGCACCTTTCTATCGACATTGAGAAGGCTGATGGGGCACCAATTCTCAATCATCAAAGGATCTTTACCTTTTGAAAGAAGAATCACAACTGAGTGTCTCATGGAAGGGGGAAGCACCCCCTCAGCAAGACAACTGTTAAAAACCTCGACCAAATGTGGGGCCAGAATAGACTTAAAGGCTTTGTAAAACTCAGCCGTCAAACCATCCGGTCCAGGTGACTTTTTGATGGCAAGCTGTTCAATTCTTAAAAATCTCAAGAAGATCAGCACTAATACTCAATCTTCCAATAATTTACAATAAAAAACAATATAAAACCAGTGTGCTAGAATAAGTAAGGTTGCATAAATGAATAAATATTAAAATCTATTTTATGAATGTATAACTTCTTATGTGATAATTTGCCAATCCTCACTAGAATAATCAAGCAAGTGCAGATAAATAGATGAGGTGCCGATGGATGAAACCGTATAATAAAATTGATAAAAAAAAGAGGAAACATTTTTTATATATATTCTGTGTATCTTCTATAAAAAATTGCTTCAAGATAGCCAAAAATTCCAAAAGATGTGAAAAAATTCAGTGCAGATGGATAAATTATCAATGTGTAATTATACTATAAAAAATCGTGATGTGAATGGGTAAAATGATAAATAACTCCTTTAGAAGAAACTAAAAAAATATACCATAATATGATGAAAAATATATGCAAATGGTTATGACAAGTGCAAATGGATGAATAATAGTGTAAAAGAGAAAAAAATCGGTGATGTGAATAAATAAATGATTCAAATGTATCTTCCTAATCCAAAACAAAAAATGTGTGTGATGAACAGTGGAATAAACCGTGCTGAAAAAATCTCACTGATGAGTGTATACACAATGTATAACAAAAACGATACTATTTTACCAAACAAATATAACTGAGGAAAATTCATAATGTAGCAAATTGTTCCAATAAAATGTAATCTGAGCTAATAGAATAAGTGCACTCCTATGTGCAAAAAACAATTCAGCAAATGTCCAAGAAAAAAATCCATAAATGATATGAAACAAATAGTCCCAATGAATCCAAGATATCTTGTATAATTCAGTTGTGCAATTCTATATGCAGGAAATCTTCATACCAAGCATCCAACAATATAGTGAATGAAAATGTCGATCCTAAATAATCTTAAAGTGTGCAGTGGCCTCTTACCTCAAACACACATAATGTTTGTATGTGTGACATCCAATGCAGAGACTCTCTTTGCTCCCGGTGCGCTCAAACAGGTTGTTCCTTTATCCTGAATGGAGGGCTGGATCCTTCTTTGTACTGATTCCAATGGTGAAACACCGATCCTCCGCTGCGGACTACTGCCGATTCACCTCACAGGGATATGAAGTTTTTTTCTCTTTTACACTATTATTCATCCATTTGCACTTGTCATATCCATTTGCATATATTTTTCATCATATTATGGTATATTTTTTTAGTTTCTTCTAAAGGAGTTATTTATCATTTTACCCATTCACATCACGATTTTTTATAGTATATTTACACATTGATTATTTATCCATCTGCACTGAATTTTTTCACATCTTTTGGAATTTTTGGCTATCTTGAAGCAATTTTTTATAAAAGATACACAGAATATATATATAAAAAAATTTTCCTCTTTTTTTTATCAATTTTATTATACGGTTTCATCCATCGGCACCTCATCTATTTATCTGCACTTGCTTGATTATTCTAGTGAGGATTGGCAAATTATCACATAAGAAGTTATACATTCATAAAATAGATTTTAATATTTATTCATTTATGCAACCTTACTTATTCTAGCACACTGGTTTTATATTGTTTTTTATTGTAAATTATTGGAAGATTGAGTATTAGCGCCGATCTTCTTGAGATTTTTAAGATATTATTCACAGTGGGGACACTGATTAAGATTGGCTGCTTTTCTTTGCATTTTTGCACACCTTTTTATCCCATTTCATTAGAAGTAGATCCTGAGGTTTAACCCTCTAGGTAGCGCACTGGTCCTCGTTTTTTTAAGCTGTTCAATTGCCCTCGTCACCTCTTCAACTGTGATCTCTTCTGTCAAATTCATCAAAGGGACATCTCCACCATTTAGACCTGGAGTAGAGTCCAAAAAGCTTTCCATCTTGTCTCGGTCAAGCTCCTTCCTCCCAAGAAGTTCAGCATAAAAAGACCTCACGACCTCCAGGATCCCTGACCTGGACTTTGTCAAGGAACCTGTACTATCCTTAAGGACAACGACCATCTTAACAGCTACAGCGTTTGCAGTTCTGGTAAGGGTCAGGCGAGTGGTATTTCCCATAGTCCCGCTCCAGAACCAAAGAGGTATGCCGGTCATATTGACACTTCCTGAGGAGGATTTTCACTTCAGAGATTGCCCCAGGATCTCCTCCTCCCGAGACAAGAATATCCAGCTTCCTCCGCAAACGTTGGTAGGTCATGTATCTATTAAACTGTTTTTTATTGGCTAGGCCCCTGAAGAATCCAGCAATCCTCTTTTTGGTCAGCTCCCACCACTCAGCCTTGCTGCTACAAAAGTCCAGAATGGTCACCTGTGCCTGAAAGAATTCCTCAAAGGATTGTCTAACATGTTCTTCCTCAAGGAGAGTTGAATTTAATCTCCAGATGCCTTTGCCCCTCTGAAGGAAGTCTGAAGCATTCAAGACCACAGATAGCATACAGTGATCAGAGAACTCCACTGCCTGCACCACTGGGGGTGAGAAAGCAGAGGCCTCCTTCAAAAAAAACCTATCTATCCTACTCTGACTATTACCTCGATGAAAGGTGAACCCTGTGTCATCCGGAAGGTGCTTAATGTGCACATCCACAAGACCAGCATCCCTAACCATATTATTCAGAAAAACGCTATCATATCCCAGCTTGTCTTTGAAGTCCTTCCTGTCCTTGGGCCTAGTCACAGTATTAAAGTCACCTCCAAAAACCACTTGCCAGGAAGTAAAAACAAATGGCTTGATCCTTGTAAAAAGGCCTTTCCTGTCCCACTTTGTGTGCAGCCCATAAACATTAATTAGGCGCAGGTCCTGCCCTCCCACAAGAACGTCTAAGACCATACATCTGCCAATCTCCACCTCAATAACCCGCCGGACAGTTACCATGCCGGTTTTAAACAACACCGCCACCCCGCCGTAAGGCTCGGTCGCAAGAGACCAGTAGGATGGACCATACCTCCACTCTCTCTTGGCCATATGAATATCTGCCAAGGAGGTGAGCCTAGTCTCCTGCAAAAATAAAATCTCAGCATCTAATTGGCTGAACAAAAAGAAGGCCATAGAACAAGATCTTACAACAGGCTTGGCAGTGGCATGCATTGCCAAGCAGCTGCAAGCAAAGCCAACAAAATACTGGCATGTATAAAAAAGGGGATTCACTCCAGAGATAAAGAAATTATTCTCCCACTTTACAAGACTTTGGTCTGGCCACATCTGGAGTATGCCGTCCAGTTCTGGGCACCGGTCTCCAGAAAGGATGTGCTGCTACTGGAGAGAGTCCAGAGAAGGGCAACAAAAATAATTAGGGGAATGGAGGATCTAAGCTATGAGGAAAGACTACAAGCATTGAACTTATTCTCTCTGGAGAAGAGACGCTTGAGAGGGGATATGATATCTATGTACAAATATTGTACTGGTGACCCTAGCATAAGGAACAAACTTTTCAGAGAAAGGCAATACAATAGGACACCTGGACACTCATTAAAACTAGAGGAAAAATGGTTTAACCTTAAAATACATAGGGGGTTCTTTACTGTCAGAGCAGTGGGGATGTGGAATTCTCTTCCACAAGCAGTGGTATCAGCAGGGAGCATCGATAGTTTCAAAAAACTATTAGACGGGCACCTTAAAGACCACAACATACAGGGGTATACAATGTACGGTTAACATCAAACACACACACACATTATAGGTTGAACTGGATGGACTGATGTTATTTTTCAACCTCACTAACTATGTAACTATGTAACTATGACCTCAGCCAGTAGCAGAGCACAGGAAGTGATCATGTAAAAGTAAAAATTTCACGTTGCACAGTGCAGTCCATATGACTACACAAACATGGGTGCCCATACAAGGTAATAGGAAGCTCAGGGAAAATGGCTGCCCCATACAAGTCGTTGAAGAAAAATCTACATTGCCCACAGTTAAGATAGCGGCGCCCACGGTGAGCCATGCGGCCAGGGACCGACACCATGCAGGCCTCAAGGATCCACAACAGGAACCAGCAAGCCCCAAGGTACCATGCTACCCCCTCAGAGCGCCAGACGTCCCAGACACATAGTCACCGTGGGAACTAGAAGGGAGGGATAGACACACAGACCGGGCACCGGGGGGGGGGCCAGGGGGTTCTTTCAGGAGGCACAATCCCACTATACCCAGGAGAGGGCCCACACCCCCCCCCAAAGCCAGTAGGGGCAAGGGGGTCACATTTACTCACCATACCATAGACTGGGTGCTCGCAGGCTTGCCCCCCCCCCCCCCCCGGAAAAGGGGGGACCGTTATGGCTAGGCCTAGTGCGGGACTATAACCTGCTCACGCTAATAGGCCAGGACCATAAGGATCTAGTTTATCAAGTGCGGAGCCCCAGCCGGCATTGCTTGTAGATCACCAGGAACATCTTCCCTGAACACTAGCTAGCAAGTGAGTAAAGAGAAATAAAATATTCAGAAAATAATAAAAAACTGAGATTAACGCAGCGAGAATGTGCGTTCCATGTCGCTGGTTGTCGCCCCATCCTCCCACTGTAGCAGATTGACTCCGCAGAGTGGGTAAGATAGCGGAGATGGAAGACCTGACCCATCAAGCTCACGATTCCCCTGACAAATTTTACACCACTTGGGCCACTTGGTAACACTTCTTCCTCTCCTCCGAATATAGTAAACTACTAGGCGCGGCAGGCTAACCGGTAGCTTTCTCCCTCTTTCAATCGTAGATGTGATGGGTTCTTCCGTTTTTATACCTTGCCCCCCCTTTTTTTTTTCTTTTTCTTTCTCTTTGCTTCTTCTTTTCCCCCCTTTCTTCTCTCCTCCTTGACCACCCCTCCTGTTCCTGTCTCGTCGCCACACTCCCACCCCTTTTGTTCTACCCTCTTATCTCCCCCCGTCCCCTAAAATATTGACGACCTAGTAGTCCAAATGCACCTACCAATTATCCGCCCTCTCCAACATTCCCTCCCGCTTGATCCCCGTGTTCCCTCTATCTCCGAGTAAGGTCCTCTCACAGCCCCCTCGGGCGCACGTTCGGGGACCGCGGACACAGTGTGTTCCCCTTGGGGGTGTCTGCCCCCCCCCGTTCGTGTACCCAGGGGCCTCCTAAGTTTCCATCGCATGGACCGCATCTCCCTCTAATATGGCCAAGGGATCCCACAGTGCCTTTCGCCTTCAGGGCGCGCTTTGCCTATCAGTATGAACCCTTCTTGTTACTCAAACGCTCTCCCTGTTGCTCAAATTGCCTTGACTTTCTGGACTAGCTCATGTGCCTCTTCACCTTCATACGTTTCAATAGGTTCTTTGTTATTAACTATGTGCCGCTTGTCACGTGTTATTGCTATAACTACTGAGGTTTGTTTAAACTGCATTTTGGTTTTCTCTAAATTCTGTATATGCATTCAATGTAACCTTACCTGTATGCCTATAAAAATTTTCAATAAAATGTTTCATAAAAAAAAAAAAAAAAAATGTCCCAGTGCTTGTACGCCCCACCCCCACCCTCCTCACTAAATCCAGTGCCATACCCATCTGTAGAAGCTCTCTCCTCTCTCCCTGCATGCACAGGACAGAGGCAGGAGACATTGGCTCCTGCTGTGGTTGATCAAATCTTGTGAGCTGAGAGTTAGGCCAACCTGCATTGTGTGTGTCTATAGACGCAGGCAGCACGGGTCGGGAGCAAGCCCGCATGTGCACTCCCATAGGAAGCAGCCTCCTATTGTGGTGCACTGAGAAAAGGAGGAGCCAAGAGCATCAGCGGGGGACCCTAGAAAAGGGGGGCAGGAGCAGAAGCAGGGCTGCTCTCTGCAATACCATTGCACACAGCAGGTATGTGTAACATGTTTACTATTTTTTGAAAATCTAAGATTCATAACCAACAAGCATGTCTTTTGAATGTAGGAAGAAACCCTTGCAAACAGAGGAAGAAGATGCATTCTCCAGACTATGACACAAAAGGAGGACCCCCAGCGCTGCAAGGCAGACACGCTAATCGCTAAAGCTGGCTATACATGATTCTGTTTTTGGCTAAATTTAAAAAAAAATAACAGAGTCCCCCATCCACACACTGGAGATGGATGAGGAAATCCCCCCTGCTGTATATTTGTATTCAGAGAGTGGGACTCCCCTGCCATCAGAATACACTGATCAGTGCTGCACCCGATTGACTGCAAGTATTTTAAGGATACCTTATACTGGGTCAATTAGTGCAGCAGTGATAATGGATCCAGTTTGGTAGAGATATTCATCTCAAAATATTATATAGGATGAGTAACTTGGTGAGAAAACCTTTATTACATCACCTCAGTATGTGCCTATCCAGTACAGTTTTACTTTAAAGCAAGACACCCATGGCTGGTGGTACTGTAGTTTTAAGATGATGTCATAGCAGAAAAAGCCATATTATGTGTATGTTGTGTATTTTGCATATAATGAAGATCAGACTTACCAGATTCCTCCTTGACAATTTTCACTGCAGCCAGCTCCCCACTCACCTTGTTCCTTGCCTGCAGAAAAATATATACATACATGTTTTATCATATAGTATAACCAAAAGTTGAAGACTTAAAGGATGAGTTCACCTTTAGAACATGTTACACCTATATTTAGGGTGTAAGATGTTGCAGAAACCAACCTAAACCCCTGAGTCCTCCCCCCCCCCATCCCTGGAACAGCGGGCATAGGTTAGTCTGCCCTGCAGCCACTGTCATATTTAAAAATAAGTTCCACCCACACAGCTGCATCACTCATTCACAGGGATTTGTAAATGAATAAACTACTAGTCCTGTCTTCCACTTTGGCAGATGGCTTGTAGTTCCTAATGTATTGAATCCATTGATTATTTTTCCAGCATTCTAACTGACACTGCATGTGCGATCTGCTGATCACGGTTGTAATGCTTTGCAGGCTCTATAGGAACTTAAAAGTTAAAATCATCCTTTAAAGCATACATCAAGGGAATATATATATATATATATATATACATATACACACACACACACACACAGAGTAAACACTCACCAGACACTTTATTAGGTACAACTGTAACACAAATTGCTATTAAGCCAATCACATGGCAGCAACTCAATGCATTTAGGCATCTAGATGTGGTGAGAACGAATTGCTGTAGTTCAAACCGAGCATCAGAATATGGAAGAAAGAGGATTTAAGTGACTTTGAACGTGGCATGATTGTTGGTGCCAGATGAGCTGGAGGGAGAATCTGTCCACAGGACAACTATTAGTTGTGCACTCCACAAATCTGACCTTTACGGAAGAGTGGCAAGGAGAAAGCCATAAGAAGTTCTGTTAGCAGTTTGAGAGAAGCCATGTGGGGGACACAGCAAACATGTGAAAGAAGGTGCTCTGGTCAGATGAGACAAAAATTTAACTTTTTAGCCTAGAAGCAAAACACTGTGTGAGGCAGAAAACTAACACTGCACATCACCCTGAACACACAATCCCCACCGTGAAACATGGTGGTGGTAGCATCATGTTGTGGGGATGCTTTTCTTCAGCAGGGACAGGGAAGCTGGTCAGAGTTGATGGGAAGATGCATAGAGCTAAATACAGGGCAATCTAAGAAGAAAACCTGTTTGAGTTTGCAAAAAACTTGAGACTGGGACAAAGGTTCACCTTCCAGCAGGACAACGACCCTAAACATACAGCCAGAACTACAATGATAAAAGCATTTTCATGTGCTAGAATGGCCCAGTGTAAGTCCAGACCTAAATCCAATCCAATCGAGAATCTGTGGCAAGACTTGAAAATTGCTGTTTACAGACGCTCTCCGTTAAATCTGACAGAGATTGAGCTTTTTTGCAAAGAAGAATGAGCAAAAATGTCCCTCTCTAGATGTGCAAAGCTGGTAGAGACATCCCCAAAAAGACTTGCAGCTGTAATTGCAGTGACAGGTGGTTCTACAAAGTATTGACTCAGGAGGGCTGAATACAAATGCACGTCACACTTTTCACATATTTGTAAAAAATTTTGAAAACCATTTATCATTTTCCTTCCACTTCACAATTATGTGCCACTTTGTGTTGGTCTATCACATAAAATCCCAATAAAATACATTTACGTTTTTCGTTGTAACATGACAAAATGTGGAAAATTTCAAGGGGTATGAATACTTTTTCAAGGCACTGTAAATGGATACTAACATTTATAGGTAAAGTTGATCCAGGGAATATCCGATTGGCTCTCAAGGGATCAGGAAGGATTTTTGCCCCTGCTGTAGCAAATTGGATCATGCTTTGCTGGGGTTTTTCGCCTTCCTCTGGATCTGAAACTGTGGGTTTAGGATTGTATGATTTTTTTTTTTTTCGATTTTATTGGTTGAACTAGATTAACTTTTGTCTTTTTTCATCCTGACTATTCAACTATGTAACTCTGTATACTAACACTGCTAAATTTGGTCTGGTCATCCATGCATCAATGAAGTCTAGTTACAAAAGGATAACACACCTTAAGCAGAATTTTACTCTCTCAATCAATATGAACTATTTTTTAGCATTTCTTCAGTTGCTTCCTAGTTTCTGGCCTAGGCCAAAATGATGTCCTACATCCGATAATTCTTCATGAGCATTTTTTCTTTTATCTGGAGAAGGAGAGCAAGGGTTTTCTCAGCTAAGCATACCTTCCTGCCTGCATACCTGAGCTAAGGGCAAATGGATTCCAGGAAGTATATGCTACATTAATCACCTAACATTATTTAGATGGCCAAAGATAGAAATGCTAGGGGGTTGTTTTTCAAAGTGGTTGCTCAACAAAAAAAAAAGCATAGGGATGTGGATGGATGGGTTAGTTTGCTTTGAATATTACTTTCTTCCCGTTGCCCTATGTAAGCACTTGTCTGCGCTGAGGGTGCAGGCCCTGCATGCTCCCAGCACAGTTACCAAAGGGGACCAGAAAGCTCACAATGCATACTTTCTATACTTACTTTCCAATCATGTGACAGCCAATCACAGTGTTCACATGACCCAAATGCCTGCCTCTGCCTCCCAGCATTTAGAAGTCCTTAAAGGGCTGGAAGGGGTTAAAAATGAATTAAATAGGGTTTTCAATTTGTAATGCATAGATCCCAGTAAGTTCCGCTTTTAAACCCTCACTTGGCTCCAATATATTTTGCCAAAACCAAGACTTGGTGAAGTGAAAATTGTGAATTTTGCTCTTCCCTGATCAGTACAGAATGGGGTACAGTGCATATTATACTGAAAAAAAAGATGGGATTTACTTAGGCGTATATTTATAGAAAAAAAATATTTCTGAATTTCTCCAGCATTCACTCAACTGTCATGAATAATCCTGTATTTTGTGTAAGGTGAAACTAAAGCTGGATACTCACTATACAATTTTATTTAGATTTTTTCCTTTAGATTTACCAAAACCATATAATATGAGGTCAACCCTAAACACTTTCACTTTGTATGTAACCAGGCAGGCCCCTGCACTACATAGTTGAAGGTAAATCTAAAGGAAATCCTACAACAAAAGTTGTATAGTGTGTATCAGGCTTTAAGTTCCGCTATGATATACTGCAAGCAGGTAGGCATTTTATTGCATTTATGACATGCAATGTCTCTTCTGGAATAAAATATACCTGCCTGCCTGCTCAAAGCCATCCCTGGACTGTAATCTGAGCTGCGCATGCGCAGCTCAGCTTACAGCGGCCGGGCCAATCCTGTCTGCCAGTATGACTAGCTCCTGAGTGATGTCATCCCACACCGGCCAATCAAAATGACCAAAAGCCAGCACAGAGAAGAAAATGGAGATCCCGGCGAGGAAGCATGAAGAAAGTGTGTCTCCTCTGTTTAGTCCTGATTAAATCACTGGAATCAGCACATCCCCTACAGTTATTGCCTCTTGTATCTCTTGACCCTCCCTCTTAGATTGTAAGCTCTAACGAGCAGGGCCCTCTCATTCCTACTGAAATAAAGTGCATTGTAGATGTACTGTCTACCTTCAAGTTGTAAAGAGCTGCATAAACTGTTGACGCTATATAAATCCTGTATGATAATAAAAATAATAATATTAATAAAATAAATGTAGTAAGCAAAATAAGGGATTTGATCTGTGTATTTATCGGTTTGCTTACATTTCAGCTTTTTATGGTAAGTTTGACATTTAAGAAGTAACCACAAACGCACACCAATAAACAATAAATATTTTTGTCTGTTTATTGTAGCCAACAAATGGAATTTCCCTTTAGCTAATCAGTTTAAATGCAAAACAAATACCGCTTGTGGGTGGGGCTAAATTCGTGGTACCAAATGGAGAGAGAGCATTCACATAAAGACCAAATGGTGGTATAAGTTCTTATATTTGAATAAGTTGTTATCAAGGTAAATTGCAGTAACACTTGCAGTATTACTTACCAGAATAGTTCTTGTAGTAACACTAATAGTAGCTAGTACTCCATTCTTACACAGCATAACATCAGGTAGTGCAATTGCCCAGGCATCAATGGCACGAGTTGCAGCATAAGGCATAGGTGAGGCACTGGTTTGTAACCGGTGCTCTGCCAAAACCCCAACTTGCCAAATTCTCCAACGACATTATTTCCAGTGACTATACACCCGGAATAATTGGAGATTTCAACCACTTGGTGTTTTCACACAACACCGGCAGTCTATACACTCCGGTAGATGCAATAATTAGTGCAGATCGCTAGTATGCCTGCTAGTTGTCACCGCTCTGGAGGCGGCCATGTTTTTGGTTACTAACGGGCGGACTAAAAATCTCCACTAATTATAGCATCTACAAGAGTGTATAGGCTGTCGGTGTGTGAAAACAGAAGGAATGACCGCACTTCTGATAAAGTTCAAAAATGGAGTGTATTTATTCCACATCAAACGAATGGCAAAATAAAACGTACACACTGTGAGTGCAGGACAAAACGGTAGACGCGTTTCAGGACTGGATGTGTCGCTTACTCATTACCAAGTTCACTATGAATGTGCATCGGCCATATATACACCCCATACATACAGCTGACAACAATTAGATTCATCAAACTAGTTGTTCGTTCAATTAGGCAGCTGTTGGAAATCCACGGCTTAGTTGCACAAACAGAGTGACCCCAAAAAAAACAAATTAAACACACTGTGCAAAGAAAGATCAATGTACATGAATATACATCAATTACAGTGGAAATATTAATGATCAGTGTTAATAAGGAAACAATCAAGAACAATGGTTAAAACCCACATTGAAAATTGCAGTCTATCTTCCATGTATAAAATAAAAATATATGACAAAAATTGGAACAGATAGATAAATATACGTGGAGACCATTCAAAGTGACATTGTGCGCTATAGTGAAAAAGAGGATTTAAAAAAAAAAAAAACGTACATACAAGGTCTCAAATAGTGCTTGATTCAAAGGACCATTATAGCCGATTGTATAAACCCTAATGTGATGCATTCAAGATTGGAGTAATGTGTGTACCAAGACTTCAATCCACAATTCCTACCCAACAAAACATATAAAAAAGTATTATTGTGTAAAATGTGTATAAAGATATTACATAAAAATTACATTAAAAATTAGTGATGAACACTGGTGGAGAAGGTGAAAAATTAAATGTATATATAAACCATGTATATCATAAATAAATATGTGTACGATGTGAACGTATGTGAATCAATGGAAGATGAGTACACTTGGTCTACTTAATAAAACATGACATATATAGTGTATGAGAGTATAATGCACATTGATGCAACATGTGTTCCTGCAAAAATATAAATGAATATAAACACATTGTTGCAATCTGTTGCTATAGCGAAAAATGCAACAAAGTTCTAATATGCACATACTTGTTCATAGACTAATTTCTGTGAACAGTGTTTAAAACCACAAAATTTCAAAGACCCATGGGGAGATGCACTATTTCTAATCAAAAGTTATGTAGAGGTACATTGTTCCGTGAGTATAAAAAGGGGAATAGGAAAGGAAAAAAGCAAAACAAAGGGAACGGGTTAGAATACATAGCGTGCAAGCTAATTGAATTTCATCAATCCATATTGGAATAACCAAATTGCTGTAGGAAACCCGATGTGTTTAAAATCGGCCAGTCTATGGGTCAATGTGTGTGATATCTCATCCAATTCAATCCAAATACTTCAAACAAGGCGATATTTATGCGTAAAAAAAACAAAAAAAAAACAGGATCACATAACGTGACCATATTTGTAAGTTTAATATATGTATACATATGAATGCCTTGTAGATGTGTTTAATGGTATTGAAGATAAAGGATGCGCAAAAGAGAGGGAAGGGGACATGGTTGCTCATGTCATGATACTATTATAAAAACTGATAACACCCACAGATCCCAAAGGTGGGGAAAAAGATTTGGGACGAACCCCCAAAAAAATATTGTTTAGATATTTATTTGTTTGTTTTTCATAGATGTTTAAATATAAATGTCAATATGGACCTGTCGGAGCCTATATAATTTCAAAAATTCTAACCAATGAAAAATATATGTATATAAATATATAGTGTCTGAAATCATATTCTTGAATGAAAACAGGTCCTGGAAAAACTTGATGGATGATTTTAAAGCTCATATATGCATGCATATATCATGGCTAATATAGGGACCCTGGACATTCCTATATATAAAGACATTATAGGATGTCCAATGTAGACCACCCATATAGAAAACTATACATAAATTTTGGTACCCATATCACTGGACAAAAATTACATAGGTAAAAATTAGGTATAAAAATGTGTCATGTCCCACTCGAAGTTCATGCCCTCAGGTAATCTTGTACGGAGTTTGAATATCCAGAAAACCTCCCTTTTACAGAGTATCTGGAATATATCTCCTCCTCTCTTGGGTTTTAAGATTTTTTCAATGATCTGGACCATGACGTGTGTGAAAACACCAAGTGGTCGAAAATCTCCAATTATTCCGGGTGTACACTCACCGGAAGTAACGTCGTTGGAGATCTCGGCCAGTTGGAGTATTTTCGGCAGGACACCGGCAGTGACACAAAAAGGCAGCGATGTTAGTCACAGAGTTAGTAGTAGGCAACTATTCCATGCAAAATCTACTTTACCAAAGGGGTACCTGATTGGTAAAACACATTAGAGATGCAAAGAGGACTGCGGTCATTCAGATGACCAAACAGAAGAGTATCAACAGTATCCCGATACTGTACCTACTAACAGTAACCTTTCCACACACTCAGTCTCACCCTTACAATCATAGTACCTCTCCCTAACCTAGCCACCTGCAAAAAGTGCACCAAACCCAGCAGGGCACTGCTTTTTATTAGCACTGCCCCGCCTTTGATGGCTGCAGAATCCAATCAGACACCTACGGAGTCTACAGAGGAACAATGTTTCTCTATGCCTCTGCTCCATCTGTACAGTGGCACAGCACCACCTACTGGATGGAGGACAAATTGCACCTGCCTACAAGCTAAATACTGTACAATAGATGACATAATTATAAACAGTGCTTTTTTCTCCAAATACATGAAAACGCTTCAGCCTCAATAAGGCTTTGTTCCTGCAGATGATAAAAACAAGTGGTTCAGCTGCATTTTTTTGGCCCCTCCCTTCCCACCTCCAAAGGAACACAGTGGAAGCTTAGCTGCATACATATTGTTGCAGTTGCAATGCTTGGCATAGCAGTGTGGCAATTTTCTGTTCAAAGATTTTATTCAGAGGTATAAGTGATACAAAAATTGGTCCAAAAAAGGACTAAAAACATGTGGATAACACAATGGTTGCTGTGGATGATTGTAGTAAGGAGATCTGGATGGACAAAAATAAAGTATGGATCTTACATAGGAGAACCTTAATGACAGTCGGTTAAAGTCAAACAAGTTTAAGGTGTGTAGGCTATATTTAAACATTTTAATAAATACGTCAGGGCTTGGTAGGATAAAACGAAGGAGGGGTTTCACAGAGTGTGGTAATAATGGAGTTAAAGTGATTGTAAAGTCTTGTTTTTTTTCTCTATTAAAATAACAAACATGTTATACTTCCCTCCTCTGTGCAGTGGTTTTGCACAGAGCAGCCCCGATGCTCTCCTTCTTGGGTCCCTGGCTGGAGCTCCTAGCCTCTCCCTCCTGTTAAGTGCCCCCACAGCAACCAGCTTGCCATTGGGGCACCCAAGCCAAACAGCAGGTTTGTGCATCCATTTAGACAAGGAGCTGCCGTTTGGCCCTGCCCCCTGTCTCATTGACAGCATTTGACAGCAGCTGGTGCCGCTGCTGTGTCTCAGCCAATCAGGAGAGAGCGTCCAGGATGGCTGAGGCACTCTTGGACATCGCTGAATATAGAGGGGGCTCTGGTAAGTATTAGGGGGGCTGAGGTAGGCTGCTGCACAAAGAAGACTTTTATCTTAATGCATAGAATGCATTAAGATAAAAAACCTTCTGACTTTACAATCACTTTAATACTCTCGTAGATTGGGGTTTGACATTTCACTGATATAGGGAAGAGAAGGGTAAATTTACCCGGTCAGATTGTAGATAATGTAGCCTTACATGTAAAAAAAGGAGAAGAAAAGAAAAGGAGGAAGAAGTGTGGTAATTTTAATTTGGCAGAGTTTGGCATGCCATGGCACCCGCCAAACTCATCCAGTGAAGTTAAAAAGCAATCAGTAGACAAAATCACTAGACTGAAGACTTTTGCCTCCCTTCCTTGTAAAGGTAGAGCCATGGCAGGTCAATTAGCAGCTCTCCTTTGCCTGCCACCTTACAAAATGTGTGTCAGGATACACATTATTAAGTAAATCAGAACAAAGCCATTTCATTCAAAGGATCACCTTCTTTGATCTATGAACAAACACACACACATACCAGACAAAGGTTTTTATGATAAAAGCTATATTTTAAATGTCATTTCCAGAGTGATATTAGCACTGGAACAAACAAAACCGCCCCCACATGTTTAACAGTGTAGAATCTGCCCCCGGGGAAACCCTTGTGTAGGCTGGAGTCTCCTGTGGGTTCTGAGAAAAAATATTGCAGAATAGGGTTCACTTGAGCACATCTTTGCTGAAGACTAAACCAAGCAAAAAAGCCACAAATATCAACGTAGAGCATCTGCAAGCCGTATGATTGAGAACTGAATCTGAGTACAGCATCATAAACACATTAGACCTATAGAATATAATATAATATAATTCAATATAGTGTCTTGAAAAATGATTCACATTTTTAATTTTAACATTAACATTAACCCCTTAACATTTTCCACATTTTGCCATGTTACAACCAAATACGTAAATGTATTTTATTGGGATTTTATGTGATAGACCAACACAAAGTGGCACATAATTGTGAAGTGGAAGGAAAATAATAAATGGTTTTCAACATCTTTTACAAATAAATCTGTGAAAAGTGTGGCGTGCATTTGTATTTAGCCCCCCTGAGTCAATACTTTGTAGAACCACCTTTCTCTGTAATTACAGCTGCAAGTCTTTTTGGGGATGTCTCTACCAGCTTTGCATATCTAGAGAGGGACATTTTTGCCCATTCTTCTTTGAAAAATATCTCAAGTTCTGTCAGATTGGATGGAGAGCTTCTGTGAACAGCAATTTTTAAGTCTTGCCACAGATTCTCAATTGGATTTAGGTCTGGACTTTGACTGGGCTATTCTAACACACGAATATGCTTTGATCTAAACCATTCCATTGTAGCTCTGGCTGTATGTTTAAGGTCGTTGTCCTGCTGGAAGGTGAACTTCTGCCCCAGTCTCAAGTCTTTTGCAGACTCTAACAGGTTTTCTTCTAAGATTGCCCTGTATTTGGTCCATCCATCTTCCCATCAACTTTGACCAGCTTCCCTGTCCCTGCTGAAGAAAAGCATCTCCACAACATGATTCTGCCACAATGTTTCACGGTGGGGATGGTGTGTTCAGGGTGATGTGCAGTGTTAGTTTTCCACCACACATAGCATTTTTGCTTTTAGGCCAAAAAAGTTAAATTTTGGTCTCATCTGACCAGAGCTCCTTCTTCCACATGTTTGCTGTGTCCCCCACATGGCTTCTTGCGAACTTCAAATAGACTTCTTATGGCTTTCTTCCAACAATGGCTTTCTTCTTGCCACTCTTCCATACAGGTCAGATTTGTGGAGCGCATGAATAATAGTTGTCCTGTGCACAGATTTTCCCCCCTGAGCTGTGGATCTCTGCAGCTCCTCCAGTGTTACCATGGACATTTTGGCTGCTCCTTGCCTAGCCTGTCAGTTTAGGTGGACGGCCATGTCTTGCTAGGTTTGCAGTTGTGCCATACTCTTTCCATTTTCGGATGATGGATTGAACAGTGCTCTGCAAGATGTTCAAAGCTTGGGAGATTTTTTTATAACTTAACCCTGCTTTAAACGTATCCACAACTTTATCCCTGACCTGTCTGTGGTGTTCCTTGGCCTTCATGATGCGGTCTATTCACTAAGGTTCTCTAACAAACCTCTGAAAGCTTCATAGAACAGCTGTATTTATACTGAGATTATATGAGACACAGGTGGACTCTATTTACTAATTAGGTGACTTCTGAAGGCAATTGGTTCTGAAGGGGGGGTGAATACAAATGCACACCACACTTTTCACATATTTATTAGTAAAAAAGTTTAAAAACCATTTATTATTTACCTTCTACTTCACAATTATGTGCCACTCTGTGTTGGTCTATCACATAAAATCCCAATAAAATACATTTACGTTTTTGATTGTAACATGACAAAATGTGGAAAATGTCAAGGGGTGTGAATACTTTTTCAAGGCACTTTACAGGTGCATCTCGTAAAATTAGAATATCATCAAAAGGTTATTTATTTCGGTAATTCAATTCAAAAAGGGAAACTCATAAATTTTATATACAGTAGATGCGTTACACACAGCGCAATATATTTCAAGCATTTCATTCTTTTAATTTTGAGGATTATGGCTTACGGCTAGGGAAAACCCAAAATGTAGTATCTCAGAAAAATAGAATATTACATAAGATCAATACAAAAAAAAAAGGGATTTTTAATATAGAGATGTTGGCTTACTGAAAAGTATGTCCATGTACAGTATAGTATGTACAATACTTGGTCAGGGCTCTTTTTGCATGAATTTTTGCAATAAGGTTTCTACAGTCAGTGTTAATTTGGAGAGCCAGGTCATCTGCTGGTGTTGGTCCACTGTGTTTTATCAAGTCCAAACCATCTCAGCAATGCCACAGGCTGATCGCCTTCATGCCACTCCTCATTAATGCAGTAATTCATGCAAAAGGATCCCGACCAAGTATTGAGTGCTTACTACACTGTACATTGACATACTTTACAGCAAGCCAACATTTCTGTATTACAAGTCCTTCTTTTTTTTTATTGGTCTTAAGTACTATTCTAATTTTCTAAGATACTGAATTTTGGGATTTCACACATATCATTGTCTTGACATGTCATTAAAAGAGAAGTATGACCAAAGCTTTTTTGCCCATTCTTTTGTAAGTGAACAGGAGTGCGCTTACTCCTATGATGCAGAATCAGCTGACAGTGGGCTAAAGCCAGCCATAGATTAAGCAATTCTCTTTCCTGCAACCCATGGAAGTTGTTAGTTTCCCCCATCAACACTGACTTGACTCCCGCTGAGCTACTGTGTTCTCCCAGGGGAAGGTGGGGAGGGGGCATGCCAAGAAAACACAGTGATTTCTGCTAGCGACTATAGCCGCATGCTAAAAATCCGACATACTGTACTGTTTGTACCAAAGTCGATCAATGGATCGACTTGGGTAATATCAGCCTGCCCATAGATGGATAGAATCTTGGCCGGTCCCTGTAGAACCGGCCGAGATTCGATCCATCTATGATCGGTCTAAAGACCCTTGTTATAAGATTAATGTCATCTGCTTCACAGCTTATAATGTTTACTCCAATCTAAGTTATTAACTGCTACCAGGAGTATGTACTAAATTACATTTATCATATAGCTATTATATTTTTCCCAGTGCTACACAACTAAACACCTGTTAGTCATTTTAAATTCCAAAATACATGCAATGTGTGCAGATTATCAATAAAATTGAACAATTTCCTTCTAATAAAATACACAGTGCAAATAAAAAATATATTTTTTTATAAATTAAGTGTCAAATTGCAAAAAATAAAAGGTATGTGTTTTTGGTTTACCATTGTCTTCCAGATATTAAATATTGTGAAAATATAACCTCAAGGGGCAAAGACATAGTGCCAACTTAGTATAGTCAAAAGAAAGTTCTTTAAGCAATTATTACACTCCTTGTCACCAATATTAAAGTGCTGCACATAATAAAGTGCCAAGTGCTCCTTCCATAGGTTAGAATGAACCAAAATGAAGGACCTTTTGCTTAAACAAAGGTCTATAAGCGCTTAGGTGTATGATCTGTTGTTGGAGTTAATTATAAAAATACGGAAGAGAAAATTAGATTTGATTGAAACTCTGATTAATGGTTTAAAAGAGAAATTGGAACCATTTTAAGATACAACAGAATATAAAAAGAAAGCAGAAGAGGTTCAAGAGTTTCTGACTAAACTGCACACACTCTTTAAAAATAAGGAACTTAAAAAGGAGCTCCAGGCTCCTTCAGAAAAAAATTAAAGTCAGCAGCTACAAATACTATAGAGGCTGATTTTTAATATTAGGGCAGTTACCTGTCCAGGATTCCAGCGGTGTCTTCACCAGAGCCTATTTTTCAATCGGCTATCGGGTGCTGCCATTGCCATCTTGCCTAAGGGAAACTGGCAGTGAAGCCTTTTTGCTTCACAGCTGGTCTCCCACTGAGCAGGCACGAAGCGCGCTGTGCTTTGTGCATGGGCCAGATGCGGAGCAAGGAGGGGAAGCAAACTTTCGGCCCAATTCACCACAGCGAACTGAGTCGGAAGTGGGAACAGATACTTGTCAAAACCAGGGACCTCCCCTCCAAACGGGGCCAAATGTGGCAGCGGAGGGGGAGAAGGAATCAGGCAAGCGGAGCTTCCCCTTTTGGGTGGAGCTCCACTTTAAGAAACATATTAGAGATGTTATAGATTTTAAAGGAAGAAGCATTTATAAATGGCAGGAAGATGGTAAAGGATGTGAATCCAACAAATTCTCCATAGAAAGACAGGAAATAAGCCAGATAGTTGGAACCAAGGGATTTCTAATGCTCATAATATTTCCCCCCCCCCCCCATGTGCTCCTTCCCCCGATTTCTCTGTCAAGATCGATAGCACTACTATCATCCCATCCACACATGCCAAGTTTCTAGGTGTAATCCTGGACTCTGAACCCTCCTTTTGGCCCCACATCCAATCACTGTCCAAATCTTGCCGACTCAACCTCCGCAACATCTCCAGAATACGCCCCTTACTAACCAAAGACACCACAAAGCTCCTAGTTCACTCCCTGGTTATCTCTCGCCTTGACTGCTGCAACTCCCACCCCATTGGATTACCTTTACATAGGCTATACCCCCTTCAGTCCGTTATCAATGCTGCTGCCAGACTCATCCACCTGACCAACCGTTCAGTGTCTGCTACTCCTCTCTGTCAATCCCTCCACTGCCTTTCACTCACCCAACAAATTAAATTCAAAATACTAACAACAAAATACAAAGCCATCCACAGCTTGGCTCCCAGCTATGTAAATCACTAGTCGCAAAATGTCCAACCAAAACAATCTCTACAATCCTCCTGCTCTCTAGTTTCCTTGCCACCTCTTCCTATGCTTGCCTCCAATACTTTTCCTGAGCCTCTCCCATCCTCTGCAACTCCCTATCTCAATCTGTCTGACTATCTGCTACTCTGCTTGCTTTTAGATGATCCCTGAAAACCCCTCCTCTTCAGAAAAGCCTATTCTGCCCCTGCCTAACAACTGTTCATGTATTTTCTCCATCAGATCATCCACCACAGTTATTACCTTTTGTATCACTTGACCCTCCCTCCTAGATTGTAAGCTCTAATGAGCAAGGCCCCCTGACTCTTCCTTTATTGAATTATATTGTAAATGTACTGTCTGCCCTCATGTTGTAAAATGCTATGCAAACTGTTGGCGCTAAATAGATGCTGAATAATAATAATAATACAAATAATGAGGAAGATGATAGAAGATGGCAGAAAGTTGAAAATGAATAATAATTCTGCCCCTTCTAATACAGTGAGATAAAAAGAAAGAGGAACATTTAAAGAGAATTTAGAATTCCTACTAGCAATAAATTCAAACATTTACCACTTGATAACCCAAGAAGAAATTTTGGGGGCGAACAAAATAGGAATTTTGGACACATTTGCCTTCAGCTGCCATTATGCTTTTGCTGGGTGTCCAATGTGTCCCTGTGCCTTTAAAGAGGAGTTGGCTCACTCCAGTCAAACCTACCCTTAATTTATCCACTGCCATATATATTCCAACTCTCGACTCTCCAACTCTCAAAATCTATAATTAGGACCGCAGTATACAGAAGAGCCTTGAAGTGGGCACTGCAGTTTCCACATATTTGCAAATGTGTGCAATGAAATCCTCTGTTGTTAACATAATATTGTTAGACACGGGCAGTTTGGTTTCTTCACGGGCTAGCTGGTAAGTGTGCTGGGAAACGTTTGTTTGTTTTTAATAATAGGGGAAAAACACCACATTTAAGAATTAGTAAGCTGTACTATAATAAATGTTTGTTTGGTGTTTAATACCACTTTAAATAAACTTGAAAAAGTAAATGACTAAATACTTTTACTTATGTTTCCTGCCATACCTTTGATGCTATAGCTTGCAGACTCCTGGGGTTCATGTCCATCTGCCTTCACTACTGAGGAAGCCAATTCTAGTCACTCCTTGGAGATAGACTGATCTATTATCTCAAGGCAGAGCCCCTTTCTTGTCTTCCAACAGCTCCCTCACCACAGCAAAGAAGATAGAAACTCAACTCATGGCTTTGGGTTGGAGTGCATAAACCACACTGATCTTGTCCATTATCATTTTCCCAGTTGGTATGTTTGTGGGCGAGGCTTAAGGTGCCCTGATGGGGACACTGTGGAACTGCGCTCACTAATGCCTAAATCTTAGGTAGGATCTGCAGTCATGTGAAATCAACATTAGGGCAGGACTCCAGACTTTGAAGCGAGCAGCAACTTGCACAGTTACTGTGTAAACTGCAAAGCCAAACTTCTTACACTGTTGACATCAAGCACTTCGAACACACTTCAGTCAAGTACACCAGTCCCTAGGTAGGCAGCATCTCCGAGCCGGTGCCGTGGAGCATGTACTGGTCTTTACCAACTCCTTAGTCTTGTCACCTCACTTCCAGTGACAATGACCTGAATGCAACAACTGGACACAGGAAACACACTTTGCTGTAACTTTATGCTTGTTCTCCTCCTGAGGCCTCACTCCATAATTTTTGTAATTCCTAGGCTAGGTCCCTAGATACTCTGTGCCACAGATCCTGTCCCAGTATGTGGGGAAGTGAAGCATGCACTTCTCCACATAGTGAAGGGACAAAGCATTGCACCCCTTAACTAACACAGTAACTGTCACCTTTGTCATGTCACTTGTTTCCAGGCTGGTTGGCTGCATTAGCAAGTGGCACAAATACAGTGGTCATTAGCATCAGAAAAATCGTTTCCTGTGAACAGAGTTCTGCTGTACTGTATCTTCTCTAACCTTCCTAATCCCCTAATGTAAGCCCTATTCTTTTAATACACTTTACATGCACCCCTTTAGAGATCCAAAACCAGGCCTTTTCGGATGAACAAAAAATATATTTTACTGAGGTAGTTGCAGATAACACAGCAAACAGTTCTTTAGAATACAATTTACAATACATCTTCCACACACTTTCTGTACAAAGCTCTCTAGTGCCCAATTAAGTTGTCATACCTTAGGCCAGGGATTCCCAAACTACGGCCCTCCATTTGTTTAAGGAACTACAATTCCCATCATGCCTAGTCATGTATATGAATGTCAGAGTTTTACAATGCCTCATGGGATGTGTATTTCTGCAACAGCTGCAGGGACGTAGTTTGGGAATCCCTGCCTTAGGCAGATGGCATAAAAAGTCCTTTAAAGGCAAGATTTTATTTAGGCTGTAAATCCACAAAGGTTGCAATAATTCCTTAGAGTCCATGATCTGGCAATAATCCACAAAATAGAGTAAGACCATAACTAGCAGCTATAAGACCATATGATCCAGACTCCACTGGGAATCCCAATTGGACACTTCCCCCTGACAAGGGGGGTGCTCAGATCTACAGCATTATGCTACATTTTGGCAGTCTTTCCCCTAGCAACCCTTATAGTGAGTGCTATTTGTATATTATGACCTGCAGAGGTTGATAATGTTCTGAAATAGAGCAGAAAAACCTGGTAAGCAGCTTAACCTTTTCTCAAATCCACCTGCCTAGCAGGTCATCCAATGACAACTGTTGCAAACAGTTACATTGTAACATCTGGTTTGTAAATATAACATAGTTGACCTGAGTAACCCCAGAGCATGAACACAGCAAAAGAAAAACTGTTAACACTTTGGAACCCTTTTGGAAGTATCTCCTTACATATGGACATACCTGCTTATACAAGTGCACTATAAATGCTGTTACCCTTTAAAACTACATTCTTACAAAAACATTTTTTAAAAGTATACCTATGAAAAGTGTTCATGTACTGACCTGTAAAATAACTAGTGTGCAGCCTACTCCTCCTGTCATCAGAGTGCAAAAAGACTTGTCCCAGGCTGCGGCCACTGCCAACAATGTTTGTTCCAGGTCAGTGACTCAGTAGATCAGCCTTACTCAACCAGGGTTCCATGCATTATGGTTCCTCCAGAGGTTGCAAGGGGTTTCTTCAATAAGCAAATCCTGTCTCTCAGAGGAGTAACCACTGGCAGCAATGCTCTTTTAAGCTATGTGTAAGGAGTCATTTTTGCCACAGATGTACGGAACATTCTCCCCAGTAACCATCACAGTAATGTGTAATTATCAGCAGGGCTTTCCTGGGCTTGGAAAGGTAATTCAAGGGTTCCACCATGCTAAAAAGGTTGTGAAAGACTGCAGTAGACAATGAAGATTTGATCAAAATCATTGCACCCAAACCTGAACTTAAAAAAATATGTCAGCGATTGCTACTCCCATTATTATCCTTATACAGGGGCATCTCATAAAATTAGAATATCATCAAAAAGTTAATTTCAGTAATTTAATTCAAAAAGTGAAACTCATATATTTTATATAATGAGGTGAAAATAGGGTATTGGCGCTGCCTGTTGGCAATGAACTGAGTGGATATGGTATAAGCAGTGATAAACAAAAAAAAATATATAAATACAGTGAGTGAATAATATATATAAAAAATGTGTGAAATTGATGCATAAAAAGCTGAAGGACAATATGATAGTAGTGTAACAGGGAATAATAAAAAAATATACTTCAAATAGATAAATAAGACAGGAAATGATAAATATCCATAAATAAATGATTAAAGTGAATTAGTGCACTCAAAAATATCAACGTGATATAGTGCAATTAATTAAAGTGGCAATGTGCACACAGACACGAGTGAATTGATAGACCAAAAATATTATACAATAAAGTGATCTATGCACACAAAATTGAGCAAAGTGACAATTGCAAATAAAGTGCAATAAGGTGCACAGAAAGTGATTGGTGCATATAAAATATATGCAAAAAAAGTGACTGGCAAGAAAGTCCGTATGGCCAGTATATATATTAAGAAAAAAACAGTGATGTGACTACGTGACAAGATTAGTCCATAGACAATTCAATGTATGATGAGTGACTTCATGGACGAATACTGAAGGAGACCCCGTGGTGGGTAACAGGTGAGGTGCTGGATGACCCCTAAGGTAAATAGCCCACTCACCAGATGTACCCACCCCACACAGGTGTATAGAGCGGGTACTATATGTAGATGACGGTTTCTCAATTGGCTCCTATTTCCCTTCTGTGGTGTGAAGGATACCAGGGGTCCTCTGTGAGGGTCTGGGGTGTACAGGGGTCCCAAAAGGGTGGTCAGGATCCTGCAGTCATCCACACTAAGAACGGTAGTATGTCTAGTAGTCCGCAGGTGGGCCTCAGCCAATCGGCCAATCTGTATTAGGTAGCGCCGTCACATCACTTCCGGTTCCGGTACTCATTTTTTTGTATGAACTATTAATAAAGGCATAACGGAATTACACTATTAGCCTTCTTTCTGCCCTATATGACCCTCCTGCCCCTACCTAATACCGATTGGCTGAGACCCACCTGCGGACCACTGTACATACTACCGTTCTTAGCGTGGACGACTGCAGGATCCTGACCACCCTTTTGGGACCCCTTTACACCCCGGACCCCCATGGAGAACCCCTGGTATCCTTCCCCCATAGAAGGGAAATAGGAGCCAACTGAGAACCCATCATTTACATATAGTACCCGCTCTATACCCCTGTGTGGGTTGGGTACATCTGGTGAGTGGGCTATTTACCTTAGGGGTCACCCAGCTCCTCACCTGTTACCCACCACGGGGTCTCCTTCAGTATTCGTCCACGAAGTCACTCATACATTGAATTGTCTATGGACTAATCTTGTCACTTAGTCACAGTCTTTTTCTTAATATATATACAGGCCATACGGACTTTTATCGCATATATTTTATATGCACCAATCACTTTCTGTGCACCTTATTGCACTTTATTTGCAATTGTCACTTTATTCAATTTTATGTGCATAGATCACTTTATTGTATAATTTTTTTGGTCTATCAATTCACTCGAGTTTGTGTGCACATTGCCACTTTAATTAATTGCACTATATCACTTTGATATTTTTGAGTGCACTAATTCACTTTAATCATTTATTTATGGATATTTATCATTTCCTGTCTTATTTATCTATTTGAAGTATATTTTTTTTACTATTCCCTGTTACACTACTATCATATTGACCATCAGTTTTTTATGCATCAATTTCACACATTTTTTTATATATATTATTCACTCACTGTATTTATATATATTTTTTTGTTTATCACTGCTTATACCATATACACTCCTTGTCAACAGGCAGCGCCAATACCCTATTTTCACCTCATTTTTCATATAGTCTTTGACTATAGTCCAGGGAGGCTGCAGCCTATCTATTTACTATATATCCTTAGCGCGGAGTCCACTACCTCCATATATTTTATATAGATGCGTTACACACAGATTGATATATTTCCAGCATTTCTTTCTTTTAATTTTGATGATTATGGCTTACAGCTAGTGACACCCCAAAATTCAGTATCTCAGAAAACTAGAATATTACATAGGCCCAACAATAAAAAAAGATTTTTAATACAGAAATGTTGACTAAGTGAAAAGTATGTCCATGTACAGTAAAGTATGCACTCAGTACTTGGTCGCAGGTCCTTTTACATGAACTACTGCATCAATGCGGTGTGGCAAGGAGGCGCTCAGCCTGTAGCACTGCTGAAGTGTTTTGGAAGCCCAGTTTGCTTTAAAAGCAGCCTTCAGCTCATCTGCATTGTTGGGTCTGGTGTCTCTCATCTTCTTCTTGACAATACCCCACAGATATCTATGGCGTTTAGGTCAAGCAAGTTTGCTGGCCAATCAAGCTCAGTGATACCATGATCATTAAACCAGGTATTGGTACTTTTGGCAGTGTGGGCAGGTGCCAAGTCCTGCTGGAAAATGAAATCAGCATCTCCATGAAGCTGGTCAGCAGAGGGAAGCATGAAGTTCTCTAGAATTTCCTGCTAGAAGGCCACGCTAACTTTGGACTTGATAAAACACAGTGGGCCAACACCAGAAGATGACATGGCTCCCCAAATCATCCCTGACTGTGGAAACTTCACACTGGACCTCATACAAACTTGGATTCGGTGCCTCTCCACTCTTCCTCCACACTCTGGGACCTTGATTTCCAAATGAAATGCAAAATGTTTTATGATCCATGATGATTTGCAAAGCCATGTCATCTGCTGGTCTTGGACCACTGTGTTTTATCAAGTCCAAAGTCAGGAAACTTGCCTGACCTAAACCCCATAGAGAATCTGAGGGATATTATCAAGAGAATTTGTGCTTAAAAAGTCCATGTTTTTCCCCAATATCATTTCATTGTCAAGAGGAAGATAAGAGACACCAGACCCAACAATGCTATAGAGCTGAAGGCCTCCATCAAAGCAACTTGGGCTTCCATTACACCTCAGCAGTGCCACAGGCCCTATTAGCTCCATGCCACGCTGCGTTGACACAGTAATTCATGCAAAAGGAGCTCCGACCAAGTATTGGAGTGCATACTTTATTGTATATGGACATACTTTTCACTAAGCTAACATTGAAGCCAATCAGATACAGTCTTTTTCCAGGACAATTTGGAATCTGATCGATGCCCAATGGGGAGTTTTTAGCACTGAAAGTGTTCACATAAGGCCATTGGTGTGGCTGGGACTAAGGTCAGGAGGGCAATACTTTCAATAAGAAGCCAAGATCAAGGGGGTATGACATCAAGGCTCATGGTGTGGCTGGGCTTGGGACGAAATTCTTGAGACTAAAGGCTTATAAATAAGTTTACCTGTTTCCTAAACGTGTACCATTTAGGCGCTATTCGCATGTTTTACAGCTGGTGATGTCAGCAGTGCATGTGCACTGCGCTCTGAATGGATGGCATACTTAAGTGTGCACTCCACTGAGAATGCTGTGCTGCCACTGTGACTCCCATATGCATGCGCGGGAATGACGTTATCGCTGATCAGCCGTTCAAATGGCCAGAGCCTGCAAGCCTGGAAGGAAGACCGGGTAAAGATGGGATCCCTGGCAGCAGTGACACCACGCCACCGGAGGGCTTCGTTTTAAGGGAAGTCTTTCATAATGTGCTAGTATATGATAGCACATTATAACATTGCCTTGCAGGGGAACCAGATTTTTCTTTTATTGTAAGAGTTTAATACTGCTTTAAAGTAAGAGGAAGTGTCAACCTTCTTCATTACCACAAAGATAATGAGTTGGAAGGGACTGAGCAAACTATCAATGGCCTTTCTTTTTTGTACCAGCTGCATGAGGTTGTTTCATTAGTCTATATTGTATAACATACTATACAGTCTAATTACTATATTGTAAATTTTTTTCTGACACAGTGGGATTAATTTATTCAAGGCAAATAGACTGTTCACTCTGCAGGGAAAGTTGCCCTTTGCAAGGGATATAGTCCCAAAGCTTAATGAAAAAGGTGAAATTTCACTTTGCAAAGAATACCCAACCGCATGCAAGGAAAAAAAAATCAAAACACAAGTTTAGCTTGCCCATGATCTGATGATGGAAGTCAGGGGAACTTTACCTTATTTACTAATCTTTGGGGTAAATTCCTTTGCAAAGTGAACTGCCTATTGCTATTTAGTAAATTAACCCCAGCATTTCTTCCCTTTGGCCCTAGTAACATGCCAACACAGTATTCATTCATTCTGACACATTGGGATTGATTTACTAAAACTGGAGAGTGCTAAATCTGGTGCAGCTGTGCACAGTGGCCAATCAGCTTCTAACTTCAGCTTGTTCAATTCAGCTTTGACAAAAAACCTGCAAGCTGACTGGTTTCTCTGCAGAGCTGCACCAGATTTTGCACTCAGTTTTAGTAAATCCAAACTTGCACCATTTATTTTCCCAGCCCAG
The DNA here is from genome assembly GCF_965119305.1 of Pelophylax lessonae. Lineage (NCBI taxonomy): Eukaryota > Metazoa > Chordata > Amphibia > Anura > Ranidae > Pelophylax > Pelophylax lessonae. Next base: position 77,580,348 of record NC_138774.1, read on the forward strand.
ATCCTTTTATTTTACCGGTTACTGTCCAGTTTTCCCTTCAGAAACAAAGGTAGAAATGAGCTCATTATTTGAGATACATTTTCGGACTACAACTTTTGGTTCTATGTATATGTGATGACAGGGATTTGTGGATAGGCACCAACATCCCTGGGGTCAATAGATACAAACACAGTTTCTTCTAGGTATGGGACTTTAAAGGTGCCAAAAATGGTCCTAAAAAAAAGCTTTATTGTTAAAATTCAACTTTTATTATAAAACAGTTTAAACAAGTGTGATTTGATCTTGATATCATATACATTAAAGGTATAGTACATAATACATACAAAAACTTATTTCCTTGTTTTTGAGTCAATTGTTATGTAATCCCCTCCATTTAACAGTGAAGCTCCCATGTTCTATGCATCAGGATGAAAAACCTTCTGTGCTGCAGCTTCCCCCCAGACCCCCCTTTTTCTTACCTGATCCTATATAGCAATGTGCATGAGCGCAGCGGCTCCATCCACTTTCTCTCCTCATTGGAAAGATTGATAGCAGTAGAAGCCATTTGCTCCTGCTGCTATTAATCAAATCCAGTAACACAGTAGTGAGTGGCGGGGCCAAGTCCCGTTGTCTGTGTCAGTGAAAGCGGCTTTCTGTGAGGGCACCTAATGAGAGGAGGGGCCTGGAGCGCCGGCGGTGGACTCTAGAAAAAGAAGATCGGGGCTGCTCTGTGCAAAACAACTGCACAGAGCAGGTAAGTATAGGCATGACTGTTATTTTTATTTAAAAAACAAACAAGGGTTTTTGAACCCCTTTAAGGTCAACTCTGGGGAAACAATGCTATAATTACAACACGTTTCGTGGGTATCCAAACTTCCTCAGGTTCGGTGAAACTCAAACTAAAATAGAAGGGTAATAATACACTGGAATCATGGGCCTGGGGACCACCATCCACACCAAGCCTCCCCCTGAGAGAAGGACAGGCAAGTTTATTCTATGTATAGAGGACTGTTGGTAATTTCTTGTGAGGTCACGATATATTACAGCCAAGGTATCTTTTTAGTCTCATCTCCTATTCCTTTTACCCCAAAATGCCTGCCACATTGATCCAGGAGTAAATGGGGGGGTTAGAAAAAGTTGTGACGCAAGAAGGAAAGGAAAGAGGAACAAATAATGGGCGGCCATTACTTGTTCTTGTAATGGCAGCCCCAGCTCAGAGGTCAACTGTCCAAAAGAGTTTGCCTTTTGTACCTCTCATTGATTATTATTACTCAAAATATACAACTGTACTGCAGTACTTTATGTTATTATTTACATACTTTAAATTGATTAAGAATAATCCTTATATTTTAGTATTACCATATTTCTAAATTCTGTTATAGTTGTAGCATATCCTAGTACAGGATGCTAGGTACATTTAGTTTTTGGCTCCTTCTGCAATCAAGGGCGCAGTGATTGTTTGGTCTGGCATGTTCAGGGTTTCACAGACTTTTTATTGCTCCCCCTGCCTCTAGAAGAGGTTTCTAGAGCTTAGGGAGAGAGAATTTAAATAACCAGCCTGACAATTGTTTATGACTTAGCCAATCCATGGAGAGATGTGCCCAGATAGTGGTTAAGAAAATGATAAACAGTCTTGAGCCCTTGAGAGAGGGTCTTTCCCCAGGAAGGAGAGTACCAAGCCTCAGGGCACTATTTTCCCTGAGGCAGCCAATAGACTGCATTGCTGTTCTGTTTAAGTCTCGGCAGTGGCAGAGCTGGGACCTGGAAATGATCTGGAACTGACTGCAAGACTTCCCAAAAGGCATCTGTAATGATATCCTGCACTGGATATACCATTTTATTCAAGCAACCATTTTGTTTAAAGCAGCCATGACAGTTTACAAAGACCCTCACTCACACAGCCCCTCACCCTACCCCCTCGAGCTAATTAACTAAAGAATACAGAAGAGTTTCTACTTCAAAGAAACGGCTCTTCAAAGAACATTATCTCAGCACAGACAGGAAGCCTGGTAGATGTGTAGGACAGGACAGGCCGGGTCATAAAACGGAGCCACTTCATTAAGGCTAACCAGAGCTGTGTCGTAAATGCCACAGCCCAGCTGTTCATTAGAAATGTACCAATACATCTAACAATCCATACCCAATAAATGCAGACAGGAACATGACACATTAACAAAAAGTATATATTTGGATGAGAAATAAAATACTGAACAGAAAAAGACCATGCATGGCCACCCTCTTAAAATATGGAATAGAAGATAGCGATAAGATATTCCCTGTCTGATCCTGTATTCATGTTTAGTATCTTTTGAAGCCAAATGACATGCTGAATGATAAACTCGCAGTTTAAAGAATGTAACCATTACATATTTCGAGATATGAATTATATTATAAATCTGTCTATACGGGAGGTTCCTTGGTATTGTCGTAAACTTTAGGGCCGCCCATGGCCACTGTGTTTATTGGTCAGGGACCTCTGTTAACACCCCCTGCGGTCTCAGAGAAAAAGAGAGGCAGATGGGATTAGGGAGTTCTCATGGTAACATCAAGAAAGGAACATCTATCAAGTTTGAGAACCGATCACACTGGCTCAGCTTCTGAAACTCTGATAATACTCAGGACATTGAATGCAAGTATCCTTACTTCTCAATCATATATCTTATTTCTCTAGTTGCTGAATTATGTCGCTATTTCTTTGAAACACTTTTTTCTGTAAATATTTTATCTACACCAATTTTAACCTTTTTATTATTAAACTTTATTTTGGAAAGTGTTAATCTTGTCCCTAAGCTCTTAATGCAAACTAACAACGAACCTGTCTCTTGAAGAGTGCTACTGTATAGAATAAATCCTCTGAACATTCCTGTCTGTGGTGACAGTGCGTGTTACAGACGATTATTCTAAAATCATAATTGGTATTTCTAAAATTACGAGCGTCCGCTGGGCTCATAATAACGTAGTGGTGGTGGCAGTGAAAGGGTTAGTTGCTTAATTAGCCCGGTGACAATCGCTCTCAGCCTGCTGGCATCTAGATTGTGGTCCCGCAAGCTGGAAAATCTATGAGCTGCGTGCAGCTGAGAGTGGCATTGTTACGCAAGTGACGGCAGGGTGTGAGATTGGCTGGTCATTGGTCACGAGTTAGTGAGAAGGGCAGGGATCTGATACCCGCCACCGTCACAGCATCTGGTCTAGAGAAGGACTGTCTCACTCATTGGAAGCTGGGAGGTGGCAGCTGTCCTGGGAACCCGTGCATAATGACCCTGAATTGATTCCTGGTGACCGTGTGCTTTTGTGCCAGAGGTAGCTTGGACTGAGACAACTCTCATAGGGTCTCAGATACTGGCCATTCCCTGTCCTCAGCAGTGTCCTGGACTGTGAGCTTAGAGAAGAGTGCCTTTCTGTGTCCTGCAATGTTCCTGAGATTGCCATGGGTACCAATAGCTGTGCACTGATGCAGAGTAACCAGATGCCAAAGAGACTTGCCTTATAAACCCCAGCTGTGAGGCCTTAGACTATCCAATATTCCCAGTTACTTAAGGAGAAGATTGTCCTCTCACAGCCAATTGCTAAGTGTTTTGGAATATCCCATGCCCTAACCCCCCTCTCCTGTTACGAGTTTTATCAGCAATAAATCACAAAAAGACAAACCCTTAAATTATTTATTAAAGCCAGAGTGAACAAACTGTTGCTTGGGTGGCTGGTAGCCTCTCTACTATTTGGGGGAGAACCAGGTAAAATCAGCATCCCCTGTAGGGGTAGCACTACATATTGTAATGACTCTCCATGCAAGGTGACTATCAATTTAATGTTGGTTAAATTATATATAGAAAAACGAAATGATGGGCACTCAAGGATGTTCTTATATCATAATTAAGGGTTAGACATATCAAGTGTCTAAAGTAAGACAAAAAAGGAAAGGGGGGGGGGGGGTAAACCTGTACATAGCAATGAAGAAAACTGAATAAAAGTAAACTGGTTTTGTATACTACAACCACCCAATCCAAATAAAAAAATTCACTGGAATAGAAATTATTCATTTATTGAAAAAAGAAAAAAAAAATCATAAAAATCACAAAACACATATCAAAGAATTCTGGCATGATGAAAAAAACCGCAACCAACCAAAAGACAAATTAACACATACAGGACACACATGGATAAAATCAATCAAACATCATTCCCCCTCTATTCCTATATCATATAAATCACGTGTCAAAAAGGTCGAAGAAAAATCAAAATAATGTATATATATATATATATATAAGACCATGAAGTAACAAAGGGATGAGAGGCTGGTTTGAAGTGTACAGTATAACTCTTGATAAATAAAGCACATAGGCTGGAGATAGGTGAAAGATTTGAAATCTCAGAGATACAATTAATCTCCTGATGGATACTCAAACAAGGATTCAATCCACATCATTGGGATAAAGCACTTTGGGTGCACTGGAACAAACAAAAAGCATGTGACCGATCATCCATATATGCAAATGAGGCTGCTGTGTGTATGTGGTCCAGAGGAGGCTCATTCAAACATCAATTGAAGACATACATGTGTGTCCTGTACAGAGATGTATAGTAACGAAGTAGAACTACTTAAGTACTGTACTTAAGTACCGAAATGCGGTATCTGTACTTTCCTAGAGTAGAATTTTTTTCTCCTACTTCTACTTTTACTTCACTACATTTTTTCGATGATTTCGATACTTCTACTCAAGTATTTTTTTTTTGTGCTGCATAGTTACTCGTTACTTTTAAAAAAATTACCACTGCCAGAACAGTAGATGGCAGGTTGCATAAAGCTCAAAAAAATGTGTATAATGTCATTTGTAAATCAGCGCATACGAAAATAAAGGCTGTGTATAATAAAAGCTGCTATACCAAATCTTTCCAATAAAAAGAAAATATGAAACAAACAAATAAATGGTGCTACAGCGCTTGAAGTGCATCAAGAAACTACTAACAAACACAGGTTAATCATTTGAAATAATAAAAAACAATATGATGTTCAAACGTTTGACTTCTTTCTTTAATAACTACATAACACAGTACTTGTACTTCTACTTTCAGTACTTGAGTAGAATTTTTTTTTCAAAACTACTGGTACTTTTTACTTTTAGTACTTAAGTAGCAAATTTTTTGAAAAAACTACTTGCAATACTTAAGTAAAAAAAATGTTGAATACTTTAGTACTTCTACTTAAGTAACTTTTTCTGCGAGCACTTCCACTTCTACTCAAGTCACTTTTTGATCGAGCACTTGTACTTTTACTCAAGTAGAAATTTCGAGTACTTTATACAAGTCTGGTCCTGTATGTGTTGGTTTGTCTTTTGGTTGGGTGTGGTTTTTTTCATCATGCCAGAATTCTTTGATATGTGTTTTGTGATTTTTATGATTTTTTTTTTCTTTTTTCAATAAATTAATCATTTCTATTCCAGTGATTATTCTATTTGGATTGGGTGGTTGTAGTATACAAAACCAGTTTTCTTAAATTGTATATATCATACACACAAAAGTATATTTCATTATTAACATACTCTACACCGATTAAGATTTATATTATTATTTTATTTACTCTTCATGCAGATTTATTAACTTTTTGTTGGGACCATTGTATATAGCATATGTACATTTGTATATAGCATATATACATAAAAATGGATTTTTGTAAAATCTTACCGTAAAATCCTTTTCTCTTAGCTCATTGACAGACGTAGTCCTCGGTGATTCAACACCCTTGGGTTATGCTGCCCTCTACAGGAGTAGGACTAGACAGGAAAGAAAACGTTCTGGCCACACCCTAGGGGCAGTCCCAGAGGGTATATCCTCTCACTTCCTGCTCTAGCAAATCAGTTATGTCACAAAGCAGTGTTTAGAGAATTTAACCCAACCCAACTCAAAAACAGAGGGGCGGGTACTACGTCTGTCAATGAGCTAAGAGAAAAGGATTTTACGGTAAGATTTTACAAAAATCAATTTTTCTCTATCGCTCATTGACAGACGTAGTCCTCGGTGATTCAACACCCTCGGGACGTCCCAAAGCAGTACCACAAATGAGGGGTGGGAAAATGGAAATCAAATCCAATCTAGAAGGCCCAACCGGTGCCAACTATAAGTTTACAATGCTCATCCTCAATGATGAGACTCAACAGAAATTTTTCAACAGAAAAAAACCCCCGAGGTAGACCACCGGTCTCCTCAAATTGCGGCCTGCAAAACCTTGCAGCCAAATGAGGCATCCGCCGATGCCATCACATCAATCTTATAAAATTTTGTAAAGGTATGTACCGACGACCAGGTGGCCGCCTTACATACCTGGACCACTGACGCCTGATGGCGATAGGCCCAGGAAGTACTGAGCGCTCGAGTGAAGTGCGCCCTAACAGGGAACGGAGGATTCCGACCCTTAATAGAATAAGCCTGTACCACCGTCTGACTGATCCATGTAGATATGGTCGCGGCAGACACAGGCAACCCCCTTCAAGGGCTATCCGTGATCACAAAAAGTGAGTCCGTCTTACGAAAACAAGTTCGTAGTAGTCAAGTGTATCCTTCTGAACCCCATCCAAGGAGTGTAATGCAAACTCCCAAGGATGGCTAGTCTTAGGACACGGGGAAGGTAACACAATACTTTTATTCAGATGAAAAACTCTGAAAACCACTTTAGGAAGGAAGGATGGATTCGGAAGAAGAACCACCTTATCCCTATGAACCACCAGATATGGGGAACGACAAGATAATGCGGCCAGTTCTGACACCCTGCGTGCAGAAGTAATGGCCACCAAGAAGGCCACCTTCTGGGATAATGTAAGCAAGGGAATCTCCCTGATATCTTCAAAGAGAAGTTTCTGAAGAACCGACCACACTAAATTAAGATCCCAGGCGGTAAGGGTGCGCGCACTGGCGGAGCCAGATGTCGCACCCCCTGGATGAAATTCCGCACCAAGGAATGATTAGCCAAAGGTTTCTTGAAAGAAGATTGCTAACGCCGAAAACCTGACCCTTGATCGTGCTCAAGGATAGTTTCTGCTCAACCCCTTGTTGCAGACAGACCAAAATTCGGGTCACCGAATAGGTATGTGGGGGAAAACCAATAGATTCACACCATGCAATATAAGACTTCCATGTGCTGGAAGTCGCTTTCCTTGCTTTAACTGGAAGTAGGAATAACTGAAGCTGACACTCACTTGTCCTTCAGTACCTGGGTCTCAATGGCCAGGCCATTAAGCCAGCGACTGTAAAGCAAGATGGAAGATCGGTCCCTGAGACCGCAAATCCTCCCTGAGAGGAAGTCTCCAAGGAGCGTCCGCGACTAGCCTCACCAAGTCGGCGTACCAGGCTCGACGAGGTCAGTCCGGAATTTCCAGAATAACTGGAATTCCCTCCACCTCTATCCTGCGAAGAAGTTCCCGCAGCAACTTGAGAGGATGGAAGGCATGCCATAGCTGATACTGCCCCCACGGGGCGATCAGCGTTTCTGCTGCGTCCGCTAGAGGATCGCGGCGCGAGCTACAAACCTCCGCACCTTCCTGTTAAGCCAAGGTGCCAACAGATCCACATCCGGGATGTCCCAATGAAGGGACAGCTAGTGAAAAACCTCTGGATGAAGAGGCCATATGCGATTGGATCCGAATCGGGCTGCTCTAGAGCTGCTCGATCCAGTAAATCAGACAAAATCTGATCGCTCTCAGTTCCGATACCCTTATTGGTAATCTGGATACTATCGGAAGAAATGACTTCCCCTGGTTGAGCATCGGAGACTTCCTGGTCCGCTCGCTCTACCGGATCCAATTGTCCAGGGAATCGGAATTCTGATTCCATTAAAAAAGAATCTCCTTCAGGAGAATTCGGGTATGCGGTACTGCCTCTAAGAAGGCCACCATCAGTCCCAGCCAATTGACGGACAGCAACATCCGAATCGTTGACTGAACCTTCTGGAGTTTCTCCGCAAGGAGAAACTCTCTTGCCCAGGATGTATCCAACCTTAGGCCCAGATAGTTCAGTCTCCTGGTGGGAACCAGGGATGATCTTTGGGAAAGCGAAAAAACGCTGATGTCCTGCGATGATGGGGATATAAAGATAGGCCTCCTAAATGTCTATGGACGCCAGGAAATCCCCCTGATGCAGGGAGGCCACCACTGTACGGATGGACTCTATTTCTTCCCAAGTCCAGATTTGGACGCACCTTGCCCTCTTTCCTGGGCATTGTGAATAGGTTCGAATAGAACCCCTGAAACCGTTCAATGTTAGAAGGGAAGAATAGCACCGGTGGAAGTGATCGAAACTCGATCCTGTGTCCTCCAGAAACCGGTGAAGACATCCCCCCCACCCCAGAGATGGGTAGGGGCGCATCAGGCTGTATCTTCAGGCTTGGCTGAGCCGGACTTTTTGTTTAGCCGACCAGCGCCCTTTGAAACCCCTCTAAAGGGGCTTTGGAGGGCTTCGCCTTATCGCCCGCCCTCGCGGAACGAACAACTCTTTATGAGCAGAAAAGGAAGGTCCTCGTTAGTTACGAGGTCCTTTTATCCTAACAGTCTGTGGCAAGACAGTAGGTGGTACCGTCTATCCTATAAAGAGGAATTCCTCAAACGGATAGCGCCTAGCCATGCGTTAGGAAATAACAGGGGTTCGTTTCAAAACGACCCCATTTGGGTAAAGGAAAATCCTTCGCCCTTTTGGTAGGCTAACAAGTACCAAAAAAGGAATCTCAGTCTCAGCTACCTCTGCCGGTGTAACCTCAAGACTAAAGGTTTCCCGGACGGACACAACTAGTGCATCCACCACTCTTGTTCTATGGCGGAGGCAGAAACGTGCTCCTCACTGCTGAGGAGATATTACCTGAGACAACAGCCCCTGAAGTATCTGATAAACAATAGGGGTAGGCGGGGGTCGCTTCTTGACCCCCGTCCCTGACAGGCCACCTCCACCCAGGATACCAAAGACTCCAAAACTGCCGATAATGCATTAAAAACAAGTGGGGTACTGGAGGGTCCTGCGGCCACCTTGAGGGGATCAGGTGGGGATACCTATGCGGCAGGGTCAATGATTATACAAGACACTTGCCAGCGACAAAAAATGACAAAGTAAAAAACTTTTTTTTTTTTTTTTTTTTTGTGTCCCCCAGTCGCAACAGCGCCCCTCAGTGTTACCTGCCTTTTTGGACCTGAGAGAGAGAGAGAGAGAGAGAGAGACCCCAAGGCTCATCCCTGATGCACAGAAGTTTTCATCAGCTTGCTCAGTGCTTGTCTTGTTACAGACAGGAAGTCTTTGGCCCTATTTCCTGGGTAAAGGAGGCGGCTCCGTCCCTTAACACGCCTGCCGGCGCCTCCCCCTGGCTCCATGAGGTGTTTGAGTCACCTCAAACATGGCCGCCCCCATGCTGGAGACACAAGGCTACACCAAAATGGCGGCCTCGTGCAATCTACCAGACAATGGCGGCGGCCTGCACAGAATAGCGGCATGTCTGCAGAAGGATCTCGGCCTCACAACCCTTCACCCTCATGGTGGTCAGCGTGGTCGGCGGTACCGGACCCTGGCGGGCCGTATGCGGTCCGTGGCCGTCGGAAGGCATCTGCTTAGCTGGAGGAATGATCTGGAATGCAGTATACATGTATAGACATCGCCCTGTGGCTTCTGACAGGTAGGATACCTTATACTATCACAGTAAAGTTCTAGTACTGCCACTGACTACAATCATTTTCACATTTTTACAATTAGATTGTCAGCTCCCAAACCAAGCCTCCTGGCTTCTTGTACACAAAAATCACACTCAATTAGGGGGATCTGTGACATGTTATAGGATAGAGGGGAACCCATCCTTACCATTACAGAGAGGGGCCCGCGTTCACCACAAGACCCGTCAGGGGGAAAGGGGGAACATACTACTCACCATACCGGAATCAGGCGGGCGCCAACTCCTGACAGTACCCCTCTCCACCGAGGTAGGAGGGCTGTCGACCAATACGGACACCGTGACTCATGGTCTTTGGCGTTTCAGCGAGACGTTTAACTCGCAGGGTCAGTCCCCGTCCAGTGGGACTATGTCGCGGCCGACCCAGCGCGGAGCTATGGCCTGCACGCGCTCGTAGGCTGAACTGGGGTGACCACTGGATCTCAACATCCAGCCCGTCGCCCAGTTCAGCTTTCTTGCTTGAAGATCTCACAGGAACACTGGAGAAAAAAGGCTGTCTAAAAAATCTTTTCTAAGAAAAAAATCCTGCCAGGACCGAAGATCCCAGCAAGGTATCTAGGTCCTTACTCCTAACTAGACAGAAAAAAACTGGATTTGCTAGAGCAGGAAGTGAGAGGATATACCCTCTGGGACTGCCCCTAGGGTGTGGCCAGAACGTTTTCTTTCCTGTCTAGTCCTACTCCTGTAGAGGGCAGCATAACCCGAGGGTGTTGAATCACAGAGGACTACGTCTGTCAATGAGCGATAGAGAAATATATTTATATGTTATATTATATCTATACAGTATACTAGGCCATTTAAAATATGCCTCTGTAGATGACCTTTTTTATGTAATTTTATGTTCTCTCATTTCTCAGCCCTGATGAATTGGGAGTTTTGGGCTCCCAAAACACATTCTCTTCTGACCCTTTTGTTACATACAATAAAGACTTGCTGGACTTACAGCTTGCCATCTTCAGCATTCTCATCCTTTTCAAATATATAAACAGGGAAAAGAATTAGATTAACTAGACAGCATTGTTGAGGCTTTGATCAATATGCCGAAGATTAATATGCTCTATTCTACCTGCAAAGATATCATCCAGAGATTTGCAGTTTTGGAAGATATGCAAGGATCCTTCATCATGGCATAACATATGTATATTACACATCATGATTTATTGCTAAATCCAAAAAAAAAACCTTCAAGTGAAAGAAAGAACTCCAAACCAAGGTCAGTGTTGGAGGTGATAAATGCCCTGTGAAACTCTAGGGTCACTTGAAGTAAAATTGAAAATTGTGGAAATTAAAAGGAATATGGCTGCAAGTATCATTTCATACAGGCTGAATAATGACAAATAAAAGTAAAATTGATTATTCCACAATCCAGCCAGAAAGCAAAGCATTATGCAACACATTGAGGGGCCCAAATAATTGCCAGTTAGTAATAATTAATCTCTTATGATCTAGTATGATTAAATCTAGGTGTTTGATCAGATGACACAAGTTGTATCAAAGTGACAGCACGTGTTTTACCATCTAGTTTAATTGGATTGAAAGTCTTTTTAAACCTCAAAATACAGATCTTCCTTTCTTATAGATACATTTCTGGAGGTCTTAAAGAATTTATTGATCTGTCTAGACTAGTTATTACAAGTGTTGTCACTGTGATGCATCTTGTGTTATCTGATCAAGCACTCATATTAAAAAAAAAAAAAAAGCAAGCCATTTAAAGTGTAGATTACCCCCCAAAAATGTTATTACATATACTGAATGTATTTGTGATTGCATATTATATAACATAAATAGTGCAAGTTCTTTTTAAATGTCTTTGATTCCTCTTAAATACCTGATGATCCTGCCAGTTGCTCTTCTCTAGTTTTCATTCTGACCATGCCAAGCTCGGGACCTCATATGTGCTGATGTGGTCAATTTACATACCCCTGCTTCTTATGAGATACTGAATGACATGCTTTAGAACATTGGGTTGATTTAGTGAGGCTAATAGTCTGTTCACTTTGCAAAGGAATTTTCTCTTAACTTAGTGAATCTGGTGTGGATTCACTTTGCACAGAATACCCAATCACATGCAAGGAAAATCATTATGATTAATAAAAGGTATTTTGGCTAGCACATGATTAGATTATAGAAGTTAGCAGAGATTCAACTTAGAAAAATTCTCATGCAAAGTGCAAATTCTCTTCAATTGAAATTAAAAACTGAACGTCCCTTTGGCCTTTAGTGGATCAACCTCTTGGCCTCCTCTTCTGCAGCTGACAGTGGATGATGAAGCAAATACAAATTCAGCATAAGAAACCCCATTTCTCTTCTAAAAGAAAGGTTGGATCCAGAGTAATCTGGTGAAAAGATAGAGGTTGTGAGCTAGTTGACTGGTACCTTCCTTGGAAACAGGCAGTCAGTGAAGTGCTATGGGATGCAGGTCCTTTCCTAGTACAATAAGCTCTGGTCCAGTCATAGAGGGATAGTGGGCAGTTGCTACCCTATAAATGAGAAGAAGCCCTGGGTGGTAGTGTAGGGACCAACTACATAAAAACCCTGTGAGCTGTATGTGGAAATCCGAATATGTATCATGCAGCATGGGCAGGAAGTGTGAGCCCAGCCACCTGGTATGGATTCAGAATAGCTATCAGGAACATCATACAAACCATCAGAGATCCAGACATTGCGGGGAGTGGACGCTTGCATGTCTACTAGAGACACTGGCGCCAAGCGGGCCAGTTAAATCAGAGTTCTGCATTGGCCCGTTACTGAATTGTCATTTAATCTGTATAACTGACCTTTGTTGCTGACCCAGCTGCCACCTGACCTGCTCCTGGATTTTCCACACCTGCTTATGTCTGCTGTTTATCTCGGTTATCAACCTTGGCCTGGCCATCTAACCAAAATTCTGCTTATTGACTTTGTACCTCACTGCCTGTATGTTGCCAACCTGCTTGTTCTTGACCTTGATTTGGCTTATGTTTTGGTGCTCGCTGCTCACCTGTTACTGACCCCGACTTGTGACGCGATCCTTATATCGGAATTTGGTGTATCGTCAGTGCATTACAAGCTTTACTCCTGCACATCTCCCAGAACATCCAAGTTCCAGTCACCAGTGTCCACACCTAGGCACTTGTACCTTTCCATTGCCCCTGCAGGCTCTGCCTCAACTTGCAGTGCTCCTCAGTCAGGAATTGTGCAAGAGGCTATCCTCATTAACTCAGGCTCCTTATAACGGTATGTAAGAAGAATAGTGGGGTGTTTGAGCTTAAAGTATAAGGCAGGTCATACATTATGCAATTGTCTTTCCTTCAACCATGGGTTGCTATTGCTCTGCCGGCAGGGAGCCTTCCCCACTGCCAGAATACAATGATTAATGCTGGTGGCTATAGCTGCCAGCAGTGATCTTAAGAAAAAAAAAAAAAAAACGACAGGCTGGTCGCACTAATTTCATTCAATAGATAGGCTTCAGTACAACCAGTGTGAAAATTCCACAGAGAGTTCAGGAGCCAATTGGAAAAATTACTAGGGGGAGATATTGATAACAGTTCTGCTGATCCTAGCCGCTGGAGACAACCCCTGGGATGGAGGTAAAACGTAAAAACACAACCACCAAATGTCTCTGTATAGTACTTGGAACAAGGTTGTATGTGGCATGGGTGTACAGACACCTCTATTGAACACCAGTCTAAAAAGCAGTTGTCACCAGAGTCACTGAAACAAGAGCAGTTTAATAAATTGATAATAGCATAAAAAACCCATAAGAATTTAATGATTAAAATGAAGTTGTAAAATGAGCTTGCATCAGATCCACCAATAGCCAGATTCAACCAAATCAACCAGGGGCTATACCGCCTACTTTCCCATATGTAGATGTTATGGATGGGATGGGTCCTCAGCCGTGGCAGGAACAAAGATTCCTGTAGTTGCCCGAACACACACAGGGAGCTTGAAGACTAGCTGAGCCACTGTCACGGCTGCCACTCGTGGCACAGCTTATGGGGTGAAGAAATGAGAAACCTGCAGTGTACCCTCCATGAAACCACTGTGTGCGAGGGAGGCAGCCACTGATGACTTCACAAAGCTATGCCGGAAAAGAGAGACAGGTGGAAGCCTCTGGGGATGGTGGAGTCATGGACCACAAGCTAGATGGTGAAGGTCCCGTCACTATGACAACACGTTTCGCATGTCTGCGCCTTATCAAGTCATCTGGCTATTGGTGGATCTGGTGCAAACTCTTTCTACAACTTAATTTTAATTCTTGAATTGTTATGGATTTTTTATGCTATTATCAGTTCAGTAAACTGCTCTTGTTTCAGTGACTCTGGTGACAATTACCTTTTAAACTGGTGTTCAATAGAGGTGTCTGTACAGCCATGCCACATACAGCCTTGTTAGAAGCGCTATACAGAGACATTTGGTGGTTGAATACAAGCAGTGTGCCCATAGATGGATCAAAATTTGGGTGCTTCCTGCTGAACTGTTCGGAATTCGATTTGTCGATGTACAGCTTAACTCAACTTTTGCTGAAAAGAAAACAATCCTCTCTGAAAGATCAATCTACATTGCATGGCTTTTAATAAACTTTGTAGCAGAATAGCACCTTTTTCTGCTCTGAATAAGAATCTATTTGTTTAACCATGTTCTTTGCTTTGCAGTCCGATTCTAAATAGAAGGATCTGGTTGATTATAATCCCCTGGTGCACTCTGTATTCTGATAAAAAAAAAAAAAAAAAGATGCAGTGTCTGCATCCCTTTAGAAGCAATTAACCCTTAGGATAGGTTCAAACCAATGCGTTTTGCAGTGCATTTTTAGTTTTGCAGAAATGCACTAACGTCTATTTAACATGATTTCTTATGGGTCACCTCCACATCTGTGTGTTTTCAACCAATGTTTTTTTTTTTTGAAAGGGTCAGGGACTTTTTTGCCCGCAGAAGTTTGCTTTTTTTGTTCATAGACTTCAATAGCGATGCAGTAGAAATGCATTAAAAAGGTATGAAAAACATAGTGCTTGCCTTTTTTTATTATGTGTTTTCCACTGCGTTTTTGCTGGTTTCTTCTGCATGACAACAGACACCTCCATAAAACGCAAAACGCATGTAAAAGAATGCAAATCGCGCCTGTAGGCAGATTATTATGCCATTTAGGCGCTGTCCTGCCATTAGGAGTTAAGGCCTTTCCCAGCTCTTTGGTCTTTTGGCAGGTTCTTCTCCGGGCTGGCCCACTAATCCTGTGAGATATAAATGTGGAAGAAAGGAGAGAGCGGCGCCAGCTTAGTATAGTACAAGTTTATTTAACACTGTTAAAATTGGTGACTCACTGTCCGAGGTTGGGTGAGACCGGTACACAAAGACTGTTAGGGTCATCCATCTTCCTCTTCCAGGATAGTGGTCATAGGAGAAGGTGGTGAGGTTCCAGAGGTATAGCCGAGCCGCTGTGGGGCTGCTAGTTGTCACTGGCCGCTGCGGAGCATGCACAACAGGGCTCCGGCTGCCGACTTCTGATCCCTGATGACATCACTTCCTGGCAGGAGAAAAATAGGGGTTGCACGCGTTCAGAGCATCCGTGCTCCTTCGTCTTAGAAGAGCGCCATGACACCCCCCACTTTCAGATATAAATGTGGGACAATGGTCTGGTACAAGAGGTTCACTCCCAAAAGAGAGCCAGTAAAGAGGCAACAAGAAGTCCGAGAGTCACGGGGCCATCATAAGGTCAGATATCCTTAAGGCAATGAGACAGAGAATGACCCCAGTAAGTAACAGAAGAATGTCTCTTACCACTGCCTAGAGATAAAGTCAAGAGAACCTGGGATTCCCCCCAAAGACATAAGCTCTAGATGAATGTCTCTGATGGACTCTGTATTACACAGACTCTACCTTTGCAGGTATGCTGGGGCAGCACACAGCCTGAAGTTAGAATTAGGGAACAATTATGCCTTTCAATATTGAACTCTGTCATTGTTAAAACATGTGAACTGTTGTCCCACCTGGTCTGAAGCTATTGAAAGATGTGTAATTTAGGTAACCAGCACACCTAGTCCACCAAGTGGGTCTTAAACACATTGGGGTCTGAAGACATCGGAGTGGAGTAAAGTAGAGTAGTGTAAAGACACAAGTGGTTACCCAAGGTGATGAAAGTTTAACAGCAGCCTGTCATTATGTGTGTGCCTAAGATAGGTAGGATAGCCTTTTGCAGGAGGGAGTTGTTGTTTGCACTCTCTCTGCGAGCAGTCCATCTCTCATAGCAACGGGAGCAGACTTGTGCCGCAGAGGTCCCCCAGCCTGTGTCCAGGTACAGAAGAGTTAAGTGAAGTTGAGTGTGCTCATGGAGTCTGTGCCATGTACACGGAGGGACCCTATACCATTACTGGTAGTGAGGAAGCGGTGATATGCTGTGTATAGGTGGATGTGGACAGGACCCTCCTAAAATGCAAGTTATGGAGAAGGTGTACATTAACAGTGGGACTCGAGAGTCACCCGGAGAACAGTTAGAGTGCAAGTGTACATTTATTTCTAAAAGCAGAGGCCCAACTTAAGGTCGAATGTTCCCTCACATCAGCTTTGGCCTTGTCCCAAGGCTTTGATGAAAACATCACACAGGTACCACATGTGTAGTAAAAGTGACCCTTGTACAAGGTGCCTAGCATAGCCCAGAACAACTCACCACGGGGTGGGCCTCTCATGTGACCCTCACTTGCGCCCATCGAGGACAGAAACATGGAGGACATGACAAACAGCCACCACCCTACTACCTACCTATTTCTTTTGCTGGGAATGCCTAAAATCTGACTCGTATCTTAGTGCAAACTTCTGGGAAAATCTGTGAGCCAAGCACACAAGCAGGAAATAACATTTTTGGAAGCGTTCAGTATACCAACAGTGTATAGAATACCTCCAGGTTGCCATATGGCATTGAATTGTACAGAAAATGACTATGCTGCAGATCGGGATGGAAAGGTAATTTTTAATGACACACAAATATCGCTACTTTTTTAATGTTTACTTGTTTAATAAAATGTTTCTCTCCCGCCCCCATGCACTTCACTTGGCGAATGATCTCCACTGTGCTCCTGTGCCTCCTGGTATACGCACATCACATGCAATGCTGCCAAATAACCAGACTGAAATTAACGAACACAACAGCCAAAATGTACTGGCAAAGCCAAGGTTTTACTGGCATTTCCAAAAGTTACCAAATACAGTTTTGAGTGAAAATTTCAGTACTTATGCTACAAACAAGTACAATATGCAATTTGATTTAAGTGATTAAGATTAGTGATTTGATTTAATGTGATTTAAGGTAGATATTGAGGTACAAAACATATTTCCTATTTTATTTTCGATATAATAAGTAAGTAGCTCAGGGATAGGACTCAGGAGGGTAAGAAATTAGAATGGGCAAGCCCACACATATGAAAGTGACTCTGACAATGACACTGGCAGCAGTGATGATGATGACAATTTACCGACACGATACGTCCCCTCATGAGTCACAGTGACAGTCTCTCCCCATGCCAAATGGCCCCTTCAGTGCACTCCAGTCCAAACAGCACTGGCAGTCCTGCTCCCGGCTTGCCTTGATTCCGTCTCACAGATCGGCACACAAGGCTCCATCCGCTCCCCACGGCTTCCTTACACCCTTACACCATGACATCATGAGACATGCTCAGGCACAGCCTCCGCCAACCTGCCCCCTACTGGCACCACCAGAAATATACTTTAGCAGGCACTTGGATGGTCTGAGCTGGCCCTGGAGTACATGCACAGTTCCGAGCCGAGCGTCAGAGCCATTTTTTTTACTTGCAACGTTTTCCTATCACTGGCATTTCTTGGCAGGAGAAAAGTGCCCGTTTTTACTGGCTGCCAGTAAAAATACTGATGGTTGGCAACACTGAACACGTGTCCCAGGAGGCAAAGTCCTTAATTCAGAAAAGAATGAGGGGGCAGGTCTAGCGGTGTGTCATCAGGAGACCCGCTGGCTGAACCCAGAAAAGCCGATAGCCACAAAAGGAGATGAGGTGCATGGCCAAGTGGCTGCAGAAGAGAGGAAGGTTTCAGCAGGACAACACTGGATTTGCTGAGTATGTACCAATGTGGGGAACACAGCATTAGGTAAGCAGGGGTAAAAAAATAAAATAAAAGTGGGGGATGGTGAAGATCATCTTTAAAGGAGGTGTAAAGGCAGAAGGCTTTTTATCTTAATGCATTCTATGTATTAAGATATAAAGCCTTCTGTGTGCAGCAGCCTCCCCAGCACCCCCTAATAAATACCTGAGCCCTATCTCTATCCATCAATGTCCACAAGCCCCTTGGCTGTCCAGGACTCTCTCTTCTGATTGGTTGGGACACTGAGTCAAAGTCAGTTAGCCAATCAGGAGAGAGATGGGGGCGGAGCTGCAGCTCGGCTCAGGTGCCCCCATAGCAAGCTGCTTGCTGTGGGGGCACTCGATAGGAGGGAGGGGCAAGGAGAACCGAAGAGGGGCCCGAGAAGAGGAGGATCGGGACTGCCCTGTGCAAAACCGACTACACAAAAGGAGGTAAGTATAACATTTGTTATTTAAAAAAAAAAAAAAAACTAGACTTTACAATCAATTTAAATTACAATATGGCTTGTGTATCAAATGTATTCTTTTTTATGTGCAACATTTTTGCCACAAATTTTGAGTTTTCCTTTAAGTGCCCATGCATGGACAGAAGCTCTGCAACAGTTTGCCCCTTCCCCAGAGTAACAGAGAAAAAATATTTCAAGCTCAAACAAGTCATACCAAATTTATAGCTCTAAAATTTAATTTAAGATACTATAAAACACAATGTGACAACTATTGCAACGTTCAAAAAGTCAACAGAGAATCACATCCGGCAGTGCTGTATATGTTCACACATATCATATAATCATAAAATAATGTCCTTAATATTTGTATGTTCAAACACATTACAGGGAGTGCAGAATTATTAGGCAAATGAGTATTTTGACCACATCATCCTCTTTATGCATGTTGTCTTACTCCAAGCTGTATAGGCTCGAAAGCCTACTACCAATTAAGCATATAAGGTGATGTGCATCTCTGTAATGAGAAGGGGTGTGGTCTAATGACATCAACACCCTATATCAGGTGTGCATAATTATTAGGCAACTTCCTTTCCTTGGGCAAAATGGGTCAAAAGAAGGACTTGACAGGCTCAGAAAAGTAAAAAATAGTGAGATATCTTGCAGAGGGATGCAGCACTCTTAAAATTGCAAAGCTTCTGAAGCGTGATCATCGAACAATCAAGCATTTCATTCAAAATAGTCAACAGGGTCGCAAGAAGTGTGTGGAAAAACCAAGGCGCAAAATAACAGCCCATGAACTGAGAAAAGTCAAGCGTGCAACTGCCAAGATGCCACTTGCCACCAGTTTGGCCATATTTCAGAGCTGCAACATCACTGGAGTGCCCAAAAGCACAAGGTGTGCAATACTCAGAGACATGGCCAAGGTAAGAAAGGCTGAAAGACGACCACCACTGAACAAGACACACAAGCTGAAACGTCAAGACTGGGCCAAGAAATATCTCAAGACTGATTTTTCAAAGGTTTTATGGACTGATGAAATGAGAGTGAGTCTTGATGGGCCAGATGGATGGGCCCGTGGCTGGATTGGTAAAGGGCAGAGAGCTCCAGTCCGACTCAGACGCCAGCAAGGTGGAGGTGGAGTACTGGTTTGGGCTGGTATCATCAAAGATGAGCTTGTGGGGCCTTTTCGGGTTCAGGATGGAGTCAAGCTCAACTCCCAGTCCTACTGCCAGTTTCTGGAAGACACCTTCTTCAACCAGTGGTACAGGAAGAAGTCTGCATCCTTCAAGAAAAACATGATTTTCATGCAGGACAGTGCTCCATCACACGCGTCCAAGTACTCCACAGCGTGGCTGGCAAGAAAGGGTATAAAAGAAGAAAAGCTAATGACATGGCCTCCTTGTTCACCTGATCTGAACCCCATTGAGAACCTGTGGTCCATCATCAAATGTGAGATTTACAAGGAGGGAAAACAGTACACCTCTCTGAACAGTGTCTGGGAGGCTGTGGTTGCTGCTGCACGCAATGTTGATGGTGAACAGATCAAAACACTGACAGAATCCATGGATGGCAGGCTTTTGAGTGTCCTTGCAAAGAAAGGTGGCTATATTGGTCACTGATTTGTTTTTGTTTTGTTTTTGAATGTCAGAAATGTATATTTGTGAATGTTGAGATGTTATATTGGTTTCACTGGTAAAAATAAATAATTGAAATGGGTATACTGTATCTTTGATTTTTGTTCAGTTGCCTAATAATTATGCACAGTAATAGTCACCTGCACACACAGATATCCCCCTAAAATAGCTAAAACTAAAAACAAACTAAAAACTACTTCCAAAAATAGTCAGCTTTGATATTAATGAGTTTTTTGGGTTCATTGAGAACATGGTTGTTGTTCAATAATAAAATTAATCCTCAAAAATACTCATTTGCCTAATAATTCTGCACTCCCTGTATTGTCCATAAATATTCCTTATGACAAGTGAGTCTATCTCCATAAAGTGCAAAGGATTCCATACCTAAGGGATCAGCAAACGGTGGTACTCCCAGTGCTTGGAAAAAATAGATGCGTCCTTCACCACACCTCCAGTGCACCCCCCCCAGAAATGGACACTCACCAGATCAGGAACTATCATAAGCCTTTGGAAGTATTGCTTTAAAAAGCTCCTCTCGACTCCTCTGGCAGTATAATCTCTCTCCCTCCGACCTGTAACTTCCTGTCTCAGCTCGGATGACCGGGTCACATGGGGTCAAAGTAGCCAATAAGGAAGGAGCAAAAAGGATGGGCAGAGATAGTGTGATATAGTTTTAAAAAACATTAAACATAAAATGAACGAGCCTGTGTGCATATGCTGACACCCGACATCTCAATACCTCTCCGCTCGCTGGTAATGTCCGTGCGGCATACAGTGGGGAGTTCCGGAACCATACCGGTGGCGTCTAGGGTATCCTTGGAGACAGCGTGCTTACGTTCTGACGCGTTTCGTCACGAAGACTTCAACTTTAAAGGTACTGATATGCTCAGTGGGATTATAAAAACCATAATACACTCTAGGGGAGAGTTACGAAAAGTGGTGCACACAGAATCTGGTGCAGCTGTGCAAAGTGACCAATCAGCTTCTAGGTTTTAGGCCCTTTGCAGATGACGCGGACTCCAACAAACGAATCCGCCTGCTCAGCGAGGGATCTGTCAGCTGATCCCCGCTGAGCAGGTGGATGACAGGTCCGTGCCGCTCTGCCATGCAGAGTGGACACGGACACAGCCAACTCTTCTCTATGGGATGGTTGGATAGAAACAGACTGCCTGTCCGTTTACATCTGACTGTCATCCAATCGGATGGAGAGATGGGGAACGGATCCCCATCAGTCTGTTTTTAGTGGATTGGATGCCAGCGGGTGTCAGTGGACACATGCTCCATAGCAAGCAATAGATGGTCCAATCAGGTCCGCCTGAAAGATTGACAGGCGGATTAGATACGTTTTTCATTGTGAAATGGACCTAAGCTGAACTCGCACGATTTCAAACCTGTTTTTTAGTACGAGTTCAGGTGCGATTTTAAAGACATCTGTGTGGGCTCATGCACAGATGTCTATTAAAATCGCCCCCGAAGCCACCAAAAGTAGTGCAGAAACTACCGCAAAGTCTGCATTGCACCGTTTGGGACAGTCCCGCTTCCGGCAATTGGTTCCGATTTGACATGCGATTTGACATATCAAATCAGGCCAATGTGAACGGGGGCTTATTGTCAAATTCTAATTGAACAAGCTGAAGTTAAAAGCTGATTGGTCACTATGCACAGCTGTATCAGATTCTGTGTCCACCAGTTTTAGTTGATCTCCCCCAATGTTACCATTTATGTAGATCTGGTGAATCTTGCAATGTTTTGCAATCACATTACTGAAACAGAAACTGCAGGCCTGGACTTTAAGTCCCGTCCAGTGATATTTACCCTGAGAAAAAGTGTCAGAAACGTATGCACTGTTACAGGAAGCCAAAAAGGCTGCTGTATGCACCTGTGACATGTACAGCACAGGAAGCCACAAAACACAGCATGCATAATGGAGGAGAGGGAGGGGGGGACCTTGTAATCAGCAGGTGGCCCGAACATTAGAGCAGAACACTAATACACCCGTTCCCGCTAGATGACATCACTGTGGTCAGCCAGCCTGATCGAGTGTCCTTTGAGGCATAATAACCACTGCTTGTTGTAAACATAACTAGAATTTACATTATGTGTAACAGTTAAGGGTGGTAGAAGAACAACAAGTTAGTTCCCAAATCATGACTTCAGGGACTGTCCCTATTTCGGAACCAGGACCATCTCTTCCTCTTTCCACCGCTATTTTTTGTAGTATAAATACAGTATCTCACAAAAGTGAGTACACCCCTCACATTTTTGTAAATATTTTATAATATCTTTTCATGTGACAACACTGAAGAAATGACACATTGCTACAATGTAAAGTAGTGAGTGTACAGCTTGTATAACAGTGTAAATTTGCTGTCCCCTCAAAATAACTCAACACACAGCCATTAATGTCTAAAGCGCTGGAAACAAAAGTGAGTACACCCCAAAATGTCCAAATTTGGCCCAAAGTTTCATTATTTTGTGTGGCCACCGTTGTTTTTCAGCACTGCCTTAACCCTCTTGGGCATGGAGTTCACCAGAGCTTCACAGGTTGCCACTGCACTCCTCTATGACGATATCATGAATCATCTTCCATTTGAGGATGCCCCACAGATGCTCAATGGGGTTTAGGTCTGGAGTCATGCTTGGCCAGTCCATCACCTTTACTCTCAGCTTCTTTAGCAAGGCAGTGGTTGTCTTAGAGGTGTGTTTGGGGTCGTTATCATGTTGGAATACTGCCCTGGGGCCCAGTTTCCAAATGGAGGGGATCATGATCTGCTTTAGCATGTCACAGTAAATGTTGGCATTCATGGTACCCTCGATGAACTGTAGCTCCCCAGTGCTGGCAGTACTCATGCAGCCCCAGACCATGACACTCCCCCCACCATGCTTGACTGTAGGCAAGATACACTTTTCTTTGAAAACACCAAATTTAACACACCTGCTCCCCATTCAAAAATGGCTAGATGGGCCCAATTTGGAAATTTTCACTTAGGGGTGTACTCACTTTTGTTGCCAGCAGTTTAGACATTAATGGCTGTGTGTTGAGTTATTTTGAGGGGACAGCAAATTTACACTGTTATACAAGCTGTGCACTCACTACTTTACATTGTAGCAAAGTGTCATTTCTTCAGTGTTGTCACATGAAAAGCTATAATAAAATATTTACAAAAACGTGACGGGTGAATTCACTTTTGTAAGATACTGTGTAGTAGTACACTTACACAAAGGATAAGCAAACAAACGCTGACCGCAAATGCAGTAAAATCACAACTTCCGGTCATGGCCGTAGACACGGAAGTGACGTCACCCGGCTCCTCCCGACGCGTTGCATCACTACGCACGTTACTTTATCAAAATCAGTTGTGATTTTACCGCATTTGCGCTCAGCGTTTGTTTGCTTATCCTTTGTGTAAGTGCACTACTTTTATTTAATAAATCCTTTGTGAATTTACTGCATGATGATGGCCCCTCTGTTATTTTCTTTATGAGACATCTGGGTACTATCGTGGTCATCAGTGAAGAAGGAAGTTGCTGTTTTTCATTGTGCGATTACATTATTCAGCCATGATCAAGCTATACGAGGGACATCAAAGGGAAGCTTCATTTTCACACATGCACGTTTTGTGTGTATTGAGGTAAGTGGCCACTACACACTATATTCTGTTGGATGATATAGAAGGACACTTTCGTTTGTTTGAAGAATACATTTTTTCCATATGTTTAGGAGTTGTTTGGATATCGCTGGGAATTATTTGGACTTCCCTTTTTTTGTTGCACAGAACTGAATATTATCATTACACATTTAATATCACATGAGAATAAGTGGACTTTTTTATATCATTATGTGTTGGTTATTTTATTCTTTGATTGTTTGCACCATCTTTGTGAAGCACTGAAGCATACACACTAATTTGATCACATATTCTGTTGAATTAGCGCCGATCTTGTTTTATCATTGCACGTTGTTATTTCACGGTGGGGACACCGATTTAGATTGGCAGCTTTTTCATGTTTTATTTTTCACTTATTTGATTTGAATTATTTATTACACCATCAGACCCTTTGGGTAGCGCGCTGATCCTCGTTCATATATAGATATTGTTGTACTATTTGGAGCGCTGCTTTTTTCCCCTTTAGAAATACACAGTAAGAAATGATTTAATGAAAAATCGAATATAAGACTATTAAAGTGGATCTTCAGTCCTCCTCGTTCAGTGTCCTCCCAGGCACTGTCAACATGGCGCATGTGCAGATGCGTCCACAGGCTCTGCTTGGCCTTTGAGGATCAGCGCATCTGCACAGGGCGCACCCGTAAAGATAGGTAAGGTTTCTAGCCTCAGTGTTAGGAGTGTCCATTTCTGAAGGAGGCAGAGTAGAACAACTTCACAGTTAGGGTGAAGGTACGCACCCTAAAGTCTCAAGGTTTTTCACCCTAATGCATGCTTTGCATTAAGGTGAAAAACCCTATTGGTTTCAGCTGTCCCCCACTCCCCCCCCCCTTATTCTGCAATTCAGGCAGATTACAGCTAGTGGGAAGAGCTGGCAGGGTGCTGTACATAGCTTCCTAAAACATTGCAACAACCTGCCTTAGTGCTTCTCTCAAGATCAGTGCTGGGACAAGGTCATCCAGAGCCCAGTGCAAAGAAGCCAAACTGCGCCCCCATCCCCCTTAATTATATGCAAGCTTAGGGGATGCTACCCTAAGCAAAACTGATGTGCCCAGGGCAGCCGTCTCTCCTGCCCACCCCTTGTCCTAGGCCTGCTCAAGATGCCTCAGCCCTCATGCAAGCAGTTAGCTGGCTCCTGGGAGTTGTAATGCAGCTAATAAAGTGGTTCTAAAGGGAGACATTTTTTTTTTTTTTTTTTACCCTTATCCATTATATGCATTAGGCCCCTTTCACATGGGGCAGACTGTGACTGTGATTCGCTTGCTCAGCAGGGGATCTCTCCTCTGATCCCTGCTGAGCTAGCGAATGACAGGTCCATGTCTGGTCCGCTCATGCTGGAGGACACGGACACAGACCGCTCTCCTCTATGGGCAGTCAGATGTAAACAGACCAATTACACGCGACTGCCATCCGATCCAACTGACAGTTGGCGAACGTATCCTCATCTGTCTGTTTTTGGCGGATCGAATTAGATGCAGGCAGGTGTAATGTACACAGACACATGTCTGTTTACACCCGCCATTCCATAAAGAAGAATGGAGGTTCCGATCGGTTCCGCCTGAAAAACTGACAGACGGACCTTATCGGAACGTTCGCGTGTGAGGGGCCTTAAAGTGATTGTAAAGTCTCCTGTTTTTCTTTTTTTTTTAAATAGCAAACATGTTATACTTACCTCCTCTATGCAGTGGTTTTGGACAGGGCAGCCCAGATCCTCCTCTTCTCTGTCCCCTCTTTGCTGCTCCTGGCCCTCCTTCCTGCTGAGTGCCCTCCCAGCAAGCAGCTTTCTATGGGGGCATCCAAGCCGAGTCACAGCTCCGTGTATCCATTCAGACAAGGAGCTGCCGTTCGGCCCCGCCCCCTCTATCTCCTAAATTAGCTAACTGACTTCAATTGACCGCAGCGGGAGCCAATGGTCAGCTGTGTCTCAGCCAATCAGGAGGGAGAATCCTGGATGGCCGAGGGACTCGTGGACATCGCTGGACAGAGATGGGGTTTGGGTAAGTATTAGGGGATGCTGGGGTGGCTGCTACACACAGAAGGCTTTTTATATTAATGCATTAAGATAAAAAACCTTCTGACTTTACAACTCCTTTAACCGCTTTAACCCCGTGCAGGCAAAGTGACGTATGGGTACGTCACTCGCCTGCGAGCCAATAGGGGGCGAGCGCGCACCGCCGGAGGCGCGCTCCCGCCCCCGCTCGTTTACAGACACCCCCGCGCGTGTGCCCGGCGGACCCGATGTCCGCCGGTCACTCGCGATCGTCCGTTACAGAGGGAGAAAGGCACTCGGCTAATGTAAACAAAGCCGCCTGTCATTCTCCCCTGTGTAAGTGCAGAGATGATACGGTCCTGCTATGCAGGATCGTATATCTCTGTAGTTACACCACTAGCCACATCCCTTCACAGTTAGAAGTACGCCCCTAGGGACACACTTAACCCTTCCTTCTCCAATAAAGTTAACCCCTTCCCTGCCAGTGTCATTTTTACAGTAACAGTGCATATGTATAGCACTGATTACTCTAGTAATGTCACTGGTACCCCCAAAAGTGTCAAAAATGTCAGTCAAGGGTCCGATCTGTCCGCTGCAATGTCGCACCCCCACAAAAAAAAAATTGCAGATCGCCGTTGTTAAAAAAAAAACAACAAAAATTACAAAAATCTTTCCCTTAGTTCGTAAACGCAATAAGCTTTTTTCGCAAACCAATCAAAATATGCTTATTGCGATTTTTTTTACCAAACATATGTAGCAGAAAACAAATTGGCCAAAAATGTTAAAAAATTTAGATTTTTACATTTTTTCTTTTGGGAATTTCATATAAAAAAAAATTTGAAAAATAGTTATTTTTTGCAAAATTTTCGCAATTTTGTTTATAGCGCATGATCAAAAAATCGCACAGGTGATCAAATACCACCAAAAGAAAGCTCTGTTTGTGGGAAAAAAAGGACGTCAAATTTTTTAGGTACAGCGTCGCACGACCGAGCTATTGTCCGTTAAAGTCACACAGTGCCGAATCGAAAAATTGGGCCTGGTCAGGAAGGGGGTAAAATCTTCCGGGGCTTAAGTGGTTAAGGCAAAAATTTTTCTGCATGAAGCTCCCCCCATTATTCTTACCCGAGCCCGATCTTGATCCAGCAATATGCACGAAATCAGAGGCTCTCTCAGCTTTATCCCTCCTCATTGGCTCAGAGGCAGCATTGGAAGAAATTTGCTCACACTGCTGTCAATCACAGGGGGGGGGGGGGCAGGGGTGGGGCCTTATGTACACACAGAGCTGGCTCAGGTGTCCCTTATAGCAAGCAGCTTGCTATGGTGGGCATCTGGCGGGGGGAGGAGCCAGAAGAGCTGGCGGGAGACCCGAGATCAGGGGCTGCTCTGTGCATAACCATTGGTAAGGTAAGTATAACATGTTTAATATTTTTTAAAAATAAAACTTGAGCTTTAGAATCACTTTAAAATGCGTGAATGTCAGTTTGAGACAGTGGGCTTTCCTAGGCAGGCTGCTTTTGCATGTAAAGGCCCACTGCATTGGTGGCCCCTCACAACTGGAAAAAGTCAAATCCAATGAATGGAAAGGGTGGGCCAGTAAGATTGGGAAGGAGAGAGCTATGTGATGCTGGATGTCCTCCAGGCAGGAAAAGAGGCAGGGTCTGTTTCCTTGCTGCAGCTTCTAATGCACACTGTGATAAGCTCATAATATGCAGTAAAATCAAGGCGTGCTATTTCAGTACAGAAGAGCTTGTATAACTGTGCTAGACTGAAGGGAAGGTTGGAGTTCACTTGCCATAAAAGTCCCCAAATTCCCCTAGATATGGCATTTAGCTGATGCAATATAATGTCTATATAAAAACTACACTGTACATGTGCCCAAAACAAGAAGTGCTTGTGTGTGTTTTGCAGGTGACATTGTGTAAAAAATAGGAAGTAGCACTAGGAATAACAACACCTACTAGACTTGTAAATATAAAAAGATCGAACCAGCGCAAACCTCCTTATATTGGGTGAACCATCAATCAGAAAATAAATAGCAGTTAAAAGGTGCACACAACAGTTCTTGAGAACTAACAAAATATTAAATAGCAGATAAATAAAATAAAGTAAATCATCAAGTGTACAGTGAAGTGACGAAGTGAAAAACAATGTTCAATTGATCTCAGGGTGATCAAGTGAATATAAAGTGACTCGTGCTGGAAAAACTTAATATGTGCAGAAATGAGCAGTTGCACAGGTTCCACTAGTAGAGAACAAGTCAATAGCTCCAACTGAACCGATTAATATATAGATGAAATAAAATATGCACCCTATGAAAGGTGAACCAATCGGCTTCTCAAAGTGCAATGAATCCCAAAAAAGGTGTGCTGTAAGGAGCTATTGCTGGGGTTCTATGAAAAAGAACCGATCAAAGGCTCCAAATATAAAAAAGAAACACAAAGAAAATGTGCCCTATGAAGAGTGAACCAATAAAAAACAGTAAAGCCTACTAGACTTGTGTTAACACAGCTACTGCAGTAAAAAGCAAACAATACAAGACTTTGGGGGTTATTTACTCAAACTGGAGACTGCAAAATTGTGTGCAGCTCTGCATAGAAACCAATCAGCTTCCAGGTTTTTCTGTCAAAGGTTAATTAAACAAGCTGAAGTTAGAAGCTTATTGGCTACCATGCACAGCTGCACCAGATTCTGAGTGCTCCGGTTTTACTAAATCTCCCCTTTTGAGTCAATGAGGCTGCATGCAGATAGCCGTGGCCAGAAGCCGATACACTGCAATGACAGGCTGTCGTGTATGTCCCTACCACTGGGATTCACAGTGTGGGAAAACACCTGTACAAGTGGAGCCATACAGGATTCAGCCCACGTTCACATTGGTCCTATTTGACATGTCAAATTGGAGGCAATTGCCTGCAATGGCAATGTCCGAATTGGTGCGCGCCGACTTCGCGGTGCCACACCCATTCCTAAAAGTAGTTTCTGTACTACTTTTGGCAATTTGGGGGGGGGGGGGGCGATTTCCTTAGACATCTGTGCAGGATCCCGCACAGATGTCTGTGAAATCGCCCCCCAAAGTCGGACTGAAATGCCGGCCTGAAATCATGCGAGTTTAGTTAAAATCACACGCTTTCAAAACAGCCCCAATGTGAACCTGGGCTTAAACAGGATACTATGAACGTATCATATATAAAGTAAGAAAAAAAAAAAAAAAACACAGAATTGAAAGATTTGTTAAAAACCAATTAAATGCAAAGTGTTGAAGGTAGTATGGGAATAAAAAAAAAAAGAGGAAAGCACTGTAGTAAAAAATTCTATCATTTACAATATTAGAGAAGCAATGCTATGCTATGTGTACAAATAACATGCAATTACAAACATTAATTGTTTCCATGAAACTTCATGGTGTGTCAACCATTGGATATCTAAATAGGAAAATAGCAATGAACAGATCGCAAGCCCAAAGTTTCCAGTCAAAAGTCAAGGCTTGCTACTTCTAGGTTAAGGCCTGGTTCACACCTATGCATTTGTTAGCGCATTCTCAGTTTTTCAGAAACACACTACAGTCCATTGAACATTGTTTTCTATGGGTCACATTCACATCTTAGCATTTTAATGAAGGGGCCAGGGACTTTTAATGGTTTTTAGTTCTATAGACTTCAATGAATCAAAAAATGAAAAACGCAAAATGCATCTGGAATATGCAAATTGCAACCTGCATAGGTGTGAACAGGGCTGCTGTTAGAAATCATGGGGCCCCGTACAGCCTACCTGGCAGCCCCCCCCCCCCCCCCCCCCCCAAAAAAAGTTTTTTTTATCAAGACAATATTTTCACTAAAAATACACTAAAATCATTATTAGTGAACACAAAAATCACAGAGAACCTGTGTGAATTAGCCCTTTTTAAATATTTTTTTTTAATTAAAGAAAAAATAGATGTAGCACCCTACAGGTAGGTGCTAGATAAAAGTATAGTGGGCCTTGGCTGCCTAACAGCAGGGCCATGATTTCAGCTGGCTGTCATGTCTCCCAGGTGTGTCTGCTGAGAGGGTTCTCATTGGGCAGTGGAGGAAACGCAATCAGAGACACACTAAGGCCTGTATCTACTCCAGAAGGCAGATTCTGCCGCAAAGGATTCTGGGAGTGGGTATAAGTCTTGAGGGGACGCATGACGCGGCGTCTTTGGCGGGAAGCAGTGTCCCAGGAGGGAGAGTACGGCTGTCTCTCCTCCTGTCAGAAGGATCGGGTGTTCCGGGAGCCTGCCTGGGAATCCAGAGAGTGCTGAGTTGAGCTGCAGAAGGGATCTGGAGTGCCGAGGACCAGTGGAGGAAGAGGGGTCCAGTTTCAGGAAAGCCTGCCAAGGTTGTGAGTACTATGAACTGCCCCTAGGGGTCTGCCGAGTGTAGAGGGGACCACTCCAGAGAAGGTTCCAGGGATCCAGGAGTCAGCTAGCTGTAAAGGGGGTGTCTAGTCAGAGAACCCTGAAGTGTTAAAGGGGGTACTAGTGGTTGGGCCCTGAAGAGTCCGTGTACAGTGTGTAGTGTACAGAGTTAAGAGTTGCAGCAGCACAAGCGGTGATAAGGAGCTACCTCAGCCAGTGAAGGGTTGGAGGGAGCTGTTCAGTGACCTTTGAGGTAAATCCAGTATCAGGAGTCAAGAGTTCTACAGTCCTGGATCTTCTGAGTTAACAGACAAATTAAAGTCGAGGTTCCAGCACTAATTCAGCCAAGCAGTATTTGCAAGCGTCAGGAAACGCTGGTGGGCATTCAGCTGGCGTCAAGACAGAGCTAGTGAGCATTTTTGTACAAAGTCTCAGTTAAGCTTAGAAGAGCCAGAGGAGTATCCCAATCATTCCCTTCTCCCATCCCCAAAATACAATAAACAAAACAACCATAGATGCCGGAATGATCATTGTCTCAGTTCTCACACCTGGGTTCACAACTTAAATGTGTTGGGAGTGTTACCGGTAACAATGGCAGACCCACCTCAGGCCCAAGGCCTGGAAATATTGCTATATATATATATATATAACTTTTGTTTTTAAATGTTAAAAATTTTTACAATTAGGAAGGGGGGGTCAGAAGCAGGCAGAACAGGGAGGGGGATCGGTGTTGGAGAAGCAGTAACAGGAATAATGCCCTGTGTCTCTCCCTGCAGCAGGTGAAAGCTGGCAAGAGGGGGAGAAACTGGCTTTCAACTGCTGCAGAGAGCCGCACAGGGTTTCCTGCTGTAATTGCCCCTCCTCCCGACCGCACCGATTCCCCGTGTTGTTGGGGCCCCTGTGTGCTCGGGCCCCCTACAGGAAGACTGGTGCCCCCCCCTATCAGCGGCCCTAGGGCTGGCCATGGATTATATCATACAAATTTCCTTTAGATTTACCAAAACCATATAATATGAGGTCAGTCAATTTGTATGCAATCAGCAAGTCCTTAAACTACATAGTTGAAGGTAAATCTAAAGGAAATTGAATAAGAAGATGGTATAATGTATGGCCAGCCTAAATACCAGCACTGGCTGTTGTATATAACATCCTCTGGCTGCAGATCAGTCTGCTTAGGAGCACTTTTGAGTCCATTTAACATTCAGCCATTTCACCCTGATAAAGGGGGATAGCGTGGACCCAGAACTGCGTTGCTCTCCTTTGCCCTGCTTGCTGTAACCAGTTAAACAGTAAAGACTTTGGGCCCCTAAGGATTTTTCAGTTGATGCTCTCTTTAAGGTATTACACTTGAATTTTTCAACTTGGGTAAATGTCCTCTTCTTGGGGGGGTCCCCGTCTTTGTGGTGAGCTGCCGAATATAGGCCAATTGGGCTCAAGTAAGTTGTCTGCATTTTGATGATCTGTTAAAATCTTTGCCAAGTGCCCCTCTACAGCCACCTCTTAAAAAAAATCTTTAAAGCATTGTCCACTGCCGGTGGACCATGGCATTATTGTGGTAAAGTTTACGTAGGCCATAACAAAGAACTTCTCCTATTTGCTTCCTTTTGGTCTGTTAAATACATATATCATTAAGGGCCAGTTCACAACACATGCAGTCCAGTGCATTTTTTTCTGCATCAAAAATGCATGGATAGTAGGTTATATGGTTTTCAAATAGCAAAGTTCACACCAGTGTGTTCAGTTCCAGTGCGTTTCAGTAAAAAGGTAGAATATGCTGAATTTTATCTTCACTGGACTGTACTGGAACGTGGTAAAACACATCAAAAACACACCAGAATGCACCAAAAACGCACTGAAACATACATGTCCTTATTAAAGGTTAAGAAAAAAGAGGGGGAAAAATACACTGAACTGCATCAAAAATGCACTGGAAAGCATCAAAAACATGTAAAAAAAGCGCATACAGAAAAGCATCTGGAACGCATCTGGACTGCGTTTCTATGGTGTGAACTGACCCTAAAGCTGGATACACACTATCCAACTTTTGTGGTTAGATTTCCTTCAGATTTATCTTTTCTATGTAGTGCAAGGGCCTGCCAGATTGCATACAAATTGAAAGTGTTTAGGTTTGACCTTATATTATATGGTTTTGGTAAGTCTAAAGGAAAAAGTCTTCAGAAAATCTTATAGTGTGTATGGCCCATAAGGCTACATTCACATGGGTGGGCGGAGGCATATAGGGGTTGAATAACTAAAACTGGAGAGTGCAAAATCTGGTGCAGCTGTACATGGTAGCCAATCAGCTTCTAACTTCAGCTTGTTAAATCAAGCTTTGACAAAAAACCTGGATGCTGATTGGTTACTCTGCAGAGCTGCACCAGATTTTGCACTCTCCAGGTTTAGTAAATCAAGCCCATAGTTTGCTGCATTCAGAGGTTGCTAATAAAACGCCTCTGGATGCAGCAATACTGTACTATGGCCACACGGGAAATGGACTGTTAGCTGCAGCGCGTTTGTACGGGGCCAGAAATCTGCAGAAATGCCAACTTTGGATGCACACTGCCCGAGTCCAGGGCCAGTCAACGGAGCTATTCACAAGATGAACATCGGCTCTTGTCCTGAACAGAATACAAACCTGACCGCCGCTGCTGTCTGCTCACACAGGGGTTAATTTACTAAAACTGGAGAGTGCAAAATCTGGTGCAGCGCTGCATAGAAACCAATCAGCTTCCAGTTTTTTTTTTGTCAAAGCTTAATTGTACAAGCTGAAGTTAAAAGGTGATTGGTTTCTTTGCACAGCTGCACCAGATTTTGCACTCTACAGTTTTAGTAAATCAACCCCAGTTTGAGCAGGTGGCAACTGGAACAGCTAGTGAAAATCAGATGCCCCTGTGCGGCCATGTGAAAGTAGCCTAAACCCACGTTCGCATTGGACCGATTTGACATGCGACTTGACATCTCAAATTGAGCCTATTGCCAGCGATGGCACCGTGCCATGCCGACTTTGCAGCGCTGCACCACGCACCGATTCCCAAAAGTAGTTTCTGTATTACTTTTGGCGATTTGGGGGCGGGATTTCCATAGACATCTGTGCAGGAACCTGCACAGATGTCTGTGAAATTGCCCCCGAAGTCGGACTGAAATGCCGGCCTGAAATCGCGTGAGTTCAGCTGAATTCGCACAATTCAAAACGGTCTCAGTGTGAACCTGGGCTTAAACAGGATACTATAAACATATCCTATATAAAGTAAGAAAAAAAAACCCACAAAAAAATCAGATTGTGGCACTGTGCGGCCATATGAATGTAGCCTAAACCAACGTTCGCATTGTGCCAATTTGACATGCGACTTGACATGTCAAATCGGAGCCTATTGCCGGCAATGGCACTGTCTGAATCGGTGCGACTCCAACTTTGCGGCGCTGCACCAATTCCCAAAAGTAGTTTCTGTACTACTTTTGGCGATTTGGGGGGGGGGGGGTGATTTCCATAGACATCTGTGCTGGAACCCGCACAGATGTCTGTGAAATCGCCCCCAAAGTCGAACTAAAATGCCGGCCTGAAATCGTGCGATTTCAGCTGAAATCGCACAATTCAAAATGCCCCCAGTGTGAACCTGGGCTCAAACAGGATACTATAAACATATCCTATATAAAGTAAAAAAAAAAAAACACAGAAAATCAGATGCCCCCCTGTGCGGCCATGTGAATGTAGCCTAAGCCCACGTTTGCATTGGACTGATTTGACATGCGACTTGACATGTCAAATCGGAGCCTATTACAGTGCAATGGCACTGTCCGAATCGGGGGGGGGGGGGGTGCAACCCGCACCGATTCCCAAGAGTAGTTTCTGTACTACTTTTGGGGACTCCTGGGGGGGCGATTTCAATAGACATCTGTGCAGAAACCCACACAGATGTCTGTCAAACCGCCCCTGCAGTCAGACTGAAAATGTCGGTTTGAAATCTTGTGAGTTCAGCTAAACTTGCACGATTTCAAACCCGCCCTCAGTGTGAACCTACACTTAAAGTGTTTTGTTATTTCTGTTTGATAACTGCAGAAAATAGCGGTTGATCCTGCCAAAAATCTTTTAAGCTAAGAACTTCCTGTGCTCTCTGCACTATTATCAGTTAGCATGATTCTCAGGTCACTCTGCGGACTACAGATCACCTCCACCCAGAAGAAGACACTTCCTGTCCTAGAGTGACAACACTGCTCCTACAGCAATAAAAAAAGAAAACCAATGCAGCCACTGCCTCTAAGGATTGGTAAACTGCAATATATTACATTTTTGTCGATGTTTTAGATCCTGTAACGTTTACTAAACAGATCATCTCTATTATGGTACTAAGCAGTATCAGTTAGGTATCACTTCTCTTTTACCGAGAATTAACATGATTACCTTCTTTCTGTTAGAAAGCCCCTTCCAGTGTTTGACTCACCTTAAAAACTTCTCCATAGCTGCCGCTGCCCAGCCGGTTTATCAGCTCAAACACATCCTGCGGGTCTTGACTGGAAATAGTCAGCCTGCTCTGGGCATCCATCATGCACACTGAAAGCGTGCAAGTGACAGAAGCAGGCAGTGTGAAACTGGTCGTCTTTGCATGCCGATTGGTTGATAAGGTTGCAGTTTCCTGGATGTGCAGCCTTGTGTTACCATCAGTTCACTTGTCACATCCTCACACAGAAGTCTTCAGTTCACTGCTACACACAAGAACATTCATTGCAAAATAGCTTTACAGAAAAAGCAAAGATGCATATTCCAAGCCAAATACACCACTAGTATTTTTTATCTGAAAACACAAAAGAAAGGCACCCAATACATTACCCTTGGCAGAGGAGTAACTAGAACCTTCAGGGCCCCGATGCAAGGAACCATGAAGGGCCCCGATGCAAGAAACCATGAAGGCCGGGCCGTAGATACATTTTTGTTCTGGGGCGGGTAGCAGTAGGTATTAAGTAAAAGTCTTTTTTAAAAAAACAAATTGCGCCAAATTAAAAAAAGCCAGAAAAAGGAAAAAAACGATGTGTTGCTCATAGTAAGCAATCACATTCTTAATTCTATTTTCTCAGATCCTCTTGAAATTTGAGCCTGATTTCAGTTTTGCCTTCTTCCAGGTTCTTATGAACATTGCCCAGTTTGGTTGGCTATTGTCCAGCCTAAAGCTGGGTACTGGCTGAAGGAAAAAAAACCGACAGATCACTGTACTAAAACTCGCTGTGTTAGTACAGCGATCTCCCCAGCTGTGCTATTGTGTTCCCCCCTCACCAGAACACAGTGTACAGTGCCCTCGGCCATTGGACTGCCCACAGGGTGGTACACTGTAATAGCCAATTTTACTGGGCAGGTGCAAAGGACACCATCTATTGGAAGGAAGCACTCACTGATTTATTTGTTAACCTGGCATACCAGATAAGAGAAGCGGCACTGTGCATTGTTCATACATACAGAACATACCTCACAACTTCCAAGCTTCCGAGAATGAGGGACATGATAGGGAGGAAGTGACTTGCGGCGCATAGCGTGCCGCAGCAAAAATATGGGTGTGGCAAAACACTAGAGTGGGAGGGTCTAAGAGACATGGTTAAACAAAACCTGGGCTTCTTTGTACCTATAAAATACATTAACCACTTAAGCCCCGGAGCATTTGGCTGCTAAAAGACCAGGGTTTTTTTTGCGATTTTTTTACTGCGTGACTATAACGGACAATTGCGCGATGTCGTGCAACGCTGTACCTAAACGAATTTGACGTCCTTTTTTTCCCCACAAACAGAGCTTTCTTTTGGTGGTATTTGATCACCTGTGCGATTTTTTGATCATACACTATAAACAAAAAAGAGCGTCAATTTTGCAAAAATAACAATATTTTTCACATTTTTTTATATGAAATTCCCCAAAAAAATGTAAAAAGCTAAATTTTTTTAACATTTTCGGCCAATTTGTTTTATGCTACATATGTTTGGTAAAAAAAAAATCGCAAAAAGCGTATTTTGATTGGTTTGCGCAAAAGTTATCGCGTTTACTAACAAAGGGAAAGATTTTTGTCATTTTTGGTGGGGGTTTTTTAACGCGTAATGGCGGCAATCTGCGATTTTTTTTGCGGTACTGCGACATTGCAGCGGACAAATCGGACCCTTGACTGACATTTTTGACACTTTTGGGGTTACCAGTGACATTACTGCAGTAATCAGTGCTATACATATGCACTGTTACTGCAAAAATGACACTGGCAGGGAAGGGGTTAACTGTATTGGAGAGGGAGGTGTTAAGTGTGTCCTAGGGGCGTGTTTCTAACTGTAAAGGGACATGGCTATTGGTGTAAAAACAGAGATCAACGGTCCTACATAGTAGAACCGTCTGATCTTCATTTTTACACCAGGGAGAATGACAGGCGGCTTGTTTACATAAGCCGTCCGCCTTTCTCCCTTCACCGGAGCGATCGGGTCCACCGGTCACACGCACTGACTTGTCAGTGAACGAGCCGGGGCTCACAAGTCAGTGACAGGCGAGTGACGTACCCCTACGTCACTCTGCCTGGCCGGGGCTGACCGCCGCAGTATATAGACATGCGGCGGTCGGCAACCGGTTAAGGTCGGGGCCTCCATAATTGCTGTTGTGTTAGACTATTAGGCCCTGACTTTTCACATGTAGCAATTTAGGATCTTTACTGAGCAGATGCAAAGGGCACCATCTTGTGGAAGGAAGCAGCAAAGCACACGCTGTTTTTTTGTTAAACAGGTATACAGGACAAGAGAGTCCATACATACAGAAAAAGAGAAGATATTTAGAATGCGGTACACCCAGGAAACACAACAGTATCGCAACAGCAATGGAAGACTCAGCCCAGCCTTAGTCGATGTCATTAAGGCCCTGTTCACATGTAGTGAGTAGTGATGAGCCGAACACCCCCCGGTTCGGTTCGCACCAGAACACCGCGAACAGAGGAAAAGTTTGTTCGAATAAATGAACCCTTTGAAGTCTATGGGACTCGAACCTTTAACATCAAACGGCCTCATTTTAAAGGCTTAAATGCAAGTTATTGCCCTAAAAAAGTGTATGAGGGTCCAGGTCCTGACCTGGGGAACATGTAGCAATGAAAAAAAAATTTACAATAATTTTTTTAAGCACTGATTTACTGATTTTAATGAGGCTTAAAATGAAACTATAAAAATGAAAATTTCCTTCAAATATCGTGCTTGGGGGGTCCCCTGAATGTGCCTGTAAAGTAGTGCATCTCTACGATGTATGTAGCCTGCTGCAGTTATACTGACATTTCTAAAGCAAAAAATGTCATATACAAATATACATAAAAATTTCAAATCACATGTACAGTGCATTGCGAAAGTATTCGGCCCCCTTGAACTTTTCGACCTTTTGCCACATTTCAGGCTTCAAACATAAAGATATAAAACTGTAATTTTTTTTAAAAAATCAACAACAAGTGGGACACAATCATGAAGTGGAACGAAATGTATTGGATATTTCAAACTTTAACAAATAAAAAACTGAAAAATTGGGCGTGCAAAATTATTCAGCCCCTTTACTTTCAGTGCAGCAAACTCTCTCCAGAAGTTCAGTGAGGATCTCTGAATGATCCAATGTTGACCTAAATGACTAATGATGATAAATAGAATCCACCTGTGTGTAATCAAGTCTCCATATAAATGCACCTGCACTGTGATAGTCTCAGAGTTTCGTTTAAAGCGCAGAGAGCATCATGAAGAACAAGGAACACACCAGGCAGGTCCGAGATACTGTTGTGGAGAAGTTTAAAGCCGGATTTGGATACAAAAAGATTTCCCAAGCTTTAAACATCCCAAGGAGCACTGTGCAAGCGATAATATTGAAATGGAAGGAGTATCAGACCACTGCAAATCTACGAAGACCTGGCCGTCCCTCTAAAATTTCAGCTCATACAAGGAGAAGACTGATCAGAGATGCAGCCAAGAGGCCCATGATCACTCTGGTCGTATACTGTAGAAATCTGGCCTTTATAGAAGAGTGGCAAGAAGAAAGCCATTTCTTAAAGATATCCATAAAAAGTGTTGTTTAAAGTTTGCCACAAGCCACCTGGGAGACACACCAAACATGTGGAAGAAGGTAATAAAGGTAAATAAGGTAAATAAATTTTCCTGTTATTTATGTAAGTAATCGTGGTAACTATGATCGAATATATGACGTGCCAGTGTCAGAAGGTGGAGGGGCCACGGCCCAATGCTCCATTCTTGACACATACCGATATTCGCAACAACTCAATCATATGATATTAAAGTACGAACTGTATAACTATGATGCTAATGTTTGTTTTCTCCTGTCACCTCTTTAGTTGGTCACTGTTAATTCCTTATACCCCTGAGGAAGCGGTTCACACCGCGAAACATGTCAGGTAGTGGAAGTCGGATACACTAGAGGTTTGCATATCGGCTAGGGTTGCCCAGGCCGGCAGCAACCTCTTGGGGAGTCCACCCACTCAAATAAGGCTGTGACTACATGTTGATACTGTGATGTTCGCCATCATGGCACACATTTTTATATTGTATTTTATGATTTTTTGTCTGCCATTATGTCTGTTTGATATATGATCATACATCCCACTGTTGGGATTATTTGTATACAATAAAGCTATATTTTTAAGAAAATAATAGATCACACAATTTCCTGTGTCATATTGGTTATGTTAAAACGGTACCTTTAAAATCCCAACCTATGCCCCAACATTCGATACTTCTGTGTACTCAATTAGGGATGTGGTACCTCACGACAAAATTCACTATTCTAATGAGCTAATTTTGTTGTTAAAATTGATGGGAAGATGAATGGAGCCAAATACAGGACCATTCTGGAAGAAAACCTGATGGAGTCTGCAAAAGACCTGAGACTGGGACGGAGATTTGTCTTCCAACAAGACAATGATCCAAAACATAAAGCAAAATCTACAATGGAATGGTTCATAAATAAACATATCCAGGTGTTAGAATGGCCAAGTCAAAGTCCAGACCTGAATCCAATCGAGAATCTGTGGAAAGAACTGAAAATAGCTGTTCACAAACGCTCTCCATCCAACCTCACTGAGCTCGAGCTGTTTTGCAAGGAGGAATGGGCAAAAATTTCAGTCTCTCGATGTGCAAAACTGATAGAGACATACCCCAAGCGACTTACAGCTGTAATCGCAGCAAAAGGTGGCGCTACAAAGTATTAATTTTGCACGCCCAATTTTTCAGTTTTTTATTTGTTGAAAAAGTTTGAAATATCCAATATATTTCGTTCCACTTCATGATTGTGTCCCACTTGTTGATTCTTCAAAAAAAAAATTACAGTTTTATATCTTTATGTTTGAAGCCTGAAATGTGGCAAAAGGTCGAAAAGTTCAAGGGGGGCGAATACTTTCGCAATGCACTGTGCTTGTCATACGGGTGCAGAAAAATTGGGGCTTGCTTGTTGATGGTGCCTGAACACCGAAACCCCTCTCAGTTACTCTTGCTCGGTGTAGGAAAAGGGTCCTGCTGCTAAAAAATCCATACAAATATGAAATCGCATGTACTTGTCATACAGGTGCCATAAATTGGGCCTTTGCTGTATGTGGTGCCTGAATACCGAAACCAAGGCCTGGCAGTTATTCTTGCTTAGTGCAGGAATGGGACCTGCTGTTAAGAATTCCCTGCAAATTTGAAATCGCATGTGCTATACAAGTGCCAAAATGTGGGCCTTTGCCGCATGTGGTGCCTGAACACCGTAACCAGGGCTTCGCAGTTACTCTTGCTTGGTGCAGGAATGGGACCTGCTGGTAAGAATGTAATGCAAATTTGAAATCGTATGTGCTATACAAGTGCCAAAAATTGGGCCTTTGCCATATGTGGTGCCTGAACACCATAACCAAGGCCTTGTAGTTACTCTTGCTTGGTGCAGG
Source organism: Pelophylax lessonae (assembly GCF_965119305.1). Classification (NCBI taxonomy): domain Eukaryota; kingdom Metazoa; phylum Chordata; class Amphibia; order Anura; family Ranidae; genus Pelophylax; species Pelophylax lessonae. The sequence continues at coordinate 77,620,117 of NC_138774.1, forward strand.
AATGGGACCTGCTGGTAAGAATTCCATGCAAATTTGAAATCGCATGTGCTATACAAGTGCCTAAAATTTGGCCTTGGGGATTGGTAGTGACCTAAACCAAAAACATTGTTGGAAACTAGCAGAATCAAGCTAGAGGAATAGGATAGGCAGCATATGCAGTCTTCAAGGGACGGCAGACCCCTAGCAAATTCAATCTGTTACATCAGCATTAGGGGCCTGATAGCTCTTGTTGATCCAGGACTGGTTCATTTTGATGAAAGTCAGCTGATCAACACAGTCTGTGGACAGATGCACTCTTTTGTCCATCACAAAACCTCCAGTGGCACTGAACGTCCGTTTGGAAAGCCTGCTCTTGCGCCTAGATAATCATGCACCATATGATGGAGACGCTGGTGATGGTTGCTTAAACCTAACAGCCCTGGCAGCTGATGAGGACAATAGAACTGTTTAAAGGCATCAGTCAGCCGGCCGCCTTCTCCACTGCTCCTCCTTTGGCTGAATGATGCCTCAGAAACACGTCTGGAGAATGTTGACCTCCCAGTGTCTCTATTCACACAGGTATGTGACCACTATAGATAAATCCACAACTGAGCAAAGGTTACTGAGGCTGATATCTGTAGTGATCTCTATTCACACAGGTAGGTGACCCCTATAGATAAAACCACAACTGAGCAAAGGTTACTGTGACTGATATCTGTAGTGATCTCTATTCACACAGCTATGTGACCCCTATAGATAAATCCACAACTGAGCAAAGGTTACTGTGGCTGATATCTGCAGTGATGTCTATTCCCACAGCTATGTGACCCCTATAGAAAAAACACAACTGAGCGCAAAGGTTACTGTGGTTGATATCTGCAGTGATGTCTATTCCCAGAGCTATGTGACCCCTATAGAAGAAACCACAACTAAGCGCAAAGGTTCCTGTGGCCGATATCTGTAGTGATCTCTATTCACACAAGTATGTGACCCCTATAGATAAATCCATTACTGAGCAAAGTTTACTGTGGCTGATACCTGCAGTGATCTCTATCCCCACAGCTATGTGACCCCTATAGAAAAAAAACACAACTGCGCGCAAAGGTTACTGTGGCTGATATCTGCAGTGATCTCTATTCCCACAGCTTTGTGACCCCTATAGAAAAAAAAAAACACAACTGAGCAAAGGTTACTGTGGCTGCTATCTGCACTGATGTCTATAAAGATTTTAGAATGTTGCAGAAACTGACCGATGAACAATACTGGTACTGGATGTAAAGAAATCAATCTATCCCTACCTCACACAGGAACCTTGGCCCTTCCTACACTGTCTGATATGATGTAGAGAACTCAATCTATCCCTACCTTACACAGGAACCTTGGCCCTCCCTACACTGTCTGATATGATGTAAAGTAATCAATCTATCCCTACCTCACACAGGAACCTCGCCCTCCCTACACTGCTACAAATGTCGATCTGCACTGTCTGACTCCAAAAAAACTATTGATTTGTCAAAAACTGTCTTGTGTGTTTATTTTTTTTGGACACTTTTTTGGTAAATGGGTAGGGGTACGATCTACCTGATACCCATTCATATAGGGGGGGGGTGTGATCTGGGGGCTTCCAGATTTTAATAAGCTCCCCACCTGCAGACCCCCACAACTACAGCCCAGGGTTGTTGGGAAGAGCAGGCAAGCGGCCTGGTATGGTTCGGGGGGGGGGGGCGCTCGCTCGTCGCCGTCCCCCTTTGCTGGCCTGCCAGGCTGCATACTCAGATAAGGGTCTGGTGTGGATTTTTTGGGGGGGCCCATCCCATTTTTTTCATTATGGCGCGGAGTTCCTTTCAAATCTATGCCAGACCCTAAATGCCTAGTATAGATTTTGGGGGGATCCCACACCATTTTTTTTTTTAATGATGTCATGGGGTTCCCCTTAAAAGCCATACAAGACCCAAGGGGTCCCCCAAGCTGTTTTTAACCCAATTTTTTTCATTTACATTTTCTTTTAACAATTATTTTTTTTTAATTCAGCTCTCAGCAGGGAAGCCTTAACAACTTATTGACTGTGCGCTTGGTGGGCGAACATCTTGCTAAGTGCTGAGAAAGTTCAGGTGTTAGGCGAGTACCTAAATGGGCAATGTTTAGACCAAAATTATGCTTGGCCCAAATTGTTCACCCATATGGTGCTTGAACACTGTAACCCCTCATAGTTACTCTTGCTGGGCGCAGGAATGGGCCCTGCTGGTAAAAATTAGAAACAAAAATTGAAATTTATGTACTTGTCATACAGGTGCAGAAAAATTGGGCCTTGGGTGTTGGTGGTGCCTGAACACTGTAACCCCTCACAGTTACTTTTGCTGGGCACAGGAAGGGGCCCTGCTGTTAAAAATTAGAAACGAAAAATTGAAAATTAAATGCACCTATAATACAGGTCCAGAAAAATTGGACCTTGGGTGTTGGTCGTGCCTGAACACTGTAACTCCTCACAGTTACGCTTGCTGGGCACAGGAACGGGCTCTGCTGTTAAAAATTTGAAATAAAAATTGAAATTACATGGGTGTTGGTGGTGCCGTATAACAAAAACATTGTTGGAAGCTAGCATATTCAAGACTCAGGAATAGGATAGGCATCATACAGTTACATCAGCATCAGGGGCTTGATAGCTGCTGTTGATCCAGGACTGATTCATTTTGATAAATGTCAGCTGGTCAACGAAGTCTGTGGACTCTTATCACTCACAAAACCTCCAGCAGCACTGAATGTCCATTCGGAAAGCATGCTGGAAGAAGGACAGGCCAGTAGCTTGATTGCATATTGAGCAAGTTCTGGCCAGTGGTCCATCCTCAAGACCCAGTAACCCAGTGGATGCTCAGTCGGAAAGGTCTCCAAGTCTGCTCATACCCCTAGATAATCCTGCACCATATGCTGCAGAATCTGCCAATGGTTGCTTGAACCTAACAGCCCTAGGCGCTGAGGACTTAAGAATTGTTTAAAAGCATCGATCAGCCGGCCGCCTTCTCAGCCGCTCCTTAGCTGGGGTGGCAATTGCCACCCCAGCTAACCCTCTGGCTCCGCCACTGCTGGGGTAGAAGGCAAACTAGTATGAGCCTGGGTTACAGAGGATGAGGAAGGCTTAGATATCCACTCCACCAACTCTTCTGCATGTTGTGGCTCAATAACATGACAAGCACTGGAAAAAAAGGAAAAGCGTGTCCCGCCTGCAGAGGATGCACCATGTCTACGACAACCACTTTTCACTGTGGACACAGAGGCTGCACCATGTCTATGACCACCACTTTTCACTGTGGACACAGAGGCTGCTTGCCCTGTTTTAGTGGCCTGTGAGCGTCTGCCTCTCCTTGTTGGCCTTTCATACATGATGGGGATTTTTGAGGGGTTTTTATAACTTTTTTATTTTATATACGATGCAAAAAGGGGGATAGCAATTATGCCCTAAATATTATTAGTGCTGCTGTGCCACGAAAAAAATTTTAAATAAAAAAACCCACTGCTGACACAGAAGGAATAGCACCTACGATGCAGAACGGGGGACAGCAATAATGCCCTAAATATTATTAGTGCTACTGTGCCAAGAAAAAAAAAAAAAAACCACTGCTCATGCAGAAGGAATAGCACTTACGATGCAGAAGGGGGGGACAGCAATTATGCTCTAAATATCATTAGTGCTGCTATGCCACGAAAAAAATTCAAAATAATGAAACCCACTGCTGACGCAGAAGGAATAGCACCTGCGATGCAAAAGGGGGGGACAGCAATTATGCCCTAAATATTATTAGTGCTGCTGTGCCACGAAAAAAATTCCCCAAAAAACCCCACTGCTAATGCAGAAGGAATAGCACCTGTGACACAAAAGGAGGACAGCAATTATGCCCTAAATAAAATTAGTGCTGCTGCGCCACAAAAAAAACCCACTGCTGACTAGGGATAGACCGATTATCAGCAAGGCCGATATATCGGGGGTCGATATGCACTTTCCCCGATATATCGGTATCGGCCCCGGAACTGGCCGATATTACTGATATTTTTGTGACGTCATTCTGCCTTCTTAGGCCGCCTCCCTCACCTTGGGCAGCCTCGTCTGGAGTCGGGACTAGTCTCGCAGGAGTGTATCACAGCCATACACCCACCCACAGCAGCCCGGTGCCCCCCACAGGCACTGTACCAGCCAGCCACCCACAGGCCCTGTACCAGCCAGCCACCCACAGCCCCTGTGCCAGCCAGCCACCCACCACAGAGTGCCAGCCAGCCACCACAGGATGCCAGCCAGCCACCCACCACAGAGTGCCAGACAGCCACCCACAGACAGGGTGCCAGACAGCCAGCCACCCACCACAGGGTGCCAGCCAGCCACCCACAGGCCCTGTACCAGCCAGTCACCCACAGCCCCTGAGCCAGCCAGCCACCCGCCACAGGGTGGGAGCCAGCCAGCCAGCCACCCACCACAGGGTGCCAGCAAGCCAGCCACCCACCACAGGGTGCCAGACAGCCAGTCACCCACCGCAGGGTGCCAGACAGCCATTAAGCATTAAACAAAAATTAACATGTTCAGTACCAGATTTGTGTCAAAAATTGTCTTTGACTTTGACTAATTGACTTACCGATATATTGACATACCAAAATATTGTTATCGGCCCTGATAAAAACATATTGGTCTATCTCTACTGCTAATGCAAAAGGGGGGAGTACCAATATTGCAGCAACAGAACCTGACGCTGCAAAAAAAAAAAATAATAATAATAATACGTTTGAAAAGAAAAAAAAAATATATATATATATATATATATATATATCTCAATGAAAAAAATGGGATCAGTGTCCCCACTACACTATGTTACATAAGAATCAGCACAATACTACACTACACCGACTGCAGGACAAAGTATTACACAAGATAATTTAGCACAGCACTACACTACACTACACTACACTGTGTTACACAAGAATCAGCCCTACACCCTGCCTTTGGTCAATCATGGAATCATGGCTCTGACAGGACATTGTGCTGTAATTGGCCGAAGCATACAGGTCAGGTGCATGCTTTGGCCAATCACAAGCACTTAATGCATTGCAATTGCGCAGTGCATTATGGGACGCTCATCTGCAGGCAAACTTCCCGTGTGTTCAGCGAGTAGAGTCAGACAGTTTTCCCATAACTCCAAAGAGGTAATAGTGGACCCTTGCCACAATGTAGAGTCAGATGATGGAACATATTCAGGGAGCTCTGGAAAACTGATTCTAAGGCCATCTCCCACTGATCCCCCCTATAGGTCAAGGCTGCCCTGTGTAGTCCCAACAGACCTGGCGTGAATGAACCCTAACAAAAGGATACTTATGTTTCACTTTAGAATAGAAAATATAACAAATGTGGGTGCGGTATGAATGTACAGTATAACATATGGTAAGTCTTGTCCACTAAATACATGACAAAAGAAGATATTGACGCATGCATGTCATATGAATATAGATAAAAATCTTTTTATTGAATATACAAAGATTGTTTTAAAACATCAAAATATAGAATCACATTGGTAGCTGTAAAAACAACAGAACTACTAGTACCCATTCTATATCTTACACCAGTACCAAATGGAGAACCAATTGTACGTTGCTGCTTGGAATAAACCCTGGGATGGCTATAAGGTATAGATGTTGGATTCGTCTAACATGTTTCGAACTTAGAAATTGTGTCGAGTCCTTCTTCAGAGATGTATCAACAGGGTACTAATTATTTTTCTGAAAGCATAAATATTGACTTGTTAATAGTCGTATATGGATATCATCAACATTCAAAATTACATATGTATTCTATTTTCGTAATAGTTTGGTACAATGAAAGTCAGACAATAATGGGCTCAGTAGTATACTAACATAGTTGGAACAAACATGCTGTACACAGTGCAACATGAAATACAAGATGATGACAGGCAGTGAGGATATCCATTGGTGCCAGAGCTGGGCAACCATCCATATGGAAATGAGGCTGTTTCACAGGGATTCACATGAGCAGTAGGACTATGCCTCTGCACTAAAGTACCGACAAAGTAGTGTCTAAAAATAAATATATAGAGAAAGAGGCTGATTGTGCCATAGAACTGTCACATCTCATGATAAATAATCCAAATGCTATGTATTAAGACTGGTTCAGAAGAGAACACCCTACCTAGCCCCCCCCCCCCTACTTTTCCTTTCAAAACATAAGTAATAATGAGAGATAGTCGAACATATCAGGGTATAACTCTATATTTAAAAACTAAAAGGCTGCCATCCGTATTACTGATATCAGGAGTGAGCAGCAATGATAACTGTTAGGAAGAAAGGGGAGGGAGAGGAAGATAGGCTAATGTTAAATAGTCTTTCACACTTGCGGACCATTCAGATCCGCATGTCAGTTTTTCAGGATGCCCCATGCATCTCTATGGGGCAACGGATGTCAGCGGAGACATGTCCGCTGACATCCAATCCGATCCTGTCCGTCAAATCCGGACGGATGGAAACCCTATTTTCCATCCGTCCGGCAGATCGGATGAGAACGGACAGGCGGTCCGTTCTCATCCGATTCCCCCATAGAGGAGAGCGGGTATCTGACACCTCCATCTCCACACACAGAGCAGAGACGGAGCTGTTATCCGCCTGCTCAGCGGGGGATCGGCGGAACAATCCCCCGCTGAGCAGCATGGCTCCGTCGACAGAACGGAACAATGTGAAAGGGGCCTAAATTGGTATATGGTCGATATGGATTACGGCCATCAGCTGGCCAGTCGGTAGGTGGCAGGCATGTGTGTCGCCATGGTGGTGACCCGCACTCCCTTTGGGTCCCCTGGCGATGCGGCGCGTGGCGCCACCGACGCAGGAAATGCAGAGTGCTTGCGTCCCAAAGAGGTACACAAGCCGGAGGGAAGCCAGATGGCATTTCCTCCTTCCGCTGAAGCAGGCCCTCGATCTCCCTCATTGAGAGAAAGAGACCCTTTGAGCGCCGGTCATTCCATTGGGTCCAGTGTTTCGGCACAGAAGGATGTCCTTTACAGAGTGAAAGAATAAAATAAGATATAACAAAATGTATATAAAAATATCACCTAAGGTAGTGTAGGGAAGAAAAAAAAAAAAGGGGGGGGGGAATCAAAATATAAGATATGATGGATGTAAATTGCAACTATATAGCAACATCCTAGTAGGGTGGAAGTGATAGGACTATCCAACCTAAATATAATTGCAAAAATATCTATATAGCATACTGGGTGGGAACATGTTGATTTGAGAAAAGCTATAGATCCCATTCACAAGGCCTGGAATTAAAGCCAGCTAGACATGGTTTGAAATTTAAGGTTTCATTCAAACCTGGGGGCGAAGTGGCTTTGAGATGGAGGATCCATCTCAGTTCGCTTTGTAAAAGTGATTTATTGAGATCCCTTCCTCTTGGGTTAGGGTGGATTTGATCAAGGGCTACAAATTTCACTTTAGGGGTGGAATTTCCATGAACAAAAGCACCATGTCTCCCCAAAGGTACATCAGGGTCTTTTTTGCTAATGTAACAGAGAGAGAGATGCGGCACATCCAGTGTAGTAAAGAAGTCTTTGGTTTATTGGTATTCCATACTCACAGGCTTAAAACATGACACACAGGAGTACCACAATGTTCAGCAGACGCGTTTCACACAAAATGCTTATTCATTGCAATGAATACCAATAAACCAAAGACTTCTTTACTACTCTGGATGTGCCGCATCTCTCTCTCTGTCACATGGCTCAGCAGGCACCCAGGGCGGTTGCCACAAGTAGTGTTGTTATACTCCACACCTCCAGATAACTTTGGAGCGGTGTACATCTTTTGTCTTTCCTCTTTTCCTTTTACCGCCATCTGACAAGTATTAGCAAAAAAGACCCTGATGTACCTTTGGGGAGACATAGTGCTTTGGTTCATGGAAATTCCAACCCTAAAGTCTCTATGTCAAAAATAATGTAAGGGTGGTAGAGAGGCGTGACATTATGGAAGGGATGAGTACGGACGTAGAATCCGTGTGGGTAGAACTTCATAGGGAAGAAGTAAAGGGGAAAGTAATAGTGGGGGTATGTTATAGGCCGCCCAACCAAAGAGAGTAGGTAGAGCTGGAATTTCTATAACTGTTGAGTAATGCGGCAAAGCTGGGGCCAGTCATCATATTGGGGGACTCCAATTATCCCGACATTGACTGGGAAGAGGGGACTGCACACTCACTGAAGGCCTGTCTTTTCATGAATATCTTACAGGACAACTACAGGTCTCAGTTGGTGGATTCTCCTACTAGAATGAATGCAGTGCTAGATCTATTACTAATGACCCATATCTAATCTCAAATGTAGGAGTCCAGGACAACTTGGGTTCTAGCGATCACAGAATGATCACATTTAGCATAAATCACAAGATAGCAAGGCAAGAGGGGAACATAAGAACCCTAAACTTCAGAAAAGCAAACTTTCCTAAACTGTGCTCAATGATAGAGAAAATAAACTGGGACCAAACCCTAGGAACACTGGCCACGGAGGAAAAATGGGAATGCTTTAGGAACATATTAAACAAAAGCATCTCACAGTGCATTCCTATGGGACATACATTTAGAAGAACTAAGGCCAAACCAGGGTGGCTAAAACATAATGTAAAAACATTTATTAGGGGAAAAAATGACCTTTAAGAGATATAAATCAGAGGGGACATTATCGGCTTTCCAGCAATACAAGGAATCAAATAAGAAAAGTAAATACGAAATCAAGAAGGTTAAAATCGACTTTGAGAGACAAATAGCAGAAGAAAGTAAAATGAACCCTAAGAAATTCTTTAAATATATCTATAGCAAACAAACAGAGCATATTGCACACATAATTAACAATGATGGAAGGATGGTTACAGAGGACACAGAGAAGGCAACTGTGCTAAATGCTTTCTTCTCCTCAGTCTTTACACAGGGTTAGCCGCACTTCACATGACATGCTGCTATGGCTAACATGGGGGAAATCATGGAAAGGCTGGATAACATTACCACAAATAATACACCAGGACCGGATGGCGTGCATCAGAGAGTACGCAGAGAACTCAGTAAGGTTATATCTAGACCACTGTTCCTGATCTTTGCAGATAGTATTTTGACAGGAACTATACCAGGTGACTAGAGGAAAGCTAACGTGATACCAATATTCAAAAAAGGGCAGAGGCATAACCCAGAAAATTATAGGCCGGTCAGCCTGACGTCAATAGTATGTAAACTACAGGAAGGGATGATAGGGGACTATATCCAAGATTTTGCTAAAGTCAACAACATCATCAGCAGTAATCAGCATGGGTCTACAAAAGGACGTGCTTGTCAAACCAATCTGTTAACATTCTACGAGGAGGTGAGCTGTGAGCTAGGGGAGACCTGTGGATGTGGTGTATCTGGATTTTGCTAAGGCATTTGACACAGTTCCCCACAAACGCTTAGTGTACAAACTAAGGTCTGCAAGGCATAGACCACAAGGATTGCTCTTGGATAGAAAAATGGTTAAAGAGGCGTGTCCAAAGGGTGGTAATAAATAATGCGTACTCAGACTGGTCTGGAGTGGTAAGTGGGGTTCCCCCCAAGGCTCAGTCCTGGGACCAATTTTGTTCAATTTATTCATAAAAAGCATTGAAGACGGGATCATTAGCTCAATCTCAGTTTTTGCAGATGACACAAAATTTAGCAGGGCAATAACTTCACACTATGATGTAGAAATCTTACAGAATGACCTGAACAAAATAACAGAGTGGGCAACTGCATGGAAAATGACGTTTAATGTGGAGAAGTGTAAGGCATTGCACTTGGGGACTAAAAACATAAACACAAAATACGCTTTAGGGGGGGAACCTCTGGGGGAATCAAAAATGGAGAGAGATCTGGGAGTCTTAGTAGAAGATAGACTGAGCAATTGCATGCAATGTAGAGCTGCAGCTGCCAAAGCCAAAGCTGGCAGAATATTAGCATGCATAAGGAAGGGGTATATTCCAGAGATAAAACTATAATTCTACCACTTTATAAAACCATGGTCCGACCACATCTGGAGTACTTTGTCCAGTTCTGGTCGCCAATCTTTAGAAAGGTTGTGTTGAAACTGGAGAGAGTCCAGAGAAGGGCAACTAAACTAATTAGGGGATTGGAAGACCTTAATTATGAAGAGCGTTTACAAGCGCTTTATTTATTCTCCCTGGAGAAGAGATGCCTGAGAGGCGACATGATAGCGATTTACAAATACCTCAATGCTACGCAGGGTTTTTTTTTTTACAGTAAGGGCTATAAGATTGTGGAATTGTACCGCAAATGCTGGTAACTGCATAGTATGGCTACTTTTAAAAGACTCTTGGACGCACATCTCAAAGATCAAAACATTCAGGGGTATGGAAAATGAATACGTCCACACACACCTACACAGGTTGAACTTGATGGACTATTGTCTTTATTCAACCGCAACTACTATGTAACTACGTAACTACTATTTAAATTGAAATTTTCCAAGAGCCGGGGATCTCAATAAATCACTTTTAGAAAGCGAACTGAGATGGATCTTCCAACTCAAAGCCACTTCGCCCCCAGGTTTGAACAAAGCCTTCAATTTCAAACCATATCTAGCTGGCTTTAATTGCAGGCCTTGTGAATGGGATCTATAGCTTTTCTCAATTCAATATGTTCCAATCGAGTATGCTATATAGATATTTTTGCAATTATATTTCGGTTTGATAGTCCTATCACTTCCACCCTACTAGGATGTTGCTATATAGTTGCAATTTACAGCCATCATATCTTATATTTTGATAATTTTGTCCCCTTCAACACCCCCCCCCCCCCCCCGCCTTTCTTTTTTTTTCCCCAACACTATCTTAGGTGATATTTTTTAGATTTAAATATTTTTTTTTAATTTTAAAATTTACAAAAGGTACAAATAGTCTATGACTATATAACAGAAGAACAAGATCTTATCAAATCTCAGGTCAATAAAACAGTGACATAGAAATTTGCAAATGGTGTAGCCCCTTATTGTAAACTGATGCTGTGCTGGCCTGCCCGGGCCCCGCCACTCCCCCTCCAGCGCCCCGATGGAAACATACTGCATTCCGAGGGAGAGAGCGACCCGCCCGATAACCAGCCCACAATACCAAGACAAGCTGTGAAGGTGTCCACCATCCGCAGTCCAAGCAGGGGTGCTACCTGTTTGCCAAGTATAGGCAGTTACTGCGGGACACAGTAGCCGAGGACCTAAATTGGTCTATTTACTTCCATGTCAGTAGTAGAGCATTTGAGAGAGAAGATGAAGAGATAGGAAAAGGGATTTAGAGAAAGGAAGGAAAGAAGAAGGAAAGAAAGAAAGTGGATAGTAAAGTGTTGGCATCTAGATCCAGAGCCCAGGGGTAGGGAATTGTAAGCAAACTATGTGACCCCATTAAGTAGAGGCATCCCCTCCGATCCGGGAGGGCCAGCGAGGTACCTCATCCAGGGGTCCCATGTTTTCTCAAAGAGATGCATTTTGTCTTGAAGCAAGGCCACCATCCTCTCATTTATCATGATCCAGGTCAGCTTAGCCTTTAGCAGCTCGATCGGCACCACCGGTGTCTGCCCGGAACGGGATATTGCTATTTTTGCTGCTGTGAATATAAACGCTATTAGGCGTTTGGTATGTTTCGGTGTCCCCTCAATAAGTTTGCCCAGAAACGCCTGCTGAGGAGAATTTACTACGTTAATTTGTGTGAGGGAGTAGATAAAATTGTATGTGCGGATCCAGAACCGCAGGACTTTCGTGCAATTCCACCAGGTGTGTAAGACTGTGCCCGCTTGTCAGCATCCCCTAAAGCAGCTAGGAGAGGCCTCTCGAACCACGGCAGCCAATTTGACTGGGACCATGTACCATCGCAAAAACACTTTATAATTAGCTTCTATCAAAGATGTGTTAAGCAAGGATTTAGATTTAAGCTGAGCTAACGCATTCCACTCTGCCCTATCTAATTCCTCACCCAAATCCTCTTCCCAACTCCTCACGTAAGGTAGTTTTGTTTTGTCTTCATTTAGCAGATTATATATTGTAGATATATAGCCCTTCTGCCTATCAATTGTGGTGCATAAGTGTTCCATAGGAGTCAAAGTGGTAATGTCGCCAACTCATTTAAGGGAGTTCAGGAAGTGAGAGATCTGAGAATACCTGTAGTACTCCTGCACTGGGAGAGAGTGTTTTTCTTTCAACTTATCTCTAGTGAGCAAACCTTTTCAGTCACAAAGGTCCGCTAACCGAAAAAACCCTTTATTCGGCTACCACTCAAATGCGGAAGGACAGAGGCCCAGAGGGAACAATGGATTGCCTAAAAGAGGCGCAAATGGTGTATGAGGGAACTTAAAGTTATGTCTTTTCGACAGTCTATCCCATATTCCCAATGACAGGGACAAGGTGGGGCAGAGAACCCCCGGTCTATCTTTAGCTCGTAGCCACATAAGGTGGCTAATTTGGGTGTTGGGAAGGTGCGACAATTTAAGTAGCATCCATATTGGGTAAGGCCTCTGCGAGTGGTACCGAATCAAATGAGTGAGTTGGGCGGCATAATAGTATTTCACCAGGTCCGGGACCCCTAGACCTCCCCGCAATTTGGGAACAAAGAGAGTGCTTTTGTTCACTCTAGGCCTCATATAAACTGAATAATTTTCTGTTAAAACATTCGAAGATCTGTCATATTAATCATTATCGATAAAGTGCGGAACAGGTATAGCAGCCTAGGCAAAATGTTCATTTTTACAGAATTCTACCTACCGAACCATGATGGGGGGTTTACAGCCCATCTATTAAGATCCTCCTGCATTGTTTTATATAAGGGCGGGCAGTTGCATACGTAGAGGGTATCTACGGAGGCAGTGAGATGAATGCCGAGGTATGGTCTTGATTTTTCCAGCCATTTAAAGGAAAAGTTGCTCTTAAGAGTGGTTACAGTAGCATTGTCCAGTGTCAGATTTAACGCCTGAGATTTAGAGTGACTCACTCATAGCCCAGAGAGCGTAGTGAATGTGTCCAGCTCCTTGAGTAGGTTAGGAATGGAGACCAGTGGAGTGGAGATGTACATTAGGAAATCATCATCAGCAAAGAGCGCACTTATGCACTGCGTCTCCGCAGGGGATTCCCTGGATATTCGGGTTATGGCATAGTTTAATGGCTAGTGTCTCTAGGGCCAAGATGAATAGGAGTGGGGACAAGGGACACCTTGGCACGTGCCTCTACATATTGCAAGGTAATCTGATTCATAGCCTTTAATAGATAATCTTGCTATGGGTGCACTATACAGTGTTTTAATGATTATTAGAAAATTGTTTCCAAAGCCATACCACTCCAGAGTCAGTAATAGGTACTCCCAAGATTAGGAGTCACACGCCTTATGTAAATCGTGGGACAACAGCATGCCTTTTCTCTAAACCCCCATCCCAGTTAGATTTTAACCCTGAAATATTGTTGATTGCACGTCTGGTTTGGTCAGGGGCCTGTCTATGCGGGGCAAAGCCTACTTGATCGGGGTGAATATATTCTTCTAAGAATGAGTTCATTCTCGTGGCCAAGATTTTCGTCATTATTTTCAGATTAACATTTATAAGAGAGATCAGGCGATAGTTTAGACATTCCCTGTGATCCTTGCCTGATTTGGGAATGACTTGTATAAAAGCGTTATTTTTGTATTTGGGGATAGGGTTGCCTCTTCTGATTAAATTGAAGTATGAGCAGAGGTGGATAGCGAGAATTTCCCTGAATTTTTTATAGTAATGGCAAGAGAAGCCATCGGGGCCAGGTGCCTTTGCTGAATTGAGGCTTTTATTGGCAGACAGCACTTCAGATTCCGAGAACTCTCTGTCCATTATGTCCGCATGGGAAGCAGAAAGTTGAGGGAGGGGGAGATCACGGAAAAATGTTTCCAGTAACAAACGTTGGAGTGGGTTCGGTTGGGTGTAGAGTTTAGTGTAGAAATTGTAAAACTCGTTGACTATCAATTGGGGGTTTTGTGACCTGTACCCGTTCTGTAGTCTCAATTTCGGAAGCGCTGGAGAATATTGTCTTGGGACCAGCTTTCGAACCAACAATGTATGCGGTTTGTCACCCAATGTGTAATAGCAATTTCTGGACCACCGAACAAACTTTTCAGCCTTCGTTGTCAGACTAAGGCTAAGTGTCACCCGTGCGGCATCTATTTTGTGTCTGATGTCCACTATTTTTCTATTCCCTCAATAGGTTGCGTAATTCAACCTCCTGCTGTAGTATGTTCCGTTCGCGTTCCCTTTTCTTCCAAGAGGCTATTTGCATTAGCTTACCCCGAATCGTCGCTTTATGCGCTGCCCAAAGAATCGTGGGGGAGGTGTCAGTACTTTGGTTATCGATAAAGTATTGGCGCAAGTGGTCCTCTACCTCTTTGAATATTATAGGGTCATTCAAAATGGAGGCATTCAGTCTCCAAATTGCTGGCTTGGACTTCTTCCACAAGTCAGAGATTGTCATCTCGACTAGAGAGTGGTCAGACCAGGGCGTCATAGTTATCTGGGTTTTCAATACAAACGGGAGGAGGGGCGACAGCGCAAATTAATGGTCTGTGCGAGCGTATGTTTTGTGGGCATGGGAATAGTGTGTGTAATCCCTCATGGTGGGGTGGTCATTTCTCCAGACATCCACTAGACTGTTGGCGTGCAGTAGACGCGCCAACTTAACTCCTTGTTTGGGTACATGTTTGAGGGAAATATGCATTGGATTTGTCCAATATTTGGTCCAATGGGATGTTGCTATTACCCCCCAAAGATGACGTGACCTGTTGCAAGTGGAATCACCACCCTCAGCATGTCATGGAAAAAGGCCAATTGTCCCACATTAGGTGCATAGTAAGAAATAAATGTGACTTCATGTTCATTGATTTTACCGTGGACTAGAATGTACCTGCCTTCCTTTCACTAATTATTCCTTTAGGGGTGAAAAGGATTTTCTTAGCTATGCAGATCGCTACTTCCTATTTTTTTATCTGAGCTATTGGATAGGTAGCAGGTGGGGTATTTAGCACTAAGGTATTTGGACGAGGAGGTGCGTGTGAAATTAGTCTCTTGCAATAATAGAACATCTATGCCCTGTTTGTGATAGTATTGGAATGCCTTTGTGCGCTTGGTAGGGGCATTTAGGCCTTGTACATTGTGTGTGAGGACTTTGAAGTTAGTTGCAGAAAGATGTGTCATCGTGGCTCAGTAAGTTGTACTCGCCTAAGTCTGCTACGGGCCGCTGTCTGCGGAGAGATAAATGAAGTCCAGATAGGGGAGACCGCTCCAAGTGAGATGGGTGTCAGGTGCTGGTCGGATCCGCAATCCAAGGCCGTATGAAACAGAAAAAGGTGACCGCACTCCGATGTAGATCAAAATTGGAGTATGTTTATTCCACATCAAACCATAGGCAAAATTTAAAACATCACACTGTGAGTGCAGGACAGAAAAGGTAGACGCGTTTCACGACTAGAGATGTAGCTTACTCATTACCAAGTCATCGTGGCTCAGTAAATTGTACTCGCCTAAGTCTGCTGCGGGCCGCTGTCTGCGGAGTTTTGGGGCCTGGAAGGTTACATACGACATAACTGAAGTAGGGTGGATCTAGACACTGAAGAAGCACTAGAAGAGCGAGGAAAAGGGAGGAAAGGTTAGAAAATGAACGAGGAGAAAAAACACTCTCCCCGTCCTTACCCCCCCCCCCCCCCACCCATTGCGAACAAGGGGAGGGATGTCAAGGAAACTTCCATTGTTGTACACATAATACATAAACATAACAGGTTGTGGGGTCCAGTTCCCCTAAGAATACCGCAAGGTTGATCACCACCAAGGGCCATGAGCAAGGTCACAATGGGTGGCATGCAGGAACATCCCAATCCGTTTCTCCTCAAGCTGTCCAATCCACCCTATAAGGAGAGCAAGGTGGAACAGTCCCATAAGCCCTGGATTGCCACGTGTGTAGCATTCCCCGTACTCCCCTGGGTCTCGAAAAAACCGACCCAGAGAGGGGGTTCAAATTTAGGCCCAAGTCCCCATAACGGGAAAAAATTGTCCAACAGGATTTCAATGAGTAAAACAGAAAAACAACTCAGACAATGGACGAGGCAACTTGGCCCTGCCGCTCCCTGAATTGCACTAAACCGTCTTTGCTTGAGCAGAATATGGCCTTCCTCAAACTGAAGGCGAACAAACTGAAACTGTGGGGTTGTGAACCATTTGTGTGTAATCCCCGGTAGCCATAAAGCTCAACCGTATGCAGAGCAACTGAAGAGACTGGATCATGAGAGAGTCTTTTTAACACCTCAGAGTGGAGTATGCGATCTGGCTGGGGCCTTCCGTTTCGGTTGAGACCACAGGGGTAAAATTGGTCTAGCGTTGGTCGCTGGAGACTCCGGCGGTGATCTGAGTGAAGGGCCCTCTCTTGTGATTATTCCCAGGCCTAGCAACACCTCTTCTCCCTCATGGAAGCTGGAGAAAGAGTGTGATTTGCCCTTGTATGTGAAGGAGAGCCGGAATGGGTACGACCATCTGTATTTGATTTGATGATTGATTAGGTGAGTTAGTAATTGTCTCAAAGATCTCCTCTTTTGTATAGTCATTTGGGAGATGTCCGCGAAGATTTGAATCGAGTAGCCAAGTAGAGTAACATCTTGTCTAAAGTGGGCAGCCACCATGATCTTTTCTTTGATCGTATAAAAATGGGGTTTCGCTATGATATCCCTGGGCAGGCCATCAGGTCTTGGGGACGTCAGGGCCCAGTGAAAGCGTCTAGTTCCAAGTGGAATAAGCTCAGACATGAGCGTAAGAATGGTGGGTTCCAGGTCTGTAATGGATTTGGTGAGACCCCTTATCCTGAAGTTGTATCTGCGAGATCTGTTCTCTAGGTCTTCTATTTTAGATTGGGCTTGATCTAGTTGATCTTGTAAGGAAACAATCAATTTATGGTTTTGATTAACTCTCTGCACTGTTCCATGAACTTTGGATGCAATAGAGTCTAGTCTCCCCCCTATTGCCTGAAAATCACCTTTTAGGTCAGCCGTGAATATTGCACAAGCTTTAGAAAGTTCCTGTTCCAGGAGAGCTGAGAATCTAGCTATGAGAATCAAATCTCCTGAGTATGGTGCAGGAGGGGGGGTTGTAGAGCTGCCCTGACTCAGGGCAAGTTCTGCCAGGTCTGCCATTTGTCTGTGCAGCGAGGATGCTGGAGATGCTGCCCCCTCTATCTCCCCCTCCGATGATGAGGTATGGTATGGGGAGAAGCGCTGCGGTTCCCTCAAGGAGGGCTGTAACGTGTCCTCCTGAGATTGTGAGGAGAAGGGATCTCTTACCTCCTCAGTGTGAGAAGTGGCGGGCGTTTGATGTCCCAGGCTGTGGGAGCTGGTGTGGAGGAAGGAGGGCCACCTCGTGCAGCCGTGCTGCAGGTCGCCGCCATCTTGGCCGCTTGTGTCTGTATCCCAGGGGAAGACAGGCGCGCTGTGGAAGGAGGCTGTACCGGCGTGTTTTGCTTCTTTTTAGCTGTTCCAGTTATCCTCTGGTTAATTTTCCCTTCCTCTTCCAAATGCTTGTTGTCCAGAGCTTCCACCCTCTCTCCTTGTCGCTATTTTTAGCTGGGAAATGGCAGGGATGTGCAGAGCGTGGTCAGAGCATGTCTGGTCCCGGCGCCGCGCGCATGCACACTTACTTTGTTATACTTTATTTTCTTTCACTCTGTAAAGGATATCCCTCTGTGCCGAGACACTGGACCCTCCAGGATGAGGAATGAATCACCCGGTGCACAAAGGGTCTCTTTCTCTCAATGAGAGAGATCGGGGCCCTGCTTCAGCGGAAGGAGGAAATGCCGCCTGGCTTCCCTCTGGCTTCAGTTCGTCTTTGGGACGCAAGCACTCTGCATTTCCTGAGACAGTGGCGACGTGACGCGGGACCCTGCTCTGCACCCATATTTGAGGGCAGGGCGGTGCCACATCGCCAGGGGACCCAATGGGAGTGCGGGTCATAGCCATGACGACACCCGCGCCTACCGCCTACCGACAGGCCAGCTGATGGCCGTAATCTATAATGACCTACATCTGTGGGGGGGGGGCTATATCACCGCCGCCGCCTTCCATGCCCTGAACAGTGCATGGAGAGGACAGTGGTGAATACCTCTTCCTAGGCAGGACAACCATATACCAATTTACAGGTATTTAACATTAGAGCCTATCTTCCTCTCCCTCCCCTTTCTTCCTAACAGTTATTATTGCTGCTCACTCCTGATATCAGTAATACGGCTGTTATACCCTGATATATTCGACTTTCTCTCATTATTACTTATGTTTTGAAAGGAAAAGTAAGGGGGGGGGGGCTAGGTAGGGTGTTCTCTTCTGAACCAGTCTTAATATATAGCATTTGGATTATTTATCATGAGATGTGACAGTTCTATGGCACAATCAGCCTCTTTCTCTATATACATTTGTCTTTAGACACTACTTTGCCGGTACTTTAGTGCAGAGGCATAGTCCTACTGCTCATGTGGGTCCCTGTGAAACAGCCTCATTTCCATATGGATGGTTGCCCAGCTCTGGCACCAATGGATATCCTCACCGCCTGTCATCATCTTGTATTTCATGTTGCACTGTGTACAGCATGTTTGTTCCAACTATGTGAGTAAACTACTGAGCTCATAATTGTCTGACTTTCATTGTACCATACTATTGCGAAAATAGAATACATATGTAACGTTGAATGTTGATATGCATATACGACTATTAACAAGTCAATATTTATGCTTTCAGAAAAATAATTACTAATAATACGTCGCTGAAGAAGGACTCGACACAATTTCTAAGTTCGAAACATGTTAGACGAATCCAACATCTATACCTTATAGCCGTCCCAGGGTATATCCCAAGCGGCGGCGTACAATTGGTTCTCCATTTGGTACTGGTGTAAGATAATACTACTGTAGTATTGTTGTTTTTACAGCTACCAATGTGAATCCATATTTTGATGTTTTAAAACAATTTTTGTATATTAAATAAAACGATTTTTATCTATATTCTTATGGCATATCACTTTAAGGCCACGAGGGGTATTAGCACAGTTTCTGTGCGCCAATATCTTCTTTTGTTATGTTTCAAATAGTGGTGTTTTGGGGTTTTCATTTCTTTTGGCAGCTTATTGGTTTTTAATTCATGTTTGGGCCTTTTTGTTAGTTTAGAGTGCTCCTATCCCATAGTCAAAATAAAGGTTAGGCATACACTGGTTAGGGCCATTATCCATCATTAAAAGTGCTGCTAGACATTTATACACCACTGTACCCTCTGCAGTATCTAAACTTAGCATTTTTTTCCCCTGAGAAGCGGAGGTCTTAGAAATAGGAGGCTGCATTTTATTGCCAGACCTACTTTAAGTATAAGAACTTTTTTGCAACATAAATTCCAATGAATTGTAATAAAGAGAGTACTAAAAAAAAAAATTATAAAGGAACATCCCTCATCAATAAAAAGCCAATAAACTATCTACAAAATCGATTCTGTAATATGTGGCGGCTCAGTGACTTGGGTCTGGTTGAAAAATATATGATCACCCAGCATGTCTTCATTTTATTAAGACTTTATTTAGTGTTTTTGGTGTGGGTGGAATGGTTCCTTTTTCATTTGCATTTTTTGTGCTGTGATTTTGTATATTATACTTCAGTAGAATATGTGTTAACAATAAAGCACGTGTCTTGAATATATTTTAAGCTGGTGCATTGTTTTGCAAGTCACTCTTTTGCATTTTTAGTTTATTTGTTCCTGTTTCTGCATATCTGTTATACTTTAAAGCTAAATTTTATTCTACTTATATTTTGGCTTTCCTGGTTCCTCCTTTCTACCCTCATCAACATGCTAATTTTTAAATTAAAAACCTTTCTTGTTTAATTACATACCTGTTGTTTGGGTATAGTGTTGCATGACCACGCAAATATCATGTAAGGAGCGACAGGGCTGAAAGCTGAAAATTGGCCTGGGCTGGATAAAAGTGCCCAGAAGGCAAGTGGTTAAGCACATCCTAAGCTAAGGGCAGATGGATTCAAGGACGTAAATACTACTTGAATCTCATCTGCCCTTACTTAACATGGCCACAGCTAGAAATTCCAGGGGGTGTTTTTTTAAAGGGATTTCTCAGCAAAATATAGCATGGAGACCAGGGTGAATGGGTGAGTTTGTTTTGAATTTTAAAAATGAATTATTAGCATTGTAGTTACACTTTAAGCACTTCATATGGTATATACAGCATATGTAAGATATTTGGATTGACCACAGATATTGTTTCAGTTCTGTGCTATTTGAAGATATCCCCTCTATTTTTGTTGCAGGTACATCTCATCATTTTGGACTTTTCCTCACCTTCAGTCCTGGTGACACCACTTAGAGGACAAATAGAGAGGGTAAATTTCCCCATAGGGGACAAGGACAACAATAAACATATGAAAGAGAAAGATAGTATGCATAATGTTAAACCACAACTGAGTCCAAGGACACATTAATTGTTCCCCAAATAATTGAAAAAAAAAAGCCAATGTGTTCCGGGGATCTGGGCATTCTCTTTATCATGGCATGGATGATGTATATATTCTTGTAAGGACTCAAATTGCACAAATGCCAGACTGAACTTTTATTAAAGTGGTTGTAGACCCCCAACTACTATTTGTACCTATAGGTAAGCCTTAATAAGGATTACCCATAGGTACTGTAAATATCTCCAAAACGTGCATTGTTTAAGAGATATTTACATTGCACGCTGCCGATGACGTCATCGGCGCATGCGCTTTGAAGGAACGGCCGCTCGTGCCATTTCTTCAGAGCCCGGTGTCGTAACTGGCTGCTCCCGTGTGGGAATGACGTCATGCGGCTCTGGCCAGTAGCACAGCCAGAGTTCGCAGACCCAGAAGGAAGATGAGCAAAGGTGGATGCAGTCTCCAGCAGGGACGACGCGGGCTTCGTTTGCAGGTAAGTGTCACAATGTGCTAGTATGCGTTGCATACTGGCACATTATGCATTTATTTTGCTTTAAACAACATTTTTCTTTTCAAGACTTTACTTCCTCTAAGTCTACGTGAGTGGATTTGGCAGCAAAAAAAAAAAAAACAAGAAACATGTATTTTTTTATATCAATTCAGTTTGCTAATGTCTTTACATCAATACACAGTATAAAAACATTCAAGCCATGATGAAGGGAGAGTGCTCAGGCCTCTGTAAACACATTGGTAACTTATTACTTATAACACATTGGCAACTTAAAGCGCAACACCACTTTTATTGAGAAAAAAAATATTCCCCTCTGGGTAATCTCTGTACATTACAAGGAATTTAACAAACTTTGTTGCAGATTCCTACTTTTTGTTATTCTGAAGAAATCATTGTTTGTTCCTCTGTGCCTCTGTGCTGAGTGAGTCAAATGTGAGTGGTTTCATAATTACCTGTCAGCTGTGGCAGCTGCAGAGCACTAATGAGGAAAGCTGCTGGGCCTGCATCCCTTTAGACGTGCTGCTATTGGGAGTATCTCACCAAAAATTACATTTTTATTGCAGGGGATGCCAGAAATCTGACTTGTATCTTAGGCAGACTTCTGGGCAAATTGGTGAGTCAATCACACAAGCAGGAAATTAGGTATCTGGGGTGTGGTCAGTACACATTCCAGGCGGCCATATTGCATTGCAATTTCAGAAAATTCCAACAGCTGCAGATTGAAAAGGAAAGGTAATTTTTAATAAAACTCAATTACAATATGATTTGTGTCGCAATTGTATACGCTATATTGTTTTTTCTTTGTTTGCTATTTTTTTTCCTCACAAAATTATTTAACGAACGAATAAAGTTTGAGTACTGAGTACTTCCGCCGGAGTTTGGCGCGATCTTCCAGCCGCGTCACTTCCGGTGGAGCCCCATACTTTAGGGGGAGGGCGGCCGGTGCTCAGACACGGCTGTCTCTCCCCCTCAGGCTGTGCGTTCGTCCAAAGGGGGGGAACCTTTGTTTTTCCTCCATCAAGACTCATCTGGGCTCGGGGTTCACACCCCCAAACGGGATTTTCAAGACGGAAGCAGTGGGGATTCAGTGTTACTCACTGGGTAAGTGGGGTGGTTTATACTTCCTTTCCCCTCCCGTCTTTACCCCTGGTGGGCATTTGTTCTTATCGGGTAGAATTGTCTAGGGCAACTTGGATTAACCATGTCCAATTATACACGGATATACGTTTGCAAGCCTTTTTTATGGTTATTTCTTATAGCAAGATGTGCTATGGATGTATTGTGATGCAGATGGCTATACACAGTCTCCTAGGTGTTGTGGGGGCCCCTCCTTCCCCCCCTCCCCATTTCCTCTTCCCCTCCCTTTCTCCCCCCCTCTTCCTCTTTTGGTCTTTTTCCCTCCCCCTCCCCCTTTCCCCTCTCCTCCCCCCCCTCTCCCTCCCCCTCCCCCCTACATCAACTGTGATGTTACATCAAGTTGTCTTCATGCCTTTCATTTTTTCCTTTGGTTATATTCAATAATTTTTTTTCTCAGATGGTATTCCACTAGTACGCCCGGGGTCTGCTTGGTGGTGAGGGAGGCTACCTCTCTGAATGCACCCTGACGGTACGGGACTCGGCACCTTTCCTGGGCTCCCTGAGTGAGGGGTTTTAGGGTTGATTTACCCTGATACCCTCGCCCGGTTGCATCCCTCCTGCATGTGGCCCTGTATGGTCGATAGCGCAGCCAGCATTTCTGGTCTCTTGTTCAAGCACTTTACAGCACAAGCACCTTGGTGAGCATCAAATAATTTTGTAGTGAACACGTGCTCAAATGTTCATATGTGTTTATTATCTTTTCCTGTGAACTTTTGTAACTTATGATTTTTTCTTTCTATGATAGTTAACCAAGGATCAACAAACGGTCTTCGATAAAGCGCCATTCTATGCGAAACGCATCAGACCGACCCTATCTGGTTATAAACAATGTCAATTGTACTGTGTTTGTCTTTTTAAAATGTCATGTGTGGAGTTGGCTCCATTTTTACATTTATGAGTGTTAATCACTACAATAAAGTTTACATTTTTATTACATTGTTTGTTCTATTGCTGTTTACAGCGGTTTTGATGCTCCAAACTAGTTAGTTGTGACAGTCTCCTTACCATCCCTTTTTTTGTCTAGAGGTACAGTGGGGGCTGGTTCCCCCTCATGGGGTGACGTCCCACTGTCCCTTCTTACATTTGTTCCAATATATTACCTGGGATTGGAGTCAGTTCACACCAATACTCTACTAGTTTATCCAACAACACCCTCTCTTTTCATTAACGAACGAATAAAATTGGACTCATTTGTGGTTTGATGCAATCTTTCAGCTTCTGGATTCTGGCTACCCCGACCTGACAAGAGCAACAATAAACACCTGACAGGAGTTCTAATCCCATACTACTATATCAAAACAAAAAAAAAATATTTAAAAAAAGGTTTTGTCTGTACATTAATTTTAATAATTATTTTTATAGATCTTCCATGTCTCCTTTTTTGCGGTTATCTGTCAGAAAACAATGCTGCATGTGTCAGAGAATCCAAGCATTTGCCAGAGGCTTCCTCCCTGAGCTAATCTAGAAATTATTGGCTCAGTGTGGAGTTTATTCTTGGCTTAAAAAAAAAAAAAACAACTAATCTTGTTTAGCATATGGAAAGCAGGCGTAGGCACACCACTGCTTTAAAATAATAAAAAAAAATCAGTGACAATACACTTCAGCCAATGAGAGCAGCCAAGATGTCGTATTTATAATGAGATCAATTCAAAGGGATTAGGCACACATTTGACACACTATTGCATGGGGCGCCCTGGGCAAACATTTCATGAGTGGACCCCATCCCATTATTTCTTTACCCCAACACAAATATCTAATACCCAATAAAGAGACAGAGAGGATGAAAGTCCACAGTCACTCCTAGCATACATACTGGGATTTGAATTTCCACTCAAATTTATTTAAGTAAAGTCTAGGAAAGCATTATTTTATATCATACATTGATGATCCAATGTCTTTTTTTAAGGGGCTCTTTCACACAAGCAACAGTGTCTGAGGGCCAATTCACACTGGTCCGACATGCTCTCCGGCTTCGAGAACACAAGTCGAATGACACGTCAAAATCAATGGTTCCCTATGAGTGCCGTCCTAACTGGTCTGACATGTGTCCGTCCGACTTTAAAAAAAGGTTCCTGCACTACTTTGTTCTGACTTGGGCATGATTTTAGCCCATTGATTTGAATGTAAAGCCCCGTACACACGTACCGATTGTCGGCCGTAAATATTCGGCCGACGACCGATCGGCCGATTGTATACTTGTTAGTATGATGCTTCCGACAGCCGACAGCGCATTTTCGGCCGAACAGAATCTGTCGTGCAGGCATTAAAATTTTTGTTGGCCAACACCAGAACGCCCGATTGTTCGCCAGTCAGTACAGATTTCGGCCGACAGACAGCAGATTAGCAAGACTGGGCATGCTCAGAAAAGAAAAAACACACGGAAAGTTAACCATCACATGACATCACTTCTGCAGTCGGCTGTTGTTGGCCGACAAAATTCGTGTGCAGTCTTTTGCAGTTTTCAACAGACACGACAGCCCTGGACAAAAGACGGCCGATCGTTAGGCCGACGATCGGTACGTGTGTACGGGGCTTTAGTCACATTCAAGTCGGATCACCATTTCAACTGATCTGACTTGTGGCATGCAACTTCTGCTCTGACTATCTATAAGGGGAACACCATGGCAAAAAAAAAAAAAACGGCGCTGGGTTCACCCCCCCAAGACCATACCAGACCCTTGTATGAGCATACAGCCATGCAGGTCAGGAAGGTGGGGGGACAAGCGAGTGCCCCCCCCAGACCATACCGGGCCACATGCTCTCAACATGGGGGGGGGTGGGTGCTTTGGGGCAGAGGGGGTTCTGCGCCCCACCCTAAAGTACCTTGCCCCCATGTTTTTGGGGACAAGGGCCTCTTCCTGACAATCATCAATCCTGGGCGGTGGTTGTGGGGGTCTGCAGGCAGGGGGCTTAGCATAATCTGATAGCCCCCATTAACAAAGAGGCCCCCAGATCCCAGGCCCCCTTCCTCCATGTGAATGAGTATGGGGTACATTGTACCTTCACCCATTCACCAAAAAAAAGAAGTGTAGTGTTACAAAAACAAGAGGCGGTTTTTGACAAGTCCTTTATAAAAAATGTGTCATCTTTCTCTGGTTCTGCCACAAATGTCTTCTCCCTCCGCTAATGTCTTATTCCTCAACTGATGTCTTCTACCACTGACCTAAAAAAAATATTAAAAAATAAAAATAGTCCTACTCCAACGCTGGCTTAGATAATCTCCCTCCACAGTGTTTGCAACAATTGTCCACTTTAGCAGACTGGACATTTCAGGCACCAGATATACAGATTTGCATGTAGCAGTTGCTATATCTACTTGTAAGAACTCTAGCAGCTCCTCTAGAGCAATGAAATTATGTCACTCTTCAATTTGAAAGGAGTAGCTAGAAATCATGCACTAGCAAAAGGAAAATAAAGGGTTAAACAGGTACAATTTGAATTAAAATAATTTAATGATGTGCGAGTGCCATGCTGTGCAGGTGTGCTGGAAAACATGGCCAGCGTTATGTTGAGGCCCCAGAAGGCATGACTACCTAGACTCACAGAAAGTGGGTTTGAATGAAAGTAGGCATCATTTAATGCAGAGAAGGAGGGGCACTGGCATGTCCGGATCTAGTGCCCCCCCCCCCAAATTTCAGTTGTGCCCTCCAGGCCGGCCTTTGCATGTTTTTTTTGCCTGGCTGCTGAGCTCCTTTCCCCTATTTCCGCACTAAGGGCAAGGACAAGGGGAGGGCGGCCTGAAGCAGTGAAGTTCTGAAAAAAGATGTGGCAAAGAGGAAAGAGGCGGGAGGAGGTGCCGGTGCTATGTTCTCCACTCCTGTCAGAACAGCGCTCCTCCTTGTGGCAGATGACACATGATTGTTCTTACATTGGGGGCAAGGGGGAGAGCACAGCACAGCCTGCATCTCCTCCTGACTCTGTTGTGGTTCATCCCACTTCCCTCCCCTATAAGTTGGGGAGGGAGCTTACAGGCAAATTGTACACAATAAAGGGGGGAAGTGGGGCTATTTGTGCTTGAAGGGGTATGGGGGGATTTGGGAATTTGTGCTAGGAGGTGGATGGGGGATTTGTGCTAAGAGGGGATTAAGGGGGATTTGTGGAAAGAGGGAGGATTTTTGCTGGGAAGGGTAACTTGGAAGGAGTTGCTCCAGGAGGAGGGATTTGGGGGAATTTGTCCTAGGTGGGAGGATTTGTGCTAGGAGGAGGATTGGGGGGGATTTGTGCTCGGAGAAGGGATTGGAGGGAATTTGTGCTAGGCTGGGAAATTTGAGAAGAAAGGGGATCAGTGTTAGGAGGGGTGAGTTTTTGAGTGACAGAGATTTGTGCTAGGAGGGGGGATTTATGGTGGGATTTGAGCTGGGAGGCAGAATCAGAGGGAAAAGATTTGTGCTGGGAGGGGGGATTTGAACCTGGGGGGGATTTTTGCATTTTTATTTGGGGAGAATTACGGCTTAGGAATGAGAGTGCGGATTAGTGCTCTCATTTTTTATTTTTTTTGACGGGCAGGGATTTATTCTGAGACCGGATGCTCACGCTTAGGGAGGCGCAGTTTGTCATCTTCGCCTCAGGTAATAGTTGACCTTGATCGGCACTGCCTGTGCTTTGCACAGGGAATTCAACAGATCTTCTCCTCCCCACGCAGCTGAGATCAGATTCCCTTACAGACACAGCCTCAATCTGCACAGTGTATAGCTTGCTGCTCTGTTGCAGTTCTGACCTGTGAAATTCCCAGATCGGAATGGCATTGCAGCTGCAGTAGCCAGCTACACACTGTGCAGATCGAGGCTGTGTCTGTAAGGGAATCTGATCTCAGCTATGTTCTGTGTTGGGAGGAAAAGATTGGCTGAGTGCCCAGGCTGTGTACAGTGCGGGGATGAAGGGAGGAGCTCTGCTGAGTGCTCTGCCACCAGTAACCCCGTCCTCTGCCCTACTGACCCCTGTCCTCTACCCTGCTGACCTCCGGGTACCATGCCCTGCTGACCCCCTGTACACTCCCCTGCTGACTGCCTGTACACTGCCCTACTGACCGCCTGTACACTCCCCTGCTGCCCTCTCATCATCTGCCCTGCTGGCCCACTGTACACTGCCCTACTGCTGCCCTGTGCACTCCTATTCTGACCTACCATCCTCTGCCCTGCTGACCGCCTGCACACTGCCATACTGACTACTGTACACTCCCCTGCTGACCTCCCATCCTCTGCCCTGCTTACTCCTGTCCTCTGCCCTACTGTCCGCCTGTACACTGCCCTAATGAATACTGCACACTCCCCTGCTGACCTCTCATCCTCTGCTGACCCCCTGTACTGTCCCGCTGACCTACTGCACCCTGCCCTGCTGCGACCTGTCTGATTTGCTGCCCTGCTAACCCCTGTACACTGCCATACAAACTAATAGCTTCTGTGCTCTGTCCTACAAACTGCTGACCCTATTGTCTACCCTGCTGATCCATGTACACTGCTGTACTGACTCGCATTCTCTGCCCCCCCCCCTCCCCTGACATTTTTTACTGAACCCCCACATCAGACAGGCTGAATCCAGCCCTGGGCACTGGATCCATCTATTATGATGTAGGCACTATTTGTGTATATGACAGTTGCAGATCATGGCTGTCAAAATACAATAGCAGCAGTAGGAAATTCATCCATCCACTGTGTAGCACGGATGGAGGAATCTGAGTTTTTTTACTGTTCAGATTGTAGGATGAACAAAAAAAAAATCTATAGGTGTATAATTAGCTTTACTGGCCATGAGACCAAGGCTGGAGTGCTTAGATTGCAGGATCCTTTAATCTTCTGGTGGCCCCCCTGGACTAGAGGGCCTGGAGCAGCTGGCTTTTTTGTCCGTATGGTTACTGCGGCCCTGATTACATGTAGAATACCCTATGAATAGTCCTTTAGCATGCACTAAAGGTATTTATCACATAGCTGAATTTAGAAAGGAAAAATTAATGCCTCTACAAATGGTTTCCTAAAGATCCCATCTAAGAAACAAACATCAAGCTATTAACTGCTAAAGCTATATAGAAATGAGTGCACCTTTGCCAAAGACAGAAAGTCCCATCATTTAACTTTAACTTATTTAAACCAGCTAGATGATATAGAGCTTCCCACAGGTCAAGTGAGTGGGCTTTCTTCCTGAATCTTTGCAATGATGCTTCCTCTTTATATCTCTATTCAGATACAAGCCTCCATGGCTGGTATGAATACAATCAGTGGGCAGGTAACACGTTTATAAAAGTCAGAATTTCTGCCTATGAGAGACAAGTAGGTATATGTAAAGTGGAACTATAGCCTAATTTTTTTTTTTGTTTATTTACATTTTGGATAGAGGATTATAATATATATATACATATATATACATAACATAATATAATATAAGTTTTTTTTCATCTGTATCCCATTAAGAAGATTTTCCTTTAGGCTCCATGCACACAGGGCGTCATAAAAACGAGCTCCAAAGCTGTTTCTTGACGCCAGGAAAAAGCAGCTGTAAAAACGTGCTTTTAGTAGCTTTTTCTATTTGCGTTATTGCACTTTGGCCACGTCGCTTTTAGCAGCGTTTTTTCTGCCTCCATTCAAAATCAATGGTTCCCTATGGGAGCCTTTGATTTGAATGGAAGGCGCACCGCAAGTCGGATCAGGATAATTCGACTTGCGGTGTGACTTGCGCTGTGAGAATCTTGAGGGGGAACTCCATGCCAAAATGGGGGAAAAAAACGGCGTGGGGTTCCCCCCCAGGTTCCAAACCAGGCCCTTTGGGTCTGGTATGGAATTTGAGGGTAGCCCCACTCCGAAAAAACGGCGTGGGGTCCCCCCAAAATCCATACCAAACCCTTATCTGAGCATGCAGCCCGGCAGCCCAGGAAAGGGGAGGAGACGAGCGAGTGGCCCCACCCCCCTGGACCATACCAGGCCACACGCCCTCAACATGGGGGGTGTGGGTGCTTTGGGGCAGGGGGGGCTCTGCACCCCCCCACCCCAAAGCACCTTGCCCCCATGTTGATGAGGACAAGGGCCTCATCCCCACAACCCTGGCCGGTGGTTGTGGGGGTCTGAATCTGGAAGCCCCCTTTAACAAGGGGGCCCCCCAGATCCCAGACCCCCTCCCTATGTGAATGTGTATGGGGTACATTGTACCCCTACCCATTCACCCCATAAAAGGCAGTGTATGTGAATAATGACAGCAGACGTTTTGGAAAGTTTATTAAAAATCTTCATTCGGTCTTCTCCACTCTCCATTCGGTCCTCCTCAGACAATGTCTCCGGTGATTATGCCGGTCTCCGGTCTCTGCAGCTTATTATATAGCCATTGTGGGCGTGGCCTCTGAGGAGGACCGGAGAAAGAAGAAGAGCCAAGGGCAAAAGAGCAGAAGAGCGGACAGCAAAACAGCAGAAGAGCGGAGGGGGAGAAGAGCAGAGTGGAGAAGACCGGATGAAGATTTTTAATAAACTTTCCAAAACGTCTCCTGTCGTTATTCTCATACACTGCCTTTTATGGGGTGAATGGGTAGGGGTACAATGTACCCCATACCCATTCACATAGGGAGGGGGTCTGGGATCTGGGGGGCCCCCTTGTTAAAGGGGGCTTCCAGATACCGATAAGCCCCCTGCCCGCAGACCCCCACAACTACCGTCCAGGGCTGTGGGGATGAGGCCCTTGTCCTCATCAACATGGGGGCAAGGTGCTTTGGGGTGGGGGGTGCAGAGCCCCCCCTGCCCCAAAGCACCAACACCCCCCATGTTGAGGGCATGTGGCCTGGTGTGGTCCAGGGGGGGTGGGGCCGCTCGCTCGTCCCCTCCCCTTTCCTGGCCTGCTGGGCTGCATGCTTGGATAACGGTCTGGTATGGATTTTGGAGGGGACCCCACGCTGTTTTTTCGGTGTGGGGCTACCCTCAAATTCCATATCAGACCCGAAGGGCCTGGTTTGGAACCTGGGGGACCCCCATGCCGTTTTTCTCATTTTGGCGTGGAGTTTCCCTTCAAGATTCTTACAGCACAAGTCACGCCGCAAGTCGGATCATCCTGATCCGACTTGCGGTGCGACTTCCATTCAAATCAATAGGCTCCCATAGGGAACCATTGATTTTGAATGGAAGAAAAAACGTATAACGTGGCTTAACACAACGTTATTCAGCCTTTAACAGCGTCAGACGTTTTTACAGCTGTAACGCTGGCCCTCAGAACGCGCCGGCAGTGGGTTCTTCTTGCAGCTTAAAAACGCCTAGGCCACTTACAGCTCAAAAACGTCTGTGTGCATGAGGCCATAGAATGACATGGAGGGGCGTTTTTACGCTGCTTACAGTGGCTGTAAAAATTCCCCGTGTGCATGGGCCCTTACTTCCTGTCCCATAGCCAAACAGGAAGTGAGAGGAAATACCTGCAAATCAATGGGATCCCTTTGGAAGATTTCCCCTCCAATACTTTTCTGGGGACAACCAAAAATGTGGGATTTTCCATTACTTTCAATGATAATGGTAAGCAGAACCAAAAGAGAGATTGAATCTTCTTAACAGGGGAAAATACAGCAATGCAAACCAACAGGGGTTCTACTCCCTCTCCACTATATCCAAAACTAAACTTTTGCCTTTACTTATACTTTAGGAATATCCCTTTTTCATTATCAAAAGATGAATAAAAGGTATTTCTAAATCACCTAATTGCTATCAAAAAGACCAGAAGATCAGTGTATCAAAATAACACCTGGATTAAAAAAAACAAAAACAAAAGAAAATTGGACTAAAAGAAAATTCCACTTGTGTTAAAAAAAAAAAACAATATTGCAAATAAAATTACTACACAATACATGTTGTTATTCAAAAGGTATTGATTCCATTTCAATCTGAAGTCACTGTAAATTTCTAAATTTGTCTTAAAAACTTCAATGCAATATGGCAACCTGGGGGCATTTTGTATACCCTGTACAGAACACCTGCAGAATCGTTATTTGCTACTTGTGTGATTGGCTCAGATACAAGATACAAATCAAATTTTAGGCATCCTCTATAATAGGAATATCAATTTGGATGAGATTTCCCTGAAGGGTTAAATACATCTAAGGGATGCAGAGACTTTCCTCATCAGAACATTGAAAGTGCACTAGCTAATTATAAACTAATCATACCCTCTAATATAGAATCAGCCTTGAAAGGACATAGCAAAACAAACAGCTTTTTCTTCAGAACTGTAGCACCCTCTAGTATGCAGTCTAGTGTAGGAAAATGTATTTCTCACACCCGGTAACTGTGCAAGTCTGGTTGGTTGAGGTTACTGTAGGTCATGCTGGAGGGCTCTACAGGTCAGGCCTCTGGTAACACCCCCGGTTCTAGAAGCTGCTGGAAGATTCTAGAAGCTAGTGGTTGGAGGGCAGGAGCCCCTGATCTGCATTTGACAATCAGGCAGGAGGTCTGGCAGGTGGCTGGGTCAGCCCTTAAATATGGTGAAGCCTTGTCAGTAAGGAAGTCGGGTGGAAGTTGGAGTGAGAAAGATGTGTCATGTAGCCTGGGAGGGGACCCAAGGGCTGAGGGGAGCTCTGCCTCCAGGCTGGGAGCTGAGAAAGGAAGAATGACAGAGGAATCTCTACTACCCCACAGAC
This sequence comes from Pelophylax lessonae, assembly GCF_965119305.1. Lineage (NCBI taxonomy): Eukaryota > Metazoa > Chordata > Amphibia > Anura > Ranidae > Pelophylax > Pelophylax lessonae. Next base: position 77,651,849 of record NC_138774.1, read on the forward strand.
TCTTCTAGGAGACACCCTTACTAAGAAGGACCTGGACAGCAGGAGGTCTGAGCAGCAGTCACTTCCAAAGCAGCAGGATTCCAGGGACAGTGTGAGTACCTCTACACCCCAAGGCCTAAAGGGGAGAAAGCTGCCAGATGCAATATCCAGCAAGCTTTTTTGGGACAGTGCCAACCAGCTAAACCGAATCCCTTGTTTTGGGACATTTTACCAAGCAACCAGGTGGGCTGATATTTTCGAGAGAGGGGACTCCTCTCCTCTTGCTCCTGCAAGTTGGGACTTTGTTAAATTCCCAATAAGGGTACACATAAAGGGAAATTCTTATTGCCAATTCCTGAAAGACTATTGTTGTTCCAGAGAGAATACAGTCAAGGATTTGCCATTTTTGCCGTGTACATAGTGAAGGAAATTGTCCTCATTTGCTGTTCTTCAAGTCAAGTTGGGCATCCCATAACCCCTATTCCCCATTCAAGTTGTTTTCCCCAATAAAACAACAAAACAAGCCCATGGCTGATTCTTTGTCTCTTAATAAAAGGTAGACTATGCGTGTTGTCTGGCTGTGTAGGAATAAGGGGAACCAAAATCCAATGGCCTGCTATGGAATAGTGCTATAGAACATAAAAAGATAGGACTCTGTACATATATCATTGTGAAGTATTTTTTTTATTTATTTTTTGCCATCAGTATCCTCATTGGGAAAATATCTGGTCACATCTCATCCCAAAGACATGAAGTAAAAGAAAACTCCCACCTTTAAGAATTGTGACAGCTGTCAAGGGTCAAGGTCTGAATTTCACTAAACCAAAAAAAAAAAAAAAAAAAAAGGTTGCGCAAAAAGTGTCACCAAATAATAAAACTTATAATAGCTAATCCCCGCTGAGCAGGCGGATGACAGGTCTGTCTCCGCTCACTGTGCACAGATGGACCTTTCAGAGTCCCGGTCTCCTCTATAGGGAGATTGGATGAAAACAGACCGCCTGTCTGTTTTTATCCGGTCCTCCAGACATATGGAAAATAGGGTTACCATCCGTCTGGACTTCATGGACAGGATCGGATCGGATAGCAGTGGGTGTCAGCGGACATGTCACTACTGACATCTGCTGCCCCATAGAGGTGCATGGAGCGCCCGATCAGGTCCGTGTGAAAAAACTGACAAGCGAACCTGATCGTAAAGCTCGTGTGAAAGGGGCCATATTGAATAGAGCACAGACAGCGCTGGAATCTCACACTTCTAATTTTCAAAGGACACCACACCTTTTACCTGGCAGCAGTCTAATTACAAATATAACCCTTAAGCCACGTACACACACACGATTGTTGGCCGACCGATCGGCCGTCTTTTGTCCAGTGTTGTTGTGTTGGTTGAAATGTGCTCTAGACTGCACACTAATTTTTTCGGCCAACCACAACCAACGTTAGAAGTGATGTCATGTGCTGGTTAACTTTCTGTGTGTTTTTTCTTCTCTGAGCATGCCCAGTCTTGCTCATCTGATTTTTGCCTGCCGAAATCTGTACTGACTGATGGAAAATCGGCCGTTCTGGTGACGGCCAACAAAAATTTTATAGCATGCACACCAGATTTTGTTTGGCCGAAAAGTCGCAGTCGGTTGTCGGAAGCATCATACTAACAAGACGACATTTGGCCGATCGGACGTTGGCCGAAAATTCACGGCCAACAATCGTTGCGTGTGTACGAGGCTTTACTTAGCACAGAGCACGGGAACACTCACATTATTAAACAACTAACATACACATATGTAAAATATAAAGAGCAAATTGACAAGGACATGAAAAGCATGTGTCATAAAAACATGGTCATAAATACGTCTTGGGACAGAGAGAATCTGAGATGTCTGGACCGGACTAGACGCGTTTCGGTCAGATTGCCTTTCTCGATAGTCCAGGAAACACCAGAGCTCAGACAGATATGCAGAACCTAGATTCCAGGAAGGAGGACCATGTAAGTGGATCTTAACGGGTTATGAAAAAACCCTTAGGTGTCTTTCACCGCAAGTGATAGGTGCCGAATTGGCTGGGTCTGTATAAATAGACCTAGAATGGTATATATGTAAGGGCTTCAAAAGGGAAGTTACTTGGTTATATACCAGGTTAAAGTAGGTTAAATTACCACCAAAATACGCCCAGCACTATATTTACCTGGAGATATCTCTACTTAACTCCAACTCAACAGATGACCTGTGTTGTTGGCCCCCGATTTGGAGATCCTCGTGGGAATTTCGATCAGGGGGCCCATTTACTGTCACTTGTGAAGTTAATATTTATCCCTACTTTAACCTGGTATATAACCAAGTAACTTCCCTTTTGAAGCCCTTACATATATACCATTCTAGGTCTATTTATACAGACCCAGCCAATTCGGCACCTATCACTTGCGGTGAAAGACACCTAAAGGTTTTTTCATAACCCGTTAAGATCCACTTACATGGTCCTCCTTCCTGGAATCTACAGAGGTTCTGCATATCTGTCTGAGCTCTGGTGTTTCCTGGACTATCGAGAAAGGCAATCTGACCGAAACGCGTCTAGTCCGGTCCAGACATCTCAGATTCTCTCTGTCCCAAGACGTATTTATGACCATGTTTTTATGACACATGCTTTTCATGTCCTTGTCAATTTGCTCTTTATATTTTATGTGTATTTTGTAATAAACTTATATACTTCATACTCAAGTCCTGGTTCTTGCCGCTCAAAGTCCCACTCCTCAGGGGTTTGTTTTTCAATATATTCATTAGGGATGTTGGCAAGATCCCAGGTTAAAACACAGACTCCGAATAAATCTTTTCCAACATACACATATGTGGTATCGCTGCAATCGTCAGGAGCGCGAACATTTATTTTGGGTTGTTCTTTGGTGGTAAATTATGACAATAGCAGGAAATATACAGCTAATTTTTTTTTTCACTATTTCGGGACACTTTTTTACTTTGATAATAAAAAAAAAAAAAAAAAAAACGGGAGATATCCGATACCATTTACCACCAAAAGAAAGCCCAATTTGTCCTGAAATAAAACAAGATATAATTCACCTGGATACACTAAGTAGTTGTGATGATGTGTACAGTTTTACTAACACATGTCAAAGTTACAAAACTATGTTTAGGCATTTAGATTTGTTTTACCATTAGGCGTGAAGGGGTAAAAATGTACTGTACAATCTGGAAGAAAGACGAGAAAGGGGAAACATGATTGAAACCTAGCCGGTTCACACATATGCGATGACAGACATCACATGCGATTCACAGTGCACTGCTCTGCAAATCACATGCAATGTCTGTGCAGTGCGAATACAGCCATACAGAGTGTATGGCTGAATTCGCATCGCATTCAGACCAAACTCGCACACTTCTTTGGGTCGGATGGCATGAGATCAGTGTTCACACCTATGCGATCCGATTCATGTCTGAACTGACAGTTCGCACTGCGATATGCAAACTGATCTGGGGGTGTCGTTAACTTTGCATTGACACCCCCAGCAATTTGCATATGGCTGTGTGAACTGCCTGCGAGTTGAGTGCGATGCGGGAACCCGCAGTGGATTCGCAGGGTTCCCGCATCGTATATGTGTGAACTGGGACTTAAATACATCAAGGGGACGAATAATGTTCAGGAGGGCAATATTTCCAATATGAAGCCAAGATCAAGAACATGGGGACATGACCTCAAACTAACTGGAGGAAAGTTCAAAACTAATCATAGAAAGTATTATTTTACCCAAAGGGTAGTTGATGTTTGTAAAAAAAAACTCCCAGCAGGGGTAGTGAGACAGTCAACAGTAAGAGCCGGTTCACACTGGGGCGACCTGTCAGGCGACCTGGTCGCCTGACAGGTCGCCTGCCATAGAGAAGTTGTGGACCCGTTCTAATAGGAGCGACACAAGTCGCTCCGACTTAGAAAAAGGGTCCGGAGCTTCTTTGGGGCGACCCGGAGCGACCTGCATTGACTTCAATTATATGAAGTCCGTGCCGGCCGCTCCGAGGTCGCGGTGCGAGCTGTGCGCCGCGACTTCACAGGTCGCGCGGCAAAGTCGGCTCGCCCCAGTGTGAACGGGGTCTAAGTGGATTCAAATATGCTTGGTACAAACCTAGATCAAAAAAGTTGACAAAAAAAAAAGTACATAAATAATTAAATAAATAAACACAGGGCAGACTCAATGGACCACTTGGTCTTTTTTTTTCTGCCATCACTCTTCTATGTTTCTACTGTACAAGTTCCCCTTAATCAGTCTCTCTTTCACATTTTACATGGTATGGTAGGAGATCCTAAGGCTCTCACCTTTAGAAAAGTCAACTGGCAATTTCCTTGCTATGGAAAGCAGAACTGAAATTCTTTTTAAAGGCCATTTATTTATACCAATGAGAGGAAATGAAGATGAAGATTAGATCTCAATTATGATCACAAACTAGGACATTTAGTTAACATGGTACATTCTTGTTAAGATTAAAGTAAACCCTGTATAGTTGTAGTGCAAACACCATAAATTGCATATTATTACCACCCCCCTTCCATAGAAGCACCGGAACCCAACAGACATGGAGAATAAGCACATTCCTTGCCTGAATGCCTGAGCCAGAGTGCCTGGTGCTTATTGTCATGCTATGTGGAGGCATTTCTTTCTATACAAATACTGGCATTTAGAAAGCCAGGAAATGCAGGTCCCCCGCAGTGCTGTGTGGGGGAAGAGTCAAGTAAAAGTATAATAAGGCACATACAGTGCCTTCTGTAAAAATGCATTTGAAGGCCATGTTCACATTAGTGCAAATTTCTATTGCATCTGCTGTTGCACTGCACTACACAACACGACAATGCAAATTTCATTACTCTCTATGGTGCCTATTCGTATCAAAGCAACATGGTGCAGTACAATTTTTAAAAAAGTGCAGGCACTTCTTTTTTTTGTGCAGCTTAGTGCATTTTTGGGCCTGAAGACTTCAATAGGAGCACATGAAAAATGCATGCACATGCCTTTTTTGGTGTTTTTAGCAGGGTTCTACAAAAAAAAAAAAACACAAAGTATGAAAAAGCATCAAAAACAGGCGCACAGTGCTAGCTGCAGGCAAGCTGTTGTCGCATTGTTTTGTTTTATCATTCTTATATGAGTTTTTGTATCTTTCTTTTTAGTTTTACATGGGATGGACCTGCCTGTGAAAATTGTGTATGCAGGCAGGCTTTTTTTTGTAATGCTTATTGAAAAGTTAAAGCAGTTGCAAACCTCGAGAAAACAAAAAAACAAAAAAAAATAACCTGTAGACAAAGACATAATGAACTAGTATGCATCACATACTAGCTCTTTATGAAATACTTACCTTAGAACGAAGCCCTCTAGCGGCGCTCCCACACCACTGAGACAGCTGACATTTTCCCTGGTGTTTCTTCCGGGTTCGCAGGCTCCTCTGCTGTGAGTGGCCGGAGCAGTGATGACGTCACACCTGTGCATGTACGGGAGCGGCCATTTACGGCACAGGCTGTGAAAGCTTGGTACGGTAAGCCAACGTCATTGGCTGCATGCACTCTGAATATCTCCTAAACTGTGCATGTTTAGGAGATATTCACAGTACCTACAGGTAAGCTTTATTATAGGCTTACCTGTAGGTATAATTACAAAATAAGACTTTTCTTCCTCTTTAATAAAAAAAATAAAAAAAAATGCAAAGAAAATATTACAAAAATGCACTAAAAACTCATGATTATGCAGCAGCATTGGTGTGCACCTAGATTTATTTTAGATCACTTAACCACTTGCCGACCAGTCACTGGGACTGTACTGCGGCAAAGTGGCTCGATTCCTACGTCACTGGACTCCTCCCCTTGTAGGCGGCACTCACCAGGGGCCAGGGGAGGAGCGGCGGCGATCGCCGCTGCTCTTCCCCGATCGTCGGGGAATCGAGTTTGGAGATCCGCCCGCTTGTGTAAACAGAGCGGGCAGATCTCCTAAGTGACAAACAGTGACAGATCGCAGGGTTCAGCATAGCACTGATACCCCCGAAAGTGTCAAAAATGTCAGTCAAGGGTCCGATCTGTCCGCTGCAATGTCGCAGTCCCGCAAAAAAAAAAATCGCAGATCGCCGCCATTACTCGTTAAGAAAAAAAAACACCAAAATGACAGAAATCTTTCCCTTAGTTAGTAAACGCAATAACTTTTGCGCAAACCAATAAAAATCCGCTTATTGTGATTTTTTTTTACCAAACATAGGTAGCAGAAAACAAATTGGCCAAAAATGTAAAAAAAATTTGATTTTTAAATTTTTTGGGGGGGGAATTTCATATAAAAAAAATGTTAAAAATATTGTTATTTTTTCAAAATAAACGCACTTTTTTTGTTTATAGCGCAAAAAGTAAAAATCACACAGGTGATCAAATACCACCAAAAGAAAGCTCTGTTTGTGGAAAAAGAAAGGACGTAAATTTAGTTTGGGTATGGCGTTGCATGACCGCGCAATTGTCAGTTAAAGTTGCACAGCGCCGAATCGCAAAAAGTGGCCAGGACGTAAGACAGCAAAATCCTCCGGTGGTAAAGTGTTTAAAGGCAATACAGATTTATGTTAAAGCAGTGGTAAAGCCCGCTTTGTGATTTTTAACTACAGGTAAACCTATAATAAGGCTTAACTGTAGGTAAAATTATTATCACCCTGGATGCAGCTAGTGATGTCACTGGCGCATACACTCTGAAGGTTCGGCATACTGTGCTGGACCTTCAGAGCTTCATGCCGGAAGTGAGAGCTCCCATGCGCATACGCATGTAGCACCCTCCTAGGTAGGTAGGTGCTAGGTAAACGCATCAAATGCTCCTTCTGCTTATCAGGGGAGCCTGATCTGTTAGGTTGCCTGTTGCATGTCTCCAGGTGTTATTCACTGGGTCTGAGGGAGTGTTCCCACTGTATCCAATGAGGGAGCTTGTTGGACAGTGGAGGGAACTCAGACAGTGACATATTGGCTTTTGTGGGAGTCCCAGTGGGTGGATATTCATGCAATGCCTCCTGGGATTGCTAATAAAAGCTGGGGGGGACATGCGACAGGGTTTCTTTGGCGGGAAGCAGAGTCCCAGGAGGAGGCAGACGCTGGTCTCTCCTCCTGCTGTGTATGAGGAAGGTGGTCTTAGGCAGTCAGCCTAGTGAACCAGGTGTGTAGCTGAGCTGCAGAGGATTCAGTGTAGCTGACGGTGGGAGTGCTGGCAGAGTCTCTCGTGGAAAAACAGTGTCCGTGAGGACTGTGGGACTTGCCAAAGTCTTGGTGCTGGCACACTCCCTCCTGCCCCCTACATCTCACTATTGGTTCCCAAATTTAATGGGCAGCTTCACTAACCAGTAATAGGTAGTATATGGCATGCCAAAGGCCAATTTTCTACATTGAAGTTGAAATTTGGCAAACTGAGCTTCCAGCCTCCTGGTACTTTAGGACTGATATCTTAAAGTGAAACTATATGTCTCAATCACTGCAGCCCACAGTTTCATAACCCCCGGTTCATTTTGGGCCAGGTGGCAATGTCAGGTAGAGCGCATGTATGCAACAGCCCCATCCATTTCTATAAATGTCCCATACCCACAGCGGCCTTTAGCTCTCTAGCGGAGTACAGACCCTCCATAAGAATAATTGGGCATACCCAATAGGAAGAAGACCAAGCCAAAATTTTTTCCTTGCAAAGGCTATATGGTGCTCAGCAGGACTACATAGTAAAATCTCGGGAGCAGGGACGAAGGTAAGCATTTCACCTTGGCTCCATTCTTGGCATCTCATAGAGCAGCCTTTCCCAACCAGGGTTCCTCCAGAAATTGCTAGGGGTTCCTTGATCAATGAGCACTTTGTGCCTCCTGGATAAGTAACCACTGACACCAATGATCTCTTTAGCTATCTGTAAGAGGGGGATTCTTCCCAATGACCACAAACGTATGGAGTATTTTTCCCAGTGACCATCGCACTAATGTACTAATGTATGAGTTGTAGATATAGTAATTATTAGCAGGACTTCCTGCAGACCAGAAATGTGTTCAAGGGTTCCTCCATGTTAAAAAAAGTTAAGAATGGCTGTTATAAATGTTGAGAGTGGACTGTTAGAGCACACAGCAGTATTCATGCTCTGCAGGCAGTGTACATAAAAAAAAAAATCTTGCTAGGAAAATTAGGATGTTTTTTGGGAGAAGAGACATACAAAGTTCTCATAGCATTTTTTAGCCTTTAGCTATACTCTAAAGTCACAACAGGTGTACTTGAAGATAAACATTACAACTGCTTTGAAGTATTATAGACTAGGACAAATCAACAAGAATCTCCACTCCCATATAAGAGCATAGAGCTAGAACAGGATGAATTATGGTGCCTTATAAAAGTTACAACTAAAAAAGTAAATTTATTCTTTGGGATTTTATGTGATAGACCAACAAAAAGTGGCACATAATTGTGAAGTGGAAGAAAAATTATAAATGGTTTTCAAAATATTTTACACATAAATTTGTGAAAAGTGTGGTGTGCATTTGTATTCAGCCCCATTTACTCTGATACATCTAACTAAAATCGAGTGGAACCAATCGCCTTCAGAAGTTACCTATTTAGTAAATAGAGTCCACTTGTGTGTAATTTAATCTCAGTATAAATACAGCCGCTCTGTGAAGCCCTGAGAGGATTGCTATAGATTCTTAGTGAACAAACGGCATCATTAAGGCCAAAGAACACACCAGACAGGTCAGGGATAAAGTTGTGGAGAAGTTTTAAGCAGGGTTATGTTATAAAAAAATATCCCTAGCTTTGAACACCTTGCTTACTGTTTAATCCATCATCCGAAAATGGAAAAATGATGTCACAACTACAAGCCTACCAAGACATGAGCATCCACCTAAACTGACAGGCCGGGCAAGGAGAGCATTAATCAGGGAAGCAGCCAAGAGACCCATGGTAACTCTGATGGAGCTGCAGAGATCCACAGCCTAGGAGGGAGAATCTGTCTACAGGACAACTATTAGTCGTGCACTTTTCAAATGTGGTCTTTATGGAAGAGTGGCAAGAAGAAAGCCATTGTTGAAAGAAAGCCACAAGAAGTCCCGTTTGCAGTTTGTGAGAAGCCATGTGGGGGGACTGAGCAAACATGTGGAAGAAGGTGCTCTGGTCAGATGAGACCAAAAATTAAACTTTTTTGGCCAAAAAGCAAAATGATATGTGTGGTGGAAAACGAGCTGCACATCAGTCTAAACACACCATCCCCACTGTGAAACATGGTGATGGCAGCATCATGTTATGGGGATGCTTTTCTTCAGCAGGGACAGGGAAGCTGGTCAGAGTTGATGGGAAGATAGATCGAGCAAAATACAGGGCAATCTTAGAGTCTGCAAAAGACTTAAGACTGGGGCAGAGGTTCCCCCTTCTAGCAGGACAATGACCCTAAACATACAGCCAGGGATCTCCAAACTTTGGCCCTCCAGTTGTTCAGAAACTACAATTCCAATCACGCCTAGGCATGTCTGTGAATGTCAGAGTTTTACAATGCCTCATGGGACGTGTAGTTCCGCAACAGCTGGAGGGCCATAGTTTGGAGATCCCTGGTTAAGATCAAAGCATATTCATGTGTTAAAATAGCCCAGTCAAAGTCCAGACCTAAATCCAATTAAAAATCTGGGGCAAGATTTGAAAATTGCTGTTCACGGATGCTCTCAATCCAATCTGACAGAGCTTGAGCTATTTTGCAAAGAAAAATTTCACTCTCTAGATATGCAAAGCTGGTAGAGACATACCCAAAAAGACTTGCAGCTGTAATTGCAGCGAAAGGTGGTTCAACAAAGTATTGACGCAAGGAGGCTGGATACAAATGCACACCACACTTTTCAGATATTTATTTGTAAAAAATTTGGAAAACCATTTATCATTTTCCTTCTACTTCACAATTATGTGCCTCTTTGTGTTGGTCTATCACATAAAATCCCAATAAAATACATCTACGTTTTTGGTTGTAACCTGACAAAATGTGGACAATTTCAAGGCACTGTATATAATACAGGCATAGCAGCATTCATTTGTGGATCTTTACTATTTTATTCAGACACACATTCATGTAACCTATCACAGGATTATCCAATGAAGGGCAGCCTTCCTTAACCATATGGACAAAGGAGTGCGCATGCCCGGACCGGGTATCGACGCATGCTCCGAAATGCGTTGTGAGCCCAGCCTGCCCTCACTGCTCTTCTCTACACCCGTGACGTCAGATGCTGCCGGCCGCTGTACAAGCCTCTCCGCTGTGTCCACCCGGAGGACGCCAGAGCGGGCCTCTAGAGTCCTCCCGGACTGCCGGACACCATCAGGGCTTGGCAGATATCCACATCCAGCCTCCAGTGCTTGACGCCCATACATGATAATACTAACTTCTATGTGAGTTACTACTATTTTATTGCAAATAAATTGTTTAGAACACTCAAGAGGCACTTTCCTCTCTTCCATATTTCTAATACAGAGTTGGCTTCACTCCTCCAGTCAGCTGCCCTGCGTGTCCACCCATCCCTCCATCCATCCATCCCTGGGACTACCCTGGATCCCCTCCTTCCTCACTGGATTTCAGGATAGCCCACCACTACCATTGGTCCAGGGACTTGCACATGGACTTTTAATCCCCTCCTTGTGCCTATACTTTTATGGTTTATCATGTGATGCAGCATTATATCCCAGCCATATACCCCGGATACACCGCTTGGCATTAACCCCCATCAGCAGCAGTCTACCTTACAGCACTACCTCAGAGCTCCAATACACCTCCCTTATTTTTACCTTTCTTAACCAGGGTTCTGTGGCAGCCCAGGATTCCTCCAGAGGTTGCTAGGAGTTCCCTGAGAAAGTAGCAATTTCTGTCTCCCAGGTAATTAACCACTAACACAAATAGTCACCATATTTTATCAATCTGTAAGGGGCAGACTTCCAACTGAAAACCAACCTAAAACAGATGTAGCACCCTCCTAGATAGGTGCTAGGTTTAGATAGATATACGTAATTAGTATGGGTTTTGATAAATTTAGTCGCCTTACTGTGATCGGTGTGTGATTGTTTGTTAGGTAAAAGAATAGTTTGCTCACTGTAACCAGTGCAGCTGCATTCTGCTAGTCAGGTCTGCTCAGTGTGTTCAGTTGCTGCCAGTCTCATAGCTGCCTCTGCATCTAGAGAGCTTGAGAAGTTTCTGGATGATAGGTGTGGAGCTCTGCAGATGGCAGCATTAATAATGATACAGCCTTGGCCTATCCCAGAGAGGCAGGCTCTGAAGGCATGCTGGGAGACTGATTATATTCTGTAAACACACTGAGCTTGGGGTCTTTTCAGGAGGACTCAGGTGGGAGACCTGAGGGCCTGAATGCTGAGACCCTGGGGCTAGAGAAAACTGACTGAGGGGGGCTGTCTGCTGAAGATCTTGTATGGTATCACCGGAGTAAGGTGTTGCTTGGAAGTTGGAGGGAGGCAACCAGCTGTCCTTGGGCCTTGTGTGAGTAAAGATGCTTCAAAATCTTGGGGACCTTTTTGCTTTTACCACCCTTCTGCAACAGTCACCATTTTTTAGCTATCTGTAAAAGGGTAGTCTTTCCACTGACCACCAATGTAAAAGGGGCAGTCTTCCTCATGACCACTAATATAAAGGGAGCATTCTTTCCACTGACAACCAATATAAGGGACATTCTTACCACTGTCCACCAATGTAAGGGACATTATTCCCACTGACCAGTTTGGTGTGTAAAAGGGCAGTCTTCCCACTGACCACCAATGTAAAGGGGGCAGTCTTCCCACTGACCACTAATAAAGGGACATTCTTCCCACTGACCACCAATATAAGGGACATTCTTCCCACTGATCACCAATGTAAGGGACATTCTTCCCACTGACCATCACTGTAATCAGGTCCCTCTCCCAATGAACATCCATGCAACAATGGTCCTTTTCCCACTGACCACCAATGTGAGGGGACACTTTTCCAAGTACCAAAAATAATTTGGTTATATAGAACAACCCTGGGTGCAGGCTATATAATTTTTGTTGTCCGTAATACAATGTCCGATTTTCGTCTCATTAGTACAGATTTCGACGGAAAAAAATCTTAAGAGCAAGACTAGGCATGTTCAGAGACAAAAGAACACATACAAAGCAATCCAACACATGACATCACTTCTGAAGTAGAGTTCTGTCGTACGGGAAAATTCGTATGAAAAAAACCTCTTCACTTTCCACATCAGACTAGCATGCCACAAAAAACAGATGACAGATCTTTCGATAATCTGATCGTGTGTATGGGGCTTTAGGCCTCATGCACACAGGGCGTTAGAAAAAAACAAGCTGCAAAGCCACTACCAATGCCAGGAAAAAGCAGCTGTAAGAACACACTTTTAATAGCCTTTTCCATTGGCGTTAATGCGTGTTTAGCCGTGTTAGCTTTTAGCAGCGCTTCTCTGCCTCTATTCAAAATCAATGGTTCCCCATGAGAGCTGTCTTTGATCCCACTTGCAGGCCATTGATTTAAATAGAAGTCGCATCCAAGTGTGATCATGATGATCCGAATTGTGGTGCAACTTGTGCGCTAAGAATGTTGAAGGGAAACCCCACGCCAAAAAAAAAAAAAAAGGTGTAGCCCCCCCCCACCAAATCCATACCAGACCCTTATCCGAGCATGCAGCCCAGCCGGTCAGGAAAGGGGAGGGGGCGAGCGAGTGCCCCCCCAGACTATACCAGGCCATAGGCCCTCAATATGGGGGGTGGGTGCTTTAGAGCGGGGGGGGCTTTGCCCCCCCCCACCTCAAAGCACCTTGTCCCCATGTTGATGGGGACAAGGGCCTCTTCCCAACAACCCTTGGCGGTGGATGTGGGGGTCTGCTGTCAGAGGGCTTATCTGGATCTGGAAGGCCCCTTTATATCCTTTCCCATTCACCCCAAAAAATGCAGTGTAGTGTAAATAAAGACTAGAGACGGTTTTAAGAAGTCCTTTATTAAAAATCTTCCTCTGATCTTCTCCCTCAGGTCTTATCTGCAGCTGCTGTCTTGTCTACTGCCACCCGGTCCTCCTCTGATGTGGTCTACTGTGATTATGCCAGCTCTGCTCTCTGCAGCTTCTTATATAGCCATGGGTCGTGGCTACCTAGTGATGTCACCAGGAGAGCCTGACATCATGTGATGACACAAGGGGGGGCCTCTTGATGACGTCACCTGGAGACTATGTCCCTTGTGAAGTCATGTGGGGACACAGGGGGCGGGCTCTCCTGGTGATGTAACCATGCCTCATGGCTATATATAAGAAGCCACAGAGTGCAGAACTGGCATAATCACGTGAGACAGCGTCAGGGGAGGACCGGGTCGGTGGCGGAGAAGACCGGAGGCAGAACACCAGAAGGACTTCTCAAAACTGTCTCTTGTCTTTATTTACACTGCACTGCCTTTTTTGGGGTGAATGGGTAGGGGTACAAAGTACCCCATACTCATTCACATGGGGGAGGGCCAGGATCTGAGGCCCCCCTTCCAGATTCATATATGCCTCCTGCTCGCAGTCCCCCACTATCACCGCCCAGGGTTGTCAGGAAGAAGCCCTTGGGGACTGAAAAAAAAATGTTTGAAACACATTTAGCAACGTCAGACGTTTTTACAGCTGTAACGCCGGTCTTCAGAATGCACTGGCTCTGGGTTTTTTTTCAGCTTGAAAATGCCTATGCCACTTAAAGCTTCTAAACGCCTGTGTGTGCATGAGGCCATAGAATAACATGGAGGGGCGTTTTTAAGCTTCAAAAAAAAAAATGCATGACGCTCCCAAAAGTGGCTGTAAAAGTGCCCTGTGTGCATGAGGCCTAAAATGTAAAAAACGAAACTAATACTTTCACAGCAACAACCACACACATATGACACCCAACATTAGAGGTGATTTATACTTACAAAGCAAATGCATCTTTGCACACTGGTACTGACTAGTATTTTAATGTTTGTCTTCTTCAGCTTCTCTCCCTCTTCCAGCTTATGTGACCCCAGTGTTGATGGAGAGTGGCAAGGGAGGGGCAAACTAGGATGCTGTGCAGACACCCAATGTCCTTCTTATCAACCAATAGCATCATTGGTTGTTGGGGGGCCGGCAGCTAGAAGATTGCAGGGGCAGACTGGCAACCTTCAGCCCAGGGGGCAAGTACAAACCAGAGGCCCATGGTGCAGTGGCTTGGCCTGCTCCCACTCTCCCTCTTCCCGTCCTCCGCATGAACCCCATTCCAGGCTGAAGCCCTGCTCCAGGTACTCTTTACTCACCAACTGTACCTGGATTCCCAACCTGGCCAGCAGGGGGTGGTTGGGGGGAGCTGGGACAGCTCAGGTGGGGCTTGCCAGGGGAGCAGAGTCTCAAGTGGGGCATGGAACCGGCCTCTGCTCAGACACAGTTTTCACCATCCCACACTTCTTCATCCCGCACTCAGTAGGTCAGTGGCAGAGACTTTTTACTTCTCTTCACCAGGAATCCTTTAAGCAGAAGCAGTGCAGCCTTTTTACAGGACATCAGAGCGGCCCAGGGGGCAATTGTGCCCCTGCCCCCTGGCCCAGTCCTCCCCTGGAAGATTGTAACAGTGAACAATAAAAACCTGTGGCTTTGTGTAAGTAAAAGGTAAGCTTGATCCACCTGCTGGCTTATATACAGTTTTTGGGCAATTTCTAGGCATTTTGTCAAGGCACCCCTGAAGAAACCTTAAGGCATCCCAGGGTGCCGGTGCACCCTGGATGAAAAAGGCTACTGTAGGGTTTAGGGGCTGCACAATGTTTGGATGTAATTTCTGTGTGAAAGAGAGAAGCAGGAGATATTGCTGTGATGAAAATCATATACTCACACGATGGATCCTGTATTCATTATATTTAAAAAAAATATTTTTTTTTCTATAGTTTTCATAGTGAATATGTTGAAGGGCACTAAAGGGGAAATGAAACCTCTTATTGGTCATTGCAATCTTCATACTTACTGAGCACAGAAGAGTGAATGCACCACCTGCTGGCAGCAAGTAAGAAAAGAAACCTGAAAAGTAATGATTTAAGCCTCCTTCACGCAGGCAATTACCTGCAGACGCCTGATTCCAGCAGGAAGAAACAGCAGATGTGAATAGCGTTGGCTGATCAGCAGGAGTAAAGAAATTGCAAGCTGAGAGCAGACATTTCTGTTCACCAGGTGGTTACCTATGGTTAGGAAAGAATGTCCGAGCCTGGACTTATATGGCTACGAGTGTACTCTGAAAGAAAGTACATTGGGTGTGCGTCGCCCCTCCACTTCCTCCTGCTGTATCTGTTGGTCTTAGGGTGTGCAGATCAGCTGCTGGCACACTGGTGGCAGGACACTTGCTCCCGCTCCCTGGCCACCATTGGCGGCTGGTGCTAAAAAAATCTTCGGGGGGGGGGTGTCACAAACAAACCAAAAAACAACTGCTAACAATGCAGGACTGCAAATAGCCATCCATCAGGTGACCATGCGTCATCACTCCTAGACAAAATATTGAAAATGTCAAAGTCAACTGTCAAAGAATGCAACAAATGCACCATGAATCAACGAATCTGAGCTCAATGTGGGCCCACTGCCAGCAGTAGCTTTATCATTAGTATCAGCCCTAAAGCAGTACTATCAGAATGAGCCAAGCAATCAAGGCAATTACTCACGTGATCACCTAACCGCTGCCAAATCTGCAACCTGGGTTGATCTGGTCCAAGCTCCCCCATCCTCCCCTCACCCTCATCCGAAAGCCACCTTGAAGGGGCACTGCTGCAAAGACAAAGCCAAACCTTCCTTCACTTTGAGACGCCTCGCCTCCCTCCACATTGACCAACACCTACCAAGCCAAATGACAATCTAAGATCAGCGAGTCTCATTCCAGCTCGGCAGATTGTCGTTTGGCTGGTAGGTGCTGGTCAATGTGGAGGCAGGCAAATCAATGTTGTTTTTGTGTTTTTGGTCTCTTGTGATTGGACCGTTCTCGGCGAGGAACAGTCCAATCACATGAGTCCAAACTAATATTATTAAATTACAACATGACCAATAGTGGAATAGACTTGTAAGACTAAAGTACCGTGTTTCCCCGAAAATAAAACCTACCCCGAAAATAAGACCTAGCATGATTTTCGGGGAGGGCTGCAATATAAACCCTACCCCAAAAACAAGCCCTAGTAAGTCTGTAAAACTATATAATCCAGTTTGTAAAAAGAGTATATAATGTACACGTTTCTTCATTTGTGACGTTATTATCAATAATACCTTATTTACAGCGCCCACATGAACCGCCAGAGATCTTCTCCTCTCTTCCCGGCTGACGTCAGCTGCCCCTCTTTCTGCAGTGCTCAGGAGCGGGGCTGACTTCAGCGGGGAAGAAGAACTCCAGCGGATCACGTGAGCGGCCAGCGGCAATAAAGTGCCATTTTCGACAATAAAGGTAAAAAGGAGACAATTGGACAATATCTAATCTTTTTAAAGACATACTGGACATTATAGAATCTTTTTAGAAAACACCAAACCCGGGGGGGGGGGGGGGGCAGCAGCCCTGCGCCCCCTATGGACTGGCTGCCACTGCTGGCCACAGAGCGCATTCTTCCAGAAGGGGCTCATTAATACAAGCATTTCCCTCATGGAGAGATGGAGAGAGTAATCCGTGGTGGATAGTTTTTCAGAGGGTGTTTGACAGGCAGTGAGGAGGCAATATATTCAGGACTCGTTCATACAGTTGACCATAGGGTGGTAAGAGGAGGTGGTGTAGCTTTCAAACCCCCCCCCCCCCTCCAGACTGCCTAAACACAGAAATGCAGCTGCTCCGGGCTGTACAAATGCTGCAGCCACAATGCTTTTCATCGCAGCTGTGGAAAAAATAAATGGCATGTTGCATTTGGTGGACACTACCACCGCTGAATGTGACACATTCAAAAGAATAGGATCAAACTGCAGCTAAGTGCACATGGTTTTGGTAAGGTTGGCCAGTATTTTGAATTCTAAAGCAGGCAATAAGGAGGGGACAAATGACTTAATCACCGCCTGTCAAATGTCTTTGAAAAGTGATCCACCATAAATCGTTCTTCAGAGGGGCAGCAGTATAGCCACACATGTGAATGAGCCTTTAAGGCCTAGTTTACACTTGCAGTTTGGGGTAGTAAAACCGGAGGTAATGTTTTTAGTGCACTCCTTTAAGATGCAAAGGCAGCTGCAAATGGGTATCCATTCAAGAGAAGGAGGCTGTGCACGCAGTTTTGGTGCCGTAGTGTGGCACTTACAGAGTTAAAACAGCGTAAGAACTAACTTCAAACAGCAGCATATTAAAGACGCACCCACTCGCCTAAATCTTCTTTTTAAAGGCTTTTCTTGCCATTTTTCTATTAAAACAAAGACATCATATGGGTTTCCCTCATGGGGATTTTCAGAATTTCCCTTACCACAAAACAACTGTTCATCAGCGGTGGCATAACTAGAACCTTCAGGACCCCAGTGCAAGAAACCATGAAGGGCCTCCTTAAACCCTGGCCAGGGTCCTTCCCTCTGAGCCCTGTGGCGGAATGCCAGTGCAACCTTTGTGTCAGTAGTTTTTTAATTATAACCATTTTTTTTTTATTTTTATTTTTACAATATTACTTTAATATTTTTTACAATTTTTTCAAAAACCCAGTGAGATATTAGGGATCTGGGAGCAGTGGAGCCCCCCCTATACGCCTGGATAGGAGGTGAGGTGGGGACAGCTGCATATAGAGGAACTAAGCTCTTCATTTTCCTCTTGCAGCAGCTGAATACCTGCGGGAGGGAGAAGAGGAGAAGTGGGCATTCATGCAGATAGGTTCCTCTATATGCAGCCGCCCCTGCCACTTCTATCTAGGCATACAGCAGGTCCGCACAAGTCCCCTGCAGCAATTGCGACCCCTGTAGGTACTCCCCTGTTCATCAGCCCCCCAGTTCATACTTGCAGTACTGTTACTCTGGCCTCAAATCTCAGGCCCTTTTCTGTCTCCTCCAGAGACTCTTCTCACACAAATGCCATGTATGCCCCTAGCAGCTCCCTACTGCACTGGCTCCTACCTATCTCCTAGGAGGAGCCCTCCTGACTCCTAAGTTGAGACCTGCTGTGTCCACCAGGGTGGAGCCCCGAACTATAGTCATGTTTCTAATAAAAGCCATGCTGTTTGTTCACAAAACCTGGACCCAGGAATGGAGAATTTGTTGTCCTCTGCAAAGCCTCCGGACTCTAGGTCTCAAACCGGATTTTAACAAACTCTTAAGATACTGAAAATACTAAAAAAACATCCCTCAGTGTACCACCCTCTAGTACGTGTGCTGGATGTAGATACGTTTGTTGTTAGTGTTGGTAAAAGTTAGCTTTAGCTCAGGGCTGAGCCTGAGCTATGAATCTCTGTCAGTGTTCAGTGACTCTGGACTGGATGACTCCTCCTAGAAGCCTCTCAGGGACATTGGAGAATGTTCTAGACAAAGTGGGTGGAGGTAAGGAGGAGCTGCTTGGCATATTTATGAGGTCCTTAGCCAATCCCCAGCAAATGGGCTGGAAGGGGGCAGATTCACATCATAAATAGGCATGGGCCAAGTCAGCAGGAACAGTCGGGTGGAAAATGGAGATGGAGTGCAGAGGAGGCCGTCGATGGCCCTCTGGGGTAACTCCTAGTCTGGGCGATGATCCTGCCAAAATACACAGAGGAAGCCCTTCCTGGAGGCACAGGAGCAAGGAGAGAGGACAGCGGGAACAGGTCAGCACTGCTGGGAGATCTCCTGAGAGTCAGCTGGGTTGGCTGATGAGTATCAGTCTGGAGGACTGTGGTGGAGATGCTGGCCTGGAGTGCTAGAAAAGGGGCAGCTGCAGCCAGGTGGATTGGCAGTGCCTGAAGAGGTGGCACTGGGATCAGTAGCCACAGGAGGAAGATAACAAGCTGGACACTGTATGATTTTGTTGCACAACCAGGGGGCCTAGGGTTCCTGCCTGTAAAGGGCTATTGCTTTTAGTCTGACTGTCAGATCTTCACAGTGATCCAGCTAGGTTCTGCAAGCAAGTGCGTGATGGAGGAAGAAGTGGAGCTGTATATAGAGACTGTATATACGAGGATGTCCCTGAAGTTTTTGAAGTCAAGTGGGCATACCATAACCTCCAATCCCTATTCAAGTTATTACCCTCAGTAAATAACAAAAAAAGGCACAGACTGTTCTCTCACTCTGAAGTGCCTGTGAAAATTTGGTGTGCCTGGCTGTGCAGGGTGGGGGATCTCAGTTCATTTGTGGCGATAGGGGGTGCACTACAGCTGTATGAGACTAGCACTCTGGAGACACAAAACCTTTTTCACACTGTGGGAAGGCGCAGCCAGTGATATTTGGCATTGACGAGGCAAGGCATCTCCTATTTTTGTTTTTATTTTTACATAAGTCAGCTCGGTTTTCAGCAAATGTTAAGCAAAATTAGGGTAGCAAGCTATATCCTATGTGCACTGTAAACGATTTACAACACTGCTTGTAATAGTACATCCCTTATGTGGTGATAAAAGAAAATACTACTTTCAAATCACAACACAAAATTGTATTTTTTTACATAAACGTGATATTTTGGAGCTCAATAGTATTTAGCCAAAATGTAAATAAATGGAACAAAAAAAATAAATAAATAAGTCAAGGTCTATTCATCCCCTGAGGAAGAGTCGTCCAACTCCACTACTCTCCAGTGTGGTTTCCCTTTCTGGGGGTGGCCTACACTTGCATGCCTGGAGGGACCTTAGTTTTATTTTAAACGTATATAAAAAAGAAAAATGTAATGGTTTTGAATCAATTTTAAAAATCTAAAAATTTTAAACGGATGCTTTATATATTTTTGTTTTTATTCTGTGTATAACATTTTTATTTTACAAAATACATTCAATACAAAAGGTGCACCCATGATGCTGGTGTCAGAAAACATTATGTGTTTTCTTAACAGAGCACAGCAGAAGCGGTTTGCTTTCAGCTGGTCTATCTTTAATTGAAACTTCAAGGGCCCCATTGGAACAGAGCAGGCAGGGAATGGGAAAGGGAAGGGGGTACATCAAACATTCTTTCTAAGGAAAAACAACAAGCCAAGGTCTTTTCATTCCCAGAGGAAGAGTTTTCTGACACCGCTGCTCTCCAGTGCAGGTTTCCTTTCCAGGGGAGGCCTCTTACCCGCCAGAGAGACCTTAGTGTTTGGTGTTCAGAACCGCTCATGGAAAGGACTCTCCCTCACAACAACCACCTGCTGGACAATTATCCAGTGGATGGAAAACAACTCTTAGGTCTCGCTTGCTGAATTTGTGAAGCATCCATGAAAGAGTCTTCTCTGCTAAAAGAAGGCTATGGGCCTCCAAAATCTCCTCTTAATCTTGAAGGACCATATCCTGCTCTGAAAATAACTTCTCCCAAAATAGTTTGCATCTGTAGCATCGCTAGTTGCTGATAGAATAAAAAAAGCCTTTAGGCTCCATGCACACTAGTATTTTATTAAGCTCACAGAAGCTGGTATTAGCATTTCTTTCTGCTCCTGGAAGCTAAATAGTGTTATCCTATGTGCCCATGAACACTACCTTAGGCCTTTGCGTTTTTTGAGTGTCTAGGAGCAGAAAAAAAAAAACTGAATTTTCATCTTACCGTAAAATCCTTTTCTTTGAAGTTCTTTGACTGACACAGCTCCATATAATTCTTGACCATTGGGTTATGCTGCCCCCTACAGGAGTAGAACACTAGACAGGAAAAAGCTTTACCACGCCGATGGGGCTGTCCCTGCAGGCATACACCGACACACTCTGCTATAGGCTCAGTTTCGTTGCAAGCAGTGTTTAGAGAAAAAAACCCCAACCCACTCAAGATAGAGGGGCGGGTGCTGCGTCTGTCAATGAACTTCAGAGAAAAGTATTTCACGGTAAGACAAAAATCCAGTTTTCTCTATGGCTCATTGACAGACGCAGCTCCATATAATTCTATAATCCCAAAGCAGTATTTGCATGAGGGGTGGGAAAACAACACAGAAACAGAACGTAATTCCTAACAAGGCGAAAACTTTTGCCAACCAGAGAATATAGAGGTCAACCAGGAACAACAGGAGCTCACCTGTACAAACACCCTCAAAGAGACTAAGTCTCTTTAAAACAGCAGCCTACAAAACCTTGCGGCCAAAAGAAGCATTCGAGAATGCCAACACATCTACTTTATCAAATTTTGTGAACGTGTGCACAGACGGCCAAGTTGCCACCTTGCAAACTTGTATCACTGACGCCTGATGGCAAAAAGCCCAAGAGGCACTCAGCGCCCTAGTAGAATGCGCCTTCACAGGGAAAGGTGGAATCTGACCCTTTAGTGACTAAGCCTGAACCACCGTCTGTCTGATCCACCTAGAAATGGTCGCAGCATACGCAGCCAATCCCTTTCTAGGTCACTCTGTAAGGACAAAAAGAGAATCTGATTTCCTGAAAGATTCAGTAGCCGCCAGCAGGGGAGGACTGGGCCAGGGGGCAGGAGGGCAATTGCCCCCCGGGCTGCTCTGATTCCCCATAAAAAGGCTGCACCACTTCTGCCACAGACATGCTTAAAGAATTCCTGGTGAAGGATAGTAAAAAGTCCCCACCGCTGACCTACTAAGTGTGGGATGAAGACAAGGACAGAGCGCAGGCTTCTCCTCCCCAGCATGGATGGTGTAAACTGTGTCTGAGCAGAGGCCAGTCCCATGCCCCACTGGATACTCTCCTCCCCTGGCCAGCCCCGACCAAGCTTTCCCAGCTCCCCCCAACCAGCCTCTGCTGGCCAGGCCAGGAACCCAGGTTCGGCTGGTGAGTAAAGAGTACCTGGAGTGGAGCTTCAGCTAGGAATGAGGGTCAGGAGAAGGCCGGGAAGTGGGAGAGTGGGAGGGGGGCCGAGTCGCTGCACCATGGGCCTCTGGTTTGTACTTGCCCCCTGGGCCGAAAGTTGCCAGTCAGCCCCTGGCCGCCAGGTAAACCCTAATTGCCCGAACCACATCCAAAGAATGCAAAGCAATTTCCTTAGGATGCTTGGGCTTAGGACATAAAGAAGGCAGCACAATGTCTTCATTTAGATGGAAATCAGAAACCACCTTAGGAAGAAACGACTGACTAGGTCGAAGTACCCCTTTATCTTTGTGGACCACCAAATAAGGCGAACGGCAGGAAAGCGCCGCCAATTCTGATACTCTGCGAGCAGAAGTATTAGCCACCAAAAAGGCAACCTTCTGAGACAAGGTAAGCAGAAGAATCTCCCTAATGTTCTCAAAAGGAGGTTTTTGAAGAACAGACAATACCAAATTCAGATCCCACGGAGGTAATGGGGATTGCCTCAAAGGGGCCACATGACGGACCCCTTGGATAAAAGTGAGAATCAACACATGCAAGGCTAAAGGACGTTGAAAAAACACAGCCAAGACCGACACTTGGCCTTAAATAGTAGCCAAGGCCAACATCTGTTCGACAACTCTTTGAAGGAAAGCCAAGATCCTAGGCACCAAAAAAAGGCAAGGGGATACACCTTCATGGTGTAGCACCCTACAGGTAGATGCTAGGCAAATGTATAGTGGGCCTTGTCTGCCTAACAGCAGGGCCACGATTTCTTTTTGTCAGGTGTCATGACTTCCAGGTGTGCCTGCTGAGAGGGGAGTCTCTCCACTAGTTCCGGTGAGAGGCTTCTCATAGGGCAGTGGAGGAAACCCAATCGGGGGACACATTCAGGCTTGTAACTACCCCAGAAGGCAGATTATGCCGCAAGGGATTCTGGGAGTGGGGATAAGTTTGAGGGAAGTGCGTGATTGGGTGTCTTTGGCGGGAGCAGAGTCCCAGGAGGGAGAGAGAACGGCTGTCTCCCCTCCTGTTTGAGGAAGAGGATGTCTCGGGTGCTGCCTGAGAATCCAGAGAGTGCTGATTTGAGCTGAGGGGGATCCGGTGTGCCGAGAACCAGCGGAGAGCGAGAGGGATCCAGTCCCAGGAAAGCCTACACAGGTCGTGAGTACTAAGGATTGCCCCTGGGGGTCTGCCTGAAGTGTTAGAGGGGACCACTCCGGAGAAGGTTCTGGGATCCAGATATCAGCTAGCGGACAAAGGGGGTACCTAGGTTGAGGATCCTGATGTGACAGTGGGGGTACCTAGTCAGGGGGCCCTGAAGAGTTAAAGGGGGCACCTGCAGTTTGGGCCCTGAAGAGACAGTGTGCAGTGTCTTAGTTAAGAGTTGCAGCCACACAGGATTCCACAATTCCACAACAGTCTACCTCAAGCCAGTGCAAGGCTGGAGGAAGAGGTCAGTGACTTTGCAGTACAGTAGTGTTTGTAGCTCATTGTTCTACAGTCCTGGATTGTCAAGGTCGAGGATCTAGCACTTTTCAAGTTACAGTGTGTTCTGAGTGTCAGTGAGCGTTGGCTAGCGTCGGCTGGCGTCAAGACAGCGTTAACAGATATTTCCTGAGAAAGTCCCAAGTTGTACTTAGTTGAGCCTAAAGGAGTATCCCACTCATTCCCTTCTCCCATCCCCTTAATTACAATAAAACAACAAAACAAAGATGCCGGAGTTGTCAATGTCTCAGTTCTCACACCCAGGGTCGCAGCTCACATGGGCTGGAGAGGTAACCGGTAACAATGGCAGACCCACATCAGGCCCAATGCCTGGAAAACCTGCTACATTGGATTCACACCATGAAAATGTACGATTTCCCCGTACAATGATAGATTTCCCTGGAAGGGGTCCACAACCCCCATGCCCAAAGTGACTTCTGTCACAGTAGTCTTCCTGGCCTTCAACAGTGTAGGAATCACTGAATCAGACAGACAGAGCCCTAGCCTTCAACACCTGTTTTTCAACAGCCACGCCCTTAAAGCCAGCGACTGTAAAGCAGGATGGAAGATCGGCCCTTGAGACATAAGATCTTCCATGAGAAGAAGTCTCCAAGGAGCATCGGCGACCAATCTTAGCAGATCTGCGTACCAAGACCGGTGAGGCCAGTCTGGAGCCACCAGAATGACTGGAATCCCCTCCACCTCTATTCTGTGCAGAAGTCTCGGCAGGAGTTTCAGTGGTGAAAACGCATAGATCAGCTGATAATGACCCCAAGGAGCCAACAGTGCATCTACGGCATCGGCTAGGGATCCCGTGGCCTGGCTACAAACCTTTGAACCTTCCTGTTGAGCCGAGAGGCCAACAGGTCGACATTGGGTGTCCCCCACCAAGCACACAGGAGATTTAACACCGACGGGTATAGAGACCATTCCCCCTGATCCAACACCTGACGGCTCAGGTAGTCCACCTGCCAATTTTCCACACCTGGGATGTGTACCGCGGAGAGAGCTGAAACAAAATTCTATGCCCATTTCAAGATCTCGGCCATCTCCCGGGCCGCTAGGACACTCTTGTTGCCCCCTTGATGATTGATGCAAGCCATGGCCTTGGCATTGTCCAATTGAAGCCGGACTGGAGAACCTTGTAGACAATTTGTCAAGTGACAAAGGCAAAGCTTTATTGCCCTTAGGTCCAGAACATTGATCAGTAGTCTGGACTCTTCCACTGTCCCAAGACCCCTGGGCACACAGCTTCCCCAGCACTCCTCCCAAGCCGGACAGGCTGGCATCTGTTGTGTGACCACAGTCCAATACAAGGGAAGGAAAGACTTGCACTGGCGCAATGCCAACGAGTGAAGCCACCATAGAAGAGCAGTCTTTGTGTTGTGACTCCACCGAATCATAGAATCCAACAACTTTGGATCTTTGTTCCATTTGACCAGAATTTTCCTCTATAAGGGTCTGGTGTGGAACTGAGCAAATGGGACCATCTCGAAGGTTGACACCATCAGGCCTAATCATGCAAGTCCGCAGAGAGGACAGATTCCTGGACAACCATAAACAAATCACCCCCCTACAACTTCTGCAGTTTGTCAAGGGGAAGAAAACACCTTCGCCGAAGTTGAAACCCAGGTAGACGAGTCTTGAGGATGGTACCAGGGCTGATTTTGCAAAATTGATGGTCCAGCCGAACTCTTGCAGAGTCCTTACAGTGATTGCCAAATCCCCCAACAAAGCTGAATGAGAATCTGCTCTTAACAGGAGATCGTCCAGGTACCCCAGGACCGCAATCCCCCTCTGACGTAGAAGTGCCAATATCGGAGCCAACACTTTTGTGAAGACCCTGGGAGCAGAGGCGAGACCAAAGGATAGCGCCACAAATTGAAAGTGCTCCTCTCCCACAGCGAAGCAAAGAAAACGCTGGTGTCCAGCGTAAAAAGGGATGTGTAGATATGCGTCCTTGATATCAATAGAAGCCAACCGGTCTCCCTGATGTAGGGACACCACCACCGTGCGAATAGACTTCATTCCTGCAAGAAAAGGTTCAGAGCTTTGAGATCCAGGATTGGACGCACTTTGCCACTCTTCCTGAACACAGTGAACAGGTTTGAATAAAACCCCTGACAAGGGGAACTGGTACAATCACTCACTGTGACAGCAGATCTTGCACCGCTTCTCGTAGGCTCATTAACCGATCTGGCGATAGGTGGAGGTTGGACGGGAAGAACCTGTCCGACGGTCGGGACCTGAATTCGATTTTGTAACCCGATCGGATCAGTTTGTGAACCCATTTGTCCTGAATCAAGAAAGTCCATGATTCCAGAAAGAAGCAAAGCCGTCCCCCCACCCCAAAAACGGTGAGGGCGTCCCTTCATGCAAACAAGGATTTGTCCACAGATCCGGATTGGCCTGTTCTTGACTTACCCGACCATGTCTTCTTGGAACTCCCAGAAGACCTGAATGGCTTAGCTCCTTTCTCCTGCGTCTCGGTGGTACAAAAGGGCTGCCTATGAGCAGTAAGCGAAGGCCCCTGTCTTTTACGCTGTGCCTTGCCCTTGGTGAATTTGGGAAGAAGCATACTCTTTTTACCCGTAAGGCCTTGATCAACTCATCCAGGCAGGGAGGATACAAGCAGCCTGTCCCCCTTAAAGGGAAGGTCAGAAAGAGCCTTTTTGGAAGCCTGGTCTGCAGACCAGCTTTTTAGCCACACCATGCGTCTAATAGCAACCCCCACCGCAGACACTCTGGCTTTCAGTGGAGCTGCATCCAGCGATGCATCACATATATACAGAAGGGCTTGGACCATTTGGTCTGTTAGCTTGAACAGGCCCAACAAGAGCTGCTCCATTTCCAAGTCACCTGTCAGCAACTTCGCCAATTCCGTTATGGTCTGTGACACCAGAGTGATCACAAAGACCGGTTTCAGTATTGAGCCCGCTATCACATGCAAATGGCAGGAGACATTGCCCCCCCCCCCGAAAAAAAACAGCTAAGACCGAAGTCCCAGCAGGGAACTAGGTCCTACTCCTAAACTAGAAACAACAAACTGAAACCTATAGCAGAGTGTGTGGGTGTATGCCTGCAGGGACGGCCCCATAGGCGTGGTAAAGCATTTTCCTGCCTAGTGTTCTACTCCTGTAGGGGGCAGCATAACCCAATGGTCAATAATTATATGAAGCTGCGTCTGTCAATGCACGATAGAGAAAAAGAGAAAATTTGTTTTTTGTAGAGTTCCTTGGAGCGATTTTCCAGTAGAAACGCTCCTAAACGCTACTAATAGCGTTTTTTTTTTCTTTTTCTTTTTGTTTTCCTTTTACTGCAAAAAACGCTAACGTACCTAAATGCTCTTAATCGCTCCTAAAACCTTGTTAAAACGCTACTACTACAAAAAGCTATTACCAGCGTGTTTTTATCCAGCAGTTTTTTAGATTAAAAAAACGCTAGTGTGCATGGAGCCTAAATGTGCTCGCTGAACATGCCAGAAATGCATCACAATGTTTGTTAACCACCTCCTTCCCAAGCCTATTCTGATCCTACATGTAAAAATCTACTTTTTTTGCTAGAAAATTACTTAGAACCCCCAAACAGCATATATTTTTTTAGCAGAGCCCCTTTAGAATAAAATTGTGTGTGTTTTATATGTTACACGATATTTACGCAGAGGTTTTTCAAATGCAATTTTTCATAAATAAAAAATAATGTAAAAGATGATGTAACGCTGAGTAAATAGATACCTAACATGTTACGTTTTAAAATTGCGTCTGCCCGTGGAATGGCAGCAAACTACGGTGCATAAAATTCTCCATAGGCGACACTTTAAACGCCTTTACAGGTTACCAGTTTAGAGTGGCACAGGAGGTCTGGTGTTAGAATTATTGGTAGAAATTGGGGAAGAAACTGCGTTAATATCTAAAAGTGGTAGCAGCAACTTAACATGTGACAAGCATCAAAAACATAAAATAGGGGGGGAAACTGCGCTAAGTGACACAAACATATATCAAGAGTCCAAAAAGTCCCAATGTTTGTTATAAAAATTGTTATTTGATTCAGAAAGTCCAATAAAGTATATATTCAACCGAATATCCAACCGTGCAGGAAAATGAATACATTTTTTTTTTTTTTTCAATAAAAAGCTTTATTGAGAGTATTTAAGCAAACGTATGCTGTAAACATGAATAAATTTACTGCTTACCAGAAGTAGCAGTAAAGTATGCCTTGAATAGGGATTGACCGAGCCAGATGAAAATCTGCGAAGGATTCCTCCCCAGCGGTGGCCGTCCCAGGATCACGATATATTATGTGTGTGGATAAAAAACAAATAAAACATAGCGTGATACTGTATAATATTCAGGTGAGTCACTCCCGAATGTGCCAAAAGGAAGAAAGGAAGGTGCTAGTACAACCCACCACCAACACAGGCTGCTTACTAGATATTGATATAAATAAGCAAATACACAGCAGTTCAAAGGATGATAGAAGCTATGAATGCACCACCACCTTACGTATTGTAATTACCAGATAGTTGTTAAATGAAGGCAGATCAATATATAGCTCAAAGAAGGCCTTAAGGATAAGCCACCACCAGGCTATAACCAAGCCCCATGGCAGAGACAGGGACCATCATATCCCAGACCAGGTCGACGATGGGATGAACAAGATTTTGGCCCTGATCCCTATTCTGATTATGATGATGATCAGCCACACCAAAATCAATATCATTTGGGCTATCAATACAATGTGCCCACCAGGAACCAGTTTTTCCCACTAAGGGACAATGTGGGTCCTAATAAATCAACTCAATTTATTCCTAACTCGGGCCAACAACAGAAAGAGCGTGAATTGGGAGCGATGGGTCTAACATTACCCACCAATCAAAGTTACCCCGGGTGGGGTTTTCCCAAGGTAAATCAAGGAAAAAAGAGACAGGCAGAACCAAACGAGGTTCAAGAGGAGGAAGGAGAGTCCAACTTAAAAAAAGCCAAAATGTAACAGGAGCGGGCATATTCAACCTAAGTAAAACCATCTTAACTGAATCAGAAAAACAAATATTGGATAAAGGTTTGAAATATGCCCCCCTTCGGTTAAAGTGTTCAGGGACGTCTTACTTAGGGACTTGGAGAAACTAAATATTCAAAAATGTAGCATGCAAAAAGATTTAAAAATGGGCTCGATTCATTGTGTAATAACAAACAACTAATTATCAGACCTGCTGATAAAGGGGGAGCGATCGTAGTTTTAGATAGATCTGACTACGAGACAGAAATGTATCGTATATTAAATGATCGCTCTACCTACACTCCTCTCCCTCAAGACCCTAAGTTTAAATACAAGAGGGAATTGGAAAACATATTGGATAGGGGCCACCAGCTGGATATTTTGAACAAGAAGGAGAGATTATTCTTGGTACCCAAATGTCCCCGCACCCCTATAATATATTATTTGCCCAAGATCCATAAGAGCTTAACCTCCCCCCCGGGGTGTCCTATAGTCAGCGGTATTGACTCGGTGATGTCCCGGGTGGGGAAGTATATCGATTATTACTTACAACCTTTAGTTCAACAAATGCCCTCTTACGTTCGCGATAGTAGACACATCATAAATCTACTGTCAAATACAGTTCCTGTGGATAACATGTGGATGGTTACTGCCGACGTGTCGTCGCTTTATACAATTATTCCACATGACCAGGGTTTGGATGCCGTGTACATGTTCTTAAGGAGGGATTCAATGTTACCCCCGGTACAGATTGACTTTGTCATGGAGCTGTTAAATTATGCGACCAAACACAATTACTTTTGGTTTGGAAATCAATTTTACAGGCAAGACACCGGCGTTGCCATGGGCGCCAAATATGCTCCATCATTGGCCAATCTGTTCATGGCCCAGTGGGAGGAGGATGTCATCTATGCCCATGCTAGGCCACAGGTCGTGTTATGGGCTAGATACATCGATGACATCCTCCTCCTATGGGATGGGAACAGGGAGGACTTGATTTCCTTCTTGGATTTCCTCAACAATAATTCTAGAGGAATAGTATTAAACTATGAGCTGAGCCAGACAACTATCAACTTTTTAGACCTGTCCATTTCCATCACGGAAGGCTCTTTCATTACCTCTACGTTTTTCAAAAACACGGACCGCAATGCATACATACCAGTTGACAGCTGCCACCATGGCCCTTGGTTAAGAGCTGTACCGAAAGGGCAGTATATGCGGATCCGTCGGAATTGCTCTAATATGATTGATTTTGACCAACAGGCCCAGGTTCTCACGGAGAGATTCATCGCCAAGGGTTATGACCCTGACTTTCTCCGTGGGTCCCTGGAGCAAGTCAGCTCGATGGACAGATCTCAACTGTTGACCACGCGTCCAGCCGAGCCACAGAGTGACCATACATCTAGTCCTGCCTTTATAACCACCTATTCTAAACAGGCCATGGACATCAAAAGGTTGATCACAAAACACTGGCACATTTTGGATAATGATCCAGTTCTACGTGATCTTCTGCCTGATAAACCCAGAGTCATTTTTAAAGGGACTACTAATTTGCGAGATAAGTTGGCCCCAAATGTTATTGAGGCTCCTGTGGCACGGCCTTCCTTTTTAGACCATTTGAATGGCTTTTACAAATGCAATAGGTGCCAAGTCTGCCGTTTAAATCATATCAGATGTAAAAACACTAAGTCTTTTAGATCTACCAGTACTGGTAAATCTTTCAAGATAAAACCTTTTATTTCCTGCACGAGCACTGGGGTAGTCTATCTCCTCCATTGCTCGTGTGGATTTCAATATATAGGAAGAACTAAGCGTCCACTGTCAGTACGTTTAAATGAGCACATAACTAATATACGGAATGGGTATGATAAACGCTCGGTGTCTAAACATTTCCTTACCAAACACAATAAAAACCCGTCTAATGTTACTTTCTTGGGCATTGACAAATTTACCCCGAAATGGCGGGGGGAACCTTTTGTGAGGGGCCTTTCTAGGTTAGAAATGGCTTGGATATTCAAAGTCAAGACATATACCCCTTTCGGAATGAATGTGGATACTGACGTAAACGCATTCATTAACAATTCTTGATTCTTTGGTTTACGCTAGTTTTTTCCTCTGAACTTAAATACCTTTTAAGGTCCACGTAGTTCTGTATTTGGGAATTCCTCCTGTAGGAGAGGTTAATGGTAATATTTGACATTTTGTCATGGTATAATTTACAAACATGGTGCAATGCAATACAAGATTCTATATACCTTTATTATTTTTTATTTTTATATATTTTTATATTTTTAATTTTTATTTAATATTTTTGGAGCCATGAACTGCACTCAGTACATGTGGTGTGATTTGAGTTCATTTATTGATCAAATAATGGCATTAATATTGGGATTAGGGTGTCTCCTTATCCCTAATATCTGGCAATCATTACTGTATTCTCGGATCCATACTGTACTTGGGGATTTTTGTTCAATTTATCATATTATTGGTCCCTACAAGATATAAGAATGTAGCCTGTCAAAGGTATGCCGGGGATGCCAAACTTATTATTTAAGTTTGTATATGATGTGTAGCTATAAATGAATGTACTTTAGAGTTGTTATTCACCAGCTGTAAATGAATGTACTTTGGAGTTGTTATTTATTAAGTGTTTATAGGGTGATTCTCTGTGGGATCTATGGGGTGTTACCTGCCAGTAGTAGGTCTACTATGACCATTACCACAATGTACGGATATTTGTTGTTTAACATTCCTTTCCATTTATAGATCTAGACACACTTAGTAGTGAAATCGGTCTTAAAAAATTGTGATCGATGTTGATTAAACTCATATATAAGATCAAAATATGTCAGGTCTTGGATCCGCTCCTTTGACCTTAGTTAAAATGGCGGCAGCGGCTTCAATCCCTCGATCCCAAAGGGAGGATCCGTCGTTCTAATTGCTTCTATGTGTTATTATATAAGAGGTGGCGTCAGCGCGCCGCCCGTACCTTGAGAACGTCATCCTTTGACGAAACGTACGTCGGTCGCGGGGTGCTGACGTCACCTCGTTGAGACGCTCAGGCGGGTGTTCGGAACTGTCCGGCCGGCAGCTCCCGATTCAGCGCAGTTTTTAAGCATTCTATGTAAGTGCAATACTTTATTGTTTATTTTTAATAAAACCGGTTTACACTATGGATATCTCCATCATTGCTTTTATATGATTGTTGGAGCCATATCTGTGGGTCGGCCTCTACACCACCAGGAACCGCTAGTCTATGGGAGATTGGATATTCCCCGGGGACATCTAGAACTAAGATTTGGCATTCATTTGGCTTATCTCTGGTAAGCAGATTGTTTTGGTGAAGCCTCTCAGCGGGTCCTCATCTCATTGGAAGTTACCCTCTATGCACATCTATTTCTATTATCTGGTAATTGCATTTAGATCCAGGTGGTGGCTTATCCTTAAGGCCTTCTTTGAACTATATATTGATCTGCCTTCATTTAACAACTATCTGGTAATTACAATACGTAAGGTGGTGGTGCATTCATAGCTTCTATCATCCTTTGAACTGCTGTGTATTTGCTTATTTATATCAATATCTGGTAAGCAGCCTGTGTTGGTGGTGGGTTGTACTAGCACCTTCCTTTTGGCCCATTCGGGAGTGACTCACCTGAATATTATACAGTATCACGCTATGTTTTATTTGTTTTTTATCCACACACATAATATATCGTGATCCTGGGACGGCCACCGCTGGGGAGGAATCCTTCGCAGATTTTCATCTGGCTCGGTCAATCCCTATTCAAGGCATACTTTACTGCTACTTCTGGTAAGAAATAAATTTATTAATTTTCCTGCACGGTTGGATATTCGGTTGAATATATACTTTATTGGACTTTCTGAATCAAATAACAATTTTTATAACAAACATTGGGACTTTTTGGACTCTTGATATATGTTTGTGTCACTTAGCGCAGCTTCCCCCCCTATTTTATGTTAGAATTATTGCTCTTGCTCTGACATTCGTGAGAATACCTCATGTGTGGTGCGATCACCGTTTACATATGTGTGCGGTAGTAACATATGCGTTCGCATTTGCGTGTAAGCACAGTGGTGCTTTACGTTTATTTATTTTTTATACAATTTTTTTTTTTTTACTTTTTTCGTACAAACTTTATTGCTATCACAAGGGATGAACAACATCCCTTGTGATAGCATGGGCCGTGACAGGTCCTTTTTATGGAGAGATTTGGGGTCTTTTAGACCCCAAATCGCTCCTCTGGCCCCTCCCCCCCGAGATCGGTCCGATCGGCTGCTTCTCTGCTCGCTGGTGGCCAGGTAAAAAAAGGGGCGCAACTGGAAGTGATGACTACTCGTCGCTCCCGGGGTCCAGGGTTACTGAGAGAGAGGGGAACAATGTCAGTTCCTCTTTCTCTGTCCCAGACAGCCATCGCCGCTGACCACATGGCTCCCGGCCTCCGCGATGGGACCAGAGAGCCCAGGAGAGGTGGCGGTGGCAGAGGGAAGAGGGTGGGACCCCCTTCCGCCACCCACAGAAGTGATTAAGTGGCTAATTAGCTTTTTTTTCTTTGTGGTTTTGTCACTGCACCATCACCTTTTTTCCTGCACGACTTGTAGGGTGTGGGTCCTCAGGCCCAGCCTTGAGAGTCTTGGGGGGGGGGGGTGGATATGGCCTTCTGGCTTAGTTCACCCTCTCTCATGGGGTCTCCCTTCGGGGGAGCCCCACCAAGTACTTGGGGTGGGCTGTTTTGGCAGTCCCCCTGGAGAACGGGGTTTGTCTGGTTTCGGCCAGACAGACCATAGGAAGTACCTTAGTCCCTGTCAGGAGTCTTGCGCCCCGGGGGATCGAGGTTAGGGTCCTACCTCTTCGGAGGGACGACTATTTCACACACCCTGTGCACCTTTTGTGTTTCTCACGTTTGCGTGTGTGCACTTTTTTATGCACCGGGTGTAAGTGTGTTTCACACGCCACGGCTTAAAAAATTAGCCACTCTGATCACTTCTGCTTTGTAGGGAATTGCTGGCTGGAGCTAATAGTACCAGGA
This sequence comes from Pelophylax lessonae, assembly GCF_965119305.1. Taxonomy (NCBI): domain Eukaryota; kingdom Metazoa; phylum Chordata; class Amphibia; order Anura; family Ranidae; genus Pelophylax; species Pelophylax lessonae. The sequence continues at coordinate 77,685,163 of NC_138774.1, forward strand.
TAATGCCTGTAGGTGCAGGCATCATCCCGGTATAACCACTGAAACCCAAGGACATACGGAAACGTCCTTAGGTGGGAAGTGGTTTAACGCAAGCATACCATTGTTGATACCAAATACCTGTGTAAACTTGCCCTAAGAGAATGTGCCATTAAGGCAGCCAGGGGGTAGTAAAAGCAGGCAGTTGAGCCCTGGTGTCAGTGGTTCAGGAAAATACTGCATTATGACCATTAGATAAAGCTGAGGAAATAAATATTCTGAATAATTCACAATTATGGAGGCTCAGTGATACAAAGTACTAAATCTAGAGATCAACATGACACTCAGGCAAGTAGCATTTTCAGAAAGACAGGTCAGGAACAGCAGTCTCTAAGTTTAATTTTTTTCTTTTTTTTTTTAAATGGACTCACATAAGTGTGAATAGTCACATACGTTCCACTGTAGCACTGACGTAGTAACAGCTGCACATTGGGCTGAAACCAAATACATCAGCTCCCCTCTGAGGATTACGGTCACCGGACTGCAGTCACTTCTCTAAATATTCCTATGTATGGCTCAGAAATTGGCTCAGAAATTAGCTCTTTTTTTTTTGTTTTTATGTTTAAACCGAAAAAAAAAAAAAAAAAAAAAGTGTTCACTCTATTCACACTATTTTTTTGATAGGTTGATAGCATGTATTATAGTTCTATTTTTTATTTAAGACTGGACTATTCTTGAGCATATAGAGAGAAGTGTATAGAAAAATGCCGCCCTGGCGTTCTTGCTGTAATTATTACCCGTAATCCAGAGCCTTCCCCAGCAGTTCATTTTTCTGTGCCTGCACTGCAAGGGTTAATTGCTTGTTTTAGTCTTATAAAAAAAAGAAAAAAAAAAAAAAGAAGAAGAATTTACCCATCTGATTCTCTGTTCCTCCCAACAGATAGGAGCTGCAGGGACCAGTCTCCCTCTCCTCTGCATGCTGGGATCCTGACATCATCAAGACCAGAGCAGGGTCCTTAGCCCAGCAATGGACCTGAAGATGCTGAGGGACAGTCCATATCCACAGACCCACTGCAAGGGATTATTTTACATTTTCCTGGAGTTGCGCTTTAAAGGGGTACATACAGCGGGTATAGAAAAGAATCACCGCCCCCCCCCCCCTTTTAAAATAATCATTTTTTGTTGCCTTGCAGCCTGAAATTAAGACAGACAGTTTTTGTTTTATCCATCTGTATTTAAGTATTGCAACTTATAACATCCAAGTGAAAGATATAACCAACGTGTCAGGAAAAAAAAAATTCAAAAACAGAATCATTCTGGATGTGATTGGAAAAAGGATAACCCCACTTGTGTCAGAATTTTCTTGAACCGCCTTTTGCTTTATATACAACTTTAAGGGCTCTTTCACACAGGATGTCCGTCGGACGGACTCCGTTTTTCTTAGCGGGGGAATCGATCCGCCGATCCCCCCGCTGAGCAGGAGAATGACAGCTGTTCTCCGCACTATGTGCAGAGACACAGCTGTCAGAGCCCCATACATCTCTATGGGGGTATCGGATGGGAACGGACCGTCGGTCCGTTCTCATTCGATCCGATCCGCTGGACGGATGGAAAATAGGGTTTCCATCCGTCCAGATTTGACGGATCGGATCGGGTGTCAGCAGACATGTTTCCGCTGACATCCGATGCCCCACAGAGATGCATGGGGGGACCGTTCAGATCCGCCAAAAAAAAAAAAAGACAGGCGGATCTGAACGGTCCGCCTGGGTGAAAAGGGCCTTAGTCTGTTGGGATATATCTCTACTAACTTTGCAATATTTGCCCACTCTTCTCTGCAGAACTGCTCAAGTTCAGGTAAATTTGATGGTGGTTTGTGAACTGCAGTCTTCAAGTGATTCCACAGATTTTCAATGGGGTTTAAGTCTGGGCTCTGACTAGGCCATGCAAGGACATTCACCTTTTTCTTCTTCAACCACTGGGGGGGATTTACTAAAACTGGTGCACACAGGATCTGGTGCAGCTGTGCAACCAATCAGCTCCTAGGTTTAAGTCCCGGTTCACGTTTCTGCGATGCGGGAACGCTGCGAATATGCAGCGTGTTCCTGCATCGCATCCGCACATGTTGATCTTTAACCACTTAAGGACCGGGCCTATTTCCGACACTTGTTGTTTACAAGATAAATCTGTTATTTTTGCTAGAAAATTACTTAGAACCCCCCAAACATAATATATATATATATATATATATATTTTTTTTTTTTTTTAGCAGAGTCCCTAGAGAATAAAATGGAGATCGTTGCAATATTTTTTATCACACCGTATTTGCGCAGCGGTCTTCCAAACGCAATTTTTTGGGAAAAAACATTTTCTAATTCAAAAATTGGAAAACAGAAAAGTTAGCCCAATTTTTTTCTATAATGTGAAGGAATGTTACACCGAGTAAATAGATACTTAACATATCATGCTTCAAAATTGTGCACGCTCATGAAATGGCGACAAACTTTGGTACTTAAAAATCTCCATATGCGACACTACAAGTTACCAGTTTAGAGTTACAGAGGAAGTCTAGTGCTAGAATTATTGCTCTCGCTCTAAGGATCATGGCGATACCTCACATGTGGTTAACACAGTTTACATATGTATGCGCGACTTGCGTATGCGATCACTTCTGTGCACAAGCTAACAGGGACGGGGCACTTTAATTTTTTTCCTATTTATTTTATTTTTACATTGTCCCTTTAAAAAAAATATTTTTGATCACTTCTATTCCTATTACAAGGAATGTAAACATCTTTAATGTGAAATCTGGGGTCAAACACACCTCAGATTCCACATCCACACTAAAAAGCAAAAAAAGGCTTTTTTTTTCCATGACGAAAAAAAATGGTCCCTTTAGGCTCGGTTCACACTATTGCGATGCGGGAAGGCTGCGAATTCGCAGCCTGTTCCCGCATCGCACACGCACCCCCGGCAGTTCACACTGTCATATGCGATCCGCTGGGGGTGTCAATGTAATCTTAACGACACCCCCAGTTTGATCGCATATCGCAGTGCGATCGTGCAGTTCGCACAGGATCGGATCGCACAAGTGTGAACCGCTGTGCGATCCGATCCTGATGCGGCAGCAAAAATGCCTCCTGTGCGTCTTTGCTGCGGGTGCGGTGCGAATTTAGCCATACAAACTGTATGGCTAAACTCGCACCGCACAGCTGATCGCATGTCATGTCGGAGCAGTGCGCTCCGACATGACATGCGAACCCGGCACACGCAGAAGTGTGAACCGGCTCTTAAGGCCGTTGGGAGGAAGCGACGTATGACGTCGCTCCGGTCCTCCAAGGTCATAGAGTGGAGTGGGGGTCAGCTTGCCCTCACTCAACTTCCTGCCTAGGAGGAGAAAGGACCGGATCGTTTTCCCTGCTACCGACGGCTCCGGTAAGAGGGGAAAACGACTGGGAAGCGGGGGGCACCTCTCCCACCGTCCATAAAAGGTGGGGTTCACGCTTAATACTTATGCAGCTCACAGCAGGGGTCTGGTACGTCCCTGTTCTCTGTTTCAGGGGCAAATCAGGCCCAAAGATTTGCCTGAATTCAGATCTGAAACAGAGCCAAAGACGCACAGGACCCCAGTGCAATCCGCTCCGCAGATGCCATGGCGATATGTGACCCGGCTCCATTGAGAGCCAGGCACACTCTCCAGTCATACCAGTTGGATGCTGGGAAACCTGCATCCAATTCGCACTAGTGTGAACCCAGTCTCAATTGGATGTTATACAGCTGGATAAAACAGAAATGGTGTCCGTCTTCATTCTGGGCTGAAAAGCAACAAAATGTCATTATTTTAAAGGGGGTGATTGTTCTCTATACCCACTGTAAATTTGCATATTTGGGGTGCTTTTTTTTTAAACTTTTAACTTTAACCTCTTCACGCTAGCCGAATGAACATACGCAGCCTTTCGGCATGTGGGCTTTCACACTGAGCAGCCGCATATATAACACCCAACGTGCTGAGAGTGCACTCCCGGCATGGTAGCTGGCAGTTACCGGAAAGATTCCAATAGATACTAGCCATCGGGAGCTTTACCGATCACTGTGACAGCCAATCACGGCGGTCACATGCCCTGGCTTTTGGGAGGCGGCCAGCGGTAAGGAGTTAAAGTGTATGTAAATAGCTGCTAATTGAGAAGGAGTGGCTTAGCACTGTCAGTGTGCAATAGGAAATTGCTGTACCTTGCAGGATCTCCACGTAAGGAGCTTTGAAAAAGATTCACAAAAAGTATTTGTCCAATGCTGGCCATACACATATAGATTTTTAGACGAGACTGTTCGTAAAACATTCATATGAAAATTCTTCTAACATTCGATGAATGGACAAATGTCGTTGGAAAATTGTGTTTTGCTTTTACCATTTCATTTTAAAATGAATGTCATTTCTTAGCGATAACCACATACAATGCCGAAAAATGTGTTGACCGAGAAAAGTTTTCCTTCCTGCCCCTTCAAATTTTCCCATCACTGCAGTTGAAAAGAGACATCGATTTGACCCCACTAGCAATCAGAAAACCAAACGAATTTGCTTAAAACTGAGATTTTTAAATTAAAATCTATACTTGTATGGCCAGCATAAGAGACCTGCATATAGTCATGATGCCAAACATATGAAATCAGGAAGGCCCATTCACATTTTAGCAATCAATTGCCGTGCGTTACATCAAGGCTATCCAACATATCCTAATGGATACAGAACACTATGGTGTGTATGGCTCTATTGTACAGTGCATTGGGATGCCATTCACAATGAATGACACTGAATGCATGCAGAGCAGGTGTGTATCACAGGAGGAAGCTGGGCCAAGCTGTGCTGTGTGTGTCTATGGACGCACACAGCCCAGCTCAGGATTAATCCCAGAGATGCACCCCTATAGGAAGTGGCTTTCTAGGGTGGCACATGCAGGAGGAGGAGGAGGAGCCTTGGGTACCAGCAGGGGACCCCAGAAGAGGAGGTTTGGGGCAGCTCTGTGCAATACCATTGTATACCATGTTTGTTATTTTAGGGGAAAAAAAAACAAAACTTTACAGCCTCATTAAGGCTACGTTCACAACATGTGGGCGTAGCGGATCAGGGCAGAATCACCGCGATTCTGCCCGCGATCATCGCAAATCGCGGGACGCCTGTGCGATGTCCATGATTTGCAATGGCACCCCAAACGCTGTGCGATGTTGCTGCGATTTCCGCCTGCCGAATCTCGGTAACATCGCGCAAACAGAATCACGGGACGCATGACGCACAAAAGAAGCTCTTGTACCACCCGGCTCCTGCTGCTGTCAGTCAAATCCAATAAGGAGAGAGCGAAGGGTGAGGTTGAGCTGCGCTGTGTGTGTCTATGGGTGAACATAGCCCAGCTCAGGAGTGCATCTGGATGT